>NC_134266.1:66737125-67350027 GCF_031893055.1 Leptodactylus fuscus
GCTATCCAAAAACAATATAAATTTTATATCGGCATAATCATATTAACCCAAAGAATATAGGAAATTTTTAACACACAGTGAATGACGTAGAAACAAAACCCTTATGAAAATGTCGTGGTTGGAGGTTAGAATTAAAATTCTACAAATATATATAAGTTTCTAAATATACTACATTCTGATTCATTTCCAGCTTGCCGGTATCTCATATGAAACATTAAATGGTACCATTATAAAGCACTATTTGTCCTGTAATAAATAAGCCCTATAAAAGCTGCGCTTCCACAACATGGGGCCTCATCCTAAGGCTAACGCCCAACGGTCCAGAAACACCGTGCTAAAGCGCTGCGGAAACAAATGCAGCGTGATGTTGACCATGGCACTAGATTCTATGTGTGTGCTTAACAGACATTCTCAGTCGAAAGAAAGAAAAAGAGAGAGAGCAAAGCTTGAGAAAGGTTCCAGTTAGGACCAAAATGTCACTACTTGGAATAAAGACACTTTCTATTGGAACCAGTGGAGTGCTGCCGCTAGGTTTACACTAGCGTTCAAGCACTCTGCCGCTGAATCCGCATAAAATTGGCATAGAGAAAATTTCTACAAAGAAGACCTTTCTCTCCACCGTTTTTTTTTTTTAAATTAGCAGAAACTCGGTAGACTGCATTATAATTTATGGGGTCAGCAGGTTTCCGCGTGTAACTTCTTTTTAAGTGAGCACGGTCCATCTTTCTGGTCCCCATACGGACCTGAAGGACAGAGACCCGAACACTAAAGTGAACCCAGCGTAAGATCTGTAATAAACTTTCATTCAGTTGACCATCAATTCATGTAAAAGAGTTGATACACCTGACAGTACTTAGGGCCTATACTCATGGACATACTGTATGTAGTTTACTTTCCAGACTTTTCTGGACTCCTCAGCCGCACTTCAGAGGGTCCCTGTTGTGAGTACAATTGCCCACAGTAGTTTAGCTTCATTATGGTATCTTACTTATGCTGGGTTCACACCAGCGTTCGGGCCTCCGTTATCAGGTTTCCGTCTTTTGCATGCATTAGATGGAAACCTGTCAGACTGTGACCGGCAGTGAGCGCCTGTGAGTGTTTTATGCTTTCCGTGGCGAAACTGTTATTTTTAAACTGGGCACAAAGTCCTGCATGTCCGACTCTGTGTCCAGGTAAAGAAAAACGGTTTTGCCGCAGACAACATAAAACGCTCACCGGCGTTCACGGCCGGACACTTTTCAAACCCATTCAAATGAATGGATTTGAAAAATGCTGGGAGGTTTCCGTTTCCTGCCCAGTTTCGTGTAGGAAACGGAAACCTGCAGAACGGAGACCCCGGGCGCAGATGTGAACGAGCCCTTATGTGTTGGAGGGAGAAGTCCTTTATACTCTACAATATATTTATATCTAACTCTTCTAAATAGTTCTTAATAAAGTAATGACATGTGACGACTGCTTTAATAAACATCGACTAAACTTACACTTTTCACTTTCCAGACCTTGAAAACTTTTTTTTTCTTTTTTTTTTACCTAATACAGTATGACTAGGTTAATACACACTGGAAACTTTTCTCTCATACTATTGAAAGTTTTAGGGTGCTCGACCCTGGTCCCCAACAACAGCTGTGTAAAAGGAAATCCCCAGGGCTTGGGATATAATGGGGGTGTATGTATGGAGCCAGGCTTTCCCGACTCTCAAAATGAGCCTCTGTATGAAAGCTGCTTTTGTCTCTCACAGCTCCGGCTCCTGTTTCATTTTGGTTGGAAATAGCTGATTATTTATACAGCAAGTCGATTCCGTAGAGTGAAAAGAAACAAGTGTCAGGACGAATGAGGGAGCATTAGCAGTCTTCTGCTACAGGCATTTCTCTTCTGCTGGTGTCAGCGGTCTTAGAAAGCTCCTCATGAAGTTTTCCCACTCTACAGAGCGCACCTCTGGCTGTATAGAACAGACGTGGACCCTGTTCTCACCCCCGAAATTATCACGGGAGGGGAAGCTTTGAACATTCGACACATTCAAATCTTTCACACTTAGCACTTTCTTGGCCTGTACAAACATCAATTAGGTATATAACCTTCCTTCAAAAAGCTGCTCTTTGACATCATCCCCTTCTCAGTCAAAGCAAGACAATGACATCACTTCACTCTGTGGGACACTGGTCTGAAATATTTTTTTCCATTCATAAGTCCTATGTGTAGCGCTCAAACAACAGCCCCTACCTAGACATCCTCGCTTTTAGTCCCTCATTAACATTGTGCTCTTAAAGTCTTACTTCTCATAGCCTGAAGCCATTCACCAGACACATTATGGCTGTGCACAGTCAGTGCTCACATCTGTACCAAGCCTGTGTAGTACACCAATGCCCCTGTAGGCAGCACTTTGATGAAGCTCAATGCACTCCGCAGACTAATCTGTGACATCATGCAGCCGGCAGACAGTGCTCTGGATTATTACACCCAATGGACTTCACCTTCTCATAATAAACCGCACTACGTATTACTAGCAAATTAGTAAACATTCACGTATGGCAAATTGGGTACAGAAATTTCTGCAACTGAAAATAATTTCAGTATATCTGAATGGGATCTGTTTTGGCAGCAAGCACATGGATTTCTGCAAGCCATAATTAGCCCACATAATTTAGGGTCCCCTCAAGTAGCCCCCACATAATTTAGCATCCCTCAAGTGGCCCCCACAGGATAAAGTGTTTTCTTAAACAGGACCTTTCACCATTTGGGGCACATGCGGTTTAATACACTGCTAGAAAGCCGAATTCAGCTGAATTCAGCGCACTATCAGCTTTCATGTTCTGTGCTCCCGATAAAGAGCTATCGGTGCTGGTACCGTAGCCCTTCACTGTCAGAAGGGCATTTCTGACAGTCAGTCAGGAACGCCCTTCCTCACAGTAGCGTCTATAGCGCTGTACTGTGAGAGGAGGAGCGTTCCTTACCACCCAGCTGAGCGGTGAGGAACGCTCTCCCCCTCCCCGTACTCATCACCGCTCTCACATTAGGGCACAATAGGCGCTACTGTGAGGAAGGGCGTTCCTGACTAACTGTCAGGAATGCCCTTCTGATGGTGAAGAGCTACAGTACCAGCACCGATAGCTCTTCACCGGGGGCACAGAACATGAAAGCTGATCGTGTCGGCTTTCTAGCGGTATGTTAAACTGCACGTGCCCCAAATTATGAAAAGGTCCTCTTTAAAGGGATTCTACCATCAAAACCTCTTTTTTTTTGTGGATAAGATGACGGAATAGCCTTTAGAAAGGCTATTCGTCTCTTACCTTTAGACGTGGTATCCGTTGCACCGTTCCTTAGAAATACTGGGTTTTACCGGTATGCAAATGAGTTCTCTCGCAGCGATGGGGGCAGGCCCCAGTGCTCAAACAGTGATGAGGGCGTCCCCATCGCTGCCAGAGAATTGTCTCCAGCGCTGCCTCCTTCTTTGGCCGCAGCGTCATCTTCAATGTCTTCTTCCGGCGCAGGCTCGCAACTTCTAGGTGTCGGGCCTTGAGCAGAGCAGACTGCGCAGGCGCACAGGCCATGGGAAAATGGCCGCTAACAATACTGTGCAAGCGGCCATTTTCCTGTGCGCCTGCGCAGTCTGCTCTGCTCAGTCTGCTCTGCTCAAGGCCCGACACCTAGAAGTTACGAGCCTGCGCCGGAAGAAGACTGAACATGACACGGCGGACGAAGAAGGAGGCGGCGCTGGAGACAATTCTCTGGCAGCGGTGGGGACGCCCCCATCGCTGTTATAGCGCTGGGGCCCGCCCCCATCGCTGTGAGAGAACTCATTTGCATACCGGTAAAAAACGATATTTCTAAGGAACGGCGCAGCGGAGACCACGTCTAAAGGTAAGAGACGAATAGCCTTTCTAAAGGCTATTCCGACGTCTTATCCACAAAAAAAAAAGTTTTTAATGGTAGAATCCCTTTAAGTGGCTCCCAGATAATGATCCCTGCCCCCAGAGGCGTAATTAGCAAAGACTGGGCCCCATAGTAAATTTTAGGATCCTATACTGGCCCCCTTTATAACAGCCCTTTACCAGTACCCACATGATACAAAGGCCGCTTTACTGGCACCCACCTAATATAATTACTCCTTTACTGCCCCCCCCCCACATAGTATAATCACCCATTTAATGGCCTCCATACAGTTTGATGCATCCTTTACAGGCCTTCACACAGTAAATGCCTAGTGTCATAGTCCCCCACACAGTTTACTGCCCCTTTAATGGGTGTCATACAGTAAATATCCCCATAGTGATAGCTGGCTATGAGGCACATGCCGTGACCTTAGGAGGGGCTGAATAGCTTCTGCAACGTCCTATTCCTGAAGGGGAAGTGGAGGAAGCTTTGGAGAGGAGAGGGGATTGATAAGTAAACAGTGGCTGTTACTTCCTGAAGTCATCCAGCAGGTAACAGCCTATTAAAAAAAAGCAACAGAGGGCTGATATGGCCCCATAAGGTTGCGAGGCCTCATTGCAGCCACTTAGGCTTATATGGCGGCAGTTCCGCCACTGCCTGCTCCCTCAAAGCCTGTTCAATCAATATATTATATACAAATTTAAAAAGCAGTAGTTCTGACTCTGGCTTGGTTTCTCATCCTGCCTTCATGCCAAAGACAGCATCAGTCGAAGTCTGAATGATGGAGCACAGGGATGATAGCTCTGGGCTACAGCATTGTATTAAACTTTATCTACATTCATTTCAGCAGGACAGCACCTAAAATGTTGGAGATCCCACTCGATCCCCACTACCATAGATCCTAGTGCATGTGCCACATTTACCCTATGGTTAAAGCAGAACTGTGCACTGCAAGTTTCATTGCGAGTACATAAAGAAGGGCATCCCACAGAAAAAAAACAAAAAAAAAACAAAAACAAAACCTGTCATTCGCGACCAGTCCATCTCAGTGGTCACATGGGGTGCAGGGCTTCCAGGAATCATGACACAACCAAATGGATTATGGCAGGAGACAATGGTGTGCCAGGGAAAGATGAGTATGTTTATTTTTTGTTTTTTCATCTGCCTTGGCCCACTCCATAGTTTGTCCAATTCTTTAATAACCCCTCTAGTCCGGGGCCTCATGTCTGTTCTAGTGCATCCCCTCCAGACATTGCAGAAAAAATACCTGAAGCATAAATTCAGCAATTCAGCAAAACCGTTGAGTTTTTGGAAATCGCAGTATGTCAATTATACTTACAGAAACGCTGGTGGTTTCCCTATAGGTACAACAGAAGCAGAAACTCCGCAGAGGAAAACCGCAATGCTTTTTCCTGCATTGCTTTTTGGCTGTGGCCCGCTACATGGAGCCTTAGCCTTAAAGTAAATAAATGGGTGAGATTTACTTAACTGAATGTGCTAGGCTCCTGTTTCATTTTGCTCCAAAGAAACGGCATACATACCTTGCAACATTTAGTTACTTTATGTGCCTTACTTGACAAGAGGGTGTGGCTTAAAATGAACCAATACTTTCAGTGCAAAGTACCCAAGCCTTGAAATGGTATAAGGTTACACAAAAGTGTCTAAATTGAGTTGAAATTATTATACGTGTAATACTTTGGTGATCTTTAGACTGCCAGATCTAAGTTTACACTATCTATATATTAGATAACATTATTAATTCTCCCCACATAAAGGTTACAGATGATAATCTGGATGTAAATGAATATTAGTACATCTCATTAATGTATGAGACCATGTATGAGACCTTGACGGCGCTTGGCAGCACTGTAAGTGACCGACTGCTTCACCCCAAGTGTGAGAAGGAGTGCTATCGGAGGTCTTTCCTCCCAACTGCGATGAGGCTACATAATCTACATCAGACCACAGAGAACTAAATGATCCTGAAGTCTTCCTTCTTTCTTTTCTTCCTTAGCTGCTATGGACTCCTAGTATATTTTCTTTTCTCAGCATATGTGTGTCTACTTCTGTAATATATTACTGGTTTTATTATCATGTATCTGTGTATTACTATGTTGCTGTAACATGCTGAAATTTCCCCACTGTGGGACTATTAAAGGATTATCTTATCTCTTATCTTAATATAGTTTCCACTAGTTGTCATTACTGCATTACTAATATCACTACAGTTATATTGCAGATAACCTTGTCACAAGGAGTAGCAGGGTTTTGTGTTGCTACAGTGGTAATCTCTATTGGTAAATTTAGGGACAAGAATGCCTTATGAATTATTGGGACACTTGGCGCATCACAGGTCACATGGCTCACTATACACAAACCCACCCTAAAAAAAATAGTGCAACGAAAAGAGTGCACCCTGTTGTTTTACAGATATTTGCCTTCCTACAACTATACCGAAAATATCTTAATAAATTTAGCCTTACCACACCTCCTCTAGTTAGTTTCTATGTCTATACTTAGAAGTCAAAGGGTTAAGACCCCTCTGGATTCCTCTGCACTTAGCACACTTCCAGCATTCTTGAAGCCCCCCTCCCCCGCCAAACAAAGCACAACCTGCCAGGGGGAGCCGCCGGGCACACAATATCGCTCCTTGTTCACCAATTTATTCAGCGTCTGTGCCCAGTGTTTCACGGAAAGCCACACTCATTTCCTGACTCGGCTCTAGTTACAGACGAGCAGGGGAGACGAAGAAATGCAGCTCTCCTATGTCTCTTATCCCTCCTCAGCCACTCAACCTTCTTCTAGACATGTATAATATACACTGGCGGTTATTGATCAAGTTGTGAAGAGTGTGAAAGATGAAGAAGCAGCCAGTTACCCATACATTATTGCTGCCAGCTACTCCGCTGTCCATCTACGTGTGTCATACTTGACATTTGCAAACGGTGCTTACCAGGTGACATGTGGCCATATTTACACTGTATTTGCAATGTATGTCAGATGTATAAGTCACGAGGATTTCCCAATGCATGATTCTGACCTACGCTACTTTATAGGCATACAGTGGCATATGTCGCCCAAAGGCTTCCATGTTTATCAAAAAATATTCTGCCGAGTATATTCCAGTACCTAAGAGCACGATTTTATACAGCAAGAAAAGTTACAAAGACCAAAAGAACAGTCTTTTGACCTCCGTCATGTGAATGGGATATATTTGACGCATAGACTGGGAACGTAACATATTCATTTGTGAAGAACCCCCCCTATATGAAAGTGTAAGTGAATGATAGGAATGAACCCTGTTCAAGTCAGTTTACAGTTGGTGGACGTGTCTGAGCTGCAGTACCAGATACAGCCCATAGGCAAAAGTGGAGCTGTTTCTGGAAAGAGAAAGTCAACCTTTGCTTCTAATTTCATATAACACTTTAACCTGGGGTCTGACACAGCAGAGTGGAATGGGCTGCTTGGACAGGCTGCATATGACAATGTGAGCCAAAACCTTGGTATTAGTAAACTCGAAGAAAAATGTTACAGCCTGTACCTTGTAAAGAATAGATAAATAAAAAATAGATCCTTCTGTCCAACATTATAAATGTTATTCTAAAAAAAACACCTAAATAATCATAAGAAGTTAAAAATGAACAGAGTAAGCAGTAAAATTGGATGAACGCTCTCAGCTCATGTGAACTTATTGCTAAGTTCTCATTTTTGGGCTTCTGCCTTAGGCCAGGGCCCCACGTTGCGAAAATGCAGTGCTTTGACCGTGGCAGAAAAAAATCACCTGGAAAGTGGATGGGATTCTGGCTAATCCCACCTGTACATTGCAGAAGAAAATCTCCAGTGGACATGTTGCAATTTTTGCAAAACCTTTGCTTTTTTGTAAATCTCAGCATGTCAGTTATACCTGCATTCATGGTTTTAACCATTGGCAACCAATAAAGACAACAGTCGTCACCACTAGTATTGAGAGATTGGGATTGGGAAAGATCGGATCCTGATCGGCGATCGAGCAAATTTCATGATTGCGATCAGGTGGAAAATGATCGAAAATCGGATTTCAAAAGTGATCCTGAAATCTCAAGATCGACTCAACCCTAGTCATAGACAAACTGCTGAGTAGGGTTGAGTGATCGGGGTTGGGACCCGATCGGCGATCGAGTAAATTTCACGATCGGGATCGCCTGGAAAATGATCGAAAATCAGATTTTAAAAAATTATCCTGAAATCTCAAGATCGGCTCAACCCTGGTTACAGAAAATCTTTAAAATTCTGCAAAATGTTTAGTTATATTACAAAAATGTTTATGGCGGGGGCCCTTCATAGTGAATGGGATTCACTAGAATTTCACTTACTTTTTTTACTTTCTGTTCCTCTGAGAGAACAGGAAAACTAAAATACCGGTAATACAGGAAATGTGAATAGAACCTTAGAAATAATATATGTATTGTAGGACTGATTACACTGACATTATGGCTTCCAGTTTTGAAGGAACCATAATGAATATGACACGGGATCTTTAAGGAATCTCCTCTTCCTGGGAGACTATGCTATTCTATAGTCAGCAGATGAAACAGAAACTTGTCAAAACAAACTAGAATGCCAATAATATCTAAGCACGTGCCTTAAGTATAGTAAATATAGATGTAAATGTATATATCCAACATACAGTTATTTAATCTATTGGGTAATGAACAAAGGCTCCATAGAGCAGATATTGTATGTAGGCCTGACAGCCGAATTCACACAATAGGAAATCTGTTTTATTACTTCTACAACATAGTGACAGGCCCATGATGCAAGTACCTGTAAATGTATGTGTTGGATCAGTAAGATAATGTATACTGAACGTGAGAGATGTATGTCTTTAGTAGAAAATATCCAAGTCTTTCTGCCACCTCCACGAAATACAGCTCTGATCAAGTTCCACGCACATACAGCAACTGACCTGATCCCATGTCCCATCTCTGATAGATTGCTGAGACTCAACAATGGATATGTCATCTGAATGTCTATTTGTAGAAACATAATGATGTAAGTGGATAACGCGAGTTATTATCCCCAACAGAAGTTATTTTTATGGTGGATTAAAGGGATCCTATCATTGGATACCCTTTTTTCTGACTAACACGTAGGAATAGCTTTAAGAAAAGCTATTCTTCTCCTACCTTTAGTTGTCTTCTCCGTACCGCCATTCAGTAGAAATCTGGGTTTTTGTTGGTATGTAAATGAGATTTGTCGCAGCACTGGGGGAGTCCCCAATGCTGCGAAACAAATCTCCTCTATGTTCTTCTGGAATGCCCTCTTCCTGTGTCTTCTTCCATCCTGGCTTTCAATCTTCTAGGTGTGTGAAGTCGGCACTGCCAGATAGAGGCGTCCCTGGAGATTTCTCTCACAGCATTGAGGACACCCCCAGTGCTGTTTGAGTGCTGGGGACCAGCCCCAGTGCTGCAAGAAAACTCATTTGCATACTGAAGAAATCCCGGATCTCTACCGAAAGGCGACGGGGAGAAGACATCTAAAGGTAGAAGAATAACCTGTCTTAAGGCTATTTGTATGTGTTAGTCAGAAAAAAGGGTATCCAATGATAGGATCCCTTTAAGATAGTAAAATGGTTTAAACTATTATTTGCGTTTGGCATTGGTAGTAATAGGGTTAAATCATAGATAAAATGCAGTCTTATCTTTATAGGTATTGGTCATTGGTGATCAGTATTGGCCTGGAATTCCTTGGGCTCATTGATCAAATCCATTCTGGGGACCTACTATAGCTACATGAAAGCTATATGAAAGCTACATGTAAGTGGAACTCTCTACCTCTCCCATTTTCAACTTCCTAAAACTGCGGCATGATGTGTGATTATTGGTGATGAAGACCCTTGTAGCAATGTCAAGACAGTGTGCCTGTGTGCCAAGATGGCGTCACAGCCAGTAGATGCACCTATGTTACCTTGTCTGTATGTAGTGCAGTGGGTATACTATACCATGGGGCCCATCCTGGCTTAGGCATTACCAGGGAATTCACTTGATACCCTGTGGGCCAGTATGAGCCTGGTAATAATATACTCCAATTATCCAGAACATTAAAACATTAATTTTGGTGATGATTTTGAGGACCAAGCCAATATCTTAAACTCTTTGTCACTTTCTTACATCACTGTACTGATAAACAATATACAGTCCCTTGCCTATCTACATGACCTGGAAAAAAGTATCAGTTATGAGACCAGCCCATCTTCTTCCAATAATTCATCGTCCCATTCTGATGTTCACATGCTCATTGTAAATGCTTTGAGCAGGGGACAGAGTAAAGCACGGGCTCTCCAGCCATGGCTCTGCAGTTCCATATACAGAAAGATACAATGCACTGTGTGTTAGGACACCCTTCTATCACAGCTAGCATTAGCTTTTTCAGCTATTTGTATTACAGTAGCTGTTCTGAGGGTTCAGACCAGACAGCCAGCCATGTGCATCATTGTGCCCTATCAGTTCACTGCCTGTCCTTTCTAGGATTACTTTTGTTAGATATTAACTATTGTATACAAGGATCAACCCACAAGACCTGTCATTTTGGGGATGCTCTGACCTAGTCAGACCATCACAATTTGGCCCTTGTCAAAGGTATAATGCTTGCCCATTCACCTGCTTCCCACACATCCCACTTCCAACATCCAACTCTTCTTGGTGAAAGTTTAATACACAGGAACCCCCAAGTCCTTGAGAATCCCAGTGGCACCAACAATTTATAGATATAATGCTCTCCCAAGTGGCCTCCACCATTTTATAATATTCTCCCATGTGCCCCTTTCAGCATATATAATGCTTTCTCCAGGGACAATCCAACCCTTCTAAATGCTCTCCTCATTGCCCCCTCACAGTATATATAATGGTCTACCCAGTGACATCCACAAAGTATATAATTCTCTCCATAGAACTCCTACTATATATATAATGAATAGTGTACCGCTTCTATCTGCTTTTATCTTAAAGAGGTAGTTTAAGGACGAGGCTACTCGCAAATGGCACTTAGAATAGAAAGTCTTGGCACCACTTGGAAATTACTAGTCACTAGAGATGAGCGAACAGTTAAATATTCGAGATTCAATATTCGTTTCGAGTAGAGCCTCAATATTCGACTACTCGATCGAATATCGAATCCCATTATAGTCTATGGGAAAAAATGCTTGTTTCAGGGGAAACCACTATTCGACTAAAGGAGAGTCACCAAGTCCACGAATAGCAGGAGGAGAGTGTTTAGGAGGAGCGCTGTGCAGATAAAGCGCACAGGCCCCATTATAGTCTATGGGGTCCGTGCGTTTTAACTGCATAGCGCTTGCAGTTGCGCTGAAAAAAGTAAGCTCCCTCGTAACCACAAGCTGCCAGTTCTCCCGACTAGTAAAGACGAGCCTGAGGCAAATCAACGCTGGTTCTGCAGCAGGCTCGTCCTTGTTAGTCGGCAGAGAGCTGGCAGCTTGCTGTTACGAGGGAGTTGACTTTTTCTCATAGGAATGAATTGATTAGTGTTGATTGGCCAGTGTACAGCATCCGGCCAATTAACGCTGGTTCTGCCGGAGGCTCGTCTGTGAGGCGGAGTCTAAAATCGGACCACAATGGAGACTGCTGTGGTCCGATCTTAGACTCCACCTCTTCACAGACGAGCCTCCGTCAGAACCAGCGTTGATTGGCCGAATGCTGTACACTGGCCAATCAACATTGGTCAATTCATTCCTATGAGAAAAAGTCAGCTCCCTCGTAACAGCAAGCTGCCAGCTCTCCTGACTAGCAAGGATGAGCCTGCTGCAGAACCAGTGTTGATTTGCCGATGGCTATACAGTGTATAGCATTTGGCCAATCAACGCTGGTTCTGAATCGAATATTTACTGCCAATAGCTAGTAGTATTCGATCGAGTACGAATATTTCGAATACCGTAGTATCTACTCGATCGAATACTACTTGATCATCTCTACTAGTCACATTGGCACCATTTTGGTCACTATCTGGAGCGCTAAAAGGGTAATTTTCGGAATGATTACATTGATGTGATAGCACTAAGAAGATGTGATAGCACTCACCAGAGCCAGAGCGCACCAACGTGATATTGATAACCTATTGTAAGTATGGGCCATTGTATAAATTTCATTGGATGGTATAATCATGGTGTATCATTAATTAAACATGTCTACTAACATGTCTAGACAGCCAGCAGAGAGATTTAGGAACATGTTGCCAAAGGGGAAAAAAAATCACTGCTACATCTAAATGACTATAAGCCCCAGGCAGTAAGCAAAGCTGATCTATGTGCCAGGCAAAGGTGTTCAATGGGTGGCCTCTGCTTACATACTAAATCTGTACAAAGCCCGTGTACATAACTTGTTTTGGCATTTGAGATATGGGTGTGGATCCTGTTTTTAGTCCTAATGCCTCAATGTCTATTTACTTTTCTGTTGTGGGCAGGATAATAATAAACTATTTGTATCACCCTAGGCAATCCCCTAGAATAAACTGCACGTCACGGTGTGCAATAAAGCCAATTGGAAGTCAAGAGAAATTTAACAAGTCATCTTTGGTATACTGCTACTTTCTTAGTTTCTTATATTTCCCTGTGCTATTCATTTACAATAATTTTGTTACGTTACAGAAGAAAACTATTAATACTTCTATTTTTGAAAGCAGGTTTTTTTTTGTACACCTGCCTAAAACTTTTCAACAGTATTACATATACACTCAACATATATGTGCTGCACGACAATTTTGCATATACATATATAAGTGTCTGAGCTTATACTATTGATACCCATATAGGTTCAAATTGCAGTTTGGGTTATTGGCTATACTTTATGTTGAAACTATAGAAACTACTTTACAAACTAGACTGTTCTCTTAAGTAAATATCTATGAAGGTTACATGCTGCCAACTCCATGGTTCAGTAGTTTCTGAGAATGAGCACAGGAAAAGTTTAAGAAATTATTTTTACTAAAAAAATGAAAACTTCATTTTACTTTGTTGGAAAAACATTTGACATAAAGACCACTGTATAGTCTTAATAGAGCATTTCCTATCACTTACTCTCCTGTGCTACAGTTCATCTGGAAGGTAAAACTGTTAGCATGTTCTGCAGAATACAACGTGTCATGTACTGCTTGGAGGTCCAGCCCAAAAAATATGTTCTAAAAAAATAGCACTGTGGTATCCTGCCAGGAAACTTTAAAAAACGTTCTGGTTATAAGTCTATGATATGAGGTTTAAGTGCAATTGGGTTATGCAGCAATGATTGAAAGCACAAGAGCAAATCGAAAGAAACTAAGACTAAGGTTCTTGAGTGTTCTAGGAAAATCTTTTAATTGGAGCCATTTCAATGCTCTAGCTGGACTTTAAGGGCTCGTTCACACAGCGGAAAAATTTTCTACTGTGTGGTTTTTTGGCGCGGCTAGCCGCAACGAGATGCTGATGCAGTGCACCGGCATTCCGTCATTGCATCCCACTCCTGATTAGGCCCGAAAGAATGGGCTTAAACAGGAGTATGTCTCGAGCTGCGGACGCCGTGACTGACTGCGGAATCCGCGACAACATGTCGCTTTTTTTTTCTGCTACTAGCTATCGGGAATAAAAGTGAGCGGCTCCCATTGAAGTGAGCCAAAAGGACACGTCACCTGTATTCTATATTCCAGGGATAACAAATTTAACAAAAAATCTAAAACTTTGGAAAAACAAAATTTGATCATGGGCATTAGCGCCGAGTCTCTACTGTAAAATACAGCAGATACCAGTTGACTATGGCAGCCGCCATATTTAAATATGCAACATCCACTGGACTAGTACAGTGGATGTCAAGAAGGGGTTAAAAGTTTAAATATCTGCAGGATTTTGCTGGGCCGTATTTTCTTTGGCCTTCATATATGGTTTCCTATCAGTTTTTTCTTCTGCTAAGAGCCCATTCCCTTATCCATTACTACTACAACTGGTTTCTTTATATGTAATTCTGCCAGTAATAACTATAAAATAACAAATACCTGAGACCAACCCAAGTGACACATCATATAGATATATTCTGGGACACTAGACTGCAAATATAGGGCATGATTTAGCTAAAAAAAAAGTCCCTGATATAGAAAAAGAGAGATCTGAGCACAATAAGGAAATTTGCTTACTTTCTGTGATTAACATCTCATCAGCAATTATGTAAGTAGCGAAAAGTAGATATAAGTACACTGTCGGCTTTCCCGATCTGTGCCCCGGCTGAAGAGCTATCGGTACCGGTACCATAGCTCTTCATCGTCAGAAGGGCCTTTCTAACACTCTGTCAGGAACGTCCTTCTACACAGCAGCGCCTATAGCGCTGTACTGTGAGAGCGGGGAGGAACACCCCCTCTCCTCCTGATAGTGCTCGTCCATAGATGAGTAAAGGGGGAGGCGTTCCTTCCCACTCTCACAGTACAGTGCTATAGGCGCTGCTGTGAGGAAGGGCGTTCCCGACTGACTGTCAGGAACGCCCTTCTGACGGTGAAAAGCTACGGTACCAGCACCAATGACTCTTCACCTGGGGCACAGATCGTGAAAGCAGACAGTGCGCTGAATTAAGCATACTGTTGGCTTTCCGGCGGTATATAAAACAGCCTGTGCCCCAACTGATGAAAGGTCCTCTTTAACCCCTTCCCGACATGCACCGTAATAGTACGGCGCGTGTCGGGTCTGTAACTATGGCGACCGCCCGGGAGCCGGGCGGCCGCCATAGCCACCGGGTGTCTACTGCTTTAAGCAGTAGACAACCGGCTCTAATGCCTCCGATCGGTCCCCGGACCGATCGGAGGCATTAACCCCTCCGGCGCTGCTGTCAAAGGCGCCGGAGGCGCCATTTTTCCGGCGGCGCATGGGCGCTGCCATTTTGGCAGGGATCGACGGCTCCTGGAGCATGCTCCAGGGCCGACCCCCCGTTGCCATGACAGCCGGGAGCCTTGTTAAAGGCTCCCAGCCGGTCTGCAAATTCTCTCTTTTGCAGGCTGGTGTATACAGCCTGCAAAAGAGATGATGATTTTTTGCAATGCATTGCAATGCATTAGCATTGTAATGCATTGCATTAGTGATCAGACCCCCTGTGGTTCAACACCCCTAGGGGGTCTAATAAATGCAAAAAAAAAAAAAAAATAAAAGTAAAAAAAAATATAAAAAAATATAAAAAGTATTAAAAGTTCAAATCACCCCCCTTTCCCTAGAACAAATATAAAAGTAGTTAAAAACTGTGAAACATATACATGTTAGGTATCCCCGCGTCCGAAATCGCCCGCTCTACAAAGCTATACAAATATTTTTCCTGTTCGGTAAACGCCGTAGCAGGAAAAATAGTCAAAAGTGCCAAACCGCCTTTTTTCACTGTTTTAATTCTGATAAAAATTTGAATAAAAAGTGATCAAAGCAATAACATTTCCCGAAAATGGTAGAACTAAAAAGTACACCCGGCCCCGCAAAAAAAGACGCCCTATGCATCCCCGTACACCTATGTATAAAAAAGTTACGGCCGTCGGAATATGGCGACTTTTAGAAAAAAAAATTTTTAACACCGTTTTGGAATTTTTTTTAGGGGTCAAAATGTAAATAAAACCATATAAATTTGGTATCCCTGGAACCGTACCGAAACACAGAATATAGGGGACATGTCATTTTGGTTGCACAGTGAACGCCGTAAAACCAAAGCCCGTAAGAAAGTCGCAGAAATGCATTTTTTCTTCAAATCCACCCCATTCTGAATTTTTTTCCTTCTTCCCAGTACATTATATAGAATAATTAATGGTGGCATCATGAAGAAAAAATTGTCCCGCAAAAATTAAGACCTCATATGACTCTGGGAGCGGAGAAATATAAAAGTTATGGGGTTTAGAAGGAGGGGAGTCAAAAACGAAAAACGAAAATCAAAAAATGCCATCGGCGGGAAGGGGTTAAATCACACTTGTTTAGCCCAAAACAAAGGGGTAGATCAGGATTACTGATAGTAATGATACTGATTACTGAAATTTATGTATGAGATAGCCAAGACAATTTTCTATAAAATCATGGTAGTCTCACATTAGAAGCTGTAGTGGAAGATGAGATATGGAGCCTGAAAGTCACAAGTTCAAAACATTGTTACCCTTTTTCTCGTCAGTATACACATTGGACAAAGTTCACATCTTCATCCTTCCATTGTACAGACTGTCAAAAACGTCCTGAAAGCACAATTTTTTGGGCTACTAATATTGGGGAGATAAAACACATACCCAATGGACCCCATTATAGTCAAAGGAGTCCCTCAGGATCTGTTGTTAACCAACATTAGATGGATACGTCTTTATTAGAGATGAGCGAACACTAAAATGTTCGAGGTTCGAAATTCGATTCGAACAGCCGCTCAATGTTCGTGTGTTCGAACGGGTTTCGAACCCCATTATAGTCTATGGGGAACAGATACTCGTTAAGGGGGAAACCCAAATCCGTGTCTGGAGGGTCACCAAGTCCACTATGACACCCCAGGAAATGATGCCAACACCTCTGGAATGACACTGGGACAGCAGGGGAAGCATGTCTGGGGGCATCTAACACACCAAAGACCCTCTATTACCCCAACATCACAGCCTAACAACTACACACTTTACACACTCAATACCACCTCTCTGACAGTAGGAAAACACCTTGAAACATGTGTATTTGGCACTTGCAGTGAGGAGAGCTTGTCACCAGCAGTGAATTTGGCCCTTGTAGTAAGTTGAGGTTGGCACCAACATTTGTTTTGAAAATCAGGGTGGATTGAGCCTCTAACCAGCAGAGTTTGGGCAAATTCATGGTGGAGGGAGCCTCTAAAAACCCCAGTTTGGACCAATTCATGGTGGAGGGAGACTCTAAAAACCCCAGTTTGGACCAATTCATGGTGGAGGGAGACTCTAAAAACCCCAGTTTGGACCAATTCATGGTGGAGGGAGCCTCTAAAAACCCCAGTTTGGACCAATTCATGGTGGAGGGAGCCTCTAACCAGCCCAGTTTGGACCAATTAATGGTGGAGGGAGCCTCTAAACAGCCAAGTTTTGGGAAATTCATGGTGGAGGGAGCCTCTAACCAGCCCAGTTTGGACCAATTCATGGTGGAGGGAGCCTCTAACCAGCCCAGTTTGGACCAATTCATGGTGGAGGGAGCCTCTAAACAGCCCAGTTTGGGCAAATTCATGGTGGAGGGAGCCTCTAAAAAACCCAGTTTGGACCAATTCATGGTGGAGGGAGCCTCTAATTAGCCCAGTTTGGACCAATTAATGGTGGAGGGAGCCTCTAACCAGCCCAGTTTGGACCAATTAATGGTGGAGGGAGCCTCTAACCACCCCAGTTTGGGCAAATTCATGGTGGAGGGAGCCTCTAACCAGCCCAGTTTGGACCAATTAATGGTGGAGGGAGCCTCTAAACAGCCAAGTTTTGGGAAATTCATGGTGGAGGGAGCCTCTAACCAGCCCAGTTTGGACCAATTCATGGTGGAGGGAGCCTCTAAACAGCCCAGTTTGGGCAAATTCATGGTGGAGGGAGCCTCTAAACAGCCCAGTTTGGGCAAATTCATGGTGGAGGGAGCCTCTAACCAGCCCAGTTTGGACCAATTAATGGTGGAGGGAGCCTCTAAACAGCCAAGTTTTGGGAAATTCAAGGTGGAGGGAGCCTCTAACCAGCCCAGTTTGGACCAATTAATGGTGGAGGGAGCCTCTAACCACCCCAGTTTGGACCAATTCATGGTGGAGGGAGCCTCTAACCACCCCAGTTTGGACCAATTCATGGTGGAGGGAGCCTCTAAACAGCCCAGTTTGGGCAAATTCATGGTGGAGGGAGCCTCTAACCAGCCCAGTTTGGACCAATTAATGGTGGAGGGAGCCTCTAAACAGCCCAGTTTGGGCAAATTCATGGTGGAGGGAGCCTCTAACCAGCCCAGTTTGGACCAATTAATGGTGGAGGGAGCCTCTAAACAGCCAAGTTTTGGGAAATTCATGGTGGAGGGAGCCTCTAACCAGCCCAGTTTGGACCAATTAATGGTGGAGGGAGCCTCTAACCACCCCAGTTTGGGCAAATTCATGGTGGAGGGAGCCTCTAACCAGCCCAGTTTGGACCAATTAATGGTGGAGGGAGCCTCTAAACAGCCCAGTTTGGGCAAATTCATGGTGGAGGGAGCCTCTAAACAGCCAAGTTTTGGGAAATTCATGGTGGAGGGAGCCTCTAACCAGCCCAGTTTGGACCAATTCATGGTGGAGGGAGCCTCTAAACAGCCCAGTTTGGGCAAATTCATGGTGGAGGGAGCCTCTAAAAAACCCAGTTTGGACCAATTCATGGTGGAGGGAGCCTCTAATTAGCCCAGTTTGGACCAATTAATTGTGGAGGGAGCCTCTAATTAGCCCAGTTTGGACCAATTAATTGTGGAGGGAGCCTCTAACCAGCCCAGTTTGGACCAATTAATGGTGGAGGGAGCCTCTAACCACCCCAGTTTGGGCAAATTCATGGTGGAGGGAGCCTCTAACCAGCCCAGTTTGGACCAAATAATGGTGGAGGGAGCCTCTAACCAGCCCAGTTTGGACCAATTAATGGTGGAGGGAGCCTCTAACCACCCCAGTTTGGACCAATTCATGGTGGAGGGAGCCTCTAAACAGCCCAGTTTGGACCAATTCATGGTGGAGGGAGCCTCTAAACAGCCCAGTTTGGGCAAATTCATGGTGGAGGGAGCCTCTAAAAAACCCAGTTTGGACCAATTCATGGTGGAGGGAGCCTCTAATTAGCCCAGTTTGGACCAATTAATTGTGGAGGGAGCCTCTAACCAGCCCAGTTTGGACCAATTAATGGTGGAGGGAGCCTCTAAAAAACCCAGTTTGGACCAATTCATGGTGGAGGGAGCCTCTAAACAGCCCAGTTTGGGCAAATTCATGGTGGAGGGAGCCTCTAACCAGCCCAGTTTGGACCAATTAATGGTGGAGGGAGCCTCTAAACAGCCAAGTTTTGGGAAATTCATGGTGGAGGGAGCCTCTAACCAGCCCAGTTTGGACCAATTAATGGTGGAGGGAGCCTCTAAACAGCCAAGTTTTGGGAAATTCAAGGTGGAGGGAGCCTCTAACCAGCCCAGTTTGGACCAATTAATGGTGGAGGGAGCCTCTAACCACCCCAGTTTGGACCAATTCATGGTGGAGGGAGCCTCTAACCACCCCAGTTTGGACCAATTCATGGTGGAGGGAGCCTCTAAACAGCCCAGTTTGGGCAAATTCATGGTGGAGGGAGCCTCTAACCAGCCCAGTTTGGACCAATTAATGGTGGAGGGAGCCTCTAAACAGCCCAGTTTGGGCAAATTCATGGTGGAGGGAGCCTCTAACCAGCCCAGTTTGGACCAATTAATGGTGGAGGGAGCCTCTAAACAGCCAAGTTTTGGGAAATTCATGGTGGAGGGAGCCTCTAACCAGCCCAGTTTGGACCAATTAATGGTGGAGGGAGCCTCTAACCACCCCAGTTTGGGCAAATTCATGGTGGAGGGAGCCTCTAACCAGCCCAGTTTGGACCAATTAATGGTGGAGGGAGCCTCTAAACAGCCCAGTTTGGGCAAATTCATGGTGGAGGGAGCCTCTAAACAGCCAAGTTTTGGGAAATTCATGGTGGAGGGAGCCTCTAACCAGCCCAGTTTGGACCAATTCATGGTGGAGGGAGCCTCTAAACAGCCCAGTTTGGGCAAATTCATGGTGGAGGGAGCCTCTAAAAAACCCAGTTTGGACCAATTCATGGTGGAGGGAGCCTCTAATTAGCCCAGTTTGGACCAATTAATTGTGGAGGGAGCCTCTAACCAGCCCAGTTTGGACCAATTAATGGTGGAGGGAGCCTCTAACCACCCCAGTTTGGGCAAATTCATGGTGGAGGGAGCCTCTAACCAGCCCAGTTTGGACCAAATAATGGTGGAGGGAGCCTCTAACCAGCCCAGTTTGGACCAATTAATGGTGGAGGGAGCCTCTAACCACCCCAGTTTGGACCAATTCATGGTGGAGGGAGCCTCTAACCAGCCCAGTTTGGACCAATTCATGGTGGAGGGAGCCTCTAAACAGCCCAGTTTGGGCAAATTCATGGTGGAGGGAGCCTCTAAAAAACCCAGTTTGGACCAATTCATGGTGGAGGGAGCCTCTAATTAGCCCAGTTTGGACCAATTAATTGTGGAGGGAGCCTCTAACCAGCCCAGTTTGGACCAATTAATGGTGGAGGGAGCCTCTAAAAAACCCAGTTTGGACCAATTCATGGTGGAGGGAGCCTCTAAACAGCCCAGTTTGGGCAAATTCATGGTGGAGGGAGCCTCTAACCAGCCCAGTTTGGACCAATTAATGGTGGAGGGAGCCTCTAAACAGCCAAGTTTTGGGAAATTCATGGTGGAGGGAGCCTCTAACCAGCCCAGTTTGGACCAATTAATGGTGGAGGGAGCCTCTAACCAGCCCAGTTTGGACCAATTAATGGTGGAGGGAGCCTCTAACCAGCCCAGTTTGGACCAATTAATGGTGGAGGGAGCCTCTAAACAGCCAAGTTTTGGGAAATTCATGGTGGAGGGAGCCTCTAACCAGCCCAGTTTGGACCAATTCATGGTGGAGGGAGCCTCTAAACAGCCCAGTTTGGGCAAATTCATGGTGGAGGGAGCCTCTAAAAAACCCAGTTTGGACCAATTCATGGTGGAGGGAGCCTCTAATTAGCCCAGTTTGGACCAATTAATTGTGGAGGGAGCCTCTAACCAGCCCAGTTTGGACCAATTAATGGTGGAGGGAGCCTCTAACCACCCCAGTTTGGGCAAATTCATGGTGGAGGGAGCCTCTAACCAGCCCAGTTTGGACCAATTAATGGTGGAGGGAGCCTCTAACCAGCCCAGTTTGGACCAATTAATGGTGGAGGGAGCCTCTAACCACCCCAGTTTGGACCAATTCATGGTGGAGGGAGCCTCTAACCAGCCCAGTTTGGACCAATTCATGGTGGAGGGAGCCTCTAAACAGCCCAGTTTGGGCAAATTCATGGTGGAGGGAGCCTCTAAAAAACCCAGTTTGGACCAATTCATGGTGGAGGGAGCCTCTAATTAGCCCAGTTTGGACCAATTAATTGTGGAGGGAGCCTCTAACCAGCCCAGTTTGGACCAATTAATGGTGGAGGGAGCCTCTAACCACCCCAGTTTGGGCAAATTCATGGTGGAGGGAGCCTCTAACCAGCCCAGTTTGGACCAATTAATGGTGGAGGGAGCCTCTAACCAGCCCAGTTTGGACCAATTAATGGTGGAGGGAGCCTCTAACCACCCCAGTTTGGACCAATTCATGGTGGAGGGAGCCTCTAACCAGCCCAGTTTGGACCAATTCATGGTGGAGGGAGCCTCTAAACAGCCCAGTTTGGGCAAATTCATGGTGGAGGGAGCCTCTAAAAAACCCAGTTTGGACCAATTCATGGTGGAGGGAGCCTCTAATTAGCCCAGTTTGGACCAATTAATTGTGGAGGGAGCCTCTAACCAGCCCAGTTTGGACCAATTAATGGTGGAGGGAGCCTCTAAAAAACCCAGTTTGGACCAATTCATGGTGGAGGGAGCCTCTAAACAGCCCAGTTTGGGCAAATTCATGGTGGAGGGAGCCTCTAACCAGCCCAGTTTGGACCAATTAATGGTGGAGGGAGCCTCTAAACAGCCAAGTTTTGGGAAATTCATGGTGGAGGGAGCCTCTAACCAGCCCAGTTTGGACCAATTAATGGTGGAGGGAGCCTCTAACCAGCCCAGTTTGGACCAATTAATGGTGGAGGGAGCCTCTAACCAGCCCAGTTTGGACCAATTAATGGTGGAGGGAGCCTCTAAACAGCCAAGTTTTGGGAAATTCATGGTGGAGGGAGCCTCTAACCAGCCCAGTTTGGACCAATTCATGGTGGAGGGAGCCTCTAAACAGCCCAGTTTGGGCAAATTCATGGTGGAGGGAGCCTCTAAAAAACCCAGTTTGGACCAATTCATGGTGGAGGGAGCCTCTAATTAGCCCAGTTTGGACCAATTAATTGTGGAGGGAGCCTCTAACCAGCCCAGTTTGGACCAATTAATGGTGGAGGGAGCCTCTAACCACCCCAGTTTGGGCAAATTCATGGTGGAGGGAGCCTCTAACCAGCCCAGTTTGGACCAATTAATGGTGGAGGGAGCCTCTAACCAGCCCAGTTTGGACCAATTAATGGTGGAGGGAGCCTCTAACCACCCCAGTTTGGACCAATTCATGGTGGAGGGAGCCTCTAACCAGCCCAGTTTGGACCAATTCATGGTGGAGGGAGCCTCTAAACAGCCCAGTTTGGGCAAATTCATGGTGGAGGGAGCCTCTAAAAAACCCAGTTTGGACCAATTCATGGTGGAGGGAGCCTCTAATTAGCCCAGTTTGGACCAATTAATTGTGGAGGGAGCCTCTAACCAGCCCAGTTTGGACCAATTAATGGTGGAGGGAGCCTCTAACCACCCCAGTTTGGGCAAATTCATGGTGGAGGGAGCCTCTAACCAGCCCAGTTTGGACCAATTAATGGTGGAGGGAGCCTCTAACCAGCCCAGTTTGGACCAATTAATGGTGGAGGGAGCCTCTAACCACCCCAGTTTGGACCAATTCATGGTGGAGGGAGCCTCTAACCAGCCCAGTTTGGACCAATTCATGGTGGAGGGAGCCTCTAAACAGCCCAGTTTGGGCAAATTCATGGTGGAGGGAGCCTCTAAAAAACCCAGTTTGGACCAATTCATGGTGGAGGGAGCCTCTAATTAGCCCAGTTTGGACCAATTAATTGTGGAGGGAGCCTCTAACCAGCCCAGTTTGGACCAATTAATGGTGGAGGGAGCCTCTAACCACCCCAGTTTGGGCAAATTCATGGTGGAGGGAGCCTCTAACCAGCCCAGTTTGGACCAATTAATGGTGGAGGGAGCCTCTAACCAGCCCAGTTTGGACCAATTAATGGTGGAGGGAGCCTCTAACCACCCCAGTTTGGACCAATTCATGGTGGAGGGAGCCTCTAACCACCCCAGTTTGGACCAATTCATGGTGGAGGGAGCCTCTAAACAGCCCAGTTTGGGCAAATTCATGGTGGAGGGAGCCTCTAACCAGCCCAGTTTGGACCAATTAATGGTGGAGGGAGCCTCTAAACAGCCCAGTTTGGGCAAATTCATGGTGGAGGGAGCCTCTAACCAGCCCAGTTTGGACCAATTAATGGTGGAGGGAGCCTCTAACCACCCCAGTTTGGACCAATTCATGGTGGAGGGAGCCTCTAACCACCCCAGTTTGGACCAATTCATGGTGGAGGGAGCCTCTAAACAGCCCAGTTTGGGCAAATTCATGGTGGAGGGAGCCTCTAACCAGCCCAGTTTGGACCAATTAATGGTGGAGGGAGCCTCTAAACAGCCCAGTTTGGGCAAATTCATGGTGGAGGGAGCCTCTAACCAGCCCAGTTTGGACCAATTAATGGTGGAGGGA
Organism: Leptodactylus fuscus; assembly: GCF_031893055.1. Lineage (NCBI taxonomy): Eukaryota > Metazoa > Chordata > Amphibia > Anura > Leptodactylidae > Leptodactylus > Leptodactylus fuscus. The sequence continues at coordinate 66,760,450 of NC_134266.1, forward strand.
GCCTCTAAACAGCCAAGTTTTGGGAAATTCATGGTGGAGGGAGCCTCTAACCAGCCCAGTTTGGACCAATTAATGGTGGAGGGAGCCTCTAACCACCCCAGTTTGGGCAAATTCATGGTGGAGGGAGCCTCTAACCAGCCCAGTTTGGACCAATTAATGGTGGAGGGAGCCTCTAAACAGCCCAGTTTGGGCAAATTCATGGTGGAGGGAGCCTCTAAACAGCCAAGTTTTGGGAAATTCATGGTGGAGGGAGCCTCTAACCAGCCCAGTTTGGACCAATTCATGGTGGAGGGAGCCTCTAAACAGCCCAGTTTGGGCAAATTCATGGTGGAGGGAGCCTCTAAAAAACCCAGTTTGGACCAATTCATGGTGGAGGGAGCCTCTAAACAGCCCAGTTTGGGCAAATTCATGGTGGAGGGAGCCTCTAACCAGCAGAGTTGGGGGAAATCAGGGTGGAGGGAGCCTAGTATTAGCAGAATTGTGCAACGCTTATGGTGGATGAGTATGAGGATGCGGAGGAATTGGAGAGGTTGAGTACAGACATGGAGTTTCATGTTGGGGTGCTTTACACAGGTGGGCACAAAAATGACGGCTCTACCCAGTGGTGGTTCATTTTTATCAAAGTGAGCCGGTCGGCACTCTCAGCTGACAGACGGGTGCGCTTGTCAGTGATGATGCCACCGGCTGCACTGAACACCCTCTCAGATAGGACGCTGGCGGCAGGACAGGACAGCACCTCCAAGGCATATAGGGCAAGTTCAAGCCACAGGTCCAACTTCGACACCCAATACGTGTAGGGCGCAGAGGGGTCGGAGAGGACAGGGCTGTGGTCGGAAAGGTATTCCCGCAACATGCGCCTATACTTCTCACGCCTGGTGACACTAGGACCCTCCGTGGCGGCACTTTGGCGAGGGGGTGCCATCAAGGTGTCCCAGACCTTAGACAGTGTGCCCCTCGTTTGTGTGGACCGGTGAGAACTTGGTTGCCTACTGGAGGAACTGCCCTCCCTGCCGCCAACGTCACATGCTGGAAACATCTCCATCATATTCTGCACCAATTGCCTGTGGCAAGCATTGATGCGATTGGCCCTCCCCTCTACCGGAATAAAAGACGAGATGTTGTTTTTATACCGGGGGTCAAGGATAGCAAAGATCCAGTACTGGTTGTCCTCCATGATTTTGACAATACGCTTGTCGGTTGTAAAGCACCCCAACATGAACTCAGCCATGTCTGCCACAGTGTTAGTTGGCATGACTCCTCTGGCCCCACCGGAAAGTTCAATCTCCATTTCCTCCTCATCCTCCATGTCTACCCATCCGCGCTGCAACAATGGGACGATTCGAAGTTGCCCGGAAGCCTCCTGTATCACCATCACATCATCGGACAACTCTTCTTCCTCCTCCTCCTCCTCCTCCTCCTCCATTAAACGCAGTGAAGCGGACAGATGTGTGGACCTACTCTCCAGCTGTGACGGATCGGATGCTATCCCTAACTCCTCTGTGTGATCTGAGTTATCCCTGATGTCAATCAGGGATTCTCTCAGAACACACAAGAGCGGGATTGTAAGGCTCACCATCGCATCCTCAGAGCTCACCCTCCTTGTGGACTCCTCAAAGACCCGTAGGATGTCACAAAGGTCTCTCATCCATGGCCACTCATGGATGTGAAACTGAGGCAGCTGACTTTGTGGCACCCTAGGGTTTTGTAGCTGGTATTCCATCAAAGGTCTCTGCTGCTCAACCACTCTATTCAACATCTGAAACGTTGAGTTCCAGCGTGTGGGGACGTCGCACAAAAGCCGGTGTTGTGGCACATGCAGGCGTTGCTGGAGAGATTTTAAGCTAGCAGCGGCTACTGTCGACTTGCGAAAGTGGGCGCACATGCGCCGCACTTTCACCAGTAGCTCTGGAACATTGGGGTAGCTCTTTAGGAAACGTTGCACCACTAGGTTGAAGACGTGGGCCAGGCATGGAACATGTTGGAGTCCGGCAAGCTCCAGAGCTGCTACCAGGTTCCGGCCGTTATCACAAACGACCATGCCTGGGCCCAGGTGCAGCGGCTCAAACCATATTGCCGTCTCATCGAGGAGGGCATCCCTCACCTCGGAGGCAGTGTGCTGTCTGTCCCCCAAGCTGATCAGCTTCAGCACAGCCTGCTGACGTCTACCAACGCCAGTGCTGCAACGTTTCCAACTCGTAGCTGGGGTCAATCTAACAGCGGAGGAGGAGGCGGTGGCGGAGGAGGAGGCGGTGGCGGAGGAGGAGGCGGTAGAGGAGGAGGAGGAGGAGGGGGGTGTTCTTCTCGTGTCCCTGCCAGGAATGTTAGGCGGGGAGACGAGGTACACCGGGCCAGTTTGGGAAGCAGTCCCAGCCTCAACTACATTCACCCAGTGTGCCGTCAGTGAAATGTAGCGTCCCTGTCCGCATGCACTTGTCCACGCGTCGGTGGTCAAGTGGACCTTTGTGCAAAGCGCGGAACTAAGGGCCCGCCTGATGTTGAGTGACACGTGCTGGTGCAAGGCGGGGACGGCACACCGGGAGAAGTAGTGACGGCTAGGGACGGCATAGCGAGGTGCCGCAGTTGCCATCAGGTCCAGGAAGGCGGGAGTTTCAACAAGCCGGAACGCCAACATCTCCTGGGCCAGCAGTTTAGCGATGTTGGCGTTCAAGGCTTGCGCGTGTGGGTGGTTAGCAGTGTATTTCTGCCGCCGCTCCAATGTCTGAGAGATGGTGGGTTGTTGTAAAGAAACGCCTGATGGTGCCTTTGATGGTGCAGGAGAAGGAGATAAGACAGGACCAGGGGAGGATGAGGTAGAAGTCAACAAAGTGGCGGAGGCAGATGAAGTGGTGTCCTGGCTCGTCCTCTGGAGTGCATCGCCAGCACAGTCAGCAGTGGCAGTGGCAGAGGCAGAGGCAGAGGCAGTGGCAGTGGCGTGAACGGCAGTCGGCCTTTGTCCTGCCGTTGCTGCCTGCCACTGATTCCAGTGCTTGGATTCCAAATGACGGCGCATTGAAGTGGTGGACAGGTTGCTCTTCTCAGAGCCCCTAATCAATTTCGAGAGGCAAATTGTGCAGACAACACTATATCTGTCCTCGGCGCATTCCTTGAAAAAACTCCACACCTTCGAGAAACGTGCCCTCGAGGTGGGAGTTTTTCGGGGCTGGGTACGAACTGGAACATCTTGGGAGATTCCGGGTGTGGCCTGGCTTCGCCTAAGCTGCTGACCTCTGCCTCTGCCTCTAGCTACCCTTTTTGGTGCTGCACCTGCCTCAACATCCACACTACTTTCCCCGCTTGACATCCCCCCTGTCCAGGTCGGGTCAGTGTCCTCATCATCCACCACTTCCTCTTCCAACTCCTGTCTCATCTCCTCCTCCCGCACAATGCGCCGGTCAACTGGATACCCTGACGGCAACTGCGTCACATCATCGTCGATGAGGGTGGGTTGCTGGTCATCCACCACCAAATCGAACGGAGATGGAGGAGACTCTAGTGTTTGAGCATCTGGATACAGATGCTCCTCTGTTAGGTTCGTGGAATCGTGACGTGGAGAGGCAGGTTGAGGGACAATGAAAGGAGCGGAGAACAGCTCTGGGGAGCAGGGACAGTTTGGGTTATTGTTCTGTAAAGCTTCGGAATTTTGGGAGGAAGGAAGACAAGACTGTTGGGTAATAGGAGGAGAGGAGGCAGAGTCTGACTGGCTGCTGGACAATGTGCTGTAAGCGTTCTCTGACAGCCATTGCAAGACCTGTTCCTGGTTCTCGGGCCTACTAAGGTTTGTACCCTGCAGTTTAGTTAATGTGGCAAGCAACCCTGGCACTGTGGAGTGGCGCAATGCTTGCTGCCCCACAGGAGTAGGCACGGGACGCCCTGTGGCTTCACTGCTACCTTGCTCCCCAGAACCATTCCCCCGACCTCGCCCACGGCCTCGTCCACGTCCCTTTCCGGGAGCCTTGCGCATTTTGAATTCCTAGTTAGAAATTGGCACTGTATACCAGTAGTAAAAATTGTGGGTGCACGTAACCCCAATATATTCTTTGAATTCCCAGTCAGACACTGGCACTATATGGCAGTAGCAAGAAATGAGGGTATTTGTATTCCCAATATACTCTTTGAATTCCCAGTCAGACAATGGCACTGTATACCAGTAGTAAAAATTGTGGGTGCACGTAACCCCAATATATTCTTTGAATTCCCAGTCAGAAACTGGCACTATATGGCAGTAGCAAGAAATGAGGGTATTTGTATTCCCAATATACTCTTTGAATTCCCAGTCAGACAATGGCACTGTATACCAGTAGTAAAAATTGTGGGTGCACGTAACCCCAATATATTCTTTGAATTCCCAGTCAGACACTGGCACTATATGGCAGTAGCAAGAAATGAGGGTATTTGTATTCCCAATATACTCTTTGAATTCCCAGTCAGACAATGGCACTGTATACCAGTAGTAAAAATTGTGGGTGCACGTAACCCCAATATATTCTTTGAATTCCCAGTCAGAAACTGGCACTATATGGCAGTAGCAAGAAATGAGGGTATTTGTATTCCCAATATACTCTTTGAATTCCCAGTCAGACAATGGCACTGTATACCAGTAGTAAAAATTGTGGGTGCACGTAACCCCAATATATTCTTTGAATTCCCAGTCAGACACTGGCACTATATGGCAGTAGCAAGAAATGAGGGTATTTGTATTCCCAATATACTCTTTGAATTCCCAGTCAGACAATGGCACTGTATACCAGTAGTAAAAATTGTGGGTGCACGTAACCCCAATATATTCTTTGAATTCCCAGTCAGAAACTGGCACTATATGGCAGTAGCAAGAAATGAGGGTATTTGTATTCCCAATATACTCTTTGAATTCCCAGTCAGACAATGGCACTGTATACCAGTAGTAAAAATTGTGGGTGCACGTAACCCCAATATATTCTTTGAATTCCCAGTCAGACACTGGCACTATATGGCAGTAGCAAGAAATGAGGGTATTTGTATTCCCAATATACTCTTTGAATTCCCAGTCAGACAATGGCACTGTATACCAGTAGTAAAAATTGTGGGTGCACGTAACCCCAATATATTCTTTGAATTCCCAGTCAGAAACTGGCACTATATGGCAGTAGCAAGAAATGAGGGTATTTGTATTCCCAATATACTCTTTGAATTCCCAGTCAGACAATGGCACTGTATACCAGTAGTAAAAATTGTGGGTGCACGTAACCCCAATATATTCTTTGAATTCCCAGTCAGACACTGGCACTATATGGCAGTAGCAAGAAATGAGGGTATTTGTATTCCCAATATACTCTTTGAATTCCCAGTCAGACAATGGCACTGTATACCAGTAGTAAAAATTGTGGGTGCACGTAACCCCAATATATTCTTTGAATTCCCAGTCAGACACTGGCACTATATGGCAGTAGCAAGAAATGAGGGTATTTGTATTCCCAATATACTCTTTGAATTCCCAGTCAGACAATGGCACTGTATACCAGTAGTAAAAATTGTGGGTGCACGTAACCCCAATATATTCTTTGAATTCCCAGTCAGAAACTGGCACTATATGGCAGTAGCAAGAAATGAGGGTATTTGTATTCCCAATATACTCTTTGAATTCCCAGTCAGACAATGGCACTGTATACCAGTAGTAAAAATTGTGGGTGCACGTAACCCCAATATATTCTTTGAATTCCCAGTCAGACACTGGCACTATATGGCAGTAGCAAGAAATGAGGGTATTTGTATTCCCAATATACTCTTTGAATTCCCAGTCAGACAATGGCACTGTATACCAGTAGTAAAAATTGTGGGTGCACGTAACCCCAATATATTCTTTGAATTACCAGTCAGAAACTGGCACTATATGGCAGTAGCAAGAAATGAGGGTATTTATAACCCCAATATATTCTTTGAATTCCCAGTCAGACAATGGCACTGTATACCAGTAGTAAAAATTGTGGGTGCACGTAACCCCAATATATTCTTTGAATTCCCAGTCAGAAACTGGCACTATATGGCAGTAGCAAGAAATGAGGGTATTTATAACCCCAATATATTCTTTGAATTCCCAGTCAGACAATGGCACTGTATACCAGTAGTAAAAATTGTGGGTGCACGTAACCCCAATATATTCTTTGAATTCCCAGTCAGAAACTGGCACTATATGGCAGTAGCAAGAAATGAGGGTATTTGTATTCCCAATATACTCTTTGAATTCCCAGTCAGACAATGGCACTGTATACCAGTAGTAAAAATTGTGGGTGCACGTAACCCCAATATATTCTTTGAATTCCCAGTCAGACACTGGCACTATATGGCAGTAGCAAGAAATGAGGGTATTTGTATTCCCAATATACTCTTTGAATTCCCAGTCAGACAATGGCACTGTATACCAGTAGTAAAAATTGTGGGTGCACGTAACCCCAATATATTCTTTGAATTCCCAGTCAGAAACTGGCACTATATGGCAGTAGCAAGAAATGAGGGTATTTGTATTCCCAATATACTCTTTGAATTCCCAGTCAGACAATGGCACTGTATACCAGTAGTAAAAATTGTGGGTGCACGTAACCCCAATATATTCTTTGAATTCCCAGTCAGACACTGGCACTATATGGCAGTAGCAAGAAATGAGGGTATTTGTATTCCCAATATATTCTTTGAATTCCCAGTCAGACAATGGCACTGTATACCAGTAGTAAAAATTGTGGGTGCACGTAACCCCAATATATTCTTTGAATTACCAGTCAGAAACTGGCACTATATGGCAGTAGCAAGAAATGAGGGTATTTGTATTCCCAATATATTCTTTGAATTCCCAGTCAGACAATGGCACTGTATACCAGTAGTAAAAATTGTGGGTGTATATAGCCCCAATTCTATTGCTAGGGGACTTGCAGGGTATTTCTGGGGTGAAGGTGGGGGGGCACACCGTTGGAACGGGTATCGGGGTATATATCGGGTATACGGGAATACACTGACAGTGTATTCCATTCAGGATCCTGGGAAAGCTGGGTTGCGGCGATTGAGCCCGTCAGTGCCACGTTACACTGACAAGCTTCTCCCTGGAATTTAGCTCTTACAAGAGCTGTTGGTTGTCTTCTCCTTCCTATCCTAGCCTGTCCCTGCCTACCCAGAATCTAAGCCCTAGCTAGCTGGACGGAAACCTCCGTCCTCGGTGAATTGCAAGCTCAGAATGACGCGAAGCTGGGCGTCGCTGTTCTTTTAAATTAGAGGTCACATGTTTTCGGCAGCCAATGGGTTTTGCCTACTTTTTTCAACGTCACCGGTGTCGTAGTTCCTGTCCCACCTACCCAGCGCTGTTATTGGAGCAAAAAAGGCGCCAGGGAAGGTGGGAGGGGAATCGAGTAATGGCGCACTTTACCACGCGGTGTTCGATTCGATTCGAACATGCCGAACAGCCTAATATCCGATCGAACATGAGTTCGATAGAACACTGTTCGCTCATCTCTAGTCTTTATTGTTTAATCCTTTCTTTTGTTCCAATGATGGACTGAAAGAATGAATTAAAAAATAAAAATGTGAACAAAACCTTAGCATTTAATGACTTAGTAAAATCCCCACATAGATTGAACCTTTATTTATTATAGATTCTACATAAGCCATTTCCTCTTCCCCCAGAGGAGAATAAGGGAAGCATTTGCAGAAAATAATCTTAGCTCATTGGATCCATATTTAATAGTACTGTGTTTTTTTAAGTGATTAATCTTATGGGATTTAATAGTGTAATGGAAAATAATGAATAAAACATAGGATTCATTCTAATTATGGAGGGAAAATAAAGCTGGCACATGTCACCAATGGAACGAAGCGTGCACTGGGTCTCGCCCATATTCTCATCATTCAATCTGCCTTCATAAGATCTATGGCAGTGGCTTGTATACTTCACCACAATACAATAATACATGTGATAGTCAAATGTTTAAAAAAGAAACACAAAATTGCAAGCACAAAAAAGTATACAACAACTTGGCAGCATTCATTATAACACATGCTCATAAACATGCTGCCATATATACAGTTAGTTCCATGAATATTTGGACAGTGACCCAATCTTCATGATTCGGGTTCTGCAGGCACCACATTGGTTTTGAAATGGAACAACTGAGGTACAATTCAAGTGTAGACTTTAAGATTTAATACAAGGGGTCAAACAATAATATCCTGTGAAACATTTAGTTATTGCAACCATTTTTCTATAAAGTTCCCTCATTTCAGGGACTCAAAGGTAAATGGACAAATTAACTTTACTAAAAATACAATGTTCATTTTTAATCATTTGTAGAGAATCCTTTGCAGGCAATGATTGCTTGAGGTCTAGAACCCATGGACATCACCAAACCCTGGGTTTCCTCCTTTGTGATACTTTGCCAGGCTTTTATTGCTGCTTGTTTGTAGATCTTTCTCCCTTAAGTTTTGTCTTAAGCAAGTGAAAGGCATGGTCAATCGGGTTGAAATCTGGTAATTTCCTCGGCCATTTCAGAACTTTCACTTCTTGTTCTTAAAAACCTCCTAGATTGCTTTTGCAGTATGTTTTGGGACATTGTCCATCTGTACTGAGAAGTGTCGTCCAATTAACCTTGCTTCATTTGTTTGAATCGGAGCATAAAGTATATCCCTGTACATAATGCAAAAAGGTAGGTATATCCAGCAACCAAGGAAAGTCCAGTAGTAAAATAAAACTTAACTTTTATTGATGCATAGTACAGTCCATAAAAAACATTATGAGATACTGTGTGTGGATAAAAAAAGTATTGCCTACAAAAACATACCCAAATGGAAAAACAAATTCACATACGCATGGCTAACCGCTGAGGCGTTTTGAGTACTTCAACTCTTAGTCATAGCGATGACACTGATAGTGAGTGCGCAGGATATATACCCTGCCAGCCAAATGTGAAATTGAAATCAGGTGATTTGCACCCGTGGGTTACATATACACACAGCTAATTTGGGCTTTCATTTCACTGGGCTGATCAGCTTTCATTTGGGCCTAATCCGTAGCGGAATCCTGTGACGGTATGCTAGTGCATTGCACCGGCAACTCGTTGCAGCTAGCCGCGCGTAATGTTCGCATGTGGAATGCAGATTTTGCCGTGTGAACATACCCTTACCCCTCATTCTCATCTGCGTTGGTATTCTATTTTGGGGAGTCTATGGGGATCCGTGTGCTTGCTGCGAGATCTTCGCAGGGCACATGCGGAGACGAAAGTACTTCACAATCTACTTTCCTCTTCGCATGACTTGAGCAGAGATCTGGTGGCAAGCACACGGACCCCATTTACTGTACAGCGCCTGCAAATGTGTTCGATAGTCTGTTTGGAGGGTCCCTATGCGGACTCCCCGAACGGATTACCAAACGTAGATGTGAATGAGGGGTTAAATTTTTAACTGAGGCAGCTATGTATTATGGTAGCCTGTTATTTGCAGGGTTAGTTGTCATTTTCAATGACAACATTTTGGGGTATATATATATTACTTACAGATTAAAATATTAACTTTTTCTGGTGTAAATGGAAAAAACAGCAATTCCACTTTGTGTTTATTTCTTACATTTTGTACTGTTTACTGTGCAGCATAAATATTGAATATTTTTCAAACTCTACTGTGCAAAGGTTTGTTTTTTTGCAGGATGAGCTATAGTTTCTACTAACATCATTTTGCTGTACAAACAACCTTTTATTTCATTTTAATAGAATTATTTAAACTTGTTTATGGCATTTACTATACAGGATAAATAACGCTTCAGTCTTCTCACAATGGTGATATACAGTACGTAAATTGTAATTGTTTGGGTTTTTTTTAGCACAATAAAGCATTTATAATGAGAAAGGGGAATAAGTTTTTTTTTTTTTTCTTTTTTAAAATATATTTTCGCATATTTTGTTTTTTACTCTGACAACCAGATTATGCTGTCTCCTCACTAATATACGGTATACTGCAATATTGTTCATATCAATATTGCTCATGAAAAGGGACCCCAAGCAAGTTTCCATAAGTCAACCTATTTCAGTTATATCAGATATAGACTGACCAGATATGGATGACTTTTTAACAATTCAGAAGAAAATAAACTTTTATATTTACAAGTTTTTCCTTAAAAACACAGAGCTCCTAAAACCTAAACATTGATCGAATATCAACCAAATACTTGTTAGTAAAAAAAAAATTAAAAAAAAATCAAGAAAGCATTTTGGAAACACAAGGAGAAACAGGTACTAGGAAATAGGATTTGGAAAGTATTTTCATGATAACCATATAATGTGGAAAATAATCATGAGACAATAATAACCACACAGGAAACCCAAATGCTAAATCATGTATTTTAGCTGAAATGTGAAAACAAAGTAAATATAGAAGTTCAGGGATTTGGGAATTACTCACCCTCCTCTTTACTGTTGAATGTTTCTTTATTTTAAGTGGACATCCTATTAAAAGGAGTATGCACATGCAGACCTTTAGTACATTTCTGGGTTTAGCTCTTTAAGCAGCAGATCCATCTGATCTTCTCCTGCATACCATGTCCATACCTCCAAACTTTTAAAGGACAGAAAGAGAGACAAAATGTGGGCAGGCCGTGGCAAATTTAGCCCCACCCACTTCTAAATTGACTCCGCCTATTTCGATCCATTTCTCGTTGGGTAGACCGTGCACCCCACATCTCTCACCTCACACAGTACACACTACACCCCACATCTCTCCACCCACAGCATACTCATGCACCCCACATTTCACCCCCCCACAGTACACCCATGCACCCCACATCTCTCCACCCACAGTACACCCATGCACCCCACATTTCACCCCCCCCACAGTACACCCATGCACCCAACAGCTCTCCCCCCACAGTACACCCATGCACCCCACGTCTCTCCCCCCACCCACAGTCGACCTTGCCCCCACATCCCCCGACAGTACACCCTGAACCCCACATCTCCCCCTCACACACAGTCCACCCTGCACCCCACATCTCCCCTCACACAGTCCACCCTGCACCACACATTTTTCCCCCACACACAGTCCACCCTGCACCACACATCTCCCCTGACACACAGTCCACCCTGCACCCCACATCTCTCCCCCACACACAGTCCACCCTGCATCTCACATCTTTCTCCCCAGTACCTTAGACCACACATCTGTCCATCTCTTCCTGGACTGCACGGGATACAATGACATGCCTACCGAGTCACGTGAACGTCTGATGTCACACAGGTCCTTCTGAGTACAGTAGTCAAACTTTCCCCCAATCACCACCTGCTCTTATCCAAGTTACAACCTTATTAACTGTTATAAGAGTGGGTGGTGATCGGGGGAAAGTTTGTTAATAAACAAAACACTTCAAGGGCAGAGCGGGACAAGCAGTTAGCTGTGCGGGACCGCAGTAGTCTAAAATTGGGACTGTCTCGTGGGATGCGGGACGGTTGGGAGCTATGCATGTCAAGCTGAACCCAAATTGCTATACATATAGCAGGTATTAGCCTAATAGTTGATTCCCCTATAACTGTGAATAAAACTAAAACAGAGTTTTCTAATCAGCAGACAGATTAATATTTAATCTGATGATCCCTGGTTCAGCCTGTCCCAATACACATCAGATTGGGATCCTTACCATATGACTAATGTGTATCACTAGTTTAGGATAGGAATTCAAGTCCACTATAAGGATTTCTTACACTCACCAACCTATGCTGACAATAGACATTAAAGAGGACAGTCAGTCAGGAATGCCCTTCCTCACAATAGCGCCTATAAAGCTGTACTGTGAGAGCGGTGAGGAACGCCTCCTCCCTCTCCTCACAGTACTCGTCCATAGACTAGCGGTATATTAAACCGCATGTGCCCCAAGTGATCAAAGGTCCTCTTTAAATGTTGACCAACTAGACAATATCTCCCTATCTCTAGATCACCATGATAATCTGCTTTCAGATGTAGCTGGCTGCCAGCTCGCAAGGTGGCAAAGCTGTATCATCACTGATGGAAGAAAAGATGTGCAAGATTGCAGAGGGCATGGCCAGGGATGGTCACTTCTGGTCCAGCAGATACTGCACACAGGAGATGGTGAGCAGGCAGTGAGGAACATGGCAGAGCAGCTTCCAAAGAAAATAGTCAAAGTAGACCTGCATGGAAAGCCCTGCAAAAGTGAGAGAACAGGTGATGGCATACTTACCTGTAGAGACTGAACTTCTTCAACCTGCATTGTTATATATTTGTTTGTTTCTTCACTTGTCTTAGTACCTAACATTTTGACAATAAAGGTCTTCAATAAGCATACTGGTTGTTTCAGTCTACCTCTATAAGTTCCTGTAAGTTTCACAGACAGCTTGTCACCTTGGTAGGATGGTCTATATGTTACTATACAGGGGTATTCCTATGTTTGCTGCATATTTTGACCACCAGGGCAGGAAATACTTAAAACAGCAAAATGGACTGTGCCATGATATTTCGATAACACCAATAGTTACTGTGTAGCTGTAGTAGTTCCCTGTAGTGAGATACAGAAACAGGGTAGCACATCACGCTATGCAGTTTCCGTACATGGTGGCTTCCTCCTCTACCATCATTATCTTATAAACTGCAGGCTACTTCAGGCCTCCAGCCTACAAGGTGGCATAACAACAGACGTGTTGTGATCATGGGGCCTTGTAAGCTTGTCTCCTACAGGTTAGAACAAGAAGAGGTGATGGTGGCGGCTGTACACCGGTAGCTCTGGCTCACTGCTTCAGAGGATGAGAGGTAGGTGAGCATAATTTTTTTTCCACCCTTTGGGGGACATTATTAATATGTTAGGAAGACTTTGTTAATACAGGGGGCAATATTAATTTAAGGGGGCCTTATTAACAGAAGGGGAACATTGGGAGGCAGTAACAATTTAAAGGGGCTGCCCAGGATGTGAAAAAAATGTAGCAGACAGCAGTAGAGGTGTCAGATAGTACTGTATATATAATTACCTGCATCCTTCACTCCTGTGCTGGGTCGGTGTCACTGGCGCTGCTCTATTGTATACAGAGCGGCTACAGTGGTGATGCCACATTGACACTGCAGCCAATCAGCACAGTATACAGCTGAGAGCAGTGAATGGCTGCATTGGTCCCGTGAATGTGATATCACCACTGCAGACACTCTGTACACATACAAAGTAGTGGCCCAGCACAGGAGTGGAGAATGCAGGTAATTAGAAAAACATTTTTATGTTTACCCCTCCCCATCTCCCCTATAAACATCAGACAAAGCCTTTAATTTCTTTAATTTAAGGAGGGCATTAGGGGTCAGAATTTATGCACGGTAGTATCAGGGGCATAATATAAGGGGTATTAAGTGGGTCATCACCTCTGAGGAATTAGGCAGTATTTATTTAAGGTGGAAGACAGGCATTATTAATTAGAGGACATTAATTAAGGGGCATAATTAATTTAAGGGGCACACAAGGTATTAATTGAGGAGGCACACAGGGTTATTACTCATTTTCAGGGGATTTTTATGCTACATAGTTTCTAATTGAGAGTAGCAGCAGGATAGGGATTTTGTGTAAGTGAGGTCAATGTGGACCAGGTGCTTGGAGAAGTGAGAAGCCAAAGATGCCTGTGCTGCAACTTTACAAAGACAAGTTATAGTGATCACGGTGGGCCAGACCAGATGGAAGAGACAGGAAATGTGAACAATTACATTCAAATAAGTCACCTGTAAGTAAATAAAAATTTCCTGCACTGTATTCAATTAAACGGTCTATGGGACCCTGCGAAGAGCCGGTATCTACCACTACATGGTCACTGTATAGTGGTAATATTGGTATATGTGAGATAGAGCCCACTTGAATATGTCTGCCTCTGTGCCAAACCCGAGCTACACCTCTGGCGGTACATCATGGGCCGTCACATTTAAGTACTCTATGAACATTTACACACAAACACTGCTTTCTGCCATCTTCCTCTAAATAGCACAGAAGGTTAATGAAGAGCTGGAAGGAAGATCTGTCTGCTTGTAAATTCTACTTCTCCAAGGATAGTAGACTTGGCTAGAAATGTCAACAGTCATTATATATTGTGAAAGGCAGACACGCAAGAAAGTCAATAGCGGCAAAAGTGTCATCTTGGTCTGTGAAAGGGAAGCTAAGCTCCTCTTATAGACATCTCGAGTTCACTCCTTAGACTGGAGCTACACAACAGCTGGTGTTATGTGACAGTCACAGTCTATAAGAATAGTTTGTAAGAACACAAATACAAAGATAATGTTGCATAAAAACAGAATGAGGCAGATTTTCTATTTTGGCCTATTATTTAGACAGTGTAAAATTAGCTCAGGCCGTCTAAATATAAGCCAAATTTATTATAGTGGCTTATGGCGGATGATACATTTGGTGTATTTTAGGCACTCTCGGGTAACTTTATATTACCCATTGGCTGGCCTACTTTACACAAAAATGTTAGACCATACTGCTTTCATGTTACAACTTTTGTCAAGTTACTTTAAAAAGTGTCTAAAATTCATAATAAATGTGCATGTACGCCTGAGTTTTGGGCAAATTAAGCCAGAATTCTGCCATATTTAGCTTAGTAAAACAGCCTCCTCCAATGGAACTTTTATTCTATGCCAAAACATTATAAAATCTACATTTTGACTATATACTGATATATTTTCACTCTTCTTACATACTGTATATAGAGTAATCACTAGAGATGAGCGAGTACTGTTCGGATCAGCCGATCCGAACAGCACGCTCGCATAGAAATGAATGGACGTAGCTGGCATGTGGGGGGTTAAGTGGCCGGCCGACGTCAAAGCGGAAGTACCAGGTGCGTCCATTCATTTCTATTCATTTCTCGCTCATCTCTAGTAATCACTAACTATGTCATAGGTGTTACTCCACATGGGGACATCAATTTGGCTGGAAGACGATTCTTTGGGAGAAGTAACTAGTGTAACTACATGGCTTCATGCAGAAGGACAGCTAACAGGAGACCCATTAGGGCAGAGGGCAGATGGAGACGACTCACTAACCTGAGCCCTGTTCTCAATTTCCACCGATAGTACATTGATGGTGGACATGACCGCACACAGGATAAGGATCACATAAGTATATATAAACCACATCCTTAAATCCATGCTATAATCCACCACTTATAAAGTGTTATTACATTATATAACATTAATTTATAGAACCCAGATGGTGCAGAACCAGTGGGACATAAAAATCTGATAAGAGCTTGTTTACAGGCTATGCTAGCATAACATAAAAGACTGGCCTTATTAATCCAACACCCCAAATGTTAGTTACTTTTATAGCGGGAACATTACATATCGTACCCATTTCTATGTTGCCAAGTCTAGCCTTTACAGAGCAAAATCAAAATACATATGTATGTATTCTGGCTGTACTTCAATTATTAATCTGTAATGGATAGTCATTGGTCTAGTCAATTACCGGATTCCCAGCCTGCTCAGAAATCCCAAAACATCACCTTCCAATTACTTCTATGAAAGGAATGCCTTCAAATATGAACGTTATTCTGAAGAGGGTAAAAGGAAGTCTGTAATCCAGCCAATGAATACACAGCAAAACATCCTTTGTGACCTCTAGCTCTGAGTGATCATTAGGACTCAGTAACCAAATAGCACTGGGCCAATGAATCACTTTCCACGCAAAAACAGTAATAACTGAAATTGGTAACATAAGTGAAGAAAACAGCACTTTTCTCAAAGAGCCTCTCCTATTTCATCCTAAACTATTTACTGTATTTGTGTCTGCCGCATATATTAATAGGCACACGTTCCTTACATTTCTTGGCCTATCAAAAAATGGCTGTATTATATCTCCTGCCATCTTCAACCTGTTACCCTTTTCAAAGAATACAAATCGCAGACTTCTCTCCTAGAAATGTACTGCACTGCTCTCTACCTATGACACATACAGTGCACTGCTCTCTACCTATGCCACATACAGTGCACTGCTCTATACCTATGCCACACATATCTGCAATGTTCTCTATCTGTACTACTTGTATAAGGAAAATGTTTGTTCTCATACCGTGTTAGCCAGTGGGTAGGAAATATAAAAAAAACCCAAAAAACTTGATAGTCTTCAGTAGTTGATACCTTTTTAATGGCTAACTAATAATGATGACAGATTACAATGTTTCGGAACTCTAGGCTCCTTTCTCAAGTAAAAGAATTTACTTGAGAAAGGAGCCTAGAGTTCCAAAACGTAATCTGTCATCATTATTAGTTAGCCATTAAAAAGGTATCAACTACTGAAGACTATCAAGTTTTTTGTTTTTTTATATGTACTACTTGTGTTATAGTGCTATCTACCTTCGATACCTACACTGTATTACTTTCTCTCTGTACTACCGCTTCTGTACTGCTCTCTATCTGTACTCTATATATTGTAGCACCTGCTACCTATACTACTTGCAGCTTATTTCTCACCATACGCTTTATGCACTGTACAACTCTTTATCTGTACATTATTCACAAGTACTGTACTATCATTCTCTCCTACATTTTTCTCTAGCTGTGCACTCTGTCCTATAGTGTACTTGTACTATGTCTAGCTGTGGTCTACCACTGTCTGTGCTACTTTACATGATCTGTACTGTTCTCAGCATGCACAGCAAATATTATAACTTTCTCTGTCTATGGCTGGATGAGCTGCTCCTTTGGTCACCAGGTCAGGTACACATATTGGTAGAAATTTATCAAGGAAAATGTGCCAGAATTCAGGTGTAATTTGCACCAAAAATCTCCATGATGTGTTGGGTGCCATCAGCGTGTGCTTTACATTTTTAGGCTATGGTCCCACATTGCTTAACAGCTGCTACTTTTTAGTTGTCATTTTTTTATTTTTTTTTGAGTCAAACTCAAAAATTATTACAAAAGGAATGGAAAATATAAAAGAAGTTCTTATACTTCCACCTTCTGCAAAATCTATTCTTGGCTATGGCGCAAAAATCTGCAGCAAAATCTGCAACAAAAGAGCAGCTTTTTCGCAATGTGGGATCTTAGGCTTATTACTATACTATGGTCGCATCGGACTGAAGGATAGTAGTGAAGCAATGCTGTAAATGCGGGCGCTCAGAATAACATATTGCCTATATTCTTACGAATCAATTGGTTTCTCATATACAGAAATGGGGATTAATATATCCTATTCAGGATATACCCTACTCTTCTGAATCGGGCGGCCTGCTTTATAACTTAGTAGATGCAGATATGGAAAAGATGAAGAATGAATTATTTAAATGATAATGACCTCAATATTTCTCTCGCTTATAGTTCTGCACAGAAATTTAACTATTGAAATGCAGTCTGTTATATACAGTACATAGAGTATATATATAAAGGTATTCTTATGTATGGAAGGTCAGCAACATTACAACTATACACAAAGTGTTAATGACATTTTTTCTAATTGCTACTATAAACTGTAGAATTTAATCTACAAATTATCATACAGTTTGGAGTCAATGAATTTTACAAATGTAGGATAGGAAATTATAGATGGACGGTGTTTGCCTTGGGCACAAGTGTGCTGAGAATTCTGCTATGTGCATTTATTGCATACAACAGGAGAGATCCATAGCCAACTGTCCTTTGCACTTTGGACTCTTTCTATACTTAGCTCTCTACATACGAGCCTCAAGTGCTTGAGAAACATCTTCCCTCATTAAAGGAAGCCAAATGATGCCTAAAATTGACTTTGTAGCAATAGTTTGTGAACTATGTGTATGGACATGAGCGTATGACTGATGTAATTCACGGCTACACAGCGTTCACAGCCTGTCTATTATTATAGACACATTGTAGCGGTATGGTAGTTGCAACTATAAATATATTAAAAGGGAAAAATTAACATAAAAGGTCCAGTAACTTTGTGAATAGCTTCATTTACTTATGTACTCTTTTGGAGTACTGCCTCTAAGATATTTGTTGTTTGTGTGTTAGGGACAATTGACCACATGACTGATCTGAAGAACCACCACTGCGCCTGTGTATATATGGCCAGCTTTAGTTTCAAACCATGGGGTGTTGTAAAGCCGTTGCACAACCATAGAGTTTTCACTTACATTTTTAAAGAAAATGATGTACCAGCAAGTCTGCCGGCACGGGAGTATTCATCTTAGAATGTCTTGAACATCCCACATTTGGGGCATGTACCAGGACAAGCAGCAACCAATGGCCAATCCTATTTTCCTTGGTTCTGGTCTCACTAAGTACTTGGGTAGCTAAAAAGGCAAGTACTATAGTTATCTTCTGCTGCCATCCTCCTGACCAACTGTACGCAAAGAGATTAACAGTATAAAATAAAGGTATATTTTATTAAAATAGTCCACAAGTAAGAGGCAGAACATTGTACATGGGTGTGGGCTAGAGAGGTGTCTATAATAGTGAGAAGTTTTGATTTATCCTTTAACCTCTTCCCGGGGGGAAGGCACCAGACTATTACTGCGTTAATCTATCCAAGAGCTCAAGACTGGCATTTTTCCACAGTTCTGAAGGTCAGTGAGACAGATGGGACATGGCTCACATATAAACAGTAGAGATGAGCGAACAGTGTTCTATCGAACTCATGTTCGATCGGATATTAGGCTGTTCGGCATGTTCGAATCGAATCGAACACCGCGTGGTAAAGTGCGCCATTACTCGATTCCCCTCCCACCTTCCCTGGCGCCTTTTTTGCTCCAATAACAGCGCAGGGTAGGTGGGACAGGAACTACGACACCGGTGACGTTGAAAAAAGTAGGCAAAACCCATTGGCTGCCGAAAACATGTGACCTCTAATTTAAAAGAACAGCGCCGCCCAGCTTCGCGTCATTCTGAGCTTGCAATTCACCGAGGACGGAGGTTTCCGTCCAGCTAGCTAGGGCTTAGATTCTGGGTAGGCAGGGACAGGCTAGGATAGGAAGGAGAAGACAACCAACAGCTCTTGTAAGAGCTAAATTCCAGGGAGAAGCTTGTCAGTGTAACGTGGCACTGACGGGCTCAATCGCCGCAACCCAGCTTTCCCAGGATCCTGAATGGAATACACTGTCAGTGTATTCCCGTATACCCGATATATACCCCGATACCCGTTCCAACGGTGTGCCCCCCCACCTTCACCCCAGAAATACCCTGCAAGTCCCCTAGCAATAGAATTGGGGCTATATACACCCACAATTTTTACTACTGGTATACAGTGCCATTGTCTGACTGGGAATTCAAAGAATATATTGGGAATACAAATACCCTCATTTCTTGCTACTGCCATATAGTGCCAGTTTCTGACTGGTAATTCAAAGAATATATTGGGGTTACGTGCACCCACAATTTTTACTACTGGTATACAGTGCCATTGTCTGACTGGGAATTCAAAGAGTATATTGGGAATACAAATACCCTCATTTCTTGCTACTGCCATATAGTGCCAGTTTCTGACTGGGAATTCAAAGAATATATTGGGGTTACGTGCACCCACAATTTTTACTACTGGTATACAGTGCCATTGTCTGACTGGGAATTCAAAGAATATATTGGGGTTATAAATACCCTCATTTCTTGCTACTGCCATATAGTGCCAGTTTCTGACTGGTAATTCAAAGAATATATTGGGGTTACGTGCACCCACAATTTTTACTACTGGTATACAGTGCCATTGTCTGACTGGGAATTCAAAGAATATATTGGGAATACAAATACCCTCATTTCTTGCTACTGCCATATAGTGCCAGTTTCTGACTGGGAATTCAAAGAATATATTGGGGTTACGTGCACCCACAATTTTTACTACTGGTATACAGTGCCATTGTCTGACTGGGAATTCAAAGAATATATTGGGGTTATAAATACCCTCATTTCTTGCTACTGCCATATAGTGCCAGTTTCTGACTGGTAATTCAAAGAATATATTGGGGTTACGTGCACCCACAATTTTTACTACTGGTATACAGTGCCATTGTCTGACTGGGAATTCAAAGAGTATATTGGGAATACAAATACCCTCATTTCTTGCTACTGCCATATAGTGCCAGTTTCTGACTGGGAATTCAAAGAATATATTGGGGTTACGTGCACCCACAATTTTTACTACTGGTATACAGTGCCATTGTCTGACTGGGAATTCAAAGAATATATTGGGGTTATAAATACCCTCATTTCTTGCTACTGCCATATAGTGCCAGTTTCTGACTGGTAATTCAAAGAATATATTGGGGTTACGTGCACCCACAATTTTTACTACTGGTATACAGTGCCATTGTCTGACTGGGAATTCAAAGAGTATATTGGGAATACAAATACCCTCATTTCTTGCTACTGCCATATAGTGCCAGTTTCTGACTGGTAATTCAAAGAATATATTGGGGTTACGTGCACCCACAATTTTTACTACTGGTATACAGTGCCATTGTCTGACTGGGAATTCAAAGAATATATTGGGGTTATAAATACCCTCATTTCTTGCTACTGCCATATAGTGCCAGTTTCTGACTGGTAATTCAAAGAATATATTGGGGTTACGTGCACCCACAATTTTTACTACTGGTATACAGTGCCATTGTCTGACTGGGAATTCAAAGAGTATATTGGGAATACAAATACCCTCATTTCTTGCTACTGCCATATAGTGCCAGTGTCTGACTGGGAATTCAAAGAATATATTGGGGTTACGTGCACCCACAATTTTTACTACTGGTATACAGTGCCATTGTCTGACTGGGAATTCAAAGAATATATTGGGGTTATAAATACCCTCATTTCTTGCTACTGCCATATAGTGCCAGTTTCTGACTGGTAATTCAAAGAATATATTGGGGTTACGTGCACCCACAATTTTTACTACTGGTATACAGTGCCATTGTCTGACTGGGAATTCAAAGAGTATATTGGGAATACAAATACCCTCATTTCTTGCTACTGCCATATAGTGCCAGTTTCTGACTGGGAATTCAAAGAATATATTGGGGTTACGTGCACCCACAATTTTTACTACTGGTATACAGTGCCATTGTCTGACTGGGAATTCAAAGAATATATTGGGGTTATAAATACCCTCATTTCTTGCTACTGCCATATAGTGCCAGTTTCTGACTGGTAATTCAAAGAATATATTGGGGTTACGTGCACCCACAATTTTTACTACTGGTATACAGTGCCATTGTCTGACTGGGAATTCAAAGAGTATATTGGGAATACAAATACCCTCATTTCTTGCTACTGCCATATAGTGCCAGTTTCTGACTGGTAATTCAAAGAATATATTGGGGTTACGTGCACCCACAATTTTTACTACTGGTATACAGTGCCATTGTCTGACTGGGAATTCAAAGAATATATTGGGGTTATAAATACCCTCATTTCTTGCTACTGCCATATAGTGCCAGTTTCTGACTGGTAATTCAAAGAATATATTGGGGTTACGTGCACCCACAATTTTTACTACTGGTATACAGTGCCATTGTCTGACTGGGAATTCAAAGAGTATATTGGGAATACAAATACCCTCATTTCTTGCTACTGCCATATAGTGCCAGTGTCTGACTGGGAATTCAAAGAATATATTGGGGTTACGTGCACCCACAATTTTTACTACTGGTATACAGTGCCATTGTCTGACTGGGAATTCAAAGAATATATTGGGGTTATAAATACCCTCATTTCTTGCTACTGCCATATAGTGCCAGTTTCTGACTGGTAATTCAAAGAATATATTGGGGTTACGTGCACCCACAATTTTTACTACTGGTATACAGTGCCATTGTCTGACTGGGAATTCAAAGAATATATTGGGAATACAAATACCCTCATTTCTTGCTACTGCCATATAGTGCCAGTTTCTGACTGGGAATTCAAAGAATATATTGGGGTTACGTGCACCCACAATTTTTACTACTGGTATACAGTGCCATTGTCTGACTGGGAATTCAAAGAATATATTGGGGTTATAAATACCCTCATTTCTTGCTACTGCCATATAGTGCCAGTTTCTGACTGGTAATTCAAAGAATATATTGGGGTTACGTGCACCCACAATTTTTACTACTGGTATACAGTGCCATTGTCTGACTGGGAATTCAAAGAGTATATTGGGAATACAAATACCCTCATTTCTTGCTACTGCCATATAGTGCCAGTTTCTGACTGGGAATTCAAAGAATATATTGGGGTTACGTGCACCCACAATTTTTACTACTGGTATACAGTGCCATTGTCTGACTGGGAATTCAAAGAATATATTGGGGTTATAAATACCCTCATTTCTTGCTACTGCCATATAGTGCCAGTTTCTGACTGGTAATTCAAAGAATATATTGGGGTTACGTGCACCCACAATTTTTACTACTGGTATACAGTGCCATTGTCTGACTGGGAATTCAAAGAGTATATTGGGAATACAAATACCCTCATTTCTTGCTACTGCCATATAGTGCCAGTTTCTGACTGGTAATTCAAAGAATATATTGGGGTTACGTGCACCCACAATTTTTACTACTGGTATACAGTGCCATTGTCTGACTGGGAATTCAAAGAATATATTGGGGTTATAAATACCCTCATTTCTTGCTACTGCCATATAGTGCCAGTTTCTGACTGGTAATTCAAAGAATATATTGGGGTTACGTGCACCCACAATTTTTACTACTGGTATACAGTGCCATTGTCTGACTGGGAATTCAAAGAGTATATTGGGAATACAAATACCCTCATTTCTTGCTACTGCCATATAGTGCCAGTGTCTGACTGGGAATTCAAAGAATATATTGGGGTTACGTGCACCCACAATTTTTACTACTGGTATACAGTGCCATTGTCTGACTGGGAATTCAAAGAGTATATTGGGAATACAAATACCCTCATTTCTTGCTACTGCCATATAGTGCCAGTGTCTGACTGGGAATTCAAAGAATATATTGGGGTTACGTGCACCCACAATTTTTACTACTGGTATACAGTGCCAATTTCTAACTAGGAATTCAAAATGCGCAAGGCTCCCGGAAAGGGACGTGGACGAGGCCGTGGGCGAGGTCGGGGGAATGGTTCTGGGGAGCAAGGTAGCAGTGAAGCCACAGGGCGTCCCGTGCCTACTCCTGTGGGGCAGCAAGCATTGCGCCACTCCACAGTGCCAGGGTTGCTTGCCACATTAACTAAACTGCAGGGTACAAACCTTAGTAGGCCCGAGAACCAGGAACAGGTCTTGCAATGGCTGTCAGAGAACGCTTACAGCACATTGTCCAGCAGCCAGTCAGACTCTGCCTCCTCTCCTCCTATTACCCAACAGTCTTGTCTTCCTTCCTCCCAAAATTCCGAAGCTTTACAGAACAATAACCCAAACTGTCCCTGCTCCCCAGAGCTGTTCTCCGCTCCTTTCATTGTCCCTCAACCTGCCTCTCCACGTCACGATTCCACGAACCTAACAGAGGAGCATCTGTGTCCAGATGCTCAAACACTAGAGTCTCCTCCATCTCCGTTCGATTTGGTGGTGGATGACCAGCAACCCACCCTCATCGACGATGATGTGACGCAGTTGCCGTCAGGGCATCCAGTTGACTGGCGCATTGTGCGGGAGGAGGAGATGAGACAGGAGTTGGAAGAGGAAGTGGTGGATGATGAGGACACTGACCCGACCTGGACAGGGGGGATGTCAAGCGGGGAAAGTAGTGTGGATGTTGAGGCAGGTGCAGCACCAAAAAGGGTAGCTAGAGGCAGAGGCAGAGGTCAGCAGCTTAGGCGAAGCCAGGCCACACCCGGAATCTCCCAAGATGTTCCAGTTCGTACCCAGCCCCGAAAAACTCCCACCTCGAGGGCACGTTTCTCGAAGGTGTGGAGTTTTTTCAAGGAATGCGCCGAGGACAGATATAGTGTTGTCTGCACAATTTGCCTCTCGAAATTGATTAGGGGCTCTGAGAAGAGCAACCTGTCCACCACTTCAATGCGCCGTCATTTGGAATCCAAGCACTGGAATCAGTGGCAGGCAGCAACGGCAGGACAAAGGCCGCCTGCCGTTCACGCCACTGCCACTGCCTCTGCCTCTGCCTCTGCCACTGCCACTGCTGACTGTGCTGGCGATGCACTCCAGAGGACGAGCCAGGACACCACTTCATCTGCCTCCGCCACTTTGTTGACTTCTACCTCATCCTCCCCTGGTCCTGTCTTATCTCCTTCTCCTGCACCATCAAAGGCACCATCAGGCGTTTCTTTACAACAACCCACCATCTCTCAGACATTGGAGCGGCGGCAGAAATACACTGCTAACCACCCACACGCGCAAGCCTTGAACGCCAACATCGCTAAACTGCTGGCCCAGGAGATGTTGGCGTTCCGGCTTGTTGAAACTCCCGCCTTCCTGGACCTGATGGCAACTGCGGCACCTCGCTATGCCGTCCCTAGCCGTCACTACTTCTCCCGGTGTGCCGTCCCCGCCTTGCACCAGCACGTGTCACTCAACATCAGGCGGGCCCTTAGTTCCGCGCTTTGCACAAAGGTCCACTTGACCACCGACGCGTGGACAAGTGCATGCGGACAGGGACGCTACATTTCACTGACGGCACACTGGGTAAATGTAGTTGAGGCTGGGACTGCTTCCCAAACTGGCCCGGTGTACCTCGTCTCCCCGCCTAACATTCCTGGCAGGGACACGAGAAGAACACCCCCCTCCTCCTCCTCCTCTACCGCCTCCTCCTCCGCCTCCTCCTCCGCCACCGCCTCCTCCTCCGCTGTTAGATTGACCCCAGCTACGAGTTGGAAACGTTGCAGCACTGGCGTTGGTAGACGTCAGCAGGCTGTGCTGAAGCTGATCAGCTTGGGGGACAGACAGCACACTGCCTCCGAGGTGAGGGATGCCCTCCTCGATGAGACGGCAATATGGTTTGAGCCGCTGCACCTGGGCCCAGGCATGGTCGTTTGTGATAACGGCCGGAACCTGGTAGCAGCTCTGGAGCTTGCCGGACTCCAACATGTTCCATGCCTGGCCCACGTCTTCAACCTAGTGGTGCAACGTTTCCTAAAGAGCTACCCCAATGTTCCAGAGCTACTGGTGAAAGTGCGGCGCATGTGCGCCCACTTTCGCAAGTCGACAGTAGCCGCTGCTAGCTTAAAATCTCTCCAGCAACGCCTGCATGTGCCACAACACCGGCTTTTGTGCGACGTCCCCACACGCTGGAACTCAACGTTTCAGATGTTGAATAGAGTGGTTGAGCAGCAGAGACCTTTGATGGAATACCAGCTACAAAACCCTAGGGTGCCACAAAGTCAGCTGCCTCAGTTTCACATCCATGAGTGGCCATGGATGAGAGACCTTTGTGACATCCTACGGGTCTTTGAGGAGTCCACAAGGAGGGTGAGCTCTGAGGATGCGATGGTGAGCCTTACAATCCCGCTCTTGTGTGTTCTGAGAGAATCCCTGATTGACATCAGGGATAACTCAGATCACACAGAGGAGTTAGGGATAGCATCCGATCCGTCACAGCTGGAGAGTAGGTCCACACATCTGTCCGCTTCACTGCGTTTAATGGAGGAGGAGGAGGAGGAGGAGGAGGAGGAAGAAGAGTTGTCCGATGATGTGATGGTGATACAGGAGGCTTCCGGGCAACTTCGAATCGTCCCATTGTTGCAGCGCGGATGGGTAGACATGGAGGATGAGGAGGAAATGGAGATTGAACTTTCCGGTGGGGCCAGAGGAGTCATGCCAACTAACACTGTGGCAGACATGGCTGAGTTCATGTTGGGGTGCTTTACAACCGACAAGCGTATTGTCAAAATCATGGAGGACAACCAGTACTGGATCTTTGCTATCCTTGACCCCCGGTATAAAAACAACATCTCGTCTTTTATTCCGGTAGAGGGGAGGGCCAATCGCATCAATGCTTGCCACAGGCAATTGGTGCAGAATATGATGGAGATGTTTCCAGCATGTGACAGTGGCGGCAGGGAGGGCAGTTCCTCCAGTAGGCAACCAAGTTCTCACCGGTCCACACAAACGAGGGGCACACTGTCTAAGGTCTGGGACACCTTGATGGCACCCCCTCGCCAAAGTGCCGCCACGGAGGGTCCTAGTGTCACCAGGCGTGAGAAGTATAGGCGCATGTTGCGGGAATACCTTTCCGACCACAGCCCTGTCCTCTCCGACCCCTCTGCGCCCTACACGTATTGGGTGTCGAAGTTGGACCTGTGGCTTGAACTTGCCCTATATGCCTTGGAGGTGCTGTCCTGTCCTGCCGCCAGCGTCCTATCTGAGAGGGTGTTCAGTGCAGCCGGTGGCATCATCACTGACAAGCGCACCCGTCTGTCAGCTGAGAGTGCCGACCGGCTCACTTTGATAAAAATGAACCACCACTGGATAGAGCCTTCATTTTTGTGCCCACCTGTGTAAAGCACCCCAACATGAAACTCCATGTCTGTACTCAACCTCTCCAATTCCTCCGCATCCTCATACTCATCCACCATAAGCGTTGCACAATTCTGCTAATACTAGGCTCCCTCCAACATGATTTCCCCCAACTCTGCTGGTTAGAGGCTCCCTCCACCCTGATTTCCACCAACTCTGCTGGTTAGAGGCTCCCTCCACCCTGCTTTCCCACAACTCTGCTGGTTAGAGGCTCCTTCCACCATGAATTTGCCCAAACTGGGCTGTTTAGAGGCTCCCTCCACCATGAATTGGTCCAAACTGGGCTGGTTAGAGGCTCCCTCCACCATTAATTGGTCCAAACTGGGCTGGTTAGAGGCTCCCTCCACCATGAATTTGCCCAAACTGGGCTGTTTAGAGGCTCCCTCCACCATGAATTTGCCCAAACTGGGCTGTTTAGAGGCTCCCTCCACCATGAATTGGTCCAAACTGGGTTTTTTAGAGGCTCCCTCCACCATGAATTGGTCCAAACTGGGGTGGTTAGAGGCTCCCTCCACCATTAATTGGTCCAAACTGGGCTGGTTAGAGGCTCCCTCCACCATGAATTGGTCCAAACTGGGCTGGTTAGAGGCTCCCTCCACCATGAATTGGTCCAAACTGGGGTGGTTAGAGGCTCCCTCCACCATTAATTGGTCCAAACTGGGCTGGTTAGAGGCTCCCTCCACCATTAATTGGTCCAAACTGGGCTGGTTAGAGGCTCCCTCCACCATGAATTTGCCCAAACTGGGCTGTTTAGAGGCTCCCTCCACCATTAATTGGTCCAAACTGGGCTGGTTAGAGGCTCCCTCCACAATTAATTGGTCCAAACTGGGCTAATTAGAGGCTCCCTCCACCATGAATTGGTCCAAACTGGGTTTTTTAGAGGCTCCCTCCACCATGAATTTGCCCAAACTGGGCTGTTTAGAGGCTCCCTCCACCATGAATTGGTCCAAACTGGGCTGGTTAGAGGCTCCCTCCACCATGAATTTCCCAAAACTTGGCTGTTTAGAGGCTCCCTCCACCATTAATTGGTCCAAACTGGGCTGGTTAGAGGCTCCCTCCACCATGAATTGGTCCAAACTGGGGTTTTTAGAGGCTCCCTCCACCATGAATTGGTCCAAACTTGGCTGTTTAGAGGCTCCCTCCACCATGAATTGGTCCAAACTGGGGTGGTTAGAGGCTCCCTCCACCATTAATTGGTCCAAACTGGGCTGGTTAGAGGCTCCCTCCACCATTAATTGGTCCAAACTGGGCTGGTTAGAGGCTCCCTCCACCATGAATTTGCCCAAACTGGGCTGTTTAGAGGCTCCCTCCACCATGAATTTGCCCAAACTGGGCTGGTTAGAGGCTCCCTCCACCATGAATTGGTCCAAACGGGTTTTTAGAGGCTCCCTTCACCATGAATTGGTCCAAACTTGGCTGTTTAGAGGCTCCCTCCACCATGAATTGGTCCAAACTGGGGTGGTTAGAGGCTCCCTCCACCATTAATTGGTCCAAACTGGGCTGGTTAGAGGCTCCCTCCACCATGAATTTCCCAAAACTTGGCTGTTTAGAGGCTCCCTCCACCATTAATTGGTCCAAACTGGGCTGGTTAGAGGCTCCCTCCACCATGAATTGGTCCAAACTGGGCTGGTTAGAGGCTCCCTCCACCATTAATTGGTCCAAACTGGGCTGGTTAGAGGCTCCCTCCACCATGAATTTGCCCAAACTGGGCTGGTTAGAGGCTCCCTCCACCATGAATTGGTCCAAACTGGGTTTTTTAGAGGCTCCCTCCACCATGAATTTGCCCAAACTGGGCTGGTTAGAGGCTCCCTCCACCATGAATTGGTCCAAACTGGGCTGGTTAGAGGCTCCCTCCACCATGAATTTGCCCAAACTGGGCTGTTTAGAGGCTCCCTCCACCATTAATTGGTCCAAACTGGGCTGGTTAGAGGCTCCCTCCACCATGAATTTGCCCAAACTGGGCTGTTTAGAGGCTCCCTCCACCATGAATTGGTCCAAACTGGGTTTTTTAGAGGCTCCCTCCACCATGAATTGGTCCAAACTGGGCTGGTTAGAGGCTCCCTCCACCATGAATTTCCCAAAACTTGGCTGTTTAGAGGCTCCCTCCACCATTAATTGGTCCAAACTGGGCTGGTTAGAGGCTCCCTCCACCATGAATTGGTCCAAACTGGGGTTTTTAGAGGCTCCCTCCACCATGAATTGGTCCAAACTTGGCTGTTTAGAGGCTCCCTCCACCATGAATTGGTCCAAACTGGGGTGGTTAGAGGCTCCCTCCACCATTAATTGGTCCAAACTGGGCTGGTTAGAGGCTCCCTCCACCATTAATTGGTCCAAACTGGGCTGGTTAGAGGCTCCCTCCACCATGAATTTGCCCAAACTGGGCTGTTTAGAGGCTCCCTCCACCATGAATTTGCCCAAACTGGGCTGGTTAGAGGCTCCCTCCACCATGAATTGGTCCAAACGGGTTTTTAGAGGCTCCCTTCACCATGAATTGGTCCAAACTTGGCTGTTTAGAGGCTCCCTCCACCATGAATTGGTCCAAACTGGGGTGGTTAGAGGCTCCCTCCACCATTAATTGGTCCAAACTGGGCTGGTTAGAGGCTCCCTCCACCATGAATTTCCCAAAACTTGGCTGTTTAGAGGCTCCCTCCACCATTAATTGGTCCAAACTGGGCTGGTTAGAGGCTCCCTCCACCATGAATTGGTCCAAACTGGGCTGGTTAGAGGCTCCCTCCACCATTAATTGGTCCAAACTGGGCTGGTTAGAGGCTCCCTCCACCATGAATTTGCCCAAACTGGGCTGGTTAGAGGCTCCCTCCACCATGAATTGGTCCAAACTGGGTTTTTTAGAGGCTCCCTCCACCATGAATTTGCCCAAACTGGGCTGGTTAGAGGCTCCCTCCACCATGAATTGGTCCAAACTGGGCTGGTTAGAGGCTCCCTCCACCATGAATTTGCCCAAACTGGGCTGTTTAGAGGCTCCCTCCACCATTAATTGGTCCAAACTGGGCTGGTTAGAGGCTCCCTCCACCATGAATTTGCCCAAACTGGGCTGTTTAGAGGCTCCCTCCACCATGAATTGGTCCAAACTGGGTTTTTTAGAGGCTCCCTCCACCATGAATTGGTCCAAACTGGGCTGGTTAGAGGCTCCCTCCACCATGAATTTCCCAAAACTTGGCTGTTTAGAGGCTCCCTCCACCATTAATTGGTCCAAACTGGGCTGGTTAGAGGCTCCCTCCACCATGAATTGGTCCAAACTGGGGTTTTTAGAGGCTCCCTCCACCATGAATTGGTCCAAACTTGGCTGTTTAGAGGCTCCCTCCACCATGAATTGGTCCAAACTGGGGTGGTTAGAGGCTCCCTCCACCATGAATTGGTCCAAACTGGGCTGGTTAGAGGCTCCCTCCACCATTAATTGGTCCAAACTGGGCTGGTTAGAGGCTCCCTCCACCATGAATTTGCCCAAACTGGGCTGTTTAGAGGCTCCCTCCACCATGAATTTGCCCAAACTGGGCTGGTTAGAGGCTCCCTCCACCATGAATTGGTCCAAACGGGTTTTTAGAGGCTCCCTTCACCATGAATTGGTCCAAACTTGGCTGTTTAGAGGCTCCCTCCACCATGAATTGGTCCAAACTGGGGTGGTTAGAGGCTCCCTCCACCATTAATTGGTCCAAACTGGGCTGGTTAGAGGCTCCCTCCACCATTAATTGGTCCAAACTGGGCTGGTTAGAGGCTCCCTCCACCATGAATTGGTCCAAACTGGGGTTTTTAGAGGCTCCCTCCACCATGAATTGGTCCAAACTTGGCTGTTTAGAGGCTCCCTCCACCATTAATTGGTCCAAACTGGGCTGGTTAGAGGCTCCCTCCACCATGAATTGGTCCAAACTGGGTTTTTTAGAGGCTCCCTCCACCATGAATTTGCCCAAACTGGGCTGTTTAGAGGCTCCCTCCACCATGAATTGGTCCAAACTGGGTTTTTTAGAGGCTCCCTCCACCATGAATTGGTCCAAACTGGGCTGGTTAGAGGCTCCCTCCACCATGAATTGGTCCAAACTGGGGTGGTTAGAGGCTCCCTCCACCATTAATTGGTCCAAACTGGGCTGGTTAGAGGCTCCCTCCACCATTAATTGGTCCAAACTGGGCTGGTTAGAGGCTCCCTCCACCATGAATTTGCCCAAACTGGGCTGTTTAGAGGCTCCCTCCACCATTAATTGGTCCAAACTGGGCTGGTTAGAGGCTCCCTCCACAATTAATTGGTCCAAACTGGGCTAATTAGAGGCTCCCTCCACCATGAATTGGTCCAAACTGGGTTTTTTAGAGGCTCCCTCCACCATGAATTTGCCCAAACTGGGCTGTTTAGAGGCTCCCTCCACCATGAATTGGTCCAAACTGGGCTGGTTAGAGGCTCCCTCCACCATGAATTGGTCCAAACTGGGTTTTTTAGAGGCTCCCTCCACCATGAATTGGTCCAAACTGGGCTGGTTAGAGGCTCCCTCCACCATGAATTTCCCAAAACTTGGCTGTTTAGAGGCTCCCTCCACCATTAATTGGTCCAAACTGGGCTGGTTAGAGGCTCCCTCCACCATGAATTGGTCCAAACTGGGGTTTTTAGAGGCTCCCTCCACCATGAATTGGTCCAAACTTGGCTGTTTAGAGGCTCCCTCCACCATGAATTGGTCCAAACTGGGGTGGTTAGAGGCTCCCTCCACCATTAATTGGTCCAAACTGGGCTGGTTAGAGGCTCCCTCCACCATTAATTGGTCCAAACTGGGCTGGTTAGAGGCTCCCTCCACCATGAATTTGCCCAAACTGGGCTGTTTAGAGGCTCCCTCCACCATGAATTTGCCCAAACTGGGCTGGTTAGAGGCTCCCTCCACCATGAATTGGTCCAAACGGGTTTTTAGAGGCTCCCTTCACCATGAATTGGTCCAAACTTGGCTGTTTAGAGGCTCCCTCCACCATGAATTGGTCCAAACTGGGGTGGTTAGAGGCTCCCTCCACCATTAATTGGTCCAAACTGGGCTGGTTAGAGGCTCCCTCCACCATTAATTGGTCCAAACTGGGCTGGTTAGAGGCTCCCTCCACCATGAATTGGTCCAAACTGGGGTTTTTAGAGGCTCCCTCCACCATGAATTGGTCCAAACTTGGCTGTTTAGAGGCTCCCTCCACCATTAATTGGTCCAAACTGGGCTGGTTAGAGGCTCCCTCCACCATGAATTGGTCCAAACTGGGTTTTTTAGAGGCTCCCTCCACCATGAATTTGCCCAAACTGGGCTGTTTAGAGGCTCCCTCCACCATGAATTGGTCCAAACTGGGTTTTTTAGAGGCTCCCTCCACCATGAATTGGTCCAAACTGGGCTGGTTAGAGGCTCCCTCCACCATGAATTGGTCCAAACTGGGGTGGTTAGAGGCTCCCTCCACCATTAATTGGTCCAAACTGGGCTGGTTAGAGGCTCCCTCCACCATTAATTGGTCCAAACTGGGCTGGTTAGAGGCTCCCTCCACCATGAATTTGCCCAAACTGGGCTGTTTAGAGGCTCCCTCCACCATTAATTGGTCCAAACTGGGCTGGTTAGAGGCTCCCTCCACAATTAATTGGTCCAAACTGGGCTAATTAGAGGCTCCCTCCACCATGAATTGGTCCAAACTGGGTTTTTTAGAGGCTCCCTCCACCATGAATTTGCCCAAACTGGGCTGTTTAGAGGCTCCCTCCACCATGAATTGGTCCAAACTGGGCTGGTTAGAGGCTCCCTCCACCATGAATTTCCCAAAACTTGGCTGTTTAGAGGCTCCCTCCACCATTAATTGGTCCAAACTGGGCTGGTTAGAGGCTCCCTCCACCATGAATTGGTCCAAACTGGGCTGGTTAGAGGCTCCCTCCACCATTAATTGGTCCAAACTGGGCTGGTTAGAGGCTCCCTCCACCATGAATTTGCCCAAACTGGGCTGGTTAGAGGCTCCCTCCACCATGAATTGGTCCAAACTGGGTTTTTTAGAGGCTCCCTCCACCATGAATTTGCCCAAACTGGGCTGGTTAGAGGCTCCCTCCACCATGAATTGGTCCAAACTGGGCTGGTTAGAGGCTCCCTCCACCATGAATTTGCCCAAACTGGGCTGTTTAGAGGCTCCCTCCACCATTAATTGGTCCAAACTGGGCTGGTTAGAGGCTCCCTCCACCATGAATTTGCCCAAACTGGGCTGTTTAGAGGCTCCCTCCACCATGAATTGGTCCAAACTGGGTTTTTTAGAGGCTCCCTCCACCATGAATTGGTCCAAACTGGGCTGGTTAGAGGCTCCCTCCACCATGAATTTCCCAAAACTTGGCTGTTTAGAGGCTCCCTCCACCATGAATTGGTCCAAACTGGGCTGGTTAGAGGCTCCCTCCACCATGAATTTCCCAAAACTTGGCTGTTTAGAGGCTCCCTCCACCATGAATTGGTCCAAACTGGGCTGGTTAGAGGCTCCCTCCACCATTAATTGGTCCAAACTGGGCTGGTTAGAGGCTCCCTCCACCATGAATTGGTCCAAACTGGGTTTTTTAGAGGCTCCCTCCACCATGAATTTGCCCAAACTGGGCTGTTTAGAGGCTCCCTCCACCATGAATTGGTTCAAACTGGGCTGGTTAGAGGCTCCCTCCACCATTAATTGGTCCAAACTGGGCTGGTTAGAGGCTCCCTCCACCATTAATTGGTCCAAACTGGGCTGGTTAGAGGCTCCCTCCACCATGAATTTGCCCAAACTGGGCTGGTTAGAGGCTCCCTCCACCATGAATTGGTCCAAACTGGGTTTTTTAGAGGCTCCCTCCACCATGAATTTGCCCAAACTGGGCTGGTTAGAGGCTCCCTCCACCATGAATTGGTCCAAACTGGGGTTTTTAGAGGCTCCCTCCACCATGAATTTGCCCAAACTGGGGTGTTTAGAGGCTCCCTCCACCATGAATTTGCCCAAACTCTGCTGGTTAGAGGCTCAATCCACCCTGATTTTCAAAACAAATGTTGGTGCCAACCTCAACTTACTACAAGGGCCAAATTCACTGCTGGTGACAAGCTCTCCTCACTGCAAGTGCCAAATACACATGTTTCAAGGTGTTTTCCTACTGTCAGAGAGGTGGTATTGAGTGTGTAAAGTGTGTAGTTGTTAGGCTGTGATGTTGGGGTAATAGAGGGTCTTTGGTGTGTTAGATGCCCCCAGACATGCTTCCCCTGCTGTCCCAGTGTCATTCCAGAGGTGTTGGCATCATTTCCTGGGGTGTCATAGTGGACTTGGTGACCCTCCAGACACGGATTTGGGTTTCCCCCTTAACGAGTATCTGTTCCCCATAGACTATAATGGGGTTCGAAACCCGTTCGAACACACGAACATTGAGCGGCTGTTCGAATCGAATTTCGAACCTCGAACATTTTAGTGTTCGCTCATCTCTAATAAACAGCAATTTAGTAATTAGACATATGGGAAAATAAATGTCATAGATACCTTTTCTTGCCATTAGTGACACCCATAATTACAGAAAGTACAAGAAATCTCATCATTGGTGTCGCCTGTATTATTATATCCAACAAGGTCTTTTTCAAGCTTAAATTGGGGCACCTAAAGAGGTCCTGTCTCCATTCCTGTCTGTCTCAGTAAAATTCTGCAGCATTATTTCTAAGAACTCTCCATCATAACATTCCCGTTACTCGTACATGAAATGTATACATAAACTGACAACTGGGTATTACAATTCCCATTGTCAAAGGGGTATGTCCCTACACGGAGTGGTATAGATAGCTCTCCTTAGATAGTTTCACACAGTGTAGGGACACCTCCAACTGGTAATACCCATCTTTCAATTTATTCATAAGTTTCAAGCAAGAATAACATAAGAATGACAAAATAACGAATATTAAGAAAAGATGCTTCAGAATTGTTATCCGACAGGTCAGGAGAAGTGACAGATCCTCCTGAACAGCAGAAACATTTGGATCAACCTCTGTGGAGGTTTGGGAAGATGTATAAAATTAAAAAAAACGCATATTTCACTGTCCCATAGATGCTGGAAATGCTGTGGTCTACATGACCGCTTAGTAATGTCACACTTTCCAACACCCACTGATGACATGGGACACAGGACTACCAACATCCAGTGTCCCTTATGTGATACCAAACTGACAGCGAAGGTAGACAACAGTATACTGGGTACAGGTTAGTATATCTTTTTTATTGTATTTTTTTTATTTTAGACCTCTCTGGTCGCTACAACAGTCCCTTTAGTAGAATGTGGTTAATGAAATACAAAAATTGATGACACTTTGTATTCTACTTCATGACAGAGTTTAGTCTGCTCTATTACGACTATTGGTTAAATGCTCTATACATAGCAATCTACACTGCAGACGTTTTTGGAAAAAGTCCCGAGTCTCGACCATACACAATAAATGTTATAAATACAACCATTGATGATGCAGTAACAAAATGTATCCATTACCTTTCAACACATGTACAGTATAACAGTCTTCTTCATTTACTATGTATGTCTGGAAATCTTGGCCAACAATGAGCCCTGTGTGGAAAGAGCAAACAAACAGCATTACTATTATTTCTCGAATTGAAACGCGACAATATGCATCTACGGGTGTTTATTTTATGGTTGTGCCCTTGTGCCCTTTTCTATTAGGCAATTTCTTATCAGGGGGTGTAAATCCCCCTCTCTCTGAACCGTTTCATTCAGGATGCACAAGAAGAGCAGTCTGTGTTCACAAGGCAGCATGTGGCTTTTTCCTATGCCTGGGACAGAACAGCTTTTCATCGCACTGGCCACAATCCGGGAGCCAGTAAAATCATAGTCCTGAGGTTACCTGCCAACACAAACCAGGGGGGTGATGGAAGGAAGTAAGGGGGGTGGAGGTGCTAGGAATTCACAGCTCTCTCTTCCCACAGGCGCCAGGAATCGGCAGCACCAACAATCTGCCTGGGAAGATAAAGGAGGGGGTGTTAAGAGTTACAACCTGAGCTTGTAAGCTGAAGTTGGCAAGGTTCACAATACAAACTAAGAAGACAAGGGCAGAGAATCCGCACACGAAGCCTCAAGTACCAGGCTGAACAGGAATCCAGCTGCTGGCAGGGAAGTAACATATATAGGAGGCCTATTCTTGGCTTACACATCAATCCACAGAGCTGGAAAAACCAAAGGGAACCTATGTCACGCTTAACTCAAGCTTTTGTGTAAAGGAAGACAGTGAAATCTAGAAATGTGTTTGTGCCTCAAGCAAGAACAGAGGCTTTTTATTCAATAGCATCAGGTTGTCCTAAGCATAACGACAAGAACACCATAAAAGAAGCATCCCAGGGGAGAATTGTGCATCAAAACCTATTAGGTTCTATACAATCCTCTGTAAATGCAGCCCATAAAAAATGAGATAAAAGCAAAATGCTGACAAAGTAAAATTACATACAGTTATCTCAGCCTGAAGGTCCCATGGTGTCTCTTGTTGGGGGAAAAAGGAAATCCACAGGTTAAATGTTCACTTACCTAATCCAGCAGTCTGATGTAAATGATCATGGGAATAAAGAGTTAGGCCAGGCCCTACGCTTTCTGCAGCGTTTTACAGACACAGCAAATTGGATGGGATTCACATCCCCACTTTGTGATAAAATACACTGCTCAAAAAAATAAAGGGAACACTTAAGCAACACAATGAAACTCTAATCCACACTGATTGACAATTTCACCTGTTCAAATGGAATAGACAACAGATGGAAATTATTGGCAACTATCGAGACACACTCAAAGAAGGGTTCTGCAGGTGGGGACCAAAGACCACATCTCAGTACCAATGCTTTCTGGCTGAAGTTTTGGTCACTTTTGAATGTTGGTTGTGCTTTCACACTCGAGGCAGCATGAGATGGACTCTACAACCCGCACAAGTGGCTCAGGTAGTTCAACTCATCCAGGATAGCACATCAATACAAGCTGTGGCAAGAAGGTTTGCTGTGTCTGTCAGCGTAGTGTCCAGAGGTTGGAGGTGCTACAAGGAGACAGGCCAGTACACCAGGAGATGTGGAGGGGGCTGTAGGAGGGCAACAACACAGCAGAAGGACCGCTACCTCCGCCTTTGTGCAAGGAGGAACAGGAGGAGCACTGCCAGAGCCCTGCAAATTAACTTCCAGCTGGCCACAAATGTGCATGTCTCTGCACAAACGGTTAGAAACCGACTCTATGATGATGGTATGAGGGCCCGATATCTATAGATGGGGGTTGTGCACACAGCCCAACACTGTACAGGACGCTTGGCATTTGCCACAGAACACCAGGATTGGCAACTTCGCCACTGGAGCCCTGTGCTCTTCAGAGATGAAAGCAGGTTCACACCGAGGACAAGTGACAGAGTCGGGAGAGACCGTGGAGAGTGATCTGCTGGCTGCAAGATCCTTCAGCATGACTGGTTTGGCAGTGGGTCAGTAATGGTGTGAGGTGTCATTTCTTTGGAGGGCCGCACATCCCTCCATTTGCTCGCCAGAGGTAGCCTGACTACCATTAGGTACCGAGACAGGATCCTCAGACCCATTGTGAGATCATATGCTAGTTCAGTTGGCCCTGGCTTCCTCCTAATGCAGGACAATGCCAGACCTCATGTGGCTGGGGTGTGTCAGCAGTTCCTGCAAGATGAAGGCATTGAAGCTATGGACTGGCCCACCTGTTCCCTAGACCTAAATCCGATTGAGCACATCTGGGACATCATGTCTCGCTCCATCCACCAAGGTCACATTGCACCACAGACTGTCCAGGAGTTGGCAGATGCTTTAGTCCAGGTCTGGGAGGAGATCCCTCAGGAGACCATCCACAACCTCATCAGGAGCATGCCCAGACGTTGTAGGGAGGTCATACAGGCACATGGAGGCCACACACACTACTCAGCCTCATTTTGACATGTTTTAAGGACATTACATCAAAGTTGGATCAGCCTGTAGTGTGTTTTTCAATTTTAATTTTGGGGGTGACTCCAAATCCAGGCCTCCATTGGTTAATACATTTTATTTACATTGATGATTTTTGTGTGATTTTGTTGTCATCACATTCAACTTTGTACAGAACAAAGTATTCAATGAGAATATTTCACTCATTCAGATCTAAGATGTGTTATTTGAGCGTTCCCTTTATATTTTTGAGCAGTGCATATACTGGTATAAATGGTGCTGGTGCACAGGGTCAGCCTCAGAAACTACAATAACTATCACTTCTCTGTTTCCTGTTGGTGTTGAAATCCCAGCAGTGCAGTGCGGCATATTCCTCCATCCTTCCCAGCAACCAGAAGCTGAAAGGCTCCTGTGGTCTATGTTCAGCAACTTGGGGAAGAGGGTCAAAGAGGTAAAGATGCTGCTGCCTACCTGTGTCCCAAACAAAAGGCAGATTCAGTGAACGATTATTTTTATGTGCCAATTTCCCCTGAGTCCCCTCTCAGGTTACCTACTGCCTTCTCCTCTGTCAACCCACAGATGACCTGGCCGACCCAATCTCTGTCTGACACACACACACACACACACACACACACACACACACACACACACACACACACACACACACACCTACTGTTCCCTTTGTCATCCCCCAAAAATCATGGCAGCCATACAGACCCTTTTCTGTTATTTTTGCCACCTCATACCAGGGCTATGTTTCCCCACCTTCCTCATATAGCATAATGCCACTAGTAAGTTTAGGACAGAGTGCCCACCATGTACTATAATCACCTTCTTTCCCCATGGTTCTTTGCTTCTTGCTACCTCACAAAGATTTACTCAGGCTTCTTTGGGTATGTTCACACGACAGAAAATGGATTCCGCGTATGAACATACCGCGTGGCTAGCCACTACAGAATGCCGATGCAGTGCACTGGCATCCCATCACGGTATTCCGCTCCAGATTAGGTCCAAATGAATGGGCCTTATTGGGAGGGAGTCTCGTGCTGCGGAGTTAGCCGAGGCATCCACAAGATAGGTCATCTCGCTTTTTTCTCCCGCTACTACCGTACCTAGCGGAAAAAAGAAGCTACCGTCTCCCATTGAAGTCAATGGAAACTTTTTTGGCAGGTGGATTTTGAGGCAGATTCTGCAGAAAAACTTTGTGTGAACTATCCCTTAGTTTTCTATGTGTAATAATAAAAGATTCAATGGTACATGATACAGTTTTGATGGTGTTTTCTATTTGGTTCCTGTTTTTACGAGTAAAAAAAATAAAAGTTATGTTGCACCTGTGAAAAAAGTAATTGCATGATACAAAACTGCATAATCCATGTGCAAATACCCTAAAGCGTCCACACACATTAGATTTTAGACATGATGATTGTCTGTTTCTGGCTGATTGTCCTACTGCTGATATTTTTGGTTAACCGCTAGTTTACACCCGACTGTAGACTATGAGCAGCATTTACACAATAAATTGTTGACTCACCTTCAGCATTTACACTATACTATGAATTTACCGTGGTCAGCATTTTTACTAGATTGGAGACTGACTATGTACTGACCAGAGACAGCGTTTATATTAGAACAGGGGTCAGCAACCTACTGCACTTCAGCTGTTGTGAAACTACAACTTATAGACAGTTTTAAGCAAGGAGGCTTGGGAAGGTACTTACACGAAACAAAAAAAATAAACAATCACCTGTGTCCGGTTCTCTAGTGTACCCTGGCGCTGTCGCCTCCAGCAGATCCCCACCTCACGTGACCACTGAGGCCAATCTGCAACCTCAGCAAAGGAACAAGGTCATCACTCACATATGTCACTAGCGATGTGCCTTGTCCTTTCATTGGTCATGTGAGGCAAGGACTTCCACCGAAAAAGACCCGTGAGCTACTGGACTGGACCACAGTGAGAGACACTGATGCACCAAGGACAGGTGAGTATGTTTTTTTTTTTTCCTTTTTAACACCTTCCTCACCTCCTTACTACTTTATACCAGCGACAAAGCTAGATGTCCTGTCACAGAGGTAAAGGATTACTTCCATGCCTCTGCTCCACAATGGGGAGAGGGGGTATGATAATATGTATACATGGATTTGTAGTTCAAAAGCTTGCAGTGTCCCACCACGTAGAATAACTATTCTGGCAGTATGTATCCTTACTATTAATAACACTGTATTAACTCTTAACTGCCTGTGCCAGTCACCTGCTTCTCCCCTAATACCTTAGCCGTGCTTTCACAGTACAACACTGACAATATACCAAATGGCTGCTGTCCCTGCATGTGCTATACCGTATATAGTTCTGATTTAACGTATCACCCAGCATTTAAGTCACATTTTTAAGCAGAGAGAAAGATTTGAGCTAAGTATATCTAAATAAGTCGGGCAACATCAAGTAAAGGATTGAAAAAGATGGCAAACCAAGCAAATTTCATTAAGATTTAAACCAGATCTTGTCAATGTTTAATGCTTTGCAACTTATAGATTTACTAGTTTTCCTTCAAAGGTTAGCATTCCCCCCAAGATCAAAGTGGATATACTGGAATAAATTATAGAAATCTTCTGTGTGACTGAAATCTTGTTTTAAAATCAGACACCTCCAAA
Source organism: Leptodactylus fuscus (assembly GCF_031893055.1). Taxonomy (NCBI): domain Eukaryota; kingdom Metazoa; phylum Chordata; class Amphibia; order Anura; family Leptodactylidae; genus Leptodactylus; species Leptodactylus fuscus. The sequence continues at coordinate 66,800,369 of NC_134266.1, forward strand.
GAATATTAAAATCTTTTACAGCTGCTTTGCCCAATGCTACGAGATTCATGTCCTGACGGAGCTTTAAAATTTCATTAAAAGCAGAATAAATGAATGTTTAGTGACAGGCAGAGCAAGTTTATTTGACTCTGGAATATTAATTACAAAACTGAAAAAAAATACTCAGGTCTTGCAGACCAAACTGGATACAGATATGGATTTTTACCTTTCATGGAGTCTGCCTTACTTTACAACATATGAATTTTTAAAATGTTTTATTTCAAATAAGACTTGAATCGTCTTCAATTCATTAAGTCTAGTATTTGCATCCTGTAAAGCCCAAGGGTAACCATTTCCCCTGAAGCTGCAGTACCTAAAGATATCCAGCAGGGGTCCAAAGTAATGAAAATTGGACAACTAACTAGATAAGGAGTAAGTGTCTTTGTAGTTAGATGGCTTACCACTAAATGGCAGTTCAGTATCAAAAACAGAAGCAAAATTGTGCGCGATTGCCAACAACTTGAAGGCTCCAGAATTCCTCAGGAAACAGCAAAATTACACCCTACTAGTTATAGGGACTGAAAACCACTGTACAGCACTGTGGTATATGTTAGTGTTATATAACCATGGGGAAATAAATCTATTATTAAGAAATTTTAAATAATTTTAACACGGTGGCAACTACTGAATCCAAGTGTGTAAACAAAATTGGGAAATGCTGAAGGGCGTGTACATCGCAGGAGATGTATAAAGGTCATTTTACACTAAGGGACGCGACACTGTGACTGGTTGTTATGGACAAAGGCCAGTTTTAAAGCTTTGATAAATAAAGGTCTTAGGGAAAATTTACAAAAATTATCTTTGTTGACAATAGCAACCAATCACATTGTCGAGCCCCCAGCAATCTGATATTGATCACCTTCCCTAAGGATCATCAATGTCATAATCCCGGGAAACACATATATATACACACTTTTTTTTCTCAGTAGCCCTATGTATTGGAGAGTATAGAATAAATCTGAACAAATCCAGCGCCCAGGCATCCGATACGGTTTAAAAATAAAATGTAGCTTTTATTACATGGGAGACATGCTCCAAGTAAAAATAAGCAGTAAGTCCAGAGTGCGGGATGGTACTATCGCATTGCCATGGCAATTTTGGCAATGCGATAGTACCATCCTGCACTCTGGACTTACTGCTTATTTTTACTTGGACCATGGCTTCCATGTAATAAAAGCTACGTTTTATTTTTAAACCATATCGGATACCTGGGAGCTGGATTTGTTCATATTTTTTCCTACTCATTGTTCGCCCCAAGCCGGAAGGGATTATCTGTGCACCCCACGACTTGGATCCGATTCACACATCAGGTATTTCCACTACATGGGACCTCAGAATTGTAAGTTTTATTTTTTACTTCCTTTATACCGGTACTTTATATCAGATGGTATTGTGGCTGTTCGCATTTTTTCACTTTTTTTATTGGAAAGTATAGTCAGCTGTGCTTTTCTATAAGGTTGAAAAATTGTATGCCAACCTCTACCAACCAGAAGGACGCTGAAAGTGCACCCTTTTGGCCCCCATTTGGTGCCTGGTGGCCTCTGTAAACGTTAAAGTGGCCTCTGTGTACTCCAGTTTTTCCCAGCATACACATTTATACCAAATCCACAGTTTCATTGTGAACTTAGTTTGAAACAGTCAGAAGGTGTTATCAATAGAGGTCTTATGTCCTGTCGCATATATAATTGTTCCCCCATCATCAGATTTCTGTACCAAGTAATGTGCCATACATATACTGATCCAAGAAAATGGAATGAGCATCATATACCTTTCCAAGAATGCATCTCTTGTTGCAGAGCTGATGATCACACTGCCTATACCAGCAGCTACACTCATTTCTTTTCCAGAGACCCCGAGATCTGGCAGACATAAGACAGACAGCGCTCTCTTGTGGCAGTAGTAAAAAACTACTCCTGAAATCTGCAAAAGATCTAAATTTCCATGTCAACAACTATATAGTGTAAGTAGGACTGAAGCAGTCAAAAGCAATATATAAATCGAAGTAATTTGTGCATGCAGTACAGTCCACTACCGATATCCATTTTAGACCCAATGTTCAGCCTGAAGTGAAAAGTGAGACCGCTGAGCAATTTTCTTCACTTTCTAAAACATAGAAGCACAATGTATACATGTTATATTACTATATTATAAACTAAAGTGCGAAGCAGTGTGCCCAATTATAGAGGTGGTGCTTGCAAGAAGAATTGGCAGAATAAGTAGCACTGTTACTTCCCCATGTCGCAGAGCTGTAATCCTTGTAAGTATGAAAAGGATGCCCCCTACTGGCAGGGTAAATTGGGATCATTTGGCACTTACTGCTTTAATCAGTTACTGCACATATAAAAGGTGCCAGTCATTCGTGGCAAACCTTTCTAGTGACAAGCTTATTTTAGGATCTTCGTACGTAACTGCATCTGCCAACATAGCCAAAGATCTGTTCCCAATTAACTACTATGGGAACGGTCAAACACTGGCAGACTTCACGGCATGAAGATCTAATATATAATAGAACGCCTCTTCACCATTACCATAAATTGTGATTTTTCATGTATTTCCAATGTGGGAAATGATTTTCACGCCAAAAGATTGACATAATGATGTCACGATGACATAATCCTACAATACTAGGAAAGGAAGAGGCATAAACCAGTTTAACATTCCCATTAACACCTCTGTAAGCCCATCTGCCTCTTGCCTTCTATCACTAACCCCCTCTATTGGTCTCTCATAGACTAGGACTTCTCCCATACACATGGGACAGTAATATTCTTGATCTAATCTTCTTACATTTCTGTTCTGTATCACATGGGTTCTATATTGTTCACTTAATCTCGTACTATATCCATTTTACTGGTGTCATTATTTTTCTTTAATCTCATGTTATCCCGTACTAAATTCAACAATAATGAATATTCACCACTCATTATTGTCACACATAGTGATGCTATTCTCCTGCTATCCTTTATAGTACCCTGTTCTGGCCTTCACACATTGGCTCTTGCATACATGTGTGTAACACTTTCCTTCTAACCTGCATTTCCGCATAGTCCGTTCCTCATCTACACATGAAATGACCGTGTCTCCCATCGGCTATTTCATGTTTTCTATCCACTGCGCATGACTGTATTTTACTGCGGATCTCCTCTGCAATGTCTGTACAGGAGCTAGTGCGCCTGTGCGGGACAGACCAATCACTGTGGTCCATCGCCTTTTTATACACACACAGGACGCTGTAGTTTCGCACCCTCTCTATTGCCATAGGCATTCCATTTTACAGTCGGTAGCAAGTGTTTTTCTTGATAAGGGTACCAAAATTTTTGCACCGGTCAAATTTTGGTTTAATGCATATTGCACATTTTCTGTTAGTACAATAAACCTCATTTCAATCCTGAAATATTACTGTGTCCATCAGTTATTAGATATTTCAAACTGAAATGGCTGTTGCAAACACCAAAATATTTAGAACTAAAAATGATTAAGATTAATAGGGGTGCCCAAACTTTTTCATAGGACTGTATGTTCTGTATCTGACTTTACTATCGCTTCCCTACCCATTTCTGACCACAACCTTTTCTTTACTATCAAAGGCTTTTGTCCAAACACTACAATGGGACTCTAAAATTCACCCTGGATAAAGTAGCATCTTTAACCATCTGAAACTCCTGACACAGACACTGGCAACCTTGGCACACTCCTCAAATACATTTACTTCAGCGGGATTTAAAGATGTGCTGAACGTCTGTGGAGAAAATCAAACATCTGAAAATATTCTTCACTTCAAGTACACGCTTAAAGCCTATAACTCAGCCCTTTACCTCAAATAAACCTAATTCATAGCTCTCATCTCTTCTCTCTCCAATAACTCTAAACGACTCTGACCACTTTCACTCCCTCCTAAGGGAGCATTCGCACGGCGTAACGTCCCGCGAGATTTGGCACGTTTACGCCGCGTGACCCTTTGCGTGCCGTACATGCTCCCATTGAGTTCAATGGGAGCAGGGAGCGTATGCGCCGCGCTAGTTTGCGGCCGTGCATTTATTCACGGCCGCAAACTAGCGCGGCACATACGCTCCCTGCTCCCATTGAAATGAATGGGAGCGTGTACGGCACGCAAAGGGTCACGCGGCGTACACGTGCCAAATCTCGCGGGACGTTACGCCGTGTGAATGCTCCCTTACACTGAAGATGCAGATACCTGTCATGGACCCCAGTGCTCAAGATATGGCCATGTACTTCAAAGACAAAATTGACAACCTCTGTCAGAAGTTAAATCATTCTCCCTTAAAAGTTCCCTTACTCCTCATTGTGAACTCGCAATCTTTGACCCAGTAACAGAAGTCTCTCAGCATCTTTCTTCTTCTCGTCCTAATTCTTGTAAAAGTGACCCTATTCCGTCACACCTCCTCCGATCTCTGTCTCTTAGTGTTACAATTTACCTTACTTAAATGCTCAGTATGCCTAATCCGCCATCTCCCTGCTCTCGTCTGCACCCCTAACAATCGGGTTTTCGTGCCCTACACTCTATGCAATCTCCCGATGGCTAATTCTAAAGAGAACTATTCATTACTCTTTCTTCTGGATCTCTCAACATCGTATAACACTATAGACCACAAATTCCTCCACACTGCTCCACTCTATTGGCCTCAGGAACAGCGCTCGCTTGGGGTTCTTCCTAGCTTTCTGTTCGCTCATTTAGTGTATCATTCGATGATGCTATTTCATCTCCTCTTCCCCTTGATGTTGGGGTTCCCCCAGGGCTTGTTCCTAGGTCCCCTCCTCTTTTCTCTACACAGCCCCCTACTGAACAAACATCAGCAGACTTGGTTTTCAATATCTTAGGTTGATGACACCCAACTATATTCCTCTTCCGGTAACTACACCCCTGCAGTAATGCAGGAACACCAGTGACTGTCTCTCTGCCATTTCTAACATCAAGTCTTCTCTTTGTTTGAAAATGAATCTTTTAAAAACTGAACTTCTTGTGTTCCATCCATGTAATAACCGACCTAACCTCCTGCTATAGCATTCGGCCAATCAACACTGGTTCTGCAGGAGGCTCGTCTTTGACGAGGCGGAGTCTAAGATCGGACCACAATGATGACTGCATATTTAACATTAGAGCAGTCTTCATTCTGGTCCAATGTTAGACTCCGCCTCGTCAAAGACGAGCCTCCAGCAGAACCAGCGTTGATGGATTTGAATCCTACCAAGGACAACATCTGCAAGGAGTTTATATGTTCTACCTGCCTGTGTTTGCATGGATTTCTTCCCATACTCTAACGACAGTGATAGGTAAAAATGGGGCTAATAATATACAAAAAAAAAAAGTCATGAAATGGTTTGGGGCTATAGGGAGCTAATGTGAATGAGGTCTTACATAACCAGCTCCAATTTTCTGTTTTACTTTGAATGGCTTCTCAAAAAAAAAAAAAAAAAAAAAAGAAAGGGACCAGAATTACAAATGTCCAGACCAGATAGGGTTCCAACAAGAAAATTCTGCTTTATTATTTTCATAAAGCACGTAAAACAATAATATTTTTTTTTTAAAGAAATGAATTCCACATTTCAAACCTAAACAATCTGTAATACTCTCATAAAAGTGCAAAAAGTACTCACAAAACCTTGGTCTTTTAGCCCACTGTAATGGTGCAATTACTTTAGCACTAGCGGCTGCCATTAACGCTCGTGTTTTTCGGCTATTCACCAGGATATAACTGGGCTTGGCATTGTTTCAATTAGGGCGGGTTCACTCCTGCGCCGTAACTGCGTCATGCAGGTTTCCGTTTCCTGCACAAGAAACTGGACAGGAGACGGAAACCGGCAGGCACTTTTCAAACCATTCATTTGAGTCGGTTTGAAAAGTGTCCAGCCATTAGCGCCCGTGAGAGTTTTGTGCTCTCCACAGTGAAACTGTTTTTTTTTTTTTTTTTTTTAACTGGGCACCAAGTCGGACATGCAAGACTTTGTGTCCGAAGAAAAAAATAAATAAATAAAAACTTGTTGCCGCGGGGAGCACAAAATGCTCACAGGCGCTCACCGGCAGGCAGTGAATGCAAGTTTCCATCCTCTGCTGGCAGAAAACGGAAGTTCGGGCGCAGGTGTGAACCCGCCTTTAGTGGTAAGTTACAAGCGCTAGTAGCAGCCGCCATCATTTGACCCTGAAGGTGAGGAGCAGAGAATCAAGTGGTTATTATCAACACTGAACAATCTCCATTATTGCTGCACGGGTGTGGATGGAGGAGCAAACATACGCGCACACATCTCCCTCTGTCGATCCATGTAATCTTTGTAACAACTGCAAGACAGGAACAACAGACATTATTAACAGGTTTTATTACTAATGCACCCTCATATCCAGAGCAATACACAACACCGTTTCTAGATGTAATCCTATAGGCATTAGAGCACATTAATATATTCGCTCAATCTCCGCTCTCCACCTTCTTCTCTGGGTAACAGATTCTATAGTCTCATAATTGTGCTTTCAGTACGGGGACATCAGAGCGGTAGCGAAGCAGATCCCGGCTCAGGGTTCAGTTTGGGAACGGACATCCAATCTTGATCTCTCAGACCAAACCCACCGGTGTGAAACTGGCCTAAGGCTCTGGCTACACAGACTTTTTAATTGCACCATTTACTTATTTTTAATGGGGATGGCTAGGAATTTTGCATATATGGTCTTAGAGTAGGCCATAAATATCTAATTGGTGAGGGGTCTAGAAGTGTCCCCCCCCCCCACATGGATCAGCTATTCAGGGCCACTTCTGATGCACTAACCATATACTGCCCGGATCTGGAGGCAGATGTCCCTGTCCCAATAATCTGCTTCTGACTCATGGTCTAGTATTGGCAACGAAAGTGGTCCTGAACAGTCGACCAGTGCAGGGTCCAACTGTCAGCCACCTGATATTTATGCCCCATCCCAAAGCTAGGCCATAAATATAATTTCCTTACAACCCCTCTAACAATTGAGTGACAGCCGGATAAGACATAATAGTAACTTTAGCAGGCACTGCCATGTGGCTGCTGAAAAGGCAAATAAAATCATGGACTGCATCAAAAGATGGATAGATGATCATGATAAGGACATAGTGGGGAATATATTGAGCATTTTATGCTAGTTTTGCCTCTGCACAGACCACTACCCTGGCCACTAACGCAATGTTGTGCACAATTTTGGGCACCTGTATAGAAGAAAGACACGGCCTATCCAGAGTAGAAACACAAGTTGCATTGCAGAACTCAACCAATGCACAATGTACAGAGCTGTCTGCTTATCACTTCATCCACTGCCCAGAGCAAAAATACAAAAGATAAATGCTACATCAGACTCAATTGTAGATCCGATCTGGTTGCATCGAACAAAACCCTGACTGCAAAGGGTCAACAATGTTCAAACATTCACAAAAAAAGTATGTCCAGCAACCATTGAATAAAATATAACTTTTACTTTATCAAAAAATAAAAAGGAAACATCTTACATGCTCCAGGAACAAGACAGAAGAAAAAATATCAGCTTACGCGTTTCGGGACACGTTGTTGCGTCCCTTAGTCATAGCACTGTGCTATGACTAAGGGACGCAACAACATGTCCCGAAACGCGTAAGCTGATATTTTTTCTTCTGTCTTGTTCCTGGAGCATGTAAGATGTTTCCTTTTTATTTTTTGATAAAGTTATATTTTATTCAATGGTTGCTGGACACTTTTTTTTGTGAATGACTGTCCAGAGCAGAGCGGATTGGTGCAGAGGACGGATGCCAAACCCTCAATGACTCAAAAGTAAGAATAGGCCATTTATTTAAGTATTAGATAACCCCTTTTAGAGAATGGATAGATTGGAGTACCAATGTACATGTTATCAAACCTGGGGTTACTCGGTTTGGAAAAAGAAGGCTTATGGTAGGGCTGGGCAATTATCACCCAAATCAAAATCTATCATTTTTCTTCTATTACCGTATTTTGCGGACTATAAGGCGCACCGGACTATAAGGCGCATTACCCATGAGCGCCTTATAGTCCTGCCTAGGTCCATATATAAGGCGCACCGGACTACAAGGCGCAGCGCTGTCCGGTGCGCCTTATATGATTGAAAGCGGCGGCCGGCAGACTTTGCCGGCGGCCGCTTAACCCCCCGCGTGCCAGCCGCTTCTATTCATTTCAATGGCACGCTTCCATTGAAATGAATGGAAGCGCTCGGCACACGAGGAGTTAAAGGGATTCTACCTTTAAAAGAACTTCCTTCTTGATCACGTCGGAATAATCTCCTTACCTTTTTACCATAGCCAGCGCCGCCTTCTTCCGCAGCTCCGTCTCTGTCTTCTTTGGGCCTCATGGATGACGCATGCGCAGTCGGCTCTAACAGGCTCTCGCAGCCAGAGCCGACTGCGCATGCGTCATCCATGAGGCCCAAAGAAGACGACACGGAAGGCGCGAACACAGCTCAGGGAGAAGGCGGCGCTGGCTATGGGAAAGGTAAGAGACGAATAGTCTTTTAAGGCTATTCCGACGTGGTTAGGGGGAAGAGGTTATTTTAATGGTAGAATCTAGAGTTGAGCGAGTACTGTTCGGATCGGCTGATCCGAACAGTACTCGCTCATCTCTAGTAGAATCTCTTTAAGCAGCGGCCGCCGGCAAAGTCTGCATGCCGCTTCCATACATTACAATGAGAGCGCGCTATTCAAATAGTTAGAGATGAACGAATACTATTTGAATAGCGCGCTCCCATTGCAATGTATGGAAGCGGCATGGAGACTTTGCCGGCGGCCGCCGCTTAACTCCTCGCGTGCCGCCGCTTAACTCCTCGCGTGCCGCCGCTTAAAGCCTTATATAAGGCGCACCGGACTATAAGGCGCACTTTCGATTTCTGAGGAAATCGAAGTATTTTATGTGCGCCTTATAGTCCGGAAAATACGGTACAATTCATGGTATTTATTTAGGCCACACCATTTAAAATATGCCCCTTTTAGAGTATGTGTTGGGGAAACCTCGCAATATTTGTTTTGTGAGGTTCAACTAGTTGTTTCATTTGGACTTTACACTTGACAGGTCTCTTATAATCTGAGGTCTGGTTGTGGGGTCAACCCTGGCATAAAAGCAAATTATAGAGTATAAGTAAATGAGTAACCAATACAGAGATTTTTTTCCTAATCTTTTTACACCTTTGTTCTGTAACCAAAACAAAGGGGCATCCTCTACATCTAAATGGAAAACAATTACCACTGTCATAGATGTGGATTCTTCACAGTAAGAGCAGCAAGACAATGGAATTCATTGCAACAAAATATTGTCACTGACAATTCTTTAAATAAGCTCAGAGATGTGGATGCATTTATTAAAAAAAAAAAATATATGATAAAACGTATTCTAGATACTAGATTTCTGGGCATAGAAAGAACATTGCTGTAGCGCAAGAGAAGGAGATGAGCCCCTTCTTATATAAACAACCAGTCTGTTGCGGCTAAGGGCAGGTTCACACCTGGGACTGTCTCCACTTTAGCCAATGTGGTGGGTTTCCGTCTGTCCGCGGCAAAACTGTTTTGTTTTGTTTTTTTTAATTGGACACAAAGTCTTGCAAATCAGACTATGTGTCAAGCAAAAAAAAAAAAATAAAATAAGGGTTTTGCCGCGGACAGGCAGAAGACCCTCACGGGCAGTCACTCAAGTGAATGGGTTCGAGAACTGATTGCCATGTTATCGTTCCCTGTCCAGTTTCTCAGGGCAGAAGACAGAAACTCACCAGATTGGCTAAAGCGGAGACAGGCGCAGGTGTATACCCGCCCTCAGGGGTCAGTGGTAACACCCTATTCAAGCAAGTCCTTCAATGCCTGGTGAATTGTAATCCACAACATTTGCTATTCTCTAGCCCATTAGAAAGGAACATGTACATGATGTACATTGTAGTAATGGTAACCTGGTGTCTGTATTTGTGAGCGATTCACTCTGTAGCTGTGTCATGTGACAGTTTCTTACACGTGAACAGGAAGATAGTTTCATCGTTCATTCCTGAGTGGAGAAACAGATTTTCTGTCTACATATAAGAAGCTGCATCAGTTGCACAGTCTGATGTTTGGTCAAATGACATGGTCGTGGGCCAAAAAAAGACTGGATAGCTCACCAATATAGACACCACCAAGAAGATAATCTGTACTGTAATTTACATCAGGTACCTTTCTAATGGGCCAAAGAATTAAAAAAAAAATTAAAAAAAAAAAAATTGTGATGCATGCATACTCTCCTGACAGATCCAACATCAGAAGTAAAGAAACACAACTGCGCATGCAATGGGATGGTGGCAGAGACAACGGTTCAGTCCCCGTTCATCAGACTAGGATCACTGCACAATGCTTGCTGGGTATCAGCCAGTTGCCTCTGCAGGAGTATATGCCAGTGCAACCCCTTTAACAACACTTTACATGCAATATAGAAGACATGAGGCAGCTCTTGTATTTACTTGTTTATATGGTGAAGGGTGCCAATGCTCGAAGGACTGTGCAGCTACACAAGCGATACATATTGTATGTCAGCCACTGATTTTAAGGCCTGTGCTGCAATTTACATACATACATAATATTCTTGCTTGAAGTATCCAGGTCACCCATGTGATCCCATCAGCTGCTATTCTTAGCCTTGCTCTACTGCACTTCAAAGCCATGTTAAGCCTTAAGATTCAATCTTTGCATACAAATTCTGTATCTTATAAAATAAAGAAGTACCTTGACAACCTTTTCAGTTCACTGTTAATTTCCAGATTGAATGGTTGCAACTTCTGAGCCCTCAGAAGAAAACTGCGTGCCTTCTCATATTCTCTCAGTTCAAGACAAGCCTGAGCATGTGAAAAAAAAAATCTGATCAATCGTCTGATGATGTATGTATAGAAGAAACTAAGGCAGCGTTCAAGTGGTACATTTTTAATGGGGGGGGGGGGGGGGGGGGGGGGAAGAAAACAGCCATAGAGGCAAGTTGTGTGAAGTGCACTCCGTTCTGCGGCCACAGGTTCTGTCACTTATAAGCAAGTGAAACACTGAATAAATGCTGGCCATCAACTCCGTGTCATCATTCATTCCCTCTCTTCCCCCCAAGAGCTGCAGGCGCAATGTGATGATGTCACTTACATCTTGCCTGCAGCTCCCTCAATACTCTAGACCCGAGACAGCAGGGAGGTGAGGAAAGGAGAGCATTAGTGTTCTTTTTTTTTTTTTTTTTTTGTTTGGTGGGAGAGGGACATTTAACTGTTGAGCAGCTAAAGGGGGACAATAAAGAGGATCTTCCATGTCCTCAGGCACATGCAGTTCTACATACCGCTGAATTCAGCGCACTGTTGGCTTTCTAGCGGTATATAAAACTGCATGTGCCTAAGGACATGAAAGATCCTCTTTCAACAAGGGGCAACTGCAGACTAAGTGTAAACTGGGGGTAGCTAGAGGGGTAACATTATAAAGGAGGCAACTGCAGGGGGCCATAAAACTAGCGGGAACTTGAGGGGGACATTAGGCTGCAGTGGCAGATGGTTGGGAACATTATGCTGTTGGGATAGCTGAAGGGGGATATATTATATTGTGGGTGCACTTGGAGGGGGACATTAAAAACTGTGGGGATAGCTGGATGGGGCATTATAATTTATGCAAGTCAGGGGCACTTATGAAACTTATGCATTGGACCCACTAATATGTTAAAACAGCCCTAATACTCAGTAATATAGTTCCAGTGAATAAACTCTGTGAAAAATCTTTGCATTATCATACCGTTATAATGAAGCCAATGTACGTACAAATACCTACCTGCCCACAACGAAACAAAGCCTTTACATTTTTATTGTCTATCGCTAAAGCCTTCTCTCCCCAGGTCAGAGTTTTAGTAGGACGCTCCAGCCTTAGATATGTAAGTGCCAAATTCAAGTTCACAAGCAGGCGAGCGGCATCAAGCTGTGCCTTTTCTTCCTCTGAAGTGGCTTGACAAGACAGACAGGAGAAGGCCTGTGCGTACAGGAAAGTGGTTATTTAACTGCACATATTAAGGTCTCTCCAAGAACAATGTATTAGGAAAGACTTAGACCTCCAACATTAATTCACAATACCATATTCATATGAATATAGACTTGAGAAAAACTAATGAAACTGATTATTTTTCAGAGCCATTTTACATACATGCGTCACGTATTTAACATCCATCCATTTAAAAGCCTTTTTACCATTTGTCATACGTTTCGTCATAAAGACGTTTTTCACCGTCATATGGAGTCCATATTTTAGGGATCAAGTTACAGCTAAAAATCCAGTTTCAGCCATGGAAACTAGCAGCATTACAGGGATCTATAATGTTGTAGGTTCAGGTTATCATCCAAACAGATTTAACTGTACTGCACATTCATTGAATTGTGGTTAAACCCAATTTGTATACATTGTACTGTACTCGGATGCACTTTATTCCGTGTAAGTGACATGCAGATAATTGGAAAGATGGCCTGTAAAAGACATGGCAAAGACAACCATTAGGTTCCCACTTAAAGCAAGTGCATCTTGTTAGACACTGAACAAAAAGATTGGGAAGTTGATATCCGACCATCAGATCCATATCTCCCTGTCATTTGTTATTCTGGAGGTCTCCATACATTTGATGGTTGGCTGATACTGGCAAAGCCATCTCAGTTGATGATCATCTATCTAATACATCAAAAAATCCATGTTTTTAGTTCACACGCCTGTATAGGATCCCCCCACATCAGTCATCTTTGGACTGAAAATGACAGGGAACTAAAGGAAATGAAATATGCCCTTGAAATCATTCTATGAAAAGTTGCCATTACCTGTGAAGTGAAACATACCCGCTTATATCTGTCTTTAGCATCACAAAACCTGTTCCTTTTGAAGAGGTAGTTTCCAAACTGTCTTTCGGTAGCAGCAATACTCAGGACCTTTTCAAGAGGATAAGCTGACTGGCAGTGCTAAAACAAAGAGAGTCTTCACTACTTCCATTGCTTTTAATGAAAATCCAAACACAGTATACAGAGATTACCTGTAACACTTACTAGAGGCAATTCACAAAAGGCATCAGACTCTGCTGTATCCAGGAAGTCCAGCATCTCTATTTCAAAAAGAACAGTAGAAGCTGGAGGAATAAGTGGAGGGAATCCCAAATGGCCGTATGCATAGGCTGGCGAATAAAGGAACCAAGACAGTTCACCACGCTGCATTGTCAGGATACTGATCTCCATACCGTAGAGAGTGATATCTGCGGAATAAGAACAAATAATAATAGAAACACTGCAATATGAACGCGTCCACATAATTTTTTTTTACTGTGGACAACATATAAAACTGCATTAGGTCCAGTCTTGCCACAACACAGAACCAAAGCAGCAAATATATCAGCTATTCCAAGATCTTTGAAGGACAGATAATACGTTACTTTTACAATACTATTCCCATACATAACTGATATAGTCTGTTCTCCATAGGTTGTGATATTAAAAGTCCAAAATGTATTAAGAGTATCCTGGGGTCTCTCTCTCCTGTGTTCACATTCTTATTAGGGGTAACGTTTCTCTTTAGGGAGAGACAGAGGTACAGGGAGTTATTAGACCAACCCTGCTCAACATTCTCGGTAAGGATTATGGTGAAAAAAAAGGAATTTGCTCTTCGTGCCACTTTATCGATGGCTGAGACTAGAATGGAGTGGTTTAAGGTGTGTCCAGTAGGTGGCGCTGCCTCGGCTCTGGAAGCATTAGCTGTGCAGTCTGACAGGCTCCCCAAATAGATTAATACTTGGTTTTTAAAGTAACCTAAAAGGGAATAACCCAAAATTTTTGCCCAGGTATTAATCTACAGGGATCTATCTTCCAAAAGGTGGTGCTAAGAGCAAATTCTTTTTTTCACCAATGAGGTTGCATATTCCTTAATATGGGGCTGTTGTATTAGCATTAGTAGCCATTTCTAATGCTAATTGTTTACTGCTAAACCCCTTAAACCAGTTGCCCCATGATTAAATATTTACTTTGCTAGATCTTACAAAACATAAGTTTTGAACCAGTTTAAAGGGAAGCCGTTAGTAAAAACATGTTTTACTATGAAACACAGTAGAAAAAAACTGTTTCCAGATACGGCCACATATCTCAGGTAGAATATCCGCAGCAGATATCCTGTAGTAGTTCTGCCCACAGGGCCGGCGTCAGCGCACGGCATAGTCGGGCAAGTGCCGGGGCCCACAGAGCCTCTGGGAGCCCCCCGGCACTTGCCTGTCAAGATTTCAGCTCATCGGCGTCCATCCACCGATGAGCTGGAATACATACGCGATTAAAGCAGGAGCTGTGAGTTCAGCTCCTACTTTAAAGCTCCGGCCCGGCTTGCGTGTGTAGGCGCGATGACGTCATCACGCATACACACGCAAGCCAGGCCGCAGCTAAGCAGGAGCTGAACTCACAGCTCCTGCTTTAATCGCGTATGTGACTGGAGAGAGGAGCGTCGGGGGATCGATGGAAGGTGAGTGATGGAAGGTGAGTATAAGTGTTTGTTTTGTATTAAATATAAAGGTGGAACATAATGAAGGGGGCCCATGAAACTGGGGGGCAAATGAAGGGTAGGGGGGAACGGCATGACACTGGGGCAGATGGGGGGGTGGAACAGCATGACACTGGGGCAGAGACGGGGGACATGAAACTGTGGGCAGATGAAGGGGGAGAACGTGATGAAACTGGGGACAGAGATGGAGGGGGGACATGAAACTGGGGGCAGAAGAAGGGTGTATATGAAACTGGGGGAGAGATGGAGGGGGCATATAATTTACGGGTGACTGTAGGAGGATTGTACTGTGTGGGAGCACATGATAAATGAATGAGAATGGGTGGAATCAACAAAAGTGGGTGGAGCCAAATTTGCCGCGGCGCGCAAAGCGCGCCGCACATTTTGCTCCTCTTTCTTCTCTTTAAAAATTGGGAGGTATGGCGTTGGTGACGCCACACTCCTGCATGACGTCACTTGCTTCATCTACGACGCACAGTGTCTCGACTCCCCCGCCTCCTTTACAAGGGGGCCCACTGAGGCTCTGTCGCCCAAGGGCCCATAAAAACCTGGAGCCGGCCCTGTCTGCCTATGACAAATATGGGCTGCTTTCGTCCTGCAGCTAGAACGGTGTTCAAATTTTATATTAGAAATGTAAAAAAAACATTGTGGAATTTGCAGCAATAATTCACAGGCTGTAGTTTCCAAACCCCCAGTATGATGCAGGTTTTTTCCACAGTGTATGGATAGAACCTCCATCCACTTCATTGCTACTGTACTTTGCAGGACTTGCAATATGTGGTCTGAGAGACTCCCCTCTGCCCGGCTTGACTGACAGGTCTCTCACTGTTAGTGTATAGGGGAGAGACCAGTCAATCAAGTAAAAACAAATAAACACCGAAAGGAGCCACCCAAAGGACATTTTGCTCTTTGCCCTTCTTTTAAAGGGAGTCTATCATTGGCTATAGGGATTTGTAACTAAGCATATATTTGCATAGACTTTAGAAAGGCTATTCCAGACATACCTTTTACTCATTAATCCTCTATGCCGTTTTTGAATTAGCCCACTTTTATTGCTATGCTAATTAGCCACCATGGTGCACCCAAAGTGAATGCGATGTTCCCTGAGCATTACTTGTGTGATATGTTTAAAGAAGGGGGAAGGGAGAGCCAGGGAAGGCTGACGAGTCATCATCATCATCCTTCCCTGGTTCTCAGCTCAGTTTCCCACGTATACGATCCTAACTCCCATCGAAATGAATGGGAGCTTTTACGGCGCGCAAACTCTGACACGCCGTATACGTGCCAGATCACGCTGCACGTTACGTCGTGTGAATGCACCCTTAGATGTATTGATAAAAACGAAGTATGATAGACATATTCTGAATGAGAATAACAGGCAATTCACTTATTAAATACTATTCTATTGACAAAAGATTCTCTCATACCCATATACAAGTAAAAATCACATTATACACGGCAGGATATAGTTGGATACAAGCCAAATTCCGTCACTACACATTTCCACTGCAGCAGATTTTCCAAGTCATACAACACAAGTGACATCACTAAGCTCTACAAATAAGTCATGTAGTACAGGCGACAAGTCATATAGAAACGGGACTTGTAAAATACACCCTGGTCTCACCTTCACCAACCTTCATTAATCGGGGAAAACGTCGAAAACAATTACTTTCAAATGGTCTGTCAGAATGTTCCAAATATCCAGAGAATTTCACTGCAGAAATAAGAACATAAATGAAGTAAAACAGCAGTACCACCAAAAAGGTGTACCTTAAAGCGTAGCTCTAAAGCGCTGCAGGAAAAAAAAGTCGCGGGAACGCATCGCGATTCTTCCTGCAGCGCTTTGAACAGAAAGTTCACAGAGTTTTCCTCCGCTTACTTTCTATCACAATTTTATCTACAGGGAAGCCGCCAGCGTTTCCATAGATATAATTGACATGCAGCGATTTCCAAAACTGTGCCGGTTTCGGAAAACGCAGTATGTCCGTTCTGTGGTTTGAAACACAAAGTGAGCATGGGATTCACATGAATCCTATCCACTTTGCAGATACTGTAAAACACTGCGATTTTTCCTGCGACAGAAACACCGCAAGCAAATCACGATGTTTCCGTACCTTTTCACACATTAAAGAATAAAGAACTATAGAAAAGCTGCCTTTACATAAATGTGGGGTTTTTGTTTTGTTTTTTATTAAATAAGGAAGCAGCAAGTTAATTTAGTTTTTGTTCTTGGAAAAGATTGAGGGGAAAAAAAACAAAAAAAAAAAAACAATTTGTTTTCACTGCGTTTTTTGTTAGCTGCCTTCGCTATGTGTGTCCTTAGCCTTGAAGTCAATTCTATCAGGTTCCAAAGGTGGAAATTTTTTATTGTCTTTAGTTGGAAGTCTTTCTGTATTCTGGTTAACACCTGAGCAGGTTTTGTGTACTTACTAATGACTGTGGCATCCGGAGGAACTCTTTCTCCACTTCCAGCTCGGATAATCTCTTTTAAAACTCCTCTGTCTCCTGATATATCCTGCATGTTCTTTGCCAGTTTCTCAAATACAGACTAGAAGAACAACATTGGAAGCAATGGTAAGGTTAAGTACAACTTTCCTGTCTGGTCAATCCAATAGAAGAGTATTTGGAATTCCTCAGTCAGTTTCTAAAGCTGACATATCAGGAGAGCGACTTGTGTAACGCTGCAGATGTTGATTTATTTATCAACTGCCAGGAGGAAAAACTGAGGAACAATACGAATTCTAGCAAAAGATGTTTCAGCATTGTTATTTTGTAATTTTACTAAAATAGACATGGCCGGAGAACCCAAAAAGTCCTTTTTAAACAAAAGCCTCAGGGCTGTGGATTTGATAAACCAAACCATTGACAGTAACGCTAGGTTCACATCTGCGCTGGGCTGTCTGACAAAGTCCCGTTTTCCTGATCATTGTGGTCTGGATGGGGATATCTTGTGTTTCTGGGAAAACCCCTTTAAAGAGGACCTTTCATCAGATCGGGCACATGCAGATTTATATACTGCTGGAAAGCTGATAGTGCGCTGAATTCAGCGCACTGTCGGCTTTCCCGATCTGTGCCCGGTGTAAAGCGCTATCGGTCCTGGGACCGTAGCGCTTTAGCGTCAGAAGGGCGTTTCTGACAGTTAGCCAGGAACGTCCTTCTGCCTCGCGGCGCCTATCACGCTGTACTGTGGAGCGGGGAGGAACGCCCCCTCCCTCTGCTCACACAGCTCGTCCATAGACGAGTATTATCAGGAGGGGAGGGGGCATTCCTCCCTGCTCACAGAGCACAGCGCAATAGGCGCCGAGAGGCAGAAGGACGTTCCTGGCTAAGTGTCAGAAACGCCCTTCTGACTGTAAAGCCCTACGGTACCGGGACCGATAGCGCTTTACACCGGGCACAGATCGGGAAAGCCGATAGTGCGCTGAATTCAGCGCACTGTCAGCTTTCCAGCAGTATATAAATCTGCATGTGCCCGATCTGATGAAAGGTCCTCTTAAGGCCAGGGCTCCACGAAAACACTACATTTTACATTACATGCAAAGTGGATGGGATTAGCCAGAATTAGCCACATTGCATAATAATAATAATAATAATAATAAATATTAAAAAAAAAACAAAAAAAAACACAACCTCTACAGCGGAAATGCTTTGACTTCAAAAATGTCATCTACGGAAATGCTGGTGGGGCAAAAAGTCCACCAAGGAAAACTAAAAACACAATGCGTTTCCGGTCATTTTCTCACCATGTGTGACCTAAAGGGAGTCTGTCAGTACGGTAATTATTAAATAAGCCCCAGTGCCCTGAGCACACTCCTGTAATTGATTTAGACAATGGCGGTTCAATTTTCATGTAAAAAAGGAAGCATGCTGGGATTGCAAGAAGAACCTAGGTCTGAAAGCACAGCTGTGGTGGCCACGCCCTCGATGCACTCAGCTCATTAGCATATAAATGAAGACATTTTTTTTTACATGAAAATTGAACGTCCAATTACAGGAGCTCGCCGCAATGATGTGCTTTGGCTCTGAAATCCCAGAAACCGGTTAAGGCTGGGTTCACACCTGCGCCTGATCTCTGCTCGGGAATTTCATTCCCCATTATGCTTTAAAAATGCAAGTCGGACTTTTCTCTCAAAACTTTTCATAGTATTTGGGGTCTACGGGTTTCCAAACACAAGAGTGAACCTGCATCAATTATGGATTTTCTGCAACATACCTGCCACATGCGAGTACACCCCAATATTGAAACCACTTGTTTAACCAGAATTTCAGTCTACAGCTGGGGCCCCACATAGCTCCATGGTTTGGCCGCTGCGTAAACGCCATAGAAAAAAAACACTATGTTTTACAGTCACTGCAAAGCAAATCCCATCAATAAATTGCAAAAAAAACTGCATGCAGCATATACTCTGCGATTTCCAAAACAAAGAATGTCAATTATACCTATGGAAACGTTGACGGTTTCACTACAGGTATGTGAGCAGACTTTCTGTGAAAAGTGCTGCAGGAAAAACCGTGACGCGTTGCTGGCGCAGTTTTTCCGGCTGCACTTATTTTTACTGCAAACCTGCTACGTGGGTCCTTAGAGCCCCCACGTTGTGGAAACATCTTTTGTTGCAGACTTGTTGCGTTTTTTTTGTTTTTCTTTAAAGCCAAAGCCAAGAAGCCAGGAGTAGACTGAGCAGAAGGCAGAATTGTAAGAACGTCCTATATATCTCCTATTCCCTGTGTAGCCATCCTTGGCTTTGGCGCAAAAAAAAAAAAAAATGCAGCAAAATCGGCAATAAAAGAAGCTGTGTTTCTGCAACGTGGGCTCTCAGTCTAAGGCCGTGGCCCCACAGGACGGAAACGCCGCGATTTGCCCGTGGTGTAAACGCCATGGAAAAAATGGTTGAGCTTTACAGTACAGGCAAAGTGGATGGGATTCTAGCGAAGCCTATGCACACTTTGCAGTAAAAACTGTCATGTGGATATGCCGCAATTTTCAAAACCAGCACGGTTTTGGAAATCGCAGCATGTCAATTATACCTACGGAAATGCCGGCGGTTTCCTCATAGGTATAATTGTAACAGAAAGTCTGCGGAGGAAAACTCTGCGAACTTTCTGTTTATTGCGGTGCGGTATGTCCCATTGGGCCTTAGTCTAAAACGGTTTCCAATAATTGATGGTGTATCCTTAGGAAAGGCGATAAATAATAGATTTGTTTCGTTACAACATCCAGGACCCCCGCAGATCTCAAGTACCGAGGCAGCACAGCTCTTACAGCGGGTGTAGGTTCTGCAGCGCTCCCCACTGAAGTTTATCAAGTGTAGAAGAGTGGACAACCCCTTTAAGTGCATTAAAGCACTGGGTCATAGATTTTTTTATTTTGGGGGAGGGGGGAATCCCCCAAAACACAGCTCCTCCTCTAAAGCAGTTTGTTGGCTACTGTGCTTTACTCCACATACATACGGTAGTACAAAGTGATGCCATTTCCACAACAACCAGTCTCCAGTAAGACATCCAATATGACTGGTTGCCATTAGTATCTACACCACTCTGACCGGCACAGGCGTAAACCTGGACCGACGCCATGTGAATACAGAGACCCGTGTGTTGCAATGGAGAACCTGCCGACTGCGCTGTAGTAGGTACCGCGGCTCATACACAGTCATGTAAAGCAATGAAAAACTAACAGGACTCTAGACAGTAAGCGGACACCCATGAGTGTGCCCTTACCAATCCATTGCTGACTCGGCCCCACGGGGCACCAGGATGACTCGGGACTTCTCTGCGGTCACTTCCATCTTTCTCCATGACAGCTCTTCCCGCCACCACGTGACTCCGTCAACCCCCTGCGGCGGAGATCTGGTGAGAGTGTGGATAGTGGCAGCCAATCAGCGCTCAGCCAGGGAGGTAAGAGCAGCAGCTCATCCAATCAGGGCTCCCCTCTAACTTCTAGAATGGTCTCTGACAGGTTGAGGAGAAGCGCTGGTAATCCAGTTCAAATAAATGGATTTAATTCAGCAAAAAAAAAAAAAAAAACCCTATAAAAAATAGTGTATATATGTGTATGCTATATAGTTTATATATGTACACATACACTCTATTACACACTCATCTAGCACGTTGGACCTGCAGACCATTGATAGTGATATCCACAGGTAGCTCAGTATTGTTGAGAACCTTCCACCAGACGCCATTACTTCACCTCTACCAGTGTGCACTGACAGGATGGGCACAGCAGAACTATGGAGTGATCTTACCAGATGATGGTTTTCTGCTTCTCAGTTATCCAATGTTTGCACTTTTTAAAATGTTTTTTATTGAATTCTTAACAAAGTCCTCAAAAGGGGCCTTATCTTCTTGTAAAGGCATTAACCCTTCAGATGTCTGGCATTTCATTAACAGCGGCCCATGGGTCTATTACAGGTTGGCTTAGGAGGAAATTGACTTTACACTATGTATACTGCAATTTGGCTGTATTGCAGTATATTGTACTGTGATCAGACCCCTTAATAAAATAAAAGTAAAAAAAAAAAAAAGATTTAAAAAGGAAAAAATGTCACCCTGCTTCATAATGATAAATAAATAACCATATTAGTCATCACTGTGTTTGAAAAAAACCAAACTATGAACAAAAATATTTATCCCATATGGTGAACGCCGTAAGGCCCCGTTCACACAGGGCGCAGAATGGCGGATTTTGTTCCTGATTCTGCCACGACTGTTGCGGCTTCTGACAGTCGCGGCTACCTGCTCCAGAGTAGGCCAAAATGAATGGACCTAGTGCGGAGGGTGCTGCCGCGAGGAGGACGCCAGGGCTGAAACAGGGCAGCTTGCTTCTTTTTTCACGGAAAAAAGTAAGCTAGCGATCTACATAGACTGCTATTGTGAGGGGGCAGATTATGACGTGGTTTCAGCGCCAAAATCCGTCCCCTCTTGCCAACGGGGCCTAAGGGAAAAAAATCTAAATACATCAATTGCCATTTTTTTCACCATTTTGCTTGCCTCTAAGAATTGAATAAAAAGTGATGATAATGTCAGATAGCATTGCCGCTAACAGTTTACTGTGTGTGGTAAGTGAGCAGCTTAACTTGTGGTATGTAACCATTACTGAGAGCCCCCCTATCTCAGTACAGGTGATCTGTGGGGGTCCGACAGCTAAGGATAGGTCAGTACTAGACACCGGCTCATTTCTTTAAAGATGTTGGCCCAGTGACACTGTCTGTACTGAAAGACTGAGATAAAGTGGTGGGGCTATGTCCAACGAGAGGGGCAGCAAGCAGTCTATGGGCTACAAAGTATTTCACTTTCCATGTTGACCACAAACTACTATGATAAGATAGGGGTTGGAAAGGGAAGGGAAACAAAGGGAGAGCAATAAAATGAAAAATACCAGCCGAAGTGCAAAGAAAATATGCAGCCAAATGGTACATATGATCATCATCCCAACCTCTAAAATCTATCAGATTGGTCCCCAACACAAGGTCAAATGGGAAAGAGCTATACATATCCATGGCACAGACTGAGTTCCAGACTAAGGAAATCCCATATTACACAGAGAGTATTGCACGCTCTCATTTCTGGTGCAGTAGGGTGTATCTCTAGGTTACCTCTACAGGGAGTTGTGAAAGAGGTGCCTTTCCTGAAACCAGAGTGTCTTCCTAAAACAATCTCTGATAGCCTTACACATGTGTTGTCATTGAGACTGTGTAAAAGAACTGCCCACTTAATTGTTTTTGCTAAACCAAGGGAATAGCAGGGAGCCATCAACACCCTGCTTTGCCAATTTTTGGGGCTGGATGACACAAAGGACGTCATTAGCCTGATGCAGACGGCACAATGACATCATTGCATCATGCCAGCTGTGCTTGACTTCAGAGCCCTCAGCTGCTCCATACATCAGGGCATTGGGCTTATGTGAGTAGTAACTTTATAATTTTCTTTAAAATAGGGGCACTATCTGGTGATGAATGGCACTATCTCTCTATTTATGGGGCACTATCTATAAGGAGCATGATTTCCCTAACAAGGGAGCACTATCTGGCTGTAAGGTGCACTCTCATTATTTAGAGGACACAATGTGGTTGAGAGCAGTGCTATGTTGCTATTTGGGGGGCATCATCTTCCTTTGAGGGGCAATGTCTCGCAATGTAGTAGGTACTATTTGTCTTTTAGCAGCACTATCTTACTCTTTTGGTGCAAATTATGTCTATTGGGGGCACAAGCAGACTATAGTAGGGCACTACCTTGATATAAGGGGGAACTATGGCACTGTATAGAGGCACTATTTGGCTATTAGGGGCACAGTCATGCTATAGTAAGGGCACTAGTAAGGGCACTATCTGACTATAAGGGGATAGTGCAATGCTTTTCGAGGACACTGAGCACTGGGGCACTATAGAGCTATTAGTGGGCCACAATATAGCTATTAGGAGTGTTATCTGGATTTTAGGGGAACACTATCTGGTTATTAGGGACCATGGTTTTACTGCTGTTTAGAGAGGGACAATAGTGCTGTGGAAGCCCAAATATTTCATTACTTTGGGTCCCTGATTTTATACTGTCTAGGGCCTCACTTTGTTTATAACTGGACCTGGATGGGAGTCTGGGTCTGTGCACCCAAATATGGCCTAAATGGGATGTTTTGCAATAAATATAATAAGGTGTTTAGTTGTAAAGGCTATAATACTATCCAAATATTTTGCAGTATCAAACAGTTCCATAAATAATTATATAACCCCATCTCTGGGGTAAGGTATGTTTAGCCCTAGAGATCCCTGTATTGTCCTTTGATATACATACTGTACTTATTGTCAAATTCTTTAGAATCCAGAAAAGCCTTACTTGTTAGTATAGTATAATATAGTATATTAGTATTAGCATATTTGATAGCAGTTTGTGTTAATGCAGCCTCCAGAGTAAAATAAAAAATGCAACCAGTCATTAAGGTTATGTTTCACTTGCTTCTTATGATAGGGTTAATATTGCTTGGTGTTCTACAAACCAATTGTTCCTCTCAGTACCTCCCTACCACTATTCCCTTATGAAACAACTGCACCCACCTCACATGACTGCTAGATAAGAAGGCAGTGGAGTCATTACAGCCAAGTACAATGCGTACATTTCCAAGGACCGTGCTGGAGGGTGATAGCTGACCAAACAGCAGGTATGTTCTATAGACTAGGAATAATGGCAATGGCACAATGACATCTCCTATACTTATAAATGTATCTAGAATTATAATGCAATTGACCATGTGACAAAATTTCATTTTAATACAAAGATGTTCTACACATGCAACAAATTAATTCATATAAGTTAAATGTCATATTTGTCATATGCCTTTAGTTGGGAAGATCCTGTTCTGTGTCCTCTAGGTCTATTCTTCACTGACACATTATGGGTCCGTACTGTTTTAATCACATGACAGTGATTAATGTCTATGTAACATCTGTTTTATTAACGGACGTCACACGGCAGCATTAACTTCAATGTCAGTGAATGACGGCTATTGGAACGGACTGTAAAAATATGTCAGGTCCTATTTTTTCCATTTTCACAGATCCCTCCTTACACTCATACCTATACATACGTATGGGAGATCCGTTAAAATGGCTGCACCTCTGTCGTCTGGATGTAGTCTTAAGATACATCTACATTGCAGGCTCCTTTGCAGATTTTTTTTTTAAGAGTGCAGTGAAAAATAGTGCTCTTTTCTTCTGTAAAATGATGCCATATCCATGATGGAAAATCAATGGACCACATCATGGTCAATATCAGGCCCATTCTGTCCATCATATGATGGATTCAAAACTGTTGTTATTTTTATTTTTGTGCTCATAATGGAATAGAGAAGCAGATGTGAACTTACCTTTAAAAAGTTAGGCTAAGCTCACATCTGCTTTGTCCTTTCGAGATTTATGCCTTGTCATAGCAACACAAAACCAAAAATGAAGAAGAATCTGATTTATCACTCGAAGGGTGCATTCACACTGAGTAAACGCTAGCTTATTCTGAACATAAAACACGTTCAGAATAAGCGGCGTCTAAAGCAGCTCCATTCATTTCTATGGGAGCGGGGATACGAGCGCTCCCCATAGAAATGAATGGGCTGCTTCTTTCACTCCGTGCAGTCCCATTGAAGTGAATGGGGAGTGCCGGCGTGTACGCTCCGGCATGAGCAGAGCTTGCCGTATACGCCGGCACTCCCCATTCACTTCAATGGGACTGCACGGAGTGAAAGAAGCAGCCCATTCATTTCTATGGGGAGCGCTCGTATCCCCGCTCCCATAGAAATGAATGGAGCTGCTTTAGACGCCGCTTATTCTGAACGTGTTTTACGTTCAGAATAAGCTAGCGTTTACTCAGTGTGAATGCACCCGAAGGGCACTAACTGCACCTGACAGACCCTATTGACTTATAATGGGGTTCATTAATTTCCATCATAGTGCTCATCATTTTAGAAAAAAAAATTGTTGTCTGAAGCAATATGTTTTCCAACAAATTATGATGGACTCAATGCAGATGTGAACTCTGAAATCTGTGTGTGTGCTTCAGGTCATCAAATATACCTGGAAATGTATGAATAAAATAACGACTAGGTGTTACCATTCCACTCAATGTGGTGTGTCCGTATACAGTCCAGTGTGACACTGTCAATACTTATTTTGTCTATGTTAAAGAGGTATTCTTGTTTGTCGACCTTTTCTGGCTGAGTTAAACATGGCTATTCTATACTCTTTCTATACGTTTCATAGAGGTAAATATTGTGTAAACAGCGTAGCACAGCAAGGTATATGTTTCCGTAGCTCTCAACTGATTTTTTCCTGTAACGTGTGGATGAGAATTGGTGAAGTCTCATCCACTTTGTTACCACTGTGGCACTGCAATTCCACACAGAGCATCTCCCCTTGTAGACAAACCTATAGACACACAGGGGCCAAGTTATGAAAAACGTGTGTAGTATGCTAGACTAAGTGTCCATTCAGCGTGGAAAATTCAGCGTCAAAGCGAAGTCTACAAGGGGAGATGCTCTGTGTGGAATTGCAGTGCCGCTAGCGGAAAAAGGAACCCATTGAAGTCAATGGGAGGCTTTTTTCCACGTGGATTCTGATGCAGATTCAGCGTCAATATCAGCTCCAAAAACCTCAGTGTGAATGGACCCTAAGGTGGGTTGTGCACGACCCTGTGCTAGCGGCTGGCTGTGATTGAACAGCACACGGATGGCACACAGATATCATCCATGTACTTGCCATGCTTCTGTGGCTTCATTCAGTCAATGAATATGAGCCGCTGAAGAACAGCCGCAAAACCAGACAGGAATAGGATCTGTCCTGAGTTTTACGGCCCTCACATAGGACAGTGTAACTCACAGTCATGTGCACAGGGTCGATGTGGTATCCATGGAAAAACCCAGGTAGTACACTGACCTATCACACGGTGCAAGGGGCTTAAAGCTGGGAAGGTTTCTTAAACTTTGTGTACTTTTTCACTAGTTTTGATGAACCTTCCCCAAATTTACATTCCATGAACTTACGGTTGTCACTATTATTTACTTCAGAGCATAGGCTCTGCCAGATCCCTTGTGTGACCGGTACTAACTCAATTGGTTTATAGCCATGATGTCTATCATTTTAACAACATGTGTGGCATAGCTTGTAGTGCTATTCCTTCCATCAAATCTTTCAGAATTTACGATCAAGGCTTCAAAGAGAACCTGAGACATAAAGACTTTTCCACTTAGAATTTACATTACTAGTCCTATAGTTGCTCTCTTTTACACTGTACTATTTTATTATTAAATATTTCATGTTTTTGACGTTCTGCAACAGGTCCATAATAAGCAGAATGGCTTGTAATATTAGGCTCCCTGTACTGGAAAACCAGTTGACATGTCCAATTTGCCTGGAAGTATTTAAGGACCCTGCTATGTTACAATGTGGCCACTCCTACTGCAGAGACTGCCTATGGGGACTGATGAAGGAGTCACACATTCATCTGTTATGCCCTGTTTGTCGGCAAGAAGTGGACTACAGCTCATCTCCTCCTAATGTTGCATTGAAACGTCTTATTGAGACACTGCAGATACTAAGTGAGGAGCAAGCAGCAACAGAGACATGTCCTAATCATAATAACCCACTGTGCCTATATTGTGAACAGGACCAAGAAGTCATCTGTGGCCTATGTGGAACTATCGGAGACCACAGACAACACCCAATCAAACCGCTTACCAGCGTGTACAGTCGAATGAAGGTAAATTGGACATTTTATGGCTTACAATAGACTAGAACACAACTTCTTCTCTGGGGTAACATTACAACAATTTCAATATAAGGGGAATCTTAACATCTTAAGATGTTCTTGAGAAAAAGTTGGTGAGTAACAGAATCAGTAACTGGCCTGGTCACTGAAAATATCTGCCATAGTAGCCTTTCAGAATAATAGAGGACTTCCTAGATAAAACTGGCCATACACTGCTGTAACTCTACAAATCAACAATTGTGCTAAACGCAATCTCTGAAGTTAGGAGATAGCAAAATCCTCATGCTGGAAAATCTTCTTTAAAAAAATCGAAACCTGAAGTGCATAGGCTACTAGTTTACAATCTAAAGATGGAAGAACAAGCCCTGCAGCCCTGTTAGAAAATCCTTTTCAGGTCAGAGCTCCACATAGCGTAAATGATGCATTTTTTTCTCTCAGCGCTTTTTTTTTTTTTTTTTGCTGCGGTAAGCTATATGGGACCTTAGCCTAAAACTAGAGATGGAAAAAGAGGAATCAGATGGTCAGAGGAATGATGTGGTGGCATTGGTCCCTTTTCTTAATTCTCTTCTATGAACTCCCCATTGTTAAAGACAATCTCTGAATACATTTATGTCCTGTCTGAAGGTGGCATAACAGAGGAACAGAGTTCTAGGTCTCATACTTTTTTTTTTTACTGTTTTTCAGCTGCAACGTTCATGGGCATCTGAAAAACATAATCCCAAATTACTAATAGATTCTGTATTTAGAGGGCTGCCAGCCTTATAGATTGTTTCACATTATAATAGAAGTCTATGGATAGGGGAGGAGTTATTGCTAGACTAGGGATGTACTCTTAGGCCAATACTGTTCTGTGCAGACTCCAACCATCTCTGTTACTCCTATGCTTAAAATTCCTTTCTGTTCAGTACTCCAAAGAGGAAAAGATGCTTGTGTATTGATGTGGCTTTCTTCATTGTAGTCTATGGGAGATGTAAAATTTCCATAACTTTTATAAAGTACAACAGAAAAAGCTACTGTTATGCATGTTCTTCTCAATTCTTTTCTTTGGTGTGACAAGTCAGGTAGCAGAAGACCTTCACTTTCTGAATAACTGTAAGCTCTAGAAGTGTGATCAGATATTACGGCACATCCTATCATTAGGTCTTATGGGAATACTCCATTACATTTTATTGTGGCCCTTGGGAGCAGCAGTATCTTAACAGAGTGGCCTTTGATGTAGAAAAGGTTGTGTATCCCTATGGTATACTGACAGAGAAGAACATGTATATCAGCCAGGGGGTGGAAAAGCAGCCTGATAAGTGGAGAAGGAAGCATTTTACTTTACTAAGATATATTACAAGGTTTTGTATATACACCTGTACCATTAGTTTATGAAACATTCTGCTGACATTTATCTAATGTATTTGGTTATTTCTAGTCTTTTGTGGTGAGGCATCTGCTTGTCTCTGTATTGAAGCAATACAAAAGCCTCCTGGAATATGTTATTTTTCTCTGTAATGTCCAGATTCTATCTGACTTTTCTAGTAAAAAGTGGAGGAGAACATTCAGTGAGATTATCTCTTTAATTTTTGCTATGTAGTCTAAACAAAATGTGAGCTAGAATCCATAACTTCTTGGGACGCCGTAACAGCTCATTAGTATTTTTTAGCCTGGACATTATGCAGTCTGCCAAAAAAAATCACTGAACGCCTTGCACTGTTATGACATTACCTTTTTTCCATTTGCTTTGCTGTTATTACATGACTGCCACTCTTATGTCACAGAATATATTATTCTGTCATGATGCTTTACAGGAAGAAGTGTCTGCACTGATGACTGAGTTACAGAAAGAGAGAAGAGACCTGGAGGAACAAATAAGCAAACTTACCAACAACAAGAACCGGATCTTAGTGAGTGGGGTGTACTAATGTGGGGTACACAAGAAAAAAACTGGTTTGTCTTAGTCTGGTGTCTCATATCAACCTGAAATGATGGTTATGTCTCTCTATTGAAAGAAACAGAAAGCTGTAGGTACACTTTAATCCTTTCAGGTTGAATTTTCATCCAGTCCTTCAGGGCCAATTTTCTGAATTTGTTTTTTCACTCCTTACCTTCCAAAAGCCATAACCTTTTTATTTTTGTTGATATAGCCATATGAGGGCTTGAATTTTACAGGACAAATTGTATTTCATAATGATGCCATTTAATATTTTATATGATGTACTGGAAAAAATATCAAAATGGGGCGGAACTGGGAAATAAGCAGCAGCAGTATATTTTTCTTGATTTGTATGTACATATATATATATATATATATATATATATATATATATATATATATGTTTTACACTATTGGGGGAGTTCACACGGAGTAACGTGCCGCGTGATGTGGCACGTATACGCCGTGTGAGATTTTGAGCGCCGTATACTCTCCCATTGATTTCAATGGGAGCCGGGATCGTATACGCAACGTTATTTTGCGGCCGCAAAATCGCGCTGCGTATACGATCCCGGCTCCCATTGAAATCAATGGGAGCGTATACGGCACTCAAAATCTCACACGGCGTATACGTGCCACATCACGCGGCACGTTACTCCGTGTGAACTACCCTGTGTTATACTGTGGGTATGAAATATTGCCTTGTTTAGAACCCTTAGACACATTCCAATTCATCTAATTGGCCAAGTAGACTTAAAAGGGCATTCTGGACTAAAAATATTCTCAGGATCTGGTGGGTGGTCGGCAATGACACAGACTCCAAGGTAACAGTCCAAGTGTTGATTTTTATTTACTCCAAACACGTAATGGTTGATGCAGCACAAAAAAACAAAATAAACACCTGTTCATCTGGGTTCTAACTAAACAGAAATTGATTACTTCAGCTAGAGCAAAGACAAGTTCAGATAGTCAAGATTGTCTTCAGCAGGAGCAACATCCCTTGTGGCTTTCCAACCAAGCTCTGTCATAGTCTGCTAGGAGAGCAGACTTCCTATGCCTTGCTAACGAGGACAAACCCGAGAAAGCTGGGTTCCGCGGGAGTGTCCACAAGGTGTGGACTGGAGGGGATGGGAATGGCAAGTCCCACTACCAGCCTACCTGCCATTTCCTAAAAATCCAGCCCAGTGCGTGGCACTTAAATTATGCTCAGCAAACATGTTTGCTTAGAAACCAACTCTATGGATTTTTATCAACTCACCCATTTGAGCATCGAGATGTACATCCCTTCCAGTATTACACCAGCCATTGGCTTACAATATTGATCACCTATACTAAATATAACTCACTAACATCGGATATGTTGGAATCTGACCCTCGGCACCCCCATCGAATAACCGGATATATCGAGAATGGAAGAGGAAGCAGATAGCGCTGTTCTGTGTGTAGTGGCGAAACTGATGCACTGTAGCTTAGCTCTTATTCAGATGAAAGTGAGATGATCTGCAGTATATGGTCTGGTCACTCTACAGAGAACAGAGCTGCCTGCTTCCTGCTCCATTCTCTGTAACTACTGGGAAAAGCTATTTGATGGGGGTGTGAGGTGTCAAATCCCCAACATTTTGATAGTGATATAGTCTGTAAGAACAAAAGATTGGATATATTAAAATCCAAAATTCCCAATTCTTATTTCCCCAAACATCTACCTATGAGAGAGAGTTGGATTAGAACACCCTCCATCTAATGTGTGGAGACATTTCTAGAAACACTAGTTTCCTTACAGATGTTGAGACCATATATTCCCCTTAATAGTGATGCGTGACCTGTGGGTGTAAGTCCTTTCAGACAGCCTGCAAGTACCCTACTCTTTAATCATGAGAAGCAAAAACCTTAAAATAGCTGTCTGTGGATGGGCACTACATACAACTTTGTGACACCCACTCCCTATGCCTGGTGTACCAGCGCTGGGAAATTTTTATAGATCAGGGGGGTAGACCGGGCCTGAACGGGCACTCTACTCACTTGTTAGTCTTTATTCACGCTTTGTTTTGTCACTCTTTGTCACTGTTTTTTGTGTGGATGAAGGAATGCGGTGCCCTTTTGGGACCTTCCCGACGTCTTGGGGAAGGTTTGCGAGTCTGTCATGTGCTCTCCCCTCCGTCAGTGACCTGCCTCTGCTTTGGGGGAGGCAGGCAAGGGATCTGAGGACAGGAGTATCCAAGGTGGTGGCAGCCCAGGGAGAAACTGTATGTAGGATCAGCTCTTAGTTCCCTAGGTGGTGGCAGCCCAAGGGGAAAGGAGCAAGCGAGACCTTCTGCTTCGGCAGTCTGTCCCAATTGAGACTCGGGGCTGCTCAGTGCCTTTTGGCCCAGCATTCTTGGAGAGAGGTCGGGAGCCCATTCCCTTTTGGGATGGGCACCTACAGCGGAAAAGCATCCTTTACACGTTTTTTTTTATGGCACTCCCACTTTTTTCGTGCACTGAATGTGAGAGATGGCACAGTTAGAGGCCTTCGATTTAAAAAAAAAAAAAAAAAAGTGGTCTGTGAATGGGACCCTCTTCCTTTTGGGGAAGTTATACTGATTTGATTATTTATTCCCAGATTATGCCTTTAGGTTTCTTTGAAAATTAGGTATTAATCTATAGGGAACTACCTTCCAATAGGTGGCGCTAAGAGCAAATTCCTCTTTTCCGCCAATGAGGTCTTATTTGCATATTCCTTACTGCAGATATTGTTCCTACTATATGCCATCTTAGGACATAATACCTGGATGTCCGGTACCTTTATAGATATGTAACTATTATGTTGTAATTTCAATTGAAACTTTCCATTTCACAATTTCTGTTTTTTACCAGCATACCTTGTTTGTGCTAGTACAATGTGAGCTCATTGTGTGCTTTATGAAAGTTTACACAATCACACTCCCACTTGGTGATTAGGTTTCAGTCACACTGCATCTAGGAGGCTTGTCCTTGTGGCTTGTCCTTCATAGGGTTTGAGATAAGGCTGTTCTGGTACATAAGAGGTGGTCCTACCTACAGACTACCCCTCCCTTCCTAAATCCAGGACTATAGAATCAGGCCAGTGACTCATGTCCTGCACTAGCTGATAGAATTCTTACATTACAAATATTATTTTTGGATGCAGTTCAGATAGAGTTGTTTACCTGGGGAACACAATATCTTAATCAATTTTCCATTAAAAAATCAAAACAAAAAAAACATATATGACCTATCCACAGGATCACAAGAAAAGGGTCCCTATGTTCCACCTGTGAATGGAATGGTAGTATGTGCTCACTTTATAATACAGTCGGTCTCCATCACCTCCATAAACATTTAATGAAAATGCAGGGTGCATGCTCAGTCGCCACTCCATTTATATTCCTTGTCACTGTGGCTGTACAGCGAGGAGAAACAGGGGTCTCCAGTGCTCCCTTCTAGTGACTGGTGTGGTATCCTAGCAATGGGGCCAATAAGTGATTAGACTTTTATTACTTATGCCGTGGATAAATAATTCATGACAATTTTGGGAACCCATTTAAGCTTAAAGAAATCCTATCATTGGATACCATTTTTTTCTGACTAACACATAGGAATAGCCTTAACAAAGGTTATTCTTCTTCTACCCTTAGATGTCTTCTTAGCGCCACCGTTCGGTAGAAACCCTGGTTTTCTTCTGTATGCACATGAGTTCTCTCGCAGCACTGGGGGCGGGCTCCAGTGCTCAAACAGCACTGGGGGCGTCCCCAATGCTGCAAAAGAAATCTCCAGCGACACCTCCATCTTCTTCTCCCTGTGTCTTCTTCTGTCCTGGGTTTAAATCTTCTAGGCATGCACAGTCGACTCTACCATCGGGCAGAGCCGACTGCGCATGCCGGCGGCCACAAGAAAATGGCCACTTATACATTAATCTGTGTAAGCGGCCATTTTCTTGTGGCCATGGGGATGCGCAGTCGGCTCTGCCTGAGGCCCAATGGCAGAGCCGATTGTGCATGCCTAGAAGATTGAAAGCCAGGACGGAAGAAGACACAGGGAGAAGGCGTCCCAGAAGAAGACAGAGGCGTCACTGGAGAGTTCTCTCGCAGCATTGGGGACGCCCCCAGTGCCTGAATGAATGGGCCTAATCGGGAGTGAGTCTTGTGCTGCAGACGCTGTGGCTGAGTCAGTCGCAGAATCTGTGGCAAGATAGGGCATCTTGCTTTATTTTTCCGCTACTAGCTAGCGGGAAAAAGAAGCGAGCGGCTTCCATTGAAGTCAATGAGAGTCGTTTTGGCAGGCGGATTTTGAGCCGGATTCCTCATCAAAATCCGCTGCCAAAAAACTGTGTGTGATCTACCCTTACAGTACAAGTCATTACTGTCAGCTTTGCAGCAGTATATAATATGCCACTTTGCAGAGGACATGAAAGGTCCCCTTTAAGCTTTCAGGGACCTCAGAAATGTTACTAGCCGTTTACAATTTATCTGTCCTCCCGCCCCCCCCCATGCCTGTTTATCCATATCAACAGTGCACATAGCGGAATCAGTATCTTTCTGTATATTTTCTAGATTTTTTAGATACATTTAAACATGTTTGACATGCTCGCACAATTGGTCTAATGATGTTTTGTGGCAAGAGCAGCATTCATACTTCAACCCACCATCTTCTATTTGAGTTAAGATATTTCTGAAACGCAAACAACCCTCCACCCAACTGTGGAAGAAAGTAAGTAATGACTTGTGACTGAGATTACCAACCAAAGATAGGTACATTGGTACAATTCTGGGGGTGTGGTATGCACCTGCAAATGACAGAGGGTAGTACCGTGATTATTTACATAGAAACTCATTAAGAAAAATAACTCACTTAGTATAATCTATCCCAGATGACTTTCAAATTTTTCATGGTTGGCAACTTTCCCTAATTTATATGGACATTTCAAGGTTGTTTTAAAGACTGAGTAATTCTTTGGCACACTCCCCCATCTTGTATATTGATTTATAGGAAATGTTTATATACATCATATGTTGATATAATGTATTTTCCAGCAGTTTAACAGTTTCATTACAATCCTGCCGGGTGATACTTTTGTATACCAATCTTTGTGACACAAGTTTATTACACTCCTTATAGAAGAGACCCTTGGTAGCAGACAGCTTATAATGTCTATGAGCATTGCCAGTGTGGGTAACATTCTGTAGGATACACAGCCCAGACCCCTGATGGATATATTGTAGCAAATTTCCAGAAAGATGTGTGCAGTTGCTGCTGATATGCTTAGCTCCCTGGACTGGGTATAATTTCCTACCTCTAAATGTAAAACAATAGTGTACTCATTCACTGACAGCAAACAAAGCATAGAGTGTATGTTGTGTAAAGGCTCATTCACATCTGCGCCCAGGAGTCCGTTCTGCAGTTTTCCATTTCCTGCACAAAACAGGGCAGGAGATGGAAATCTGCCGGCATCTTTCAAACTCACTCATTTGAATGGATTTGAAAAGTGTCCGGCCGTGAGTGCTGGTGAGCGTTTTATGCTCTCTGCGGCAAAACCATTTTTTTTAAAAAACCGGACACAGAGTCGGACATGCAGTACTCTGTGTCCGGTTTAAAAAAACGCTCACCAGCACTCACGGCCGGACTCGGCATGACAGCTTTCCGTCTTCTGCTGCAGAAGACAGAAACCTGAGAACGGAGACCCGAACGCTGGTGTGAACCCAGCCTCACTTAATTTATACAATGGGTAAGCCTAATTTACATTAAAGAAATATAGAAAACTGCTTTAAGTTGGGACATGATTTGAGAGTTCACAGAAGGAAGAGTCTGTCCTGCTGCAATGTACGGTATCAGTGTAGTGTCTGTGTTTCTTTCTTTTTTTAGTTGCTATGATTCCTAGTATTTCTCTATCTGCCATGAGCTTGTACATGTTTCTCTCTTTTTATATACTACTGTACCATCCGTGAAACTGTATCACTGAAGTTTCCCCATTGTGGGACTATTAAAGGATTATCTTATCTTATCTTAAACAAATCTGAGTCCTCATTCACATCAGCTTTTGGATTCAGTCCATGGAGTCCACATGGGACCCCCCCCCAAATGGAATATAAACGCAGTTGCAAGCGCTGTGCTGTAAAAGCACACAGAACCCATAGACTATAGTGAGGTCTGTGTGCTTGCCGCGCGCTGCCCGCATGAATCAAGCGGACATGAAAGTAGATGGAGAACTACTTTCCTGTCCGCAAGATCCCTGCGGAGATCTGGCGGTAAGCACACGGACCCCATTATAGTCTATGGGGTCCGTGTGCTTTAACTGTACCAGCGCTTACACTTGCGTTTGGTATTCTTTTGGGGGAGGGGGGGATCCTCATGCAGATTCCCCTTGACAAAATCCAAACGCTGATGTGAACGAGGGGTAGCCCTACTGGAGGGAAGTGAGTATAAAAAGGGACAACAGTTTTCTGAATGGTGCATTTTTGGTTCATAGCTCCAGTAGTCCGATTTCCTTCCACACTCCAAAGATACAATTTAGATTGTGAGTCCTACTTGGGACAGTGTTGATAAAATATCTGTAAAAGTGCTACAGAATATGATGGTGCTATATAAGTAAGTAGAATAAATTAAAATTGCTCTTGATGGATTACCTGATTATCCATATACTAAATTACATGCGTTTCTAGGTTTTATCTTAAAATGGAGCGTCGTTTCACGCAGAACTTGTTCGACACAAATTAGACCCCAGAGTATAAAAAGTGGAGATGCAGAAATATAATAAACACTTCTACTCGTCTTCCATCACCTCTCCTTGGCTCCCTTGCAGTCCTCTTCAGTGGTCTTCCATCCTGATGTCACAGGCTGCTGTGGGACCGAGGAGGCCAGTGATTGGGCCTAAGTGGTTACGTGGGACACAACATGTAATAACACTTAGACGCAAGTGTCATAGCGTCTTCATGGGTGATACACAAAAAAAAATCAGACTGCACATCCCAATGTGAACAGGTGCTAAACTACTAGGGCAATATATAAATACAGAAAATGTAGGAGCGCCCTGCGCACAGCACAAAAATAAAACAAAAAAA
The DNA here is from genome assembly GCF_031893055.1 of Leptodactylus fuscus. NCBI lineage: Eukaryota > Metazoa > Chordata > Amphibia > Anura > Leptodactylidae > Leptodactylus > Leptodactylus fuscus. The sequence goes on from NC_134266.1 coordinate 66,836,137, forward strand.
ACATTACTAGAAACTAATACATACAAATTAGAGATTCTTTGTTATGCATATTTGATCAACCAGTAAAAGCCCACCTGCCACGACAAGGCGACCTCATTCAGGTGGGACCCTACACTAAATATAATGCCTCTCTTTGACACAAACCAGGCCTACAAATTTAAGGGCACGTGAAACCCAGAGGTAACTCCATTTAAAATAGCCTTATGGCAGATGTGGTCTTCATGGGTGGTGAACCCCAAAAGTTTCAGTTTCCAGTCAAGCCCAAAACTTTTTGAAAAATCTGGTCAAATCCAGTTTTGTCCATTCTGGTTCACTCATCTCTAGTACTGAGTGATCAAGATGGGCCCACTGAACAGCAAACGTTATAGTGGCATCTTATACAATGCCTTCAAAACAATGAGTGTTATCTCTCTAACTTTCCAGAACGAATCAGATGTGTTTCAGCGTTTAATCTGCAAGGAATTCCGTGAGCTCCAGAGATACATTGCCGAAGAAGAGGCTCATTTTCTGAAGTTGGTTTCAACAAAAGCTACAGAACTTATCAATTCCATTGAGATTCAGTTACAGCAAAGAAATGAGATTCTGACCATTGTACAAGATAAAGAGCAGCAACTGGAGAACCTGGGAAATGAGAATCACTTGCACTTCATTCAGGTGAGACATTACTCTCCATGTCTGTTGAAAAGATGGGACTTTTACCACAATTGCAGTTGTTTTCTCATTGAAGTCAATGGCTATATTCAGTCTTAATGTCCTACTGCAAGTCTCAAGCTGCCTTTGTGCATATCATGAAAAGCACAGAATCTGGATGTTACATAAACATAAATGTACATGATATTGGCAAAAATCTTATGTATATTTTGCTTTGAAAAACCCCAACAGAGTTTTACAGGTTTTTTTTGTAAGGGCCCCTTCACACGGAGTTTACGCTCCATGTATTCTGTCTACGCGCTGTGTATTCTGTACATTTTGCACGTGTAAAAATACACGTGTAAAATGTAGTTAGCCATTGAGTTCAATGGCTTTTTCGTATAACGCGTGTCTTTTTTCGCATGTCTTTTTGTGCGTGTGCAAAAAGACGAGCGTTATATGAACATGCCATTGAACTCAATGGCTAACTACATTTTACATGTGTATTTTTACACGTGTAAAATGTACAGAATACATGAAGCGTAAACTCCGTGTGAAGGGTCCCTTACTATGTTCATGATTTTTCATGCAGTTAATATTTCATGCAGAAAATATCTGTAATACAAAATTGCCACTGTGTTCAGAAAGAAAACAATTGTACTAGCATGCATTTTGCACTCTCTAGTTTTGCTACAGATATGAACAGCGTCAAAATGCAGAACCTGAATGTGAGCTTAGGCCAGGGCCCCACGTGGTGTAAACGCTGTGGTTTTTGCAGTCCCTGTTGCAGTTTTGGAAATTGCAATAAGTCAATTATACCTAAGGAAACACTTTCCCTATAGGTATAATTGAAGCATAAAGTCCACAGAATACAATTCTGCAGACTTTCTGTGAAGAGCACTGCAAGAAAAATCTCTATCTGTTTCTGCCGTGGTTTTTCTTGCAGCGCTTTTTGCCCTGGGCCTGTGCCGTTGGGCCTTAGCCTAATGCTCTGTTCACATCAGTGTTTGGATTTAGTTCATGGGAGTCCGCATGGGGACCATAACCCCCCCCGAATAGAATACCAAACGCAAGTGCAAAGCGCCATGCTGTAAAAGTGCATGGACCCCATAGACTATAATGGGGTCCGTGTGCTTACCGGTAGATCGTGAGGACAGGAAAGTAGTTCCCAATCTACTTTCCTGTCCACATGATTCGTGCGGGCAGCCCGCAGCAAGCACACAGATGCCATTACAGTCTATGGGGTCTTTTTACACATGTAAAAAGATCCCATTGATTTCAATGGGGATTAGGATCGTATAACGCGAGTTATTTTACACCCGTAATTTTATGGGCGCAAAATAACGCGCGTTATATGTAATCCCCATTGAAATCAATGGGATCTTTTTTGAGCCCGCAAACTCTGACAAGCGTATACGTGCCAGATTGCACGCCAGTTTACTCCGTGTGAACTGTCCCTTACTTATAACTGCTCTCCAGTGGCCCCTAGTGGCCGTTGAATAAAATACAATACTGGAGAAATTGATAAAAAGTAGCATAGGTCAAAAGATGGGGACCTAAGCAATTGTTTTATTTTTAGAAATAAATTCTTAATATAGCAGTAGAAAAATACCAAAATGCCAAACGTAACATAAGCAAAAAAAAGAAAAAAAACAATCCTAGTGTTAAGCAGCTGTAAGACAAGAGACTGGAGGAGTTCATCTGACATTAGACTTAAACCTGCATTTGGTGTCTGTCCAGGGGGTCCACTAGGGGACCCCCCAAAGAGAAACCTATTCCACTTAAAAAAGCGGTTACCTGCGGAACCCCGCAGACCCCATAGACTATAATGGAGTCTGCCAGGTTTGCACATTTTTAAAGTGGGTTCTGGGACAGAAACCCCGAACGGAGTTCAAGTGCTGGTGTAAATCCAGCCTGATTTTCAGCCGTGAGATCAATCCACATTGAACAAAAATATATTCTGGAATATCTTGTAACCACTTTTCCATTTTGTTTCTGTTGACAGAACTATGCTACAGTAACATCTAGGTAAGTCTTTCACGCATTTGTAACACGATGTCAATGATGTGGATGACTAATAAAAGTAAAGTTAAATTTCTTTCCTGCAGCTGTCAGCCCCCAGTCCCTCGCTGTGCCGACACATCTTATAGTGCTGTGTCTTTTAAGCCCGGATTCCGACATGATGACATCAAACTAACAGTCTGGAAGCGCCTGCACCGTCGAGTTCTGCCCCGTGAGCATCTTCAAGTGCATTATATAATATTAAAGAGGGCCTTTCAACACCTCCACCACATGACAGGAGAGAAGTGCCCGGTGGAGGATGAGGAACCGAAAGTTCCCTTAGGCCTCCTTGTGAATGAGGCAACAGTGTGCTTGTTTAACCAATGCTCCATTCACTTCTATGTGGTTACGGGATTTGTCACTGATAACAGTCCCAGAAGTCAGAAAGAAGTGAATGGAGCGCTGGTCACTCAAGCACACTACCGACTCATTCATAAGGAGACCTTAGGGGACTTTCATTCCCCTGTTCTCTTGTGATCAGGCCTCCAGTGATTAAACACTTAGGGTAAGTTCACACAGAATTTTTTGGTCAGGATTTTGAGGCTGTATTCGCCTCAAAATCCTGACCAAAAAGACGGCTCCCATTGAAATCAATGTGAGACGCTCAGGAGCTTTTTCTGGTAGCCGACTTGTGCCAGCTCCCAGAAAAAGAAGCAAGATACTCATTCTTCAGGCCGTTTGGCTCACGATTCGGCCTGAAGACACACCCTCCTCCTGACTAGGCCCATTCATTGGGCCTAATCCGGAGCGGAGTGCGCGGCCTGATGCCGGTGCAGTGCACCGGCTTTCAGACGCGGCTGCCCGGCTTTTGGATCGGAACCTGAGGCGGCCTAATTATTTCATGGGAAACCCAAGTATTTACAAAAAAGAGATGTCAAGAGTGGTGACAGGTCCTCTTTAAGGTATCTTATAACCTTTCTTGGTGATGGGCCACCTTGAGAAGAAGGAATGAAAAATATTTAATAGCACATATTGCATATCCAGGAAAATGTCTCTTTTTTAGTTGTTGTGTATAATCTGTATTTTTACAATTTACTTATCTTCTGTGACAGCTCCAGAGGTTCTGAAACTAGACCCCCTCACGGCGCATCCACTTCTACAGTTGTCACGAGGAGACACTATGGTGCAGTGCAAGTCACCAGCTGGCCGTCGTGGCAGCAACCCTGAGGGCTTTGAACACAGCAGCTGTGTGCTGGCAACACGGGGGTTTTCCACAGGCAAACATTACTGGGAAGTAATTGTCGGTACCAAACAGAAGTGGAGAATTGGTGTCGTGAAGGGCACAGTAAGCCGAAAGGGTAAACTGATCCGATCACCAGAGGCAGGAGCGTGGCTTATTGGCCTTAAAGAAGGACGTTATTATGAAGCCTTCACATCTCCTAGTGTCTGCCTACCCATCCAAACCCGTCCACGGTGCATTGGCATTTTCCTAAATTATGAGAAAGGCGAGCTTACTTTTTATAATGCCGACAACTCTGATGAACTGATCCCTTTCTATACATTTCATGCAGAGTTCCAAGGAAAGCTTTACCCAGTTCTGGATGTGTGCTGGCAGGAGAGGGGAACCAATCCTCAGCCTCTTATATTGCCAACGACAGCTGACATAAAAGCGCTGTGATTTTTCTTGAAAACCTTTTGAAATGAGTTTTCCTATTATATTGTATATCATTTCTAGAAATCATTTATAAGTAATATTATGGATTATCATTGCTTCCCTCATCAGAGGATAACATGGGACAGAGAAAGATTTATAAAGAAAGACCATGAGTCCTGCTTCCCCCACCTACAGGACTCATGTCTTCTCTCTGAACCCTAGTAGCCTCAACCAAATTTTATATTATGCAGATACTAACTCAGATCGTAGAAAACAATATATCCCTTAGCTCGGCAGGTCTCCCTCTATTAAATTCTGTATAGAAGACTTGGCTTTAAGCGCTTTGAACAAATTTGTGTTAAAATGTGTAGATCACATAATTGCATAATGAAACAGATAAGGCTTTCTCACTTAAGTATCCCATCTAAAGCTCATGCCTGATCTTTAGGCACTATAAAACCATTTATATGTGAATGCAGTCTTATCTTGCAGAGCGCATTTAAAGAGTATCTGTTGGGTGATTTCTGATATCCTATCTGAGATGTGATGTAGAGGTTTATATGATTTGGAGCAGAATGAATCCTGACAGGACATGACATGACAGACATGATGATTGACTCTGTGCAGACACACACTTATACAAGAAATGCTTTTCATCGGCCTACGTAGGTGGAGTTATCAGGACTCTCACTGTCTCTCCTAGGAGTCCTGGTTGTTTCAAACTGCTTTTTATCCAAAAATTCTGCTCCAGGATTCTGAGGCGGATTCAGCGTCAAAATCAGCGCCAAAAAACTACGTGTGAATGGACCCTAAACCTGTATCTCATAGAACACAGATTTCCTCCATCATATCCTACTCTCAGGACCTGGTGGCTGGTTCCCTTTACTAACCAGCCACTACTGCAACCTATGAATAAACTGTATAAGAGGATATCTCCTTCAAGGACTGTTAAGATTTGTTCAGACATTGGGTTTATACTTCCATGTATAATAATTCTGGAAGTAGAAAATCCACAGATAGCAGCAAAATTGATGAGTTTTCAACAAATTTCATGTATGTGCAGCAAAAAAAATTGCAAACATATCCAATGTAACTACTGAATCTAAAGCTTGTGAAAACAACTGTGGTTTTATCATCATAATAAAAGCACTATCAATGCACATAGTCAGGAAAATAAATTACATCTGATTATTTTCTTACTGCACAGTAAAATCAGCAATAACTTTACGATATCACAATATCAATTTCATAGTAAACACTATTATTAATAAATCAACTTATCTGTAAAATTTTTAATATTTGCTATAAGAAAATAAAGTTCATTTACCAAAAAAAGGCAGAGCTGTTTTAGTCACTTTCGCATTTCTTAGAATTCAAAAAACTTTTTTCGTGCAGCGCTTTTTTTCGCTGCAAAACGCCATGTGGGACCTTACTCTTGAAAAAGTGTTTTAGGCTAAGGCCACATGTACCAAAATGCAATTAAAAAAGCACTGAAGAAAAAATTGCAGTAGAAAAAAAACTAAATCGCTTGCAAATTTCACTGTTTTTTTCACTGCGTTGAGCATTTTTGCCTCCACCATATAAGTGTACCGTTTATGGAAAATGCACAAGTTAATAAAAATTCAGCACCAGCCATAAGCGCTACATTTCCGCCACTTGGGCGCATAACAGTCATTATAAACATCCAGTGGCGTAACTAGGAATGGCGGGGCCCCGTGGCGAACTTTTGACATGGGGCCCCCCTTCTTCCGATATACTCTGTCAGTATATAAAGTCGGACATTCTTGAGGACATGAAAGGCCCATTTTAAAGAGGACTTTTCATGTCCTCCTGCACATGCAGTTTTATATACAGTATATTAGCTGAATTCAGCTTTCCCATTATTTGCCCCCAGGCTGGAGATATCTGCTCTGTCAGATAATTGTTCCTGACAGTCTAGCTGGGCTGTGAGGAACGCCCCCGCTGACCGTACTCGTCCATGGACTAGTATTGGGGGAGTATTCTTGTTTTTTTACTGCTCCTTCCTAATACGGTTCTTTATGTTGCTACCTGATGCGGGATTGGCGATGCGGCCTCTCCCTTTTGTTTGTATTCTCATTTGCCATTGTTTTCTTATTTGTTATGTTAAAAAATGTCAATAAAAATACAGTTAAATAAAAAGACTAGTACTGGGGGGACGTTCTTCACAGCTTGACGTCATCTCTAGGCAGTAAACAGCGTCCCCTTAGACAACAGACGGCTATGGGCAAGCACTGTCAGGAAGGGCATTCCTCACAGCCCATCTAGACTGTCAGGAACGCCCTTCTGACGGTGGGCAGAGATTGGTGCCAAAACTAACAGCATCAATATATCCAGCACTGTGGCACATAATGATAAAGCTGACAGAGTGCTGAATTAAAACCACATGTGCAAAAGGACATGAAAGGTCCTCTTTATAGAGGGCCTTTCATGTCCTCAAGAATCTGTGGCCTTATATACCGAGAGAAAGCTGACAGTGAAACACCCCTTTAAGAACTGTAATACGTTCACTGCCTAGGGAAACACTTAAAAACACTCTTCACAGACACTGAATGTGGCACCTGTAACCCCATATATATATATATATTTTTTTAATGTAGATTGTGAGCCCCATATAAGGATCACAATGTACATTTTTTTTCCTATCAGTATGTCTTTGTAGAATGGGAGAAATCCACGCACACACGGGGAGAACATACAACCAGATGTTGTTCCTGGTGGGATTTGAACCCAGGACTCCAGCACTGCAAGGCTGTACTGCTAACCACTGAGCCACCCTGTTGCCCCCACCTGTAACCTTCTTCCGCAGACAACACACTTATTACAATTATTGGAAAAAAGAAGAAAGTGCATCAGGCAACTTCCAGCACAGTACTGTATGTTATACAGCCTGCCCTGCACACAGCCTGCCCTGCATCTCACCAGTCTGCCCCTCACTAACCAACTCCCCCCCTGTCTGAACCTCAGCAGCCAGCCTGTCCTCACCAGTCGCCACGCTCCAGAAGGGCCCAGGGCTGCGCTGCTTGATCTGACGTAAGAGCTCCCTTCTTCCTTCGCGATTTGCCCCCCCCGCGCACGGGGAGAAAAAAACTCGCTAAGGCTAAAAATAAAACTGTCTCCCCACCCGGGGCCCTAGCCTCAATAAGTAAGTTTTTATTTGCATATTAACTAGTGTGAGGGGACCCAGGCCCCCTAAGGTGGCAGGCCCTGTGGCAGCTGCTACCATGGTAGTTACGCCACAGGTATGAAGAGAGCCATTTTGGGGAGCATATTATACTGTGTGGAGCATTATACGGGGGGACCTTTGGGGAGCATATTATACTGTGTGGGGCTGCTGGGGAGAAAATGATACTGTGTGGGAACACTGGGGAGCACTATACTGGGTAGCCTACAATAGAAGCCCCGGGATTTTGAAATGCATTAGCATTGTAATGCATTGCATTAGTGATCAGACTTCCTGGAGTTTAAGACCCCTAGGAGGTCTAATAAAAGCATTAATTTTTCTTTTTTTTAAAAAAAAAAAGAAAAAAAAAGAAAAATTCAAATCATCCCCCTTTCCCTAGAACACATATAAAAACACTTAAATACTATGTAACACATACACATTAGGTATCCCTGAGGTCTAAAATAGGCTGGTCACTAAGGGGTTAAATACAGTGAAACACATATACATTAGGTATCCCTGTGTCCATAAATGTCCACTCTACAAATCCATAAAAATATTTTTCCCATACGGGAAACACCATAGTGGGAAAAAAAAGTCAAAAGTGCCAAACCGCCGTTATTTCACTGTTTTGTCTCTGATAAAAATTTCAATAAAAAGTGATCAAAGCAATAGACATTCCCCAATATGATATAACTAAAAAGTACACCTGACCCCTCAAAAAAAGATGATCTATGCATCCCCATACACAGAAGTATAAAAAAATTACGGGAGTCATAATATGGCGACTTTTCGAAAAAAAAAATTTTGAGCAGTTTTGGATTTTTGTTAAGGGATTAAAATGTAAATAAAACCATATAAATTTGGTATCCCCCGAATCGTACTGAAACATAGAATACAGGTGACAAGTGTACAAATGCACTTGAATTTTTTTCCAGCTTTCCAGTACACTGCACAGAATACTTAATGGTAGCATCATGAAGAAAAATGTGTCCTGTAAACATTAAGACCTCATATGGCTCTGAGAGCGGAGAAATTAAAAAGTTATGGGTTTTTGGAAGGGGGGAAGTCAAATTGGAAAACGAAAAGCAAAAAATGCCCACTGCGGGAAGGGGTTAAAGAGGGGAAACGATTATTTATAAAGTGGGGGGCTATAATTTAAAAAGGTGGTACTATTATTTAGAAGCTGGCTATTATAAGAGATGCACTATCCTACTAATATAGTTTGTGTGTTTGGATATTTGGATGTTTGTGAGTTTGGATGTTTGTTCCTCAATCACACTAAAACGCCTGGACGGATTTGCGTGAAATTTTCCACAAACATAGTTTTCACTTGGGATTGAAACATAGGCTACATTTGGTGCCACTAAACAACATGGCTTCCTAGCAGGAGACTCACAAAAGCAGGACTCCTAGCCCCAGCTATAGACTCACACACACTGCCTTGCATTTCCTGTCACAAACTGCCTGCACACTCCTTACTGTCGCCTCAGGAGTTGCCCTCACTCTACTCACTCACATTTACATATACTGTAGCTTTCCACTACACACGAAGGCCCATTGCTCCTGCCTGCAATTAAAATGGACTGGGATTGCAGGCATTAACACTTGACACCCCCTCAAACACCCCTTCCCCTTACCTTCAACGTTGCAGACCGGCTCCTGCCTGCTGACCTCACAGGAACCGCTACCAGCCGGGAGCATACTGAATGCTCCCAGGCCTGTGTTTACAATACTACTATCGCAGCTGGGCTATGGACAGCTGCGATAGTAAGGCACACAAACTCTCATAGACGGCAATACACTTGGATTGCCGTCTATGGAGACTTGCAATCAAATGATTGCAGGTTCACACCCCTCAGTGGAACGAAGAAAAAAGTAAAAAAAAAAAGAAAAAAATCATCCAATAACACATATAAAACTCCAAACTACTGTGATGCATATACATATTAGTTACCATAACGCCCCAAAATGCCCCGTGTACTAATAAAATATTTGCCCTACTCCCTCAACGTCAAACTCACACGTAACAAACCACCATTTTGGTTCACACTGTGGACTATCATTTCAATAAAAGCTCATCTAAACAATACACATTCCCCAGAATGCTATATCTACCGTTAATCTGGACCCGCCATATTGTGGTTGCAAAAAAACCCCTTAGGGAGCCTTCAAACGGCGTAAACGCGCGTGTATTTTGCCAAAATACACATGTAAAAATTCACTTGTCAAAATAAGACTCCCATTCACTTCAATGATATTTTTTACACACCTGTAAAATGTCATTGAAGTCAATAGGAGTGTTCATTTTACACGTGTATTTTGCACAAATACACACGCGTTCACTCCGTGTCAAGGCTCCCATACACTCAGTTCATACCACCATCTGCTCTCCATTCTTGCGGTTCCATCTTCTGTTGTCACACAGTTCGCCCCTAAGCGTGGCTGACGCTGGGTTCACACTACCATTCGGCACTCCATATTAGGTTTCCATCTTCTGCATGCAGAAGCCGGAAACCTGTCAGACCGGGTCCGGCCATGAACGGCGGTGAGCGTTTTATGCTCTCTGCCGCAAAACCGTTTTTTTTTTAAATCAGAGTACTGCATGTACGACTCTGTCTCTGGTTTAAAAAAAAAAAAAGGTTTTGCAGCAGAGAGCATAAAAATGGTACAGTATGTACATGTCTACTTTACCATATACCAGCTGAAAGTAACAAAAAATAAAAATCCTCTGAAAACAACAACAAATTGTCTCTATTACTACATACACACTTTTACAGTTTCACACGTCTGTGTCCGCCCAATTCTCAAATCACCGCAGACGAAGTCGCGGGTAAAAGCTAGTTATATATAATGGGGAGCTAGTCTATATAAAGTGTTGGCCAAAAGTATTGACACCTCTGCAATTATGTAAGTTAATACTCATTTTCTTCTGGTAAATGATTGCAATCACAAAGTCTTTGGTATTATTATCTTCATTTAATTTGTCTTCAATGGAAAACCACAAAAAGAATTGTCAATAAGCCAAATTGGATATAATTCCACAGCAAACATAGAAAGGGGGTGGACAAAAGTATTGGCACTGTTTGAAAAATCATGTGATGCTTCTCTAATTTGTGTAATTAACAGCACCTGTTACTTACTTGAGGCACCTAACAGGTGGTGGCAATAACTAAATCACACTTGCAGCTAGTTGAAATGGATTAACCGGTTAAGGACCAGGCCCAAAAGTATGTTAAAGACCAGGCCTCTTTTTTCAAAACTGACATGTGTCACTTTAAATGGCAATAACTTTGAGACGCTTTAACTTACACAAATGAATTTGAGATTGTTTTCTTGTAACACATTATACTTCATGTTAGTGGTAAACACTAATCAATATTTTTGCATTTATTTATAAAAAAACTAGGAAATTTGATGGAAATTTGAAAAAAATTGCAATTTTCAAAATGTGAAATTATCTGCTTTTCAGGCAGATAGTCATACCATCCAAATACATGAATAAATATTATCTCCCATATCTCTGCTTTATATTGGCATCATATTTTGATTGTCTTTTAATTTATTTTGGACGTCACAAGGCTTACAAGTGTAACAGCAATTTTCCAGATTTACAAGAAAATTCTCCAAACCAATTTTTTAGGGACCACTTCAGTTCTGAAAGTAATTATAAAGGCCTGTATAATAGAAACCCCATAAATTACCCCATTTTCAAAACTGCACCCCTCACATTATTCAAAACAGCATTTGGGATGTTTGTTAACCCTTTAAGCATTTCATAAGAATAAAAATAATATGGCAGTGAAATTTAGACATTTCATTTTTTTTCACTAATACATTCATTTAGACCCAAAATTAACACATTCACAAAGGGTTGAAGGAGAAAATGCATCTGACAGTTTATTGTGCAATTTCTCCCGTGCACAGAAATACCCCACATGTGGGTGTAAACTGATTTTTGGGCACACGGCAGTGCATGGAAGGGAAGGAGCGACACTGGGTGTTTGAACAGCAGATTTTGCTGGAATAATTTTCAGCGCCATGCCTTATTTGCAGAGACCCTAGAGTACCAAAACAATGGAAACCCCCCAAAAGTGACCCCATTTTAGAATCCACACCCCTCACAGAATTCATCAAGGGGTATAGTCAGCATTTAGACCCTACAGTTGTTTCACAGATTTTACTAACATTGGGATGTGTAAATGAAAAATTACTAAAATGTCACTTTATCTCCAAAGTTTTCATTTTCACAAGGGGTTAAAGGAGTAAAAGCCCCCCACAGTTTGTTAAACAATTTCTCCTGAACACGGCAATACCCCATATGTGGCTATAATCTGCTGTATGGGAACATGGCGGGGCTCAGAATGGAAGGAGCGCTATTTGGCTTTTGGATGGCAGATTTTGCTGGAATAATTTTAGGTGCCATGTCGCATTAGCAGAGCCCCTAGAGTACCAATACAGTGGAAACCCCCTAAAAGTGACCCCATTTGGGAAACTATACCCCCCACAGAACATATTAAAGGGTAGAGTGAGCATTTTGACCCTACAGCTGTTTCACAGATTTTATTAACATTGGGCCATGAAAATGAAAAATTACTTTTTTTCCAACAAACTGTCAATTTAGCCCCAAAATTTTAATTTTCACAAGAGGATAAAGGAGAAAAAGCTCCATAAAGTTCGTTACACAAATTCTGCTGAACACAGAAATGCCCCATATGTGGCCATAATCTGCTGTATGGGAACATGGCGGGGCTCAGAATGGAAAGAGGGCTATTTGGCTTTTGGAGGGCAGATTTTGCTGGAATATTTTTCAGGTCCCATGTCGCATTTGCAGAGCCCCTAAAGTACCAATACAGTGGAAACCCCCTATAAGTGACCCCATTTTGGAAACTACACCCCTCATAGAATTTGTCTAGGGGTAGAGTGAGTATTTTGGCCTCACAGGTGTTTCACAGATTTTATTAACATTGGGACGTGAAAATGAAAAATTACTTTTTTTCCCAATAAATCGTCCATTTAGCGCCATAGTTTTAATTTTGCAAATAGTTTAAGAATTAAAAGCCCCCCACAGTTTGTTACACAATTTCTTCTGAACACGGCAATACCCCATATGTGGCCAAAATCTGCTGTATGGGTACATGCTGGGGCTCAGAATGGAAAGAGCGCTATTTGGATTTTGGAGGGCAGATGTTGCTGGAATAGTTTTCAGGGGCCATGTCGCATTTGCAGAGCCCCTAAAGTATCAATACAATGGAAACCCCTCAAAAGTGACCCCATTTTAGAAACTACACCTGTCAAGGAATGTATCAAGGGGTATTATCATTTTGAGCCTAAAATGCTTCCCAAAAATTAATGTACAAAATGAAAATTGAAATTTTTAAAAATATGCCATTTCGGTGCCCAATACGTTGCACCCACTTTGTGTTGTCAGAGACCTGCACTCCTAAAACTATTAAGTGGGCCATCCCGGGGGTCAAAAAATTATATATGTGGGTGTAAACTGCTGCTTGGGCACACAGCAGGGCTCAGAAGGGAAGGACCACTGTGCGTTTTAGCTTTTGGGATACAGATTTAGAGGGACCCTCTGGGCGCCATGATGTTTTTGCAGAGCCCTGGAGGTTCCAGTAAACTGGAATTCACCAAGAAGTGACCCCATTTTGTAGGGGCAATTTTAGGGTCTCTGCAAATGTGACGTGGTGTCCAAAAACGAAGAATCTAAATCTGCACTCCAAAAGCACATATTGCTCCTTCACATCTGCACCCTGCTGGGTACCCAAATAGCAGTGTATGCCCACATGTATGACACTGGTGTACCCCGGATAACGTACTTAATGCCATATGTGGGTAGAATCGGCTGTTTGGGCACAACCGGGGACAGAAGGGAAGGAGCGCTATTTTGGTTTTTGGAGCACAGTTTGGTTTTTTTGCCACTTTTGCAAAGCCCCTGAATTGCCAATAAAGTGGAATCCGCAGACATGTCACCCTATTTTGGACACTACCCCACTGATGGGATTTATCAAGTGGTGTAGCGAGAATTTTTAACCCTTGAGTGTTGCATTTATTTAGTTTCCAGAAATGAAATCGCAACTGATAGAGAAGTTAAAAATGAAAATTTTACAGATTTGCCATTTCAGTGTGCAACATGTTGTGCCCGACTTATGTCAGCAGAGACACTCCAAAAACTGTTAAACGGGTATCCCAGGCACAACAGCTTTTAGAGCGTTCATCTCTGATACAAGGTGGGCACAACATATTACGCACTGAAAGGACGTATTCCTGGAAAAATGGTCATTTTCACCTCTCACAATCCACTACAGTTATAGTTATATATATAAAGTTATAGCAACACTTGGGGGTTAAAAATGCTGTCTGTACCCCTGGATAAATCCTTCAGGGGTGTAGTTTCCAAAATAAGGTAATTTATCAGGGGATTCCAAATTACTGGCGTTTCAGCTCTACAAAAGTGTCATGGCATCCAAAAACCAAACCGTCTGTGCTCCAAAAACCAAATGACCCTTCTTCCCTTCTGTGTCCGGCTGTGCCCTAGTATCAGTTTATACCCACATATGACATTATGTCCGTTATCCGGGGGTACACCAGTGTCATACATGTGTCATACATGTGTCATAAACTGCAGTTTGGACGTACAGCAGGGTGCAGAAGGGAAGGAGCGCTATGCGGCTTTTGGAGTACAGATTCAGATGTTTGGTATCTGGACGCCATGTCATGTTTGTAGAGCCTGTAAGGTACCAGAAAAGTGGATTCCATGGGGTACCAGGAGTGACCCCATTTTGAAAACTGCACCCCTCAAAGAATTTATCAGGGGGTGTAGTGAGTATTAGTATCCCGGACGTGACTGCACAGCGGATGGCGAAGAGGGAATGTATAAGCTGTGCGGAGGACATTGCAAACACCAAATTCCCTACTATGTCCCCGTAGCTCCTATGATTGGGGGAGTCACTCTGGGGGTCACTTTAGGGGTCACTTCTGGTGTCTGTTCCCTCATAAGCTGTAAATCTGGGGTGTCCCCTGATATCCGCTCACACAGCTTATATATTCCCTACATGACGCACCCAGTTGTGTTCTAATAATTTGGCGATTTTTGAGGGTTTTTGTCTTCACATTGTGAGATGCTATATTTTCTTTATGTTTCTGGTGACGCGGCCATATAAGGGCTTATTCTTTGCGGGATGAGATGCATTTCGTAATGACACCATTTTTGGGTGTCTACATCTTATTGAATACATTTTATTAACCCTTTTTTGCTGGATTTAAAAAAAAAAAATCAATCCTGGCATTGAGTTTTACTTTTTTAATTTTGCGCCATGCAGCGTACAGTATAAGTAACATGTTCCCTTTATTCTGCGGGTCGGTACGGTTACGGCGATACCTCATTTATAGTATTTTTTTATGTGTTACTAGTTCTGCAGAGGAAAAACACATTTGGGGACATAAATCAATGTTTTTTGCATCGCATCTTCTAAGAGGCGTAACATTTTTATTTTTCGGTTGACAGAGTTGGTTGAGGGCTTATTTTTTGCGGGACAACCTGCGCTTTTTATTGGTACTGTTGTCGGATGCATATGACTTTTTGATCACTTTTTATAGCATATTTTGTATGGTGAGATGGCGAAAAATCATTACTTCCGGCGAGTTTTTTCCGTTTTTTTTTTCCGGCGTTCGCCGTGTACATTAAATATTATTTCAGTTTTATTGTACAGATTGTTACGGACGCGACAATACCAAATATGCATTGTTTTTATTACTTTTGAGTTCTTTTTTTATATAATTCATTTTCTATTGAGAAAAAGGGATTTTTGGGCTTTATAACTTTATTAATTTTTTTCATACACTTCATTTTATTTTTTTTACATTTTTTTTACTTTTTCATGTGTCCATTTAGGACACTTCAATCAGCAATACTTTGCTGATATAGAATGCCATGTGAGACACAGCCTGCAGGTGTCCCACATGGCATTCCGTAGCAGGATGTCAGGCTGTGTAGACGCACAGCCTGACATCAGAAGGTCCTGGCAGGATCACCAGGTATGTGGGGGCTCCGGGCAGTCTGGGGTCACTGGCCAGACCCCAGACTACCTTTTACTGCTATCGGCACCCTCCGATCTCGCCGCGGGGGGTGCCGATCAGCTTCAATTGTCGGCGGATGCCTTTCGATCGCGCCGTGATGTTTCACGGCGCGATCGAAAGGGTTAAAACTTCCAGTCGGACTCAGTTCCGACTGGACGTTATGGAGGAAGGGGTTAGGTGTTAGTAACACCTAACCCCTGTCCCCCCCGCACCCCTCCCCCCGCCAGAAAGGTACCTAAAGGCCGGACGTATTTCGGCAATAGTCCGGTCTTTAGGTACCAGCACATGAGGCCGTAAATTTACGTACGGCGGTCCTCATGTGGTTAAAGTTGACTCAACCTCTGTCCTGAGTCCTTGTGTGTACCACATTGAGAACTGTCTGAGGACTTGAGAAGCAAAATTGTGAGGAAGCATGAGCAATCTCAAGGCTACAAGTCCATCTCCAAAGACCTGAATGTTCCTGTGTCTACCGTGCGCAGAAAAGAATACGGTCCCTACAGTCAAACATGGCGGAGGTTCCCTGATGTTTTGGAGTTGCTTTGCTGCCTCTGGCACTGAACTGCTTGACCGTGTGCATGGCATTATGAAGTCTGTAGGGTCCAGTGTGAGAAAGCTGGGTCTCCCTCAGAGGTCATGGGTCTTCCAGCAGGACAATAACCCAAAACACACTTCATAAAGCACTAGAAAATGGTTTGAGAGAAAGCACTGGAGACTTCTAAAGTGGCCAGCAATGAGTCCAGACCTGAATCCCATAGAACACCTGTGGAGAGATCTCTTGATGGCAGTTTGGAGAAGGCCCCCTTCACATCTCAGGGACCTGGAGCAGTTTGCCAAAGACGAATGGTCTAAAATTCCAGCAGAGCATTGTAAGAAACTCATTGATGGTTACCGGAAGCGGTTGTTCGCAGTTACTTTGTCTAAAATTTGTGCTACCAAGTATTAGGCTGAGGGTGCCAATACTTTTGTCCGGTCCATTTTTGGAGTTTTGTGTAAAATAATCAATGATTTGACTTTTTTTCATTCTCCTTTGTGTTTTTTCATTGCAAGCAAAATAAATGAAGATATTAACCACTTCCCGACATGCGCCGTAATAGTACGGCGCATGTCGGGTCTATAACTATGGCGACCGCCCGGGAGTCGGGCGGCCGCCATAGCCGCCGGGTGTCTACTGCTTTAAGCGGTAGACAACCGGCTCTAATGCCTCCGATTGGTCCCCGGACAGGGCGCCAACGGAGACTGCTCGGGCCAGTAGTCCAACCGCCACAGGAGGAAAAGCCAGAAAGGGAAGCAGAGCCCGCAGCAGCCGAATTACTGTAAGAGGGGCCTCAGCCCCGCAGCCGATCATCTGGAGGAGGAGCCACAGCTAGAAGGAGAGCGCCCAATGGATCCGCTAGAGGAGGAGTCACAGGTACAAAGTGAGCGAGTAGCAGCAGATAGGAGAACCCGCAGCCACGATAAGAACTAGTCCCGGCAAACACAGTGAGAATTTAGGCTCCACCTAGTGGACAAAGAGAGCAGTTGTAATAATTGTTACTGATTATCATCAGTACTGTAATGTTACTGTCATGAATGTCAGTCACTGGTGGGGTAAACCTCACAAGAAGGGTAAACACTGACAAATCTATAACTGGCAGTTATATAAAACAGTTTATATGAAAGAGTATCTTTCTTGCCATAGCAACTTATCATCGTACAGCTTTCATTTCACTTCATAAATCTGAGCGGTGAAAATTATTACAATTGCTCACTTTGTCCACTAGGTGGAGCCGCTGCCTAAATTCTCACTGTTTTTGCCGGGAATCGTTATTGTGGCTGCGGGTTCTCCTATCTGCTTCTTCTCTAGTGGATCCATTGGGCGCTCTCCTTCTAGCTATGGCTCCTCCTCAGATGATCGGCTGCTCTTACAGTAATTCGGCTGCTGCGGGCTCTGCTTCCCTTTCTGGCTTCTCCTCCTGTGGCGGTTGGACTACTGGCCCGAGCAGTTTCCGTTGGCTCAGGTTACTGTTGGGTTTCATTTGTGACGTTGTCTAGTCACGTGACTCCACGCCACAGCTCCTCAGTACGCGGTACCCACAGAAGGGCAGTGTGCAGCACAGGCAGCGCAGGACAGGGGGCGCTGTTTGTAGTCCTGTCTGTGCTCTGTTTTCTATATCTGCAGCTTGTTACCTGTCCTCCAGTCCAGACCCCTTCACTTCTATCCTGGGAAGGGGGATTGTAAATGCATCTGCAGGACACTGCCAGACCCAGTATATAAAGTACTGCAAGTGTCTTAATGAGTGTGTATGTGTCTATTAGTATTTAATATCTCTATATAAGTAACATGTAATATATATATATATATATATATATATATATATATATATATATATATATATATATACATGTCTACCTATCTATTTATCTATAGTATGCACTGAATGGCACTTGACTATTCTTGGCAGTATGAACTGAATTACTGGGAATTTATTAATTTTGCTCTCAAATGACCTTTTATGATGGTCAATAATGTGATGACAAAAGGAAATATTCACCACCATTGCTATTACATCTTTTTGTTGGTTCTAGTGGTGATGTCCTCCCTTTTATTATGTGAATAGCTTGGGATTAATAAATTCATGGATTTGGCACTTTATTTGTGTATTTATTGTATAAATTGTGCATTGAAATTTAGTAAGGAATATATATTGCATGCTCTGTGCCTTGGATAGCTTTGCTCTTCTTTCTTACCAAAAAGGCCTCGTTCACATGTCACTTAAAAGGAATTTCTTCCAAGGAAAACCAGCAATCTTCAGTTATATAAAAATCGGCATTGCTTTATTCTTTACAGATTGTTTTTTTAAAAAAACATGTACAAATTTTTTTTTTTTCTAGTGCTTCAAAAAACGCATGACACACATAGCATAGTATGACTCACATAAAGCGTAGAGGAGCGCTGGAACTTCCCTCACTTCCCTCAACTGCTTCCCTCATGTGTCTATCTTCATTAGGGCTCGTTCACATCTGCGCCCGGTCTCCATTCTGCAGGTTTCCATTTCCTGCACAAAACAGGGGCAGGAGACGGAAACCTGCAGGACTCTTTCAAACCCATTCATTTGAATGGGTTTGAAAAATGTCTGGCCGTGAGCGCCGGTGAGCGTTTTATGCTCTCCGCCGCGAAACCGTTTTTTTTTTTTTTTAAATCGGACACAAAGTCGGACATGCAGTACTCTGTGTCCAGTTTTAAAAAAAAAAACTGTTTCGTGGCGGAGAGCATAAAATGCTCACCGCCTCTCACTGCCAGACTCGCTCTGACAGCTTTCCGTCTTCTGCTGCAGAAGACAGAAAGCTGAGAACGGAGACCCGAACGCTAGTGTGAACCTAGCGTCAGCTAGCAATGTATACTGGTTGTGAAAACTGATGAAAGAGTAATTTATTTTGTAAGCTCTATTGTACGCTCACAGTCTGAGTGAGTGGGGGGTTTAGAGAGACCCCCATACACATTAAGTGTTTGTCGACTAAACCTGCTGATTTGGATGGCCGTCATCTAATGTGTATTGGAACCTCACAATGCTTCCCAACAACAGATGTGTGAGCGATGGTATAATGTAGTTATATGTGCAGGACAGGGGTGTATTTACAACAAATTCTCTTCTAGTAGTGGTTGCTAGGTAGGTCAGTAAGTTACTGTGTATGCTCAGGGTGCCATGTGATATGTTTGTAAACTCATCCAAAACTAAACAGTTAATTAAATCATTAATATTGATTAAAAAAGTAAAATACATTTTACCTGTATAAAAAACATGCATTCTTACTAAATGGGCTTTCACCTGCATTTTTTCATAAGTGTTTTTTGTGTGTATAAAAACACATAAAACTCACCACAGGCATACACCCTTAAATCTGTACTGAAATTCATTTGTTGCATTGAAAACTCAATGTTAGCAGTTATATACCAAACTCCTGTGTCTGAATAAGGAGCCAATCTTGTTTATGCGTGAGTATTAAATCTGTCGCAAATGGACATATGCCTTGGGGCATGCACCTTGGTTCCTTTAAGACCCTAGCAATGCCCCATTTTTTCCTATGCAGATGTTACTAATTTGTCTCAGAACAATGGAATTACTTAGCAGACTCTCTTGTATCCTGTATTCTTAGTCTACATTTGCACAAAGGCCCATCAGGTATAATATGCTTCCCAGTAGCCCCTCACAATATAATATGTCCCCAGAGCCCCCACACAGTATAATGCTCCACATTGGCCTCACACAGTATAATATGCTCCCCACAGTGGTATCACACATTATACCGTATTTTACGGACTATAAGGCGCACTGGACTATAAGCCGCATTGCCCATGAGCGCCTTATAGTCCGTCTCGGTTCATATATAAGGCGCACCGGACTATAAGGCGCAGTCCGGTGCGCATTATATGTTCTTGAAAGCGGCGGCAGGCAGACTTTGCCAGCGGCCGCTTAACCCCCCGCGTGCCAGCCGCTTCTATTGGAAGCGCTCGGCAGGCGAGGAGGGGCTCTATCAGCAAAATCATGCTGATAGAGCCCAACCGTAATGTTGTGAAACTTACCAAGCGGTGCAGGGTGGGCGGGCATTCAGGCCTCCTCTTCCTCCGATGTTCCGTCCTCCTCCTCCGCCGCTCGCTGATAATGGCCTGGGCGCATGCGCAGTAGTAGAAGCATTATGATATTGCGCATGCGCCCCGGCCATTATCAGCGAGCGCCGGAGAAGGACGGAACATCGGAGGAAGAGGAGGCCTGAATGCCCGCCCGCCCGCCCTGCACCGCTCGGTAAGTTTCACGTTCTGATTCAGCGTGACAGCAGGGCTGCCGGACACTTCCCATTCATTTCTATGGGAGCCGGCATGCGAGCGCTCCCCATAGAAATGAATGGACTGCTTTTTTCCATTCATAGAGCGCTCGCATGTCGGCTCCCATAGAAATGAATGGGAAGTGTCTGTCCATTCATTTCTATGGGGAGCGCTCGCATGCCGGCTCCCATAGAAATGAATAGGAAGTGTCCGGCAGCCCTGCTGTAACGCCGGCGTGTACTGCTGTGATACACGCCGGCGTTCCGTACTGTGAATGCACCCTTACGGTGCCTTTTATGTATGTATGGAAGCGGCACGCAGACTTTGCAGCCGCTTCCATCCATATATAAGCCGCACCGGACTATAAGCCGCACTTACGATTTCTGAGGAAATCGTAGGTTTTTATGTGCGCCTTATAGTCCGGAAAATACGGTAATGCATCAGAGTGGCCCCACACAATATAATAGGCTCCCACAGTGTGCTCCCCAGTATAGTGCTCCACAGTGTCCCCACACAATATAATTGGCTCCTCAGCAGACTCACACAGTATTATTGGCTCCCCCTTTGCCTCTCTTCAGACCTCAGAGTATAATAATCGTAGACCCAGGGAAGATGAGGGAAAGTAAACATTTGTACTCACCTTGTCTCACCTTACCTGGGCATGCTTGCGTCCGCTGGCTTCCTCTTCAGGTCTGCTGCTGGCATCACGCTTCCCAAGTGTCACTGCTGACACCTGTGATTGGGCCTTAATAATCATAGGTTTCAGCAGTGCAACCAGGGTCATGTGATGTCAGCCACAGGCCAGAAATGGCCAGAAGATGACACCGTGGATGTGGATACATAATTTACTTATTACACATTTACTTATGTATATACATGGATGCCCCCGAGAGGTAAGCATAAACTTTTTTTTGTTTTTCTTTTTCTATCTCCTTTCCTGAGCAGGCAACGTGGCCGGGACTGAGCCCTACCTTGGTGGGGCATCCTCTGGTGACCCAGCCCAATGCTACATCGCAATATCAAGCAGGATCCTCATTTTTTGCAGTGTCCTGCATCAGTCTCTGACTCCCTGTGAATACAGTAAGCGGCAGAATTTTGTGCTGAAATTTGGGCATAATCTGCCTCAAGATCAGTACCAAATTCCTCCGTGTGAACCTTCCGTAAGGAAAACCTGGATGTGATTAAACACTTGGATAGGGAATAAGTGTCCATAATGGAATAATCCCTAAGACAACACTCTGGCATCTTTTCGTCATCCAGCTGTGAATACAATGAACTATTAAATCCAATCCTCAATAATCTATCAACTCTTTATGTGGCATTGCATCAAAGGTTTGCCTAAAATCCACCATGCCACCTCTTTTGTGACTTTAGCAAGAAAAAAATCAATACGATTATTTAGACATGATTTGCCCTCAGTGATACCACGTTGTTTTGGGTCCAATATGTTTCAGGGAGGTTTCTACTCTTTCTTCTACGACAGAGGTCTAATTCGTCACAGAGGAACACCCCCGCTGACCGTACTTGTCCATAGATGAGTACTGGGGGGAGGTTCTTCACAGCTTGACATCATCGCTAGGCAGTAAAGAGCGTCCCCTTTGACAGTACAGGGCTATGGACAAGTACAGTCAGGAGGGGCGTTCTACACAGCCCAGCTAGACTGTCAGGATCGCCCTTCTGACGGTGGGCAGAGATTAGTGCCAAAACTAACAGCATCAATATATCCAGCACTGTGGCACATAACCCCAAAAACACATGTGCAGAAGGACCTCTTTAAAGAGGGCCCTTCATGTCCTCAAGAATCTGCGGCCTTATATACTGAGAGAAAGCTTTCTAGTGGTATATAAAACTGTAAAATCCTTGGACCCCTGAATAACCCCTTTATTGGCACACCGCTTTAAGAACTGTAATAAGTTCACTGCCTGGGGAAGAAGGGGTTACAAGTACCACATTCAGTGTCAGAGAAGAGTGCTCTCACAGTTCTCCCTTAAAACACTCTTCACAGACACTGAATGTGGCACTTGTAACCCCTTCTTCCCCAGGCAACACACTTATTATAATTATTGGAAAGAAAGTGTATCAGGCAGCTGCCAGCACAGTACTGTATGTTATACAGCCTGCCCTCCATCTCACCAGTCTGCACCTCACTAACCAACTCCCCCCCTGCACTTTCCCCTATCTGAACCTCAGCAGCCAGCTTGTCATCACCACTCTCCAGAAGGGCCCAGCACTGCGCTGCTTGATCCGACGTAGGAGCTCCCTTCTTCCTTCGCGATGTGTCTCCCCCCCTCCCCCTTCAGAGTCAGGACACACGCTGAGGGAGGGGACATACTCTGGAAGGACCTCTTCATTCTTCAGCCTGCGCGGGGACAAAAAAAACCCTACTAAGGCTAAAGATAAGACTGTCTCCCCACCCAGGGCCTTAGCCTCAAGAAGTAATTTTATTTTCTTTTTTTTGCATATTAACTTAGTGTCAGGGGACCCGGGCCCCCTAAGGTGGCGGGCCCTGTGGCAGCTGCTACTGTGGTAAGGTACACCACAGGTATGAAGAGACGCACTGTGGGGAGCCAATAATCCTGTGTGAGTCTGCTGGGTGGCATATTATAATGTGTCCAACCACTGTGGAGCGTTAAACAGGGAGACCTTTGGGGAGCATATTATATTGTGTAGGAACACTGGGGAGCACTATACTGGGTAGCCTACAATAGAAGGCCCGGTATTTTGCAATGCATTAGCATTGTAATGCATTGCATTAGTAATCAGACTTCCTGGAGTTTAAGACCCCTAGGAGGTCTAATAAATGCATAATTTTTTTTTTAAGTAAAACAAAAAACAAAAAAAATAAAAATTCAAATCACCCCCCTTTCCATAGAACACATATAAAAGTACTTAAATACAATGAAACACATATACATTAGGTATCCCTGTGTCCATAAATGTCCACTCTACAAATCTATAAAAATATTTTTCCCGTATGGGAAACACCATAGCGGGAAAAAAAAGGTCAAAAGTGTCAAACCGCCGTTATTTCACTGTTTTGCCTCTGACAAAAATTTCAATAAAAGGTGATCAAAGCAATAGACATTCCCCAATATGGTATAACTAAAAAGTACACCTGGCCCCGCAAAAAAAGACGATCTATGCATCCCCATACACAGAAGTATAAAAAAATTACGGGAGTCATAATATGGCGACTTTTCGAAAAAAAAAATTTTGAGCAGTTTTGGATTTTTGTTAAGGGATTAAAAAGTATACGGAAGTATAAAAATATTACAGGAGTCATAATATGGCGACTTTTCGGGAAAAAAAGTTTTGGCACAATTTTGGATTTTTGTTAAGGGGTTAAAATGTAAATAACACCATATAAATTTGGTATCCCCAGAATCGTACTAAAACATAGAATACAGGTGACAAGTGCACAAATGCACTTTTTCTTCAAATACACCCCATTCTGAATTTTTTCCCAGTGCACTGTACAGAATAATTAATGTTAGTATCATGAAAAAAAAAATGTGTCCTGTAAACATTAAGACCTCATATGGCTCTGAGAGCGGAGAAATAAAAAAGTTATGGGTTTCTGGAAGGGGGTAGTCAAAAATGGAAAACGAAAATCAAAAAATTCCCACTGCGGGAAGGGGTTAAAGAGGGGAATCTATTATTTATAAGGTGTGTGTCCCCTAATATATAATAGTCCCCCCTTATAATAGACCCCCTGATATCTAACAGTCTCTTCATTATAATAGTTCCCCCCTCTCCTTATATTAGCACCTCCTTATAAGGGGTAAACTATTATAAATAAGGTTGAAACTATTATAAATGCATATGTATATATACATATATAACGTCTTTATACACAGCACATATCACAGAGACTTACAGTACATACACACATTTACTTACTATAGATTAAAATTCAGATGATACATATATTTTACCAGTTAAATGTATGTGTCTGTGTATATATATACACACACGCCCACATTACACGTTTCTTATATACAAATATTAGAAGTGTGGGGGGTAATGGAGGACAGGTAACAAGCTGCAGATATGATAGAAAACAGAGCACAGACAGGACTACAAACAGCGCCCCCTGTCCTGTCCTCGCTGAGCTCTGCACACTGCCCTTCTGTGGGTACTGCGTACTGAGCAGCTGTGGCGTGGAGTCACGTGATTAGACACGTCCCTCTCCCCGCGTTGGAACGTCACAATTATACCCAACAGTAACCTGACTCAACGGAGACTGCTCGGGCCTGTAGTCCAACCGCTACAGGAGGAGAAGCCAGAAAGGGCAGCAGAGCCCGCAGCAGCCCAATTACTGTAAGAGGGGCCTCAGCCCCGCAGCCGATCATCTGGAGGAGGAGGAGCCACAGCTAGAAGGAGAGCGCCCAATGGATCCGCTAGAGGAGGAGTCACAGGTACAAAGTGAGCGAGTAGCAGCAGATAGGAGAACCCGCAGCCACAATAAGAACTAGTCCCGGCAAACACAGTGAGAATTTAGGCTCCACCTAGTGGACAAAGAGAGCAGTTGTAATAATTGTTACTGATTATCATCAGTACTGTAATGTTACTGTCATGAATGTCAGTCACTGGTGGGGTAAACCTCACAAGAAGGGTAAACACTGACAAATCTATAACTGGCAGCTATATAAAACACTTTATATGAAAGAGTATCTTTCTTGCCATAGCAACTTATCATCGTACAGCTTTCATTTCACTTCATAAATCTGAGCGGTGAAAATTATTACAATTGCTCACTTTGTCCACTAGGTGGAGCCGCTGCCTAAATTCTCACTGTTTTTGCCGGGAATCGTTATTGTGGCTGCGGGTTCTCCTATCTGCTTCTTCTCTAGTGGATCCATTGGGCGCTCTCCTTCTAGCTATGGCTCCTCCTCAGATGATCGGCTGCTCTTACAGTAATTCGGCTGCTGCGGGCTCTGCTTCCCTTTCTGGCTTCTCCTCCTGTGGCGGTTGGACTACTGGCCCGAGCAGTTTCCGTTGGCTCAGGTTACTGTTGGGTTTCATTTGTGACGTTGTCTAGTCACGTGACTCCACGCCACAGCTCCTCAGTACGCGGTACCCACAGAAGGGCAGTGTGCAGCACAGGCAGCGCAGGACAGGGGGCGCTGTTTGTAGTCCTGTCTGTGCTCTGTTTTCTATATCTGCAGCTTGTTACCTGTCCTCCAGTCCAGACCCCTTCACTTCTATCCTGGGAAGGGGGATTGTAAATGCATCTGCAGGACACTGCCAGACCCAGTATATAAAGTACTGCAAGTGTCTTAATGAGTGTGTATGTGTCTATTAGTATTTAATATCTCTATATAAGCAACATGATATATATATATATATATATATATATATATATATATATATATACATGTCTACCTATCTATTTATCTATAGTATGCACTGAATGACACTTGACTATTCTTGGCAGTATGAACTGAATTACTGGGAATTTATTAATTTTGCTGTCAAATGACCTTTTATGATGGTCAATAATGTGATGACAAAAGGAAATATTCACCACCATTGCTATTACATCTTTTTGTTGGTTATAGTGGTGATGTCCTCCCTTTTATTATGTGAATAGCTTGGGATTAATAAATTCATGGATTTGGCACTTTATTTGTGTATTTATTGTATAAATTGTGCATTTAAATTTAGTAAGGAATATATATTGCATGCTCTGTGCCTTGGATAGCTTTGCTCTTCTTTCTTACCAAAAAGGCCTCGTTCACATGTCACTTAAAAGGAATTTCTTCCAAGGAAAACCAGCAATCTTCAGTTATATAAAAAATCGGCATTGCTTTATTCTTTACAGATTGTTTTTTAAAAAAAAACATGTACATTTTTTTTCTAGTGCTTCAAAAAACGCATGACACACATAGCATAGTATGACTCACATAAAGCGTAGAGGAGCGCTGGAACTTCCCTCACTTCCCTCAACTGCTTCCCTCATGTGTCTATCTTCATTAGGGCTTGTTCACATCTGCGCCCGGTCTCCGTTCTGCAGGTTTCCATTTCCTGCACAAAACAGGGGCAGGAGACGGAAACCTGCAGGACTCTTTCAAACCCATTCATTTGAAAAATGTCCGGCTGTGAGCGCCGGTGAGCGTTTTATGCTCTCCGCCGCGAAACCTTTTTTTTTTTTTTTTTAAATCGGACACAAAGTCGAACATGCAGTACTCTGTGTCCAGTTTTTTAAAAAAAACTGTTTCGTGGCGGAGAGCATAAAATGCTCACCGCCTCTCACTGCCGGACTCGCTCTGACAGCTTTCCGTCTTCTGCTGCAGAAGACAGAAAGCTGAGAACGGAGACCCGAACGCTAGTGTGAACCTAGCATCAGCTAGCAATGTATACTGGTTGTGAAAACTGATGAAAGAGTAATTTATTTTGTAAGCTCTATTGTACGCTCACAGTCTGAGTGAGTGGGGGGTTTAGAGAGACCCCCATACACATTAAGTGTTTGTCGACTAAACCTGCTGATTTGGATGGCCGTCATCTAATGTGTATTGGAACCTCACAATGCTTCCCAACAACAGATGTGTGAGCGATGGTATAATGTAGTTATATGTGCAGGACAGGGGTGTATTTACAACAAATTCTCTTCTAGTAAGATAAGATATTCCTTTAATAGTCCCACAATGTGGAAATTTCAGTGATACAGTTTCATAGATGGTACAGTAGTATATAACAAGAGAGAAACACATAGAAGCTCATGGCAGATAGAGAAATCCTATGAATCATAGCAACTAAAACGAAAGAAACACAGACACACTGCAGGATCATTTAGTTCTCTGTGCGGAGCGATGTTAATAATACAGCCGAATGTGGTTGGAGGACACGAGGAGAGGGGTCACAGCATGTAGATATAACAAGCAAAAAAACATTTTTGCAGACTAACCTGATTTCCTTCTACAACAAAATCACTGAATGGTTGGACCAAGGGAATGCCGTGGACATAGTATATCTTGACTTCAGTAAGGCATTTGATAAAGTATCACATAACCTTCTTATTGAAAAAATGATTAAGTATGGCTTTGACAAAAAATCAGTTAGGTGGATTCACAACTGGCTTCATGATCGGGCACAACGAGTAATACTAAATGGCTACACATCCAACTGGAAGAAAGTCAAAAGCGGGGTGCCGCAGGGCTCTGTTCTGGGCCCAGTACTTTTTAATATCTTTATAAATGATCTGGACAATGGAATTATTGGGGAACTCATAAAATTTGCAGATGATACGAAGATAGGAGGAATAGCCAACACTAGAGAGGAGAGAGAGTGTATTCAAAAGGACTTAGACACACTGGAACAATGGGCTGAGGCGAACAAAATGGTATTTAACAGGGACAAATGCAAAGTTCTACATCTGGGTAACAGAAATGTAAAAAACATATATAGTATGGGAGGAATAGAACTAAGTGATAGCATAGGGGAAAAGGACTTGGGCATAATAGTAGATCACAAATTCAACATGAGCCAACAGTGCGGTGCTGCTGCAAAAAAGGCTAATAAAATTCTGGGATGTATTAAGACAAGCATTGAATCTAGATCAAGAGAGGTCATTATTCCGCTGTACTCTTCCCTGGTCAGACCACTCCTGGAATACTGTGTACAGTTCTGGGCGCCTCAATTCAAGAAAGACATCGATATATTGGAGCAAGTCCAGAGAAGAGCAACCAAAATGGTGGAAGGTCTGCAAACCATGTCCTATGAGGAGCGGCTAAAAGAACTGGGATTGTTTAGTTTGCAGAAGAGAAGGCTGAGGGGAGATTTAATAGCAGTCTACAAATATCTGAAAGGTAGTCACAGTGCAGAGGGATCTACCCTATTCTCATTAGCACAAGGAAGTACAAGAAGCAATGGGATGAAACTAAAGGGAAAGAGATACAGATTAGACATTAGGAAAAACTTTCTGACAGTGAGGGTAGTGAGAGAGTGGAATAGGCTGCCACGGGAGGTGGTGGGCGCTCCATCAATGGAAATCTTCAAGCGGAATCTGGATAAACATATAGCTGAGATGATTTAGGAAGACCTGCACTCGCAGGGGGTTGGACCCGATGGCCCTTGAGTTCCCTTCCAACTCTACCAAAAAAGTAAAAAAAGAGGTGGGGGACATAGTCAGCTATCATGATAACATGTGGTAGTTCTTTGGTACGTAGTGAGATCTCCTGCTCAGAGCTGATAGTTCGGTATCTTGCATCAGCACTATTGTCCATTAACCACAAAAAAATGCCCCAAATGTCCTTCATCACAAGCCCTCCTCCTCCTTTTTCCTCCTTACCACTGTGTTCTACTTCCCCAAAGAAGTCTGAAGCCATCCAGGTATACATGGTGCTGTTCTCTTGCCAAGCTTCCATAACTCCTGGGGTAGGTGGGTGATGGTAGGTTTCCAGGCTGTAGCAGAGTCCCACGTGTACACAGTAATAGAAAGAAATACCAGTCAGCTGTAGGCATCCTCACACATCAGCAATAGACGCCAAAAATCATCTCCTTGAGCGAAGAAGTCCACACATCCATGTAGGTTTCCTCCATGCCGCATGGTGTCCTGGGGGATGGTAATAGGCACATGTGTAGACAAAGGAAACCAGTTGAACCAGGTCTTGAGTCCATGCTTTACAATAGAAACAAAAGGAACAAAAAACTCCACAGGGTCTTCCATTCGATTTATAGTTGCTAATTCATAGTGCTAGATTTCTTGGTTACAGGATTTTTGAAGATACAGAGAAAAAGAGTGAGAAAGGAAAGATAAGGTTGCTCCCAGCTTGGAGCCCTGTATCGAGGCAGCCACTAAGGGCGCCAGGAAGAGGAGAGTAGTGGTTGCTAGGTAGGTCAGTAAGTTACTGTGTATGCTCAGGGTGCCATGTGATATGTTTTTAAACTCATCCAAAACTAAACAGTTAATTAAATCATTAATATTGATTAAAAAAGTAAAATACATTTACCTGTATAAAAAACATGCATTCTTACTAAATGGGCTTTCACCTGCATTTTTTCATAAGTGTTTTTTGTGTGTATAAAAACACATAAAACTCACCACAGGCATACACCCTTAAATCTGTACTGAAATTCATTTGTTGCATTGAAAACTCAATGTTAGCAGTTATATACCAGACTCCTGTGTCTGAATAAGGAGCCAATCTTGTTTATGCGTGAGTATTAAATCTGTCGCAAATGGACATATGCCTTGGGGCATGCACCTTGGTTCCTTTAAGACCCTAGCAATGCCCCATTTTTTCCTATGCAGATGTTACTAATTTGTCTCAGAACAATGGAATTACTTAGCAGACTCTCTTGTATCCTGTATTCTTAGTCTACATTTGCACAAAGGCCCATCAGGTATAATATGCTTCCCAGTAGCCCCTCACAATATAATATGTCCCCAGAGCCCCCACACAGTATAATGCTCCACATTGGCCTCACACAGTATAATATGCTCCCCACAGTGGTATCACACATTATACCGTATTTTACGGACTATAAGGCGCACTGGACTATAAGCCGCATTGCCCATGAGCGCCTTATAGTCCGTCTCGGTTCATATATAAGGCGCACCGGACTATAAGCCGCAGTCCGGTGCGCATTATATGTTCTTGAAAGCGGCGGCAGGCAGACTTTGGCAGCGGCCGCTTAACCCCCCGCGTGCCAGCCGCTTCTATTGGAAGCGCTCGGCAGGCGAGGAGGGGCTCTATCAGCAAAATCATGCTGATAGAGCCCAACCGTAATGTTGTGAAACTTACCGAGCGGTGCAGGGTGGGCGGGCATTCAGGCCTCCTCTTCCTCCGATGTTCCGTCCTCCTCCTCCGCCGCTCGCTGATAATGGCCTGGGCGCATGCGCAGTAGTAGAAGCATTATGATATTGCGCATGCGCCCCGGCCATTATCAGCGAGCGCCGGAGAAGGACGGAACATCGGAGGAAGAGGAGGCCTGAATGCCCGCCCGCCCGCCCTGCACCGCTCGGTAAGTTTCACGTTCTGATTCAGCGTGACAGCAGGGTTGCCGGACACTTCCCATTCATTTCTATGGGAGCCGGCATGCGAGCGCTCCCCATAGAAATGAATGGACTGCTTTTTTCCATTCATAGAGCGCTCACATGCCGGCTCCCATAGAAATGAATGGGAAGTGTCTGTCCATTCATTTCTATGGGGAGCGCTCGCATGCCGGCTCCCATAGAAATGAATAGGAAGTGTCCGGCAGCCCTGCTGTAACGCCGGCGTGTACTGCTGTGATACACGCCGGCGTTCCGTACTGTGAATGCACCCTTACGGTGCCTTTTATGTATGTATGGAAGCGGCACGCAGACTTTGCAGCCGCTTCCATCCATATATAAGCCGCACCGGACTATAAGCCGCACTTACGATTTCTGAGGAAATCGTAGGTTTTTACGTGCGCCTTATAGTCCGGAAAATACGGTAATGCATCAGAGTGGCCCCACACAATATAATAGGCTCCCACAGTGTGCTCCCCAGTATAGTGCTCCACAGTGTCCCCACACAATATAATTGGCTCCTCAGCAGACTCACACAGTATTATTGGCTCCCCCTTTGCCTCTCTTCAGACCTCAGAGTATAATAATCGTAGACCCAGGGAAGATGAGGGAAAGTAAACATTTGTACTCACCTTGTCTCACCTTACCTGGGCATGCTTGCGTCCGCTGGCTTCCTCTTCAGGTCTGCTGCTGGCATCACGCTTCCCAAGTGTCACTGCTGACACCTGTGATTGGGCCTTAATAATCATAGGTTTCAGCAGTGCAACCAGGGTCATGTGATGTCAGCCACAGGCCAGAAATGGCCAGAAGATGACACCGTGGATGTGGATACATAATTTACTTATTACACATTTACCTATGTATATACATGGATGCCCCCGAGAGGTAAGCATAAACTTTTTTTTGTTTTTCTTTTTCTATCTCCTTTCCTGAGCAGGCAACGTGGCCGGGACTGAGCCCTACCTTGGTGGGGCATCCTCTGGTGACCCAGCCCAATGCTACATCGCAATATCAAGCAGGATCCTCATTTTTTGCAGTGTCCTGCATCAGTCTCTGACTCCCTGTGAATACAGTAAGCGGCAGAATTTTGTGCTGAAATTTGGGCATAATCTGCCTCAAGATCAGTGCCAAATTCCTCCGTGTGAACCTTCCGTAAGGAAAACCTGGATGTGATTAAACACTTGGATAGGGAATAAGTGTCCATAATGGAATAATCCCTAAGACAACACTCTGGCATCTTTTCGTCATCCAGCTGTGAATACAATGAACTATTAAATCCAATCCTCAATAATCTATCAACTCTTTATGTGGCATTGCATCAAAGGTTTGCCTAAAATCCACCATGCCACCTCTTTTGTGACTTTAGCAAGAAAAAAATCAATACGATTATTTAGACATGATTTGCCCTCAGTGATACCACGTTGTTTTGGGTCCAATATGTTTCAGGGAGGTTTCTACTCTTTCTTCTACGACAGAGGTCTAATTCGTCACAGAGGAACACCCCCGCTGACCGTACTTGTCCATAGATGAGTACTGGGGGGAGGTTCTTCACAGCTTGACATCATCGCTAGGCAGTAAAGAGCGTCCCCTTTGACAGTACAGGGCTATGGACAAGTACAGTCAGGAGGGGCGTTCTACACAGCCCAGCTAGACTGTCAGGATCGCCCTTCTGACGGTGGGCAGAGATTAGTGCCAAAACTAACAGCATCAATATATCCAGCACTGTGGCACATAAACCCAAAACCACATGTGCAGAAGGACCTCTTTAAAGAGGGCCCTTCATGTCCTCAAGAATCTGCGGCCTTATATACTGAGAGAAAACTTTCTAGAGGTATATAAAACTGTAAAATCCTTGGACCCCTGAATAACCCCTTTATTGGCACACCGCTTTAAGAACTGTAATAAGTTCACTGCCTGGGGAAGAAGGGGTTACAAGTACCACATTCAGTGTCAGAGAAGAGAGCTCTCACAGTTCTCCCTTAAAACACTCTTCACAGACACTGAATGTGGCACTTGTAACCCCTTCTTCCCCAGGCAACACACTTATTATAATTATTGGAAAGAAGAAAGTGTATCAGGCAGCTGCCAGCACAGTACTGTATGTTATACAGCCTGCCCTCCATCTCACCAGTCTGCACCTCACTAACCAACTCCCCCCTGCACTTTCCCCTATCTGAACCTCAGCAGCCAGCTTGTCATCACCACTCTCCAGAAGGGCCCTGCACTGCGCTGCTTGATCCGACGTAGGAGCTCCCTTCTTCCTTCGCGATGTGTCTCCCCCCCCTCCCCCCAGAGTCAGGACACACGCTGAGGGAGGGGACATACTCTGGAAGGACCTCTTCATTCTTCAGCCTGCGCGGGGACAAAAAAAACCCTACTAAGGCTAAAGATAAGACTGTCTCCCCACCCAGGGCCTTAGCCTCAAGAAGTAATTTTATTTTCTTTTTTTTGCATATTAACTTAGTGTCAGGGGACCCGGGCCCCCTAAGGTGGCGGGCCCTGTGGCAGCTGCTACTGTGGTAAGGTACACCACAGGTATGAAGAGACGCACTGTGGGGAGCCAATAATCCTGTGTGAGTCTGCTGGGTGGCATATTATACTGTGTCCAACCACTGTGGAGCGTTAAACAGGGAGACCTTTGGGGAGCATATTATATTGTGTAGGAACACTGGGGAGCACTATACTGGGTAGCCTACAATAGAAGGCCCGGTATTTTGCAATGCATTAGCATTGTAATGCATTGCATTAGTAATCAGACTTCCTGGAGTTTAAGACCCCTAGGAGGTCTAATAAATGCATAATTTTTTTTTTAAGTAAAACAAAAAAAATAAAAAATAAAAATTCAAATCACCCCCCTTTCCATAGAACACATATAAAAGTACTTAAATACAATGAAACACATATACATTAGGTATCCCTGTGTCCATAAATGTCCACTCTACAAATCTATAAAAATATTTTTCCCGTACG
Source organism: Leptodactylus fuscus (assembly GCF_031893055.1). Lineage (NCBI taxonomy): Eukaryota > Metazoa > Chordata > Amphibia > Anura > Leptodactylidae > Leptodactylus > Leptodactylus fuscus. The sequence goes on from NC_134266.1 coordinate 66,869,456, forward strand.
GGAAACACCATAGCGGGAAAAAAAGGTCAAAAGTGCCAAACCGCCGTTATTTCACTATTTTGCCTCTGACAAAAATTTCAATAAAAGGTGATCAAAGCAATAGACATTCCCCAATATGGTATAACTAAAAAGTACACCTGGCCCCGCAAAAAAAGACGATCTATGCATCCAAGTATACGGAAGTATAAAAATATTACAGGAGTCATAATATGGCGACTTTTCGGGAAAAAAAAAGTTTTGGCACAATTTTGGATTTTTGTTAAGGGGTTAAAATGTAAATAACACCATATAAATTTGGTATCCCCAGAATCGTACTAAAACATAGAATACAGGTGACAAGTGCACAAATGCACTTTTTCTTCAAATACACCCCATTCTGAATTTTCTCCCAGTGCACTGTACAGAATAATTAATGTTAGTATCTCTACTGACATCATAGTCTTATATTTTGGGTGCATGGGTGCGGTTAGAGTAGACCATTTTAGAAATCTCCTTACATAGCTACAAGATGGAAGGTAACACCCACTCTCATGAATATAAATGAGTAAGAAATACACATGTCTGGGTCTGTCTTTGGGAAGACCAGGGGAAGACCAGGAGGTCTGTCTTTGGGAACACCAGGGTGGGTGGTCCAGGCAGATGGACATCCATGAACGTCGTAACCAGCCCAAGTCCACCAACCAGATGACAAGCATGAACCAAGCTGTAACTACAAGATATCCAGATGATTTAACTTCTCTGAAGATGTAAGCTATTGACAATTGACTGATATTTGTGTTATTTGGACATTTTCCCTGTTCCTGTGTTTTCCTTCAAGATATTAATAAACCTCTACACTGATTTATAACAAGCTGACTTCTTCCTATCGTGGACAAGGCCAGGTCCGGATATTTAACAGTGGACACAAGTCTCACCGGCAAATACAAGATATTTAACAGTGGCGAGCCAGCATGGTCGGTTTTTTTTCCTGTTTTTCTCGTTCCGTTCACTTGCAATTAAGGGGGAAGAGAGGAGTATTTTGCAAGTTGTATGAATTGCAAGATTCAGGAAGACTTCGAAAAGAAACCTATATTGGTGAGATACAGATGACTGTTACACGTGTTATATGATACGGAAGCCTGTGTGAGGAAAGCCTGTGAGGAAACACAGAAGGACCACAAGTGCCAGACGTACTGAGACGTTCTGATGACAGGGACCAACTGTTCCAAGGACAAGCTAAAAGTGAAGCTTTCTACAGTGGTGAGTAAAGATTTTACTTTTAAAGTATGGAAAAATTAGAGTCATTGTCTAAGAAATGTAACGTTGAGTTTAAAGTTGTGGCTAGTGACAATTTAGCGAGTATATGGCAAGATTTGTATACACAATGTGAGCAGGCAAATTCTAAGATTGAAAATAGAATTTGTTCTACAAAAGAGAAGCAGGTATTTAGGAATATAGCTTCTTTGGTAAAGATTTTTAATGACGTGGTAACAGAGAAGAAATTAAGTAATAGTATGCATAAATCTGTTCAGACAGATAATGAGAAATCTCAACAATATGTTGATAAAGAGCACCACGTGGCATTAATGGCCATAGATGGTGAGGAACAAATGATACAAGAAACTGAATTGAAATTAAAATCTCAGGAATATTTGATGAATCTGAGTAAAGCCATTCCCACATATGATGTAAAGATCCATGTGTGTAGAAACTCAGAAATTTTTGAAAGCCATGCAGAGAAATTTGATCTAAATATTGAACAGAGAAATAAAATGTTTAAATTATGGCTTCCTATTGATTTTACAGAACGTTTGTCTGCAAAAATGTCTTATGATAATGAGTCAAATGTATGGTTAAAAGACAGTGATGTGGATAGATTAAAGAAACTAATCTGGTGCACTAGAGGTGACAGCATGCCAACATCTGACATACTGAATGAGATAAAGATTGGCAGAAAAGAATGTACATTTGCATTCATGTCTAAATTTGAGAGAACATACAAAACTGTCATTCCAAAGGTGAACTCTTCATCTATGGTGAAAAGTTTTGTTAAAAAGTTCAAATTCTTGGATGCAGTCACCCTTGCCAGTGCGTCAGATAAGAAGACTTTATTTGAAGCTGCTAGTTTATTGGACGTGGCCAGAACACATGAGAGACAAATGGCAAATGCAAACCGAGTATGTCCAAAGCAAAAAGCAAAGCCTATTAAAAGGCATCTGTTAAATCCGGTTATAGTGTCCCCTATTTGTAGGAGGAAAGGTATTGGCCAAAGTGACAAAATCTATGAGAAACGTAGGAAATTACATGTTGCATATAAACCATATGCCATGCAAGAAAATCCACAAATTGAAATTCCATTATTAACTGAAATTAAAGAATTGCAGCCAGCCAAATCTATTGAGTATCTGCAAAAGAATGTATCTGGGAATGTACCAGTTGTCTCCAAAATGTCAGATCTTCCCAGTAACCAAGAGGAATTTGAGCTACCTAATATTTTTAGGAAAAGGGCAAGCTTGGCATTCTCTAATGACCTGGTGGAGTTATTGTGGGATGTGATTGACAGGAAGGTCAGGGGTCGAGTTTAAAAGTATCTCTGAAGGAATGACTGTCTATTGAGATTTACTTACGTACTATTTGGCTATGTAAAGAGAAATCCCTTTTATATGAGGAGAACTCCAATGATCAGGTATAACCCACATGATTATGTGATAATGTCTGTAAAATAATCCTAATTATGCTATTGTGAATAATACTATGGATCATAATCATAATATACACACACACAGGAGGAGAGTCTGATGTGTGGTGACAGATTTTTGTCATAGTCCACTCTCTGGATGCAGAGAGAGGAGGAACATGTTATATACAATATGTGAATATATGACATGTATTTGAATATATGTACAATATATGAATATGATCAGATAGTATTAGGAATCCATAAAGTTATTAAACTTTCCATTGGTTAAAATCAATATTGTATTAATTTGGTTTTTGCTAAAGTTTATCTATTTTTCAGATCAGAAATGTCATATATGGAAAAATGGATCAGTTCAATCAGTGATGTCCATTCATTCATTCATTCATTCTTTCCTTATAGTCAAAAGAATGCATGGAGTGTCTAACTATTAATGAGTAAACAAATTAACATGATGTGACTGATAATGCATGATAAAGTGATATAAGTCCTAACTTACCTTAAGCATGTTTGTCAATAGTTTCATGTAAAGTCCATGTTTTTAGGATTTTCAAGTTATAATCCATTTTGTTTAAAGGCATGCAACTAGGCATGGAGTTCTTACAGTGAATCAATGTCCGTTCATGTGGTCAGTTGATTGACAGCAACACACTGTGACCTGTGACCCTGATGGGCTGGTCAGTATAAGTGCCAAGTGTTATGTGTCGACTGGTGTATACTACAGATCTGTGACATCACAAATAGGCCTAAGAAAATCAGGATGCATCCAACAAGGAAAAAGAAACATCTATCCAACAAAAAGACGTCTATTTCTATTTTCTTTTTCTATTGTTTATTTTTTCTATTTTTTATCTTATGTGATCCTCTATATTAAATTGGGAAATCAGCAAATATATTTGAAATCCATCAAAAGGAACCTCATATGTTTATACCTACAGGAAAACCGAGTGTTTAAGTCACATGAGCTGAGAGAAAAGGTGACAGCTGCACTACAAAGCAAGGTTATTTTAGGTGAACATTTTGTAGCAAAAGAAGAAGCTTTTGACTAAGATATAGATAGCTCTTCAATATATTTGTTCAAACCTGACAAATAAAGGTTTATTGGGGTAATTGGATCATGGGATAATAAATATATTAGGTATGGTGGAAGAATCTAGTTAGCTATAACCAGTATTGTATTATTGTTTTATTGATTATGTATTCTTACATGTACGCACACACTTGCATACACTTACACACATCAACATCTACAAACATCGGGAAAACATAAATGTCTTATATGCAAATGAGATACGCTAATCATCTTCATGAAGGGAGAGGTATATGGGATATCAAGAGTGATAGTCTCTGGTTTATTCTTTACACTTCTGATTATAGGATGTGACATATTTTGAAATGTTTATGATTTATATACTTATTTCATATATATGGTGTTCACATACAGCCAGTACACAAGAATATATACAGTTAAGTTAAGACAGAGTCAAGTGTGTAAGTCTTGTCTCTATTCTTGGTATTGGAGGTATCTGAAAGGTTAAGAAGGTCACAGGAATCTGTGAAGAGACGAGGTGTTAAGAGGAAACTTTAGGCACATACGTTTTTATGAATAAAGGTTAATATTGTGTCTCAGATAAAGAACACAATGATATTTAATAAATGAATGTAAAATAAAATTATTTCTTATTTAAAAGGAAAATAAAGTGACTAAAATGTATGATTAAGTATGATAACACATTCATATAGGAACATATGTTTAATATAATTGGTGATAAGTTCTAACTAAAGAATAAATATTGTGATTGTCTATAGAATGGTAATTAATAATGAAATCACATTATATTTCAAAGTCATGTTGCAATTTGTCATCACAAGTAAAGTACACATATATATTCATACATATAGATATAAAGATATATGTTGATATATGATGTTTATATAGATTATTGTATCCAAAGTACTATTATCTGATAGTTTGATAAATGTATTGAATATCAATATTTTATAAGTCAAATATAAATATTGATACAATATAAAGAGAAGTATGATATACAAATGAATGGTATGGTACACTGTGATATTATAGTTTAGTTAATTGCCTAATTTGGCTTAGTTATTAGGGAAAGAAAACTTTTCTTCAATCAAGTCCAAGATTATGATAAAGTTTGATATCAAATGTTAATAAAAAGACTTTGACAGTTACAAGAAGAAGATGTGCGGGAAAAGACAAAATCTGAAGGTATGATGCTATATGCTTAAGCTTATGCCAAGGACTGTGTTTAAAAATTATTGCTGGAGGTTGGAACCTTTGATCAGCTGATGATTGGACAGATATAAAGACGTCCTCATCAATGTTTGGTGGAATCCTCTCTATTTCAAGACTTGAAGTTGTTTGGTGAGCAAAAGGGTTGTGAATGATAAAACCCGAACACAGATATTGTGTATCCAAGAGACTGAGATTCCAGGACTGAACCTTACTGACAAGCAGCAGGGATGATGTCAGAATTCACACTTGCCTTGCTTTTGCAGTATTGCTCCAGAAGTGTCACATTGTTGTTCTACAGTGACAGGTGGTCAAGGGAATTACAGAAGGAAACTCCTCTACAGTCTATGTCTTGGTGAAGTGAAACATAACATATGGACTTTGTTGTTATATCAATATCTTCATAATATGAACTTTAATGGACAATGTTATAATATCTGCACAACACGGAGGAAATCTAAAGGACTTTAAGTCAAGAACTACATTTGTGGTAAGCTTTCTATTATGATGGAAGAAGAGATGACCAGAAGACCAGACGATGAAAGAAGAGCCTTCATCAGGTGTAGGTTAGATAGTGGATCAAATTGGTTTCATCTTTGATCACAGTTTACCATAACATAACATAACATTTATTAATGACAAAATGTATCGCAAATTGATGAAATTATTGTTATATGGACAATTAATGAAAATTAAGTTCCAGTATTCAGCAAAGAAGAAAGAAGATATAATCTAATTGTATGAATATTGTTGTATGGTATATCTTGAGAGTTCAAACAGATATTTCACTCTCAAAAGGGGGAAATGTTAAATATTATATATTTACAATATTCTCTAGCAGACATGGGGTTAACACTCTACTGACATCATAGTCTTATATTTTGGGTGCATGGGTGCGGTTAGAGTAGACCATTTTAGAAATCTCCTTACATAGCTACAAGATGGAAGGTAACACCCACTCTCATGAATATAAATGAGTAAGAAATACACATGTCTGGGTCTGTCTTTGGGAAGACCAGGGGAAGACCAGGAGGTCTGTCTTTGGGAACACCAGGGTGGGTGGTCCAGGCAGAGGGACATCCATGGACGTCGTAACCAGCCCAAGTCCACCAACCAGATGACAAGCATGAACCAAGCTGTAACTACAAGATATCCAGATGATTTAACTTCTCTGAAGATGTAAGCTATTGACAATTGACTGATATTTGTGTTATTTGGACATTTTCCCTGTTCCTGTGTTTTCCTTCAAGATATTAATAAACCTCTACACTGATTTATAACAAGCTGACTTCTTCCTATCGTGGACAAGGCCAGGTCCGGATATTTAACAGTGGACACAAGTCTCACCGGCAAATACAAGATATTTAACAGTATCATGAAAAAAAAATGTGTCCTGTAAACATTAAGACCTCATATGGCTCTGAGAGCGGAGAAATAAAAAAGTTATGGGTTTTTGGAAGGGGGTAGTCAAAAATGGAAAACGAAAATCAAAAAATTCCCACTGCGGGAAGGGGTTAAATAGGGGAATCTATTATTTATAAGGTGTGTGTGTGTGTGGGGGGGTATTATTTATAAATGGGGTACTATTATTTAGAAGCTGGCTATTATAAGGGATGCACTATTATATATAATGGGGAGCTATTCTATATAATTGTTCCCCTTTATAATAGTCCTCATATATTCTAATTCCTCCCTTACAAATAACAGCACCTTTATATATAATAGTTCCCCCTTATATTGTTATGATAATAATAATACATAAGATTACTATTAACTTATTATAATAGTACCCCTTATAAATAGTTCACCCTTCCTTATGTCTCCCAATTACAATAGCCCCCCCTTAAATATATCATAGTTCCCTCCTTATAATAGCCCCCATATATTTATATATATATACATATATATATATATTCTTCTTCTTATAATTGATCTTACATTAGTTCCTCTCTTATAATAGTCCCCTAATATATAATAGTCCCCCCTTATAATAGACCCCCTGATATCTAACAGTCTCTTCATTATAATAGTTCCCCCCTCTCCTTATATTAGCACCTCCTTATAAGGGGTAAACTATTATAAATAAGGTTGAAACTATTATAAATGCATATGTATATATACATATATAACGTCTTTATACACAGCACATATCACAGAGACTTACAGTACATACACACATTTACTTACTATAGATTAAAATTCAGATGATACATATATTTTACCAGTTAAATGTATGTGTCTGTGTATATATATACACACACGCCCACATTACACGTTTCTTATATACAAATATTAGAAGTGTGGGGGGTAATGGAGGACAGGTAACAAGCTGCAGATATGATAGAAAACAGAGCACAGACAGGACTACAAACAGCGCCCCCTGTCCTGTCCTCCCTGAGCTCTGCACACTGCCCTTCTGTGGGTACTGCGTACTGAGCAGCTGTGGCGTGCAGTCACGTGATTAGACACGTCCCTCTCCCCGCGTTGGAACGTCACAATTATACCCAACAGTAACCTGACTCAACGGAGACTGCTCGGGCCTGTAGTCCAACCGCTACAGGAGGAGAAGCCAGAAAGGGCAGCAGAGCCCGCAGCAGCCCAATTACTGTAAGAGGGGCCTCAGCCCCGCAGCCGATCATCTGGAGGAGGAGCCACAGCTAGAAGGAGAGCGCCCAATGGATCCGCTAGAGGAGGAGTCACAGGTACAAAGTGAGCGAGTAGCAGCAGATAGGAGAACCCGCAGCCACAATAAGAACTAGTCCCGGCAAACACAGTGAGAATTTAGGCTCCACCTAGTGGACAAAGAGAGCAGTTGTAATAATTGTTACTGATTATCATCAGTACTGTAATGTTACTGTCATGAATGTCAGTCACTGGTGGGGTAAACCTCACAAGAAGGGTAAACACTGACAAATCTATAACTGGCAGTTATATAAAACACTTTATATGAAAGTATGCCATAGCAACTTATCATCGTACAGCTTTCATTTCACTTCATAAATCTGAGCGGTGAAAATTATTACAATTGCTCACTTTGTCCACTAGGTGGAGCCGCTGCCTAAATTCTCACTGTTTTTGCCGGGAATAGTTATTGTGGCTGCGGGTTCTCCTATCTGCTTCTTCTCTAGTGGATCCATTGGGCACTCTCCTTCTAGCTATGGCTCCTCCTCAGATGATCGGCTGCTCTTACAGTAATTCGGCTGCTGCGGGCTCTGCTTCCCTTTCTGGCTTCTCCTCCTGTGGCGGTTGGACTACTGGCCCGAGCAGTTTCCGTTGGCTCAGGTTACTGTTGGGTTTCATTTGTGACGTTGTCTAGTCACGTGACTCCACGCCACAGCTCCTCAGTACGCGGTACCCACAGAAGGGCAGTGTGCAGAGCTCAGGCAGCGCAGGACAGGGGGCGCTGTTTGTAGTCCTGTCTGTGCTCTGTTTTCTATCATATCTGCAGCTTGTTACCTGTCCTCCAGTCCAGACCCCTTCACTTCTATCCTGGGAAGGGGGATTGTAAATGCATCTGCAGGACACTGCCAGACCCAGTATATAAAGTACTGCAAGTGTCTTAATGAGTGTGTATGTGTCTATTAGTATTTAATATCTCGATATAAGTAACATGATAGATAGATAGATAGATAGATAAATAGATAGATGGTAAAAATATATGCATCATCTGAATGAATTTTAATGTTTACTGTGTGATATGTACTGTGTATAATGACATTGTATATCCTATTAATATTATAAAGGTGAAAGTTTGTGTGTTTGGATGTTTTTTCCTCAATCACGGGAGGGGGGGTGTCCCTAGGTCGGTGTCTTCAGGGATCAACCACATTCCCCAGCTTCATGTCCCCCCCCCCCCCCTTCATTGGCCCCAGTGTAGTTGGACTCACCTTGCCACGCTCCCCCGCCTCTTGCTCGCTGCACATAGGTGTCGGCCGGTATTCGGCATTGCACTGTTTAATACCGGCACCTCTATTGCAGTCTACCTGCCTAGGCTGCAATATAAGCGTACGCCTGACAGGCCAGGGAGGCAGCGTGAGGCTCCGGCTGTCATAGCAACCTGACGCCCTCGCTCTGCCTCATATACGCCACACGCAGCCAGCCGCCCGACACCTATGTACAGCGAGCGGAGAGAGCCTCACAATGCTCCCTGTTAGGATCACATCTTCCATCTTGTATTCTGTCAGCCATTTTGTAAGTCATTTCTGTTCTAAGCTTCATAAGGATGTCTGTTTAGAGTCTAAGAGACCCCTTTAGGGGATAAGGCGTGTGGAATGTTAATGGTTGGGTTATAACTCCTTATCTATTTGTGGTCATCTTTGAGGGTGGGTGTAGAAACCGGTTCAAATAACCTGTTTGGTCGTTAGCCCCAAGGCCGGAGCGGACCAGTACGTGATCATTATCTCTCTTTCTGTGATATACATCTAGAACTAGTGTATGATGTTGGCTTACACATAAATATCTTAGATTCTTTTTCATGTCATGAGAAAGGTCATCCCAGGTTGGAGTGTAATAATGATATGCACAGTCAGTGAAAAAATTAAGCAAGAAAAAGATTTGATACTCAGCCCAAATGTTGTCGAATCTCGGTTTCCATGTGTAAAGTTCCTTTTCACCGATATATCCTCGGTAAGGCTATGCCCGGAAAGTTAGACTCCCTCGACTCGAAGTAGTAGGTACAAATTTCAAGAGTAAAAAGGATCCAGCAAAAGCCAAGGTAGATGGTTCAATATAGAAAAATTTCTTCTTTATTGTAAATTGCACATGCTCAATAAAAACCGCAACGGTACAAACATTACTAGCAAAAAATAGCGTCAGACTGACGCGTTTCGGATCCTATGTCCTTCCTCAAAGTCTGAACTACCACCATTGAGATCACCACGCTATTTGAACTGTTGCTGATGGAATTATAGAGAACACCTGATGTTGTTATAATCAGGTGCCAAGTATCCTGCGTCAGTTACGTAAAAAACGTCGTGATCTCAATCTGTCTTGTATATACTAGACAAAAACACATTTATGATTTTAATATACCCAAAACCCACAATAATGAACAATCAGTTGTTTAAAAACAAACAAGAATCCGTGTGAAATAAACCCACGGATCTCATACTAAATAAAAAATTTAAAAACAAGAGAAATAGAGACAAAATCAGGAAGATTTTTCATTTGCAGAAGAATGTCATCAACTTGTTTATCTAAACAATATGTATCATCTTATTTCATTGGTCTATATCCATTACAATAAACCTATATAGGAAATGAAGATTTCGATGCACTATATCTATACAGGTAAAGAAAAGTCCATATTCACTATACGTTATTGCGCATACACCTACTGCGATCTCATGGTCACTATACGTGAGCAATCATCATTAGGATAATTGACAGGCCAGGGTTGCATGGATGAAACCTCACTCGTCAACCCCCACGTCATCATCCGGTGTTCCACTGCCCACTCTTTCATATCTATACCACAGGCAGAAGTTGTAATGCACCATGCCAATATCAAAGATGGAAGATTCATGTTCTCCATAAATTAATGCGCATGCTCCTGTTAATACCCCACAATGCGCTATGCCAATATAGAAGATGGAGACTTCATGTCCTCTGTATGTTAATGCGCATGTCCTTGTTGGGATCCCATAATCTCCATGCAACAGTATCATCGGCTATATATTTAGCAAATCAGACATGCGATCTCAAAGTCTCTATGCATAAGCATCATCATTTAGATGGTCAACAGGCTAGAGTTGTATGGATGAAAACTCCACTCGTCAACCTTCATAATGTCGTCCGGTGTACTATTATTTGCTCTTTCATGCCCGTTGTTCCATAATGCGCTATGCTAAAAAATGGAGACTTCATACACTCTGTCGTTTACAGCGCATGTTCTTATTGGGATCCCATGATCTCCATATATCAGTGTCATCGGCTATATGTTTGATGAACCGGACACTAAATAAAAAGAATACCAAAGAAAGGGGGAAAAAACAAAAATTTCATTACAAGAGAGGTAAGTAAATTGACATATCTATCAGAAATGCTCACTTCTATCAAGAAGAACACACATTCGCATTTTTACTTAATATCTGATATAAACCCAAAACAGTGACATCGGTATAATTAGTAATTCTATTCTTCTTGTTATCGTGTACTTTTTCTTCGAATGATGTATAATAAAAAATCAGATGTTATAAATATAAGATACATCGTTTCTGTTGTTCATACCTTTAGGGAAGCGAGTACTAAGCTTCCATATCCAATACACTTCACGTATACGTAATATATGTTCCCAGTTACCCCCTCTTGCCGGTCTAGTAACCTTTTCTATACCCATAAATTTGAAATTTCCAGTATCCCCCGCATGTAATTCTTTAAAGTGCTTCGACACACCTGTATTTTTAGAACAATCCATATTTGTGATGCTTTGTAAATGTTCAGATATGCGAACTTTGAGACTCCTGATAGTACTGCCTACATATTGGACATTGCATTGCTTGCACGTAATCAGATATATTGTATAACTGGTTGAACAATTGATGTAATTTTTTATCTCATATTGTTGGCTAACATCCGTATTTTTAAATTTATTACCCACTTCCACAAATCTACACACTCCACAACGTTGTTGCCCACATCGATAGAAACCACACGTCTTTAGCCATGTATCCATATGACTATCATCATCTCTCAAGAGACTAGGAGATATACGATTACCTAGGGTCCTACCTCTTCTCGGGATAAATTCACATCCTTCCTGTATGATTTCCCTAAGTATTGGATCCTGATTGAGAATAGGAAGGTTATCCCTTAGGATCTTGGTGATTTTTTCATATTCTAAACTATAGTGAGTTGAAAAGTGTACTCTTGACTTTTCCCTTTCTCTGTTCTTTTCACTGTATAAAAGGTCTTTCCTATCTCTGTTGGCAGCAATATTGTATGCTCTATCTATAGCCCATTTAGGGTAATTTCTCTGTAATAATCTGTCCTTTATCAGGGACGCCTCTCTCTCAAAGGAATCTTGTGAAGAACAGTTCCTTTTGATCCTAAGAAATTCTCCCACAGGTAATGATTTTTTGACATGGTTAGGATGCATGCTGTGAGCATGCAACAACGTATTCCCCGCTGATGGTTTTCTATAATTCTCAATCTCAACTTTACTGTTGTCTTCATCACCTCTGAGTAATATATCAAGGAAGCTGATGGATTGGCCTCCTATCACATAAGTGAATCTAAGATTATACGGGTTGTCATTAATATAATCTATAAATTTGATAATTTGTTTTTCATCACCCATCCAGATTAACAAACAATCATCAATGTATCTACCGTACCATATTATATGGTCTCTGAATGGGTTGATGTTACTATAGAGGTGCTTCTCCTCCCACCACGCCATAACCAAATTGGCTAGGGAGGGGGAGAAGCATGCGCCCATTGGAGCACCTCTAATTTGTAAATAATATTTTTTCTGAAACATAAAATAATTATGCTGTAACAAAAAATTGACAACCTGTATAATGTATTCATTAAATTCTGGATCAAAATTGGTGTAAGTATAAAGAAAGAAGGATAGAGCTGTAATTGCTATTTCGTGGGGAATGGAGGAATAAAGAGCTGTGACATCACAGCTAACCCACGTGTATCCCCCCCTCCACTGAAACCCATCAAATACCTTAAGTATCCCCTTCGTATCTCTGATATAACTGGGCGTTCTGATAACAATGGGCTGTAATAATTGATCCACCCATACGCATAGCCGTTCACTAAAGGAGCCTATGCCAGATATGATGGGTCTCAGTGGAGGGGGGAATCCCTCCTTATGCACCTTCGGTAGCCCATGAAAAATGGGCACCACAGGGAATTCAACATGCAGGTAATTATATTCTTTTTCGGAAAAGAAACCCAAATTCAATCCCTCTGTTAAGAGTAATTTTAATTTATCAGAAAAGACCTTAGTAGGGTCTTCTGAGAGCACTCTGTAAGTGTCTCTATCACTCAAAATATTGAACGCTGACTGTAAATAATCATTTTTGTCAAGAATCACCACCCTCCCTCCCTTATCTGACATTTTTATAATCACCTCCTTATTTTCCTGTAATTCTTTTAAACTGACTCTTTCCCCTAAATCAAGATTGTCCATATGTTTTCTAGATAAAGACTGATTGAGTGTCATTAAATTATCCTCTATAACTGTTTGGAATGCATCCAAAGCTGGAATTCTGGATTTTAGAGGATAAAATTCGGGATTTTTTACATTTACAACTGTACCTGTAAAATCAACTTTGTTGTTCTTATTATCGTCCAAACTATGCAAATCCAATAAGCAACATTGTTCCTTGAACAGAAAATTGCTATACTCATTATAGGATATAGACGGATGACTAATCTCCGTATAATCCTCTTGTTTTTGAGAATTATGAAAATGCCGTCTAATAGTTAAAAGACGCACAAACTTGTTCACATCTAAAAGTGTGTCAAATACATTAAAATGTTCAACAGGAACAAAGTTTAGACCTTTTGACAGGAGTTGCAGATGAGAATCAGAGAAACTTCTCGTTGATAGATTGAGAACACTAGGATAAGAAATGTCAGTAATGGAGGAGTTTAGCGGTGTTAATGCGTGTGACATTATATATGAACTTTCCTCCATTAAAGGCGATTGTGTCGGGTTTGAAATCTTGTTCTTCCTCTGATGTTTTCTTCCTGCTCGATGATTCTTTCTCCTCTCCCCCGGGAAGCTCGATTCCTTCCTCTGGATATACTCCTCTCTTGTGCTCGAGTTTTTGCCAGATCCGGTTCTTCTAAAAAACTGCGATCCGAATAAGTTGAATCCATGTCTTCCGTTTCACGCTCTGAGGAACTGAACGAGACATTCCTTCTATTGAATTTAATGGTACCTTTTTTCTTTAATATGGATCTGGGTGTCAATGCCCCGTTTTTTTGCCATCTATATACAACATCATTGTCATAGTCCATTTTATCTCGTTGGAATTTTTTCTTTTTTAAAGATGCTATATTTTCCTCCAATTTGTTGATTTGTGTTTTCATTTTTTCATATGCCGCATCCTGTTCACGTGTGAACGTGAATTTCAGCAATTCATCTTTGGTATTTTTTATTTCTTCCTTGAGGGACATCAAATTAGTTTCTTCATTTTTAACTATAAGATCCATTAATTTACATGAGCATTCCGATAGAATTTCTTCCCATTGTTTCTTGAAACTTTCATTGTAAATATGGGAAGGAAATTTTTGTAATCTAAGTCCACGGGGGATCATATGCCTTTCTATGTACATGACCAAAGTTTTGTGGTCCCACCAAGTTTTGGTTTCTGTGGTGAGTAATTTACGAAGTTTAGCCATAATATAATCGCAGTTGGTAATATCCTCTGCATTATGAGAACTATCATTAAAAACTTCCAATAGTCTCTTGTTTCGACAAATTTCATATTCACTATACGTTATTGCGCATACACCTACTGCGATCTCATGGTCACTATACGTGAGCAATCATCTTTTTCTTGCTTAATTTTTTCACTGATTGTACTGTTTTTCGATATACTCGTGTCCCTTATAAGAATACGGTGTTATATTTATTATTATGAATTTTTTCACTTCTTTATGAAATTAAATATCGCACGGTACTAAGATTTTATCACATTACAAGCGGACAATTACTATGGATATTTCCAGTAATACCACAGATTCTGAAATTTGTCGAAACAAGAGACTATTGGAAGTTTTTAATGATAGTTCTCATAATGCAGAGGATATTACCAACTGCGATTATATTATGGCTAAACTTCGTAAATTACTCACCACAGAAACCAAAACTTGGTGGGACCACAAAACTTTGGTCATGTACATAGAAAGGCATATGATCCCCCGTGGACTTAGATTACAAAAATTTCCTTCCCATATTTACAATGAAAGTTTCAAGAAACAATGGGAAGAAATTCTATCGGAATGCTCATATAAATTAATGGATCTTATAGTTAAAAATGAAGAAACTAATTTGATGTCCCTCAAGGAAGAAATAAAAAATACCAAAGATGAATTGCTGAAATTCACGTTCACACGTGAACAGGATGCGGCATATGAAAAAATGAAAACACAAATCAACAAATTGGAGGAAAATATAGCATCTTTAAAAAAGAAAAAATTCCAACGAGATAAAATGGACTATGACAATGATGTTGTATATAGATGGCAAAAAAACGGGGCATTGACACCCAGATCCATATTAAAGAAAAAAGGTACCATTAAATTCAATAGAAGGAATGTCTCGTTCAGTTCCTCAGAGCGTGAAACGGAAGACATGGATTCAACTTATTCGGATCGCAGTTTTTTAGAAGAACCGGATCTGGCAAAAACTCGAGCACAAGAGAGGAGTATATCCAGAGGAAGGAATCGAGCTTCCCGGGGGAGAGGAGAAAGAATCATCGAGCAGGAAGAAAACATCAGAGGAAGAACAAGATTTCAAACCCGACACAATCGCCTTTAATGGAGGAAAGTTCATATATAATGTCACACGCATTAACACCGCTAAACTCCTCCATTACTGACATTTCTTATCCTAGTGTTCTCAATCTATCAACGAGAAGTTTCTCTGATTCTCATCTGCAACTCCTGTCAAAAGGTCTAAACTTTGTTCCTGTTGAACATTTTAATGTATTTGACACACTTTTAGATGTGAACAAGTTTGTGCGTCTTTTAACTATTAGACGGCATTTTCATAATTCTCAAAAACAAGAGGATTATACGGAGATTAGTCATCCGTCTATATCCTATAATGAGTATAGCAATTTTCTGTTCAAGGAACAATGTTGCTTATTGGATTTGCATAGTTTGGACGATAATAAGAACAACAAAGTTAATTTTACAGGTACAGTTGTAAATGTAAAAAATCCCGAATTTTATCCTCTAAAATCCAGAATTCCAGCTTTGGATGCATTCCAAACAGTTATAGAGGATAATTTAATGACACTCAATCAGTCTTTATCTAGAAAACATATGGACAATCTTGATTTAGGGGAAAGAGTCAGTTTAAAAGAATTACAGGAAAATAAGGAGGTGATTATAAAAATGTCAGATAAGGGAGGGAGGGTGGTGATTCTTGACAAAAATGATTATTTACAGTCAGCGTTCAATATTTTGAGTGATAGAGACACTTACAGAGTGCTCTCAGAAGACCCTACTAAGGTCTTTTCTGATAAATTAAAATTACTCTTAACAGAGGGATTGAATTTGGGTTTCTTTTCCGAAAAAGAATATAATTACCTGCATGTTGAATTCCCTGTGGTGCCCATTTTTCATGGGCTACCGAAGGTGCATAAGGAGGGATTCCCCCCTCCACTGAGACCCATCATATCTGGCATAGGCTCCTTTAGTGAACGGCTATGCGTATGGGTGGATCAATTATTACAGCCCATTGTTATCAGAACGCCCAGTTATATCAGAGATACGA
This sequence comes from Leptodactylus fuscus, assembly GCF_031893055.1. Taxonomy (NCBI): domain Eukaryota; kingdom Metazoa; phylum Chordata; class Amphibia; order Anura; family Leptodactylidae; genus Leptodactylus; species Leptodactylus fuscus. The sequence goes on from NC_134266.1 coordinate 66,885,860, forward strand.
AGGGGATACTTAAGGTATTTGATGGGTTTCAGTGGAGGGGGGGATACACGTGGGTTAGCTGTGATGTCACAGCTCTTTATTCCTCCATTCCCCACGAAATAGCAATTACAGCTCTATCCTTCTTTCTTTATACTTACACCAATTTTGATCCAGAATTTAATGAATACATTATACAGGTTGTCAATTTTTTGTTACAGCATAATTATTTTATGTTTCAGAAAAAATATTATTTACAAATTAGAGGTGCTCCAATGGGCGCATGCTTCTCCCCCTCCCTAGCCAATTTGGTTATGGCGTGGTGGGAGGAGAAGCACCTCTATAGTAACATCAACCCATTCAGAGACCATATAATATGGTACGGTAGATACATTGATGATTGTTTGTTAATCTGGATGGGTGATGAAAAACAAATTATCAAATTTATAGATTATATTAATGACAACCCGTATAATCTTAGATTCACTTATGTGATAGGAGGCCAATCCATCAGCTTCCTTGATATATTACTCAGAGGTGATGAAGACAACAGTAAAGTTGAGATTGAGAATTATAGAAAACCATCAGCGGGGAATACGTTGTTGCATGCTCACAGCATGCATCCTAACCATGTCAAAAAATCATTACCTGTGGGAGAATTTCTTAGGATCAAAAGGAACTGTTCTTCACAAGATTCCTTTGAGAGAGAGGCGTCCCTGATAAAGGACAGATTATTACAGAGAAATTACCCTAAATGGGCTATAGATAGAGCATACAATATTGCTGCCAACAGAGATAGGAAAGACCTTTTATACAGTGAAAAGAACAGAGAAAGGGAAAAGTCAAGAGTACACTTTTCAACTCACTATAGTTTAGAATATGAAAAAATCACCAAGATCCTAAGGGATAACCTTCCTATTCTCAATCAGGATCCAATACTTAGGGAAATCATACAGGAAGGATGTGAATTTATCCCGAGAAGAGGTAGGACCCTAGGTAATCGTATATCTCCTAGTCTCTTGAGAGATGATGATAGTCATATGGATACATGGCTAAAGACGTGTGGTTTCTATCGATGTGGGCAACAACGTTGTGGAGTGTGTAGATTTGTGGAAGTGGGTAATAAATTTAAAAATACGGATGTTAGCCAACAATATGAGATAAAAAATTACATCAATTGTTCAACCAGTTATACAATATATCTGATTACGTGCAAGCAATGCAATGTCCAATATGTAGGCAGTACTATCAGGAGTCTCAAAGTTCGCATATCTGAACATTTACAAAGCATCACAAATATGGATTGTTCTAAAAATACAGGTGTGTCGAAGCACTTTAAAGAATTACATGCGGGGGATACTGGAAATTTCAAATTTATGGGTATAGAAAAGGTTACTAGACCGGCAAGAGGGGGTAACTGGGAACATATATTACGTATACGTGAAGTGTATTGGATATGGAAGCTTAGTACTCGCTTCCCTAAAGGTATGAACAACAGAAACGATGTATCTTATATTTATAACATCTGATTTTTTATTATACATCATTCGAAGAAAAAGTACACGATAACAAGAAGAATAGAATTACTAATTATACCGATGTCACTGTTTTGGGTTTATATCAGATATTAAGTAAAAATGCGAATGTGTGTTCTTCTTGATAGAAGTGAGCATTTCTGATAGATATGTCAATTTACTTACCTCTCTTGTAATGAAATTTTTGTTTTTTCCCCCTTTCTTTGGTATTCTTTTTATTTAGTGTCCGGTTCATCAAACATATAGCCGATGACACTGATATATGGAGATCATGGGATCCCAATAAGAACATGCGCTGTAAACGACAGAGTGTATGAAGTCTCCATTTTTTAGCATAGCGCATTATGGAACAACGGGCATGAAAGAGCAAATAATAGTACACCGGACGACATTATGAAGGTTGACGAGTGGAGTTTTCATCCATACAACTCTAGCCTGTTGACCATCTAAATGATGATGCTTATGCATAGAGACTTTGAGATCGCATGTCTGATTTGCTAAATATATAGCCGATGATACTGTTGCATGGAGATTATGGGATCCCAACAAGGACATGCGCATTAACATACAGAGGACATGAAGTCTCCATCTTCTATATTGGCATAGCGCATTGTGGGGTATTAACAGGAGCATGCGCATTAATTTATGGAGAACATGAATCTTCCATCTTTGATATTGGCATGGTGCATTACAACTTCTGCCTGTGGTATAGATATGAAAGAGTGGGCAGTGGAACACCGGATGATGACGTGGGGGTTGACGAGTGAGGTTTCATCCATGCAACCCTGGCCTGTCAATTATCCTAATGATGATTGCTCACGTATAGTGACCATGAGATTGCAGTAGGTGTATGCGCAATAACGTATAGTGAATATGGACTTTTCTTTACCTGTATAGATATAGTGCATCGAAATCTTCATTTCCTATATAGGTTTATTGTAATGGATATAGACCAATGAAATAAGATGATACATATTGTTTAGATAAACAAGTTGATGACATTCTTCTGCAAATGAAAAATCTTCCTGATTTTGTCTCTATTTCTCTTGTTTTTAAATTTTTTATTTAGTATGAGATCCGTGGGTTTATTTCACACGGATTCTTGTTTGTTTTTAAACAATTGATTGTTCATTATTGTGGGTTTTGGGTATATTAAAATCATAAATGTGTTTTTGTCTAGTATATACAAGACAGATTGAGATCACGACGTTTTTTACGTAACTGACGCAGGATACTTGGCACCTGATTATAACAACATCAGGTGTTCTCTATAATTCCATCAGCAACAGTTCAAATAGCGTGGTGATCTCAATGGTGGTAGTTCAGACTTTGAGGAAGGACATAGGATCCGAAACGCGTCAGTCTGACGCTATTTTTTGCTAGTAATGTTTGTACCGTTGCGGTTTTTATTGAGCATGTGCAATTTACAATAAAGAAGAAATTTTTCTATATTGAACCATCTACCTTGGCTTTTGCTGGATCCTTTTTACTCTTGAAATAATGATATGCAGACCTCAGCCAATAGTCATGTGCCAGGCTTGTCTTATATCTCTATAACCAATCGTGTTGTACCTGATTAGAATAGCCAAGCCAGCTCTTTGTCTGTAATGTATTTAAACTACCTTTTTCTTATAATAAATCAGAACTCACTTGATACACTATGTGTGTGCGTGTCTGTGTGGCTTCTCCAGGCCCAATGGGTGGTAGCCCATCTAGGCCTGTTAATTAATTATTAATTTGGAACTCTGCAACATACTCTATGACAAGGACCCATTGATGTCCGCAACACTCCCCAACAACAGATGTGTGAGCGATGGTATAATGTAGTTATACTGTATGTGCAGGACAGGGGTGTACTTAAGTATCCCATCTAAATCTCATGCCTGATCTTTAGGCACTATAAAACCATTTAAAGGAACGCATTGACGTCAGTGGGAGGCTTTTTTTCCATGTGGTTTCTGAGGCAGATTCAGTGTCAAAATCAGCGCCAAAATACTACGTGTGAATGGACCCTAAACCTATATCTCATAGAACAACAGATTTCTTCCATCATATCCTACTCTCAGGACCTGGTGGCTGGTTCCCTTTACTAACCAGCCACTACTGCAACCTATGAATAAACTGTATAAGAGGATATCTCCTTCAAGGACTATTAAAATTTGTTCAGACATTGGGTTTATACTTCTATGTATAATAATTCTGGAAGTAGAAAATCCACAGATAGCAGCAAAATTGATGAGTTTTCAACAAATTTCATGTATGTGCAGCAAAAAAATATGCAAACATATCCAAGTCACTAATATGAATGTAATTACTGAATCTAAGGCTGGTCTTACACGACCGTAGTTTTGCACCGCAAATGGTCCGCAATTACGGGTTCAAAATTGCGGACCATTTACGGTCCCATAATTTTCTATGAGGCCTCTTACACGATCGTAGATTTTGTCAGTGGTGTGGCGTGCCGCAACCATGGTCCGAACAGTATACCTTATTATAATTATTGGAAAGAAGAAAGTGCATCAGGCAGCTGCCAGCACAGTACTGTATGTTATACAGCCTGCCCCCCATCTCACCAGTCTGCACCTCACTAACCAACTCCCCCCCTGCACTTTCCCCTATCTGAACCTCAGCAGCCAGCTTGTCATCACCACTCTCCAGAAGGGCCCAGCACTGCGCTGCTTGATCCGACGTAGGAGCTCCCTTCTTCCTTCGCGATGTGTCTCTCTCCCCCCCCTCCCCCCAGAGTCAGGACACACGCTGAGGGAGGGGACATACTCTGGAAGGACCTCTTCATTCTTCAGCCTGCGCGGGGAGAAAAAACCCTGCTAAGGCTAAAGATAAGACTGTCTCCCCACCCAGGGCACACGGAGCCCATTATAGTCTATGGACTCCGTGTGCTTAACTGAACAGCGCTTGCATTAGCGTTGGTATTCCGTCCGGGGGGGTCTCCATGTGGACTCCTTGAGGTCGCAATACAAGTGCTAGTGTGAACCAACCCTCGGGTATTGGAACCTCACAATGCTCCCCAACAACAGATGTGTGAGCGATGGTATAATGTAGTTATATGTGCAGGACAGGGGTGTATTTACAACAAATTCTCTTTTAGTAGTGGTTGCTAGGTAGGTCAGTAAGTTACTGTGTATGCTCAGGGTGCCATGTGATATGTTTTTAAACTCATTCAAAAATGCTCGAAAACAGACACTTGTAACAATGCATGCATTTATTTCAACTAAACAGTTAATTAAATCATTAATATTGATTACAAAAGTAAAATACATTTTATGCTAGGATCACACTAGAGTTCTCCTGTCCGTTCTGTGGTTTCCGTCTTCTGCATGCCAGAAGACGGAAACCACAGACCGGGTCTGGCCGTGAGCGGTGGTGAGTGTTTTATGCTCTCCGCTGCGAAACCGGATTTTTTTATCCGGACACAGAGTACTGCATGTCCGACTCTGTGTCCGGATTATAAAACCCGGTTTCGCGGCGGAGAGCCTAAAACGCTCACCGCCGCTCACGGCCGGACATCTCTCTCACCCATTCAAATGAATGGGTGAGAAAGACTCCTGCAGGTTTCCGTATCCTGCCTCTGTTTTAGGCAGGAAACAGAAACCTCAAGTACGGAGTTCACAACGCTGATGTGAACGAGCCGTCACCTATATAAAAAAAACATGCATTCTTACTAAATGGGCTTTCACCTGCATTTTTATAAGTGTTTTTTGTGTGTATAAAAACACATAAAACTAACCATAGGCATACACCCTTAAATCTGTACTGAAATTCTTCTGTTGCATTGAAACCACAATGTTAGCAGCTGTATACCAGACTCTGGTATCTGAATAAGGAGCCAATCTTGTTTATTGGTGAGTATTAAATCTGGGGCAAAGGGACATGGTTCTTTTAAGACCCTAGTAATGCTCCTATTTTTCCTATGCAGCTGTTACTAATTTGTCTCAGAACAATGGGATTACTTAGCACACTGTCTTGCATTGTGTATTCTTAGTCTACATTTGCACAAATGAGGTGCAAAACGACTGTGAAAAAGGCCAACCCAGTATAATATGCCACCAGAGCCCCCACACAGTATAATGCTGCACATTGGCCTCACACAGTATAATATGCTCTCCACAGTTCTACCACACATTATAATGCATCAGAGTGGCCCCACACAATATAATAGGCTTCCCAGTATGGTGCGCCACACAGTATAATTGGCTCCTCAGCAGACTCACACAGTATTATTGGCTCCCCACAGTGCCTCTCTTCAGACCCCAGAGTATAATAATTTTATTTTAAATTTGATTTGTTTTTTTGAGAGAAAAAGAGGTTTTACAATATATTCAGAAAAGATTAAGAACCAATAACACACCGGGCAAAGGTGGGGGAGCGGAAAAAAACAGCGCCACTTTCTACAAAGCAAAGTTGTGAACAAAATGCATATACAATAATCATTTGCATATTGACACAGGTATAGAAGAAAGAGTGAGTGAAGGCGAAGACAGGGAGAAGGGAAAGGGATCAGGGATAAGAGGGGAAAAGGGAAAAAGGAAAAGAATAGGAATATAACAGGTGAACATTTAAAAACAAATTCACAACCAGAACAATGGTTAACACCTGGATAACTTTCGGAACTGCACAAGCCTGAAACCAAATGTGTCAGAGCCACCGCAGAATAGGCAGGTAGTAGCCATCAGGTACAGTCAAAGAGAAAAAGAAAAACAGAAACAGGATACCAGCCAGTACCATTGGACAATCAAGGAGCCGATACAGGGAGGGTCTGGGGCAGAAAGGGAGAGGGTGTCTTCCTAGCCTCTATATGAGAGGACCAGAGGGACCACTTGGAGCAAAAACTATGAATAGTCTAATTTTTACTAGCTAGCATGCACTCTAGAGTGAAAGCTAGATCAACATGATGGATCAATTAACTAATGGTCAGGCAAAGTGCGGACTTCCATTGACGGGCAATCATAGATTGGGCTGCCAGCACTACTTGTCCCAATACTACCTGTGTGCCCGAATGAAAAAGGCCAGTATCCAGGAAACAAAGAGCTAGGCTGGGGGAAGGATGTATGACAAGGCCAGCTAAGGAGGACATGAACCGAAATACAGCCACCCAAAACATTAAGACCGGAAGGCAGTCCCACCATAAGTGCCTGAATGAGCCCATGCAACCGCACCCCCTCTAGCAGAGTCTCGAGAAAGAAGGGTCTACATACGTCAATTGACTAGGAGTCCTGTACCAGTGCAACATTATCTTTAGGGCCGTCTCCCAATGTAACGCTCCCCTGGAGACACGTTTGACAAACCCATTAGCCTCATGCTATTCTGTCAAGGAGATGGGCCTAGTAAGATCCCCTTCCTAGCGGAGCAGGTGAAGAGGCTTGACCTGCCCAGCGGGGACAGAGAGAAAGTTATAGAATGCGGAGGTCCCACCTTTTACAGGCGAATTCCAATTCCACAGTCTCAAGGCTAGTCCAGGGAAAATAACAGTTGAGGGCTCATGGGTTTGAAGAAGGTGCCGCAATTGCAAATATTTGAAAAAGTCGGTTTTAGGAAGGTGGAATTCTTCCTGTAACATGGAGAAGGATTTAATACCCTCTTCGGAGTACAAGTGGGCGATTTTACAAATGCCCTTAGAAACCCAACCACGGAGTCTCAGTTGGGGGAGGAAGGCGGTCGCGTAGAGGAGTGGCAACTTGCTCAAAGGGGTTAGGTGTTCCCTAGAAGTATGGGCCAGGAAGTAGCGCCACACCACTATGGAGGCCTCAATGCTAAGCAAGGGGGGTTGTACTGTTGAGGGGCGAAGGTCCTTAGGGCGTAGAATACTTAGAAGTGGGGCATCCAACAAACATTCCTCTAATTCTACCCATTTGGAAGTCTCATCCCAACCTACCTTAAGCTGTTCCAGAACCGACGCTATAAAATATTTTTTAACATCTGGGACGCCCGCGTCCCCGTTGGCCCATGGCCTTGACATAATATTGAAGCAGATCCTAGATTTCTTACCCCCCCCCCCCCCATATAAAATTAGAGAGAACACACTGGAGCTTAGATAAGTACAAGTCAGGGAGGGGAATGGCAACTGTGCGAAACAAATACAGAATTAAGGTCAGAACCATCATTTTGACAATAGCAATTTTGCTTGCCAAGGACAACATCGGCTTAGAGAAAGCAGTTAGGAGGGAGGATACCTTGGTCAGGAGAGGAACATAATTTGCAGAAAACAAACCAGAACTCAGGGCCGTCAGGGAGATACCAAGGTAAGTGATGCTAGAGTCATTCCATTGATAAGGGAATCTATGGCTGAGATCGCGCTGAAGCAAAGGCGTGACAACTATGGGCAAAATTTGTGACTTGGATGGATTAACTCTATAGTAGGAAACCCTACCAAAATTTTCAAGAGCGGCAATAGCTACACTTAGGGAGGAGCTGGGGGAAGACAGAGCCAAAATGACATCGTCGGCATACAGACCAATTTTGTTTTGCTGACGGCCCACAACAATGCCCTCAATATCAACAACCGCTCGAATGGACTCTGCCAGAGGCTCCATCACCAAGGCAAAAATAATAGGAGACAGGGAACAACCCTGACGGGTCCCATTCGAGATCTGGAAGGGCTTGGACAGGAAACCTGAGGAGAGCACACGGGCCGAAGGACATGAGTAAAGAGCAAGAATTACTGACTTAAAGACAGGGCCCACATCGAATCTATCCAAAATACTATCAAGATAGCTCCAGTGGACCCTGTCAAAAGCCTTTTTGGCATCCAAGGCCAAGAGCAAGGAAGGAGTTCCATCTCTTTCGGCCTTCTGTATAAGGTCAATAAACCTCGGTGTGTCGTCCGGGGCCTGCCTTCCAAACACAAAACCCACCTGATCAGGTTTGATCAATTGAGGGAGAAGATGGAGTAGATATTCAGCAAGAATTTTAGCATACAATTTGACATCAATATTCAGGAGTGAAATAGGCCTGAAATTGGCCGGTGTGGTAGGAGACTTGCCCAGCTTTGGAAGAGTCACTATGGTAGCAGACAGCATCTCCTCAGGAAAACTTTGGTCCTCCGTTGCCCTCCTGAACACCCCCAAAAGATAAGGAGACAAGTCGTCTACAAACTTTTTGTAATAGATCCCCGAGAAACCACCTGGGCTGGGGGATTTAATTGGTTTCAGCGAGGCTATGGCCTCCTGCACCTCCAGCAAAGTGATAGGTGAGGCCAGAGATTTGGATTGTTCAGGAGAGAGACGAGGGAGAGACACTGAGTCTAAAACCCATTGATCTCGTCTTTGGTGGGCTGATATGTCTGGTGGTCCTCTCTAAGGTTGTACAAGGACTTATAGTACAAACGAAATTGGTCCGCAATGAGGCGAGGGTCGACAATCCTATTTCCCTGATGATCTAAAAGATAAGCGATACAGGATTTGGGCTGAGATTGTTTAATTTTTCTGTCTAAGAAGGCGCTAGCCTTACTGTTGTGGACATAGGCCTGGCATTGGAAGCGTTTAAAAGCCAAGTCTTGTTGACAGACCAGAAGGCCCTGCAGACGTAGTTGACACTGCCTAATCCCTGCAGACACAGCAGGGGTGGGGTTAAGTTTATTAAGTGCGGAGAGGGAGGATAAAAAATTAAGCACCAAGTCAATATCTCTAGAGTGCTCCTTTTTGGCCCTTGCACAGGCTTGAATGAGGACCCCACGCATATAGGCCTTATGGGTGTTTCAAAGGACATGATCCCAGAGTATAATACTTGTAGACCCTGGGAAGGTGAGGGAAAATAAACATTTGTACTCGCCTTGCTTGTGTCCACTGGCTTCCTCTTCAGGTCTGCTGCTGGCATCACACTTCCCAAGTGTCACTGCTGACACCTGTGATTGGGCCTTAGTAATCATAGGTTTCAGCACTGCAACCAGGGTCATGTGTTGTCAGCCACAGGCCGGAAATGGCCACAAGATGACACCAGAACAGTGGATGCCCCAGAGAGGTAAACATAAACTTTTTTTTTTTTTCACTCACCTTTCCTGAGCAGGCAATGTGGCCGGGACTGAGCCCTTCCTTGGTGGGGCATCCTTTGGTGAACCAGCCCAATGCTACATCGTAATATCAAGCAGGATGCTCATTCTTTGCAGTGTCCTGCATCAGTCTCTGACTCCCTCTGAATACAGTAAGCAGCAGATTCAGGAAGGAATTTTGTGCTGAAATTTGGGCATAATCTGCCTCAAAATCAGTGTCAATTCCTTTGTGAGAACTTTCCCTAAGGAAAACCTGGATGTGACTAGTCATATCCAGTGTTCTTGGCAATGTTTTTTCACTTCTCTATAAGTGAAACATTGGTTAATTTCATCAGTATTTAATCACTGGCCTTGCACTTTTGCTGCTACTGTGATGACACACCGACCCAGTTGTAGTAAGACATATATGTCTTTAACCACTTCCGGACCGCCCATAGACTATATACGTCCGGGAAGTGGTTGCCTTGTTCTGACAGTACGTACCTGTACCTGTTGACTCCGCCCATTCTCATTAATTTTTCATGTGCCTGCACACAGTATAATCCTCCTACAGTCACCCATAAATTATATATCCCCCCTCTATCTCTCCCCCAGCTTCATATACACCCTTCATCTGCCCCCAGTTTCATGTCTCCCCCTCCATCTCTGCCCCCATATTCATGTCCCCCCTTCCATCTCTGCCCCCAGTTTCATGTCCCCTCCATCTCTGTCTCCAGATTCATGTCCCCTCCATCTCTGTCCCCAGATTCATGTCCCCCATTTCTGCCCACAGTTTCATGTCCCCCATCTCTACCCCCAGATTCATGCCCCCCATCTCTGCCCCAGTTTCATGTCCCCCCATCTCTGCCCCCAGATTCATGTCCCCTCCACCTCTGCCCCCAGATTCATGTCCCCCCATCTCTGCCCCCAGATTCATGTCCCCCATCTCTGCCCCCAGATTCATGTCCCTCCACCTCTGCCCCCAGATTCATGTCCCTCTTCCATCTCTGCCCCCAGATTCATGTCCCCCATCTCTGCCCCCAGATTCATGTCCCTCCACCTCTGCCCCCAGATTCATGTCCCTCCATCTCTGCCCCAGATCCATGTCCCCTCCATATCTGCCCCCAGATTCATGTCCCCCCAGCTCTGCCCCCAGATTCATGTCCCCTCCATCTCTGCCCCCAGATTCATGTCTCCACATCTCTGCCCCCAGATTCATGTCCCTCCATCTCTGCTCCCAGATTCATGTCTCCACATCTCTGTCCCCAGTGTCATGCCGTCCTCTCCTTCATCTGCCCCCAGTTTCACGTTCCACCGCAGTGTACACATTACACTTACCTTATCCACGTTCCCTCGCTGCTCTCTGTGCGCCTCTCTCTCTCACTGGCACACAGTTGTAGACACGAAGTGACGTCATCACATCGCGTCTACACAGCGACTAGTGTAGACGCAGCGGCAAAGCAAGGAGCTGAACTGTGACGCAGATCTGAGTTGAAATCGGACATACAATGACTGCGGGTGCCAGGGGGCCGGCACACGGTGGCGGGCCAAAACTGGGCCCCCCCATTTTTCAATTTGGCCGGGCCCCTGATGCCAGTAGCAGTAATATTGGCCTATCGGCGGCCCTGTAAGAAATACAGACAGAACAGGCAATGCCAGAAGTAAGATCTGCCCCTGTGATGATAAGCAGGAGTGTGAAAAGGTTTAGGACAATAAATATAGATTTACTAGGCAATGCACATAGTGATGTCCAGGCTTCGTGTTAGGGGGGAGAGCCCCAGTCTCCAAAGCGACCCCGGGATCTGCAGCACCAGACATTTCATCTAGTGACCCAGATCGAGGCAGCGTTAACAAGTGTATCAGCGTGCTATGCATGTCGATACTATGGAAATTTATGCTGGAGCAGGGAGCTATAAAGTCCCTGCTCCGACATAGATGACTATGTGGAAGACGGGATGGAGTGTGATGATGTCATTGTATCGCACCCTGTATCCCGGACCTGCTCTGGATTCTACAAGCTGTGAGAGACTTCAAGCAACAGAACTCAGTGGGGAACGTGGTAAGGTGAATAGGTTTTATTATTTTATTAGCTTCTACCCGTGACTTTGTCTGCATGTTGTTGGCATCGATGATCTGCCTATATTCAGCAAATTGCTGCTGTCGATGGTTCGCCTGCTCCAGCGTTTTGGCAGCTCTGAAGCTGTCCGGCTGCTGAACTTGTTCCTCGCGCCGTGTCTGTGATTGTTCCAGCATCTCAGCAGCTGGTTGGGACGCCATATAATGAGCGTGTTGTTGGCATCGATGATCCGCCTGCTCTGGCCTCTCAGCAGCTGTCAAGCTGGCCTGCTGCTGAAATTGTTCCTCGCACCGTGCCTGTGATTGTTCTGGCATCTCAGCAGCTCACTGGGAAGCCATATAATGAGTGTGTTGTTGGTGTTGATGATCTGCCTGCTCTGGCATTTTGGCTGCTCAAAGAGCTGCTTAATGCCTAGCTTGCTCAATCTTCCTCAGCACTGCTTGAGGAGAACTCTGTTGACTTCATGTTTAACATTGGCAAACTGCCAATTTGGATTAAAGGGGTTTTCCCATGTCAGTGTCTCAGCACTGGAGCAGATCAGATAATATGCAAATGCTTGTACACAATGGACTCAATGTTACTTGTGTGTTTCATAGAGATAACAGACCAGGCTTTATCAGCAACCACCAATTAGCTAAGATACTGCTGCTAGCATGAGCAGCTTAATATAATATATGAACATAAATTCATAACAGTCGTGAAGCCATGTCATTTACCAGGATAAAAAGAAGCCTATGTGTTAATCAAGGTTACAAACTTTCTATTTCCAAATTTAATCCAAATTCGTTCAGCTGTTTTAGTGTGATTCAGTAACAAACACATAAACATACAAACGTTCACATTTATAATATTAGTAGGATGAGAAAATAATAATAATACATTTTATTTATATAGCGCCAACATATTCCGCAGCGCTGTACAATTAGTAGCGTTCAAATACAGACAGAAAGATACATTACAAGAAAAGTCATTTCACACAATGGGATTGAGGGCCCTGCTCACAAGAGCTTACAATTTATGAGGTAGAGGGGGATGACACAAGAGGTAGCAGGGGTGGCATTGCTTATGCAGTGGTCAGACAATTTTGTAATAGAGGTGACTGTCATTACACAAACATAAAACTTTGAGCCATCACCAGTCGTGTCCTTTAACATGTGGATGGTGCTTGGGCATATAGAGTTAACCTGAAATGACATCATATCATGGGGTAATGTGGGAGCTGGAACAAAGGAGGGTTAAATTTTAGGGATTCTAATGACGGTACGGAAGGGATTTACATTAAGAATTATGATAGGCCTGTCTGAAAAGATGTGTCTTTAATTTGCGCTTGAAGCTGTAGAAATTGTTAATCTGATTGTCCAGGGTAGAACCTTCCCAGAGAAGTTGTGCAGCTCGGGAGAAGTCTTGTATATGAGCATGGAAAGTTCTGATAATAGAGGATGTAAGTGTTAGGTCATTGAGTGAACAGAGAGTACAGGTTGGGCGGTAGACAGAGATGACGGAGGAAATGTAGGGAGGTGCAGCATTATGGAGAGTCTTGTGGATGAGAGTGATAACTTTATATTTTATTCTATAATGAATAGGCAGCCAATGTAGTGACTGACACAGACCAGAGGCATCGCTGTAGCGTCTAGACTGATAGATGAGCCTGGCCGCTGCATTCAGAATAGATTGTAGAGGGGAGAGTTTAGTGAGGGGAAGACCGATTAGAAGGGGGTTACAGTAGTCAAGGCGAGGGTGAATCAGAGAGACAATAAGTGTCTTTAGTGTATCTCTGGTAAGGAAAGGGCGTATTCTGGAGATGTTTTTGAGGTGGAGGTGACATGAGCGTGCAAGTGATTCAATATGGGGAGTGAAGGAAAGGTTTGCGTCAAACATGACCCCGAGGCAGCAGGCATACTGCCTTGGGGGAAAAAAAGGACGCCATTATTAAAATCATGGGGCACATATTTATTACTAGTTTCTCTTTATACATACCCCTCTTGTATAATAGTTCCACCAGCCTTATAGTTATATGTATACTAGCTATAACCCGCGACTTCGTTGGCGGCCCCCTGACACTTGCGCAAACCACCTGCAGCGCAGGCCGTGCGCCCCAACGCCCCTCTACTTGCGGCCAGTGAGGGCCCCTCCCACAGCATGGTGGGCCGGGACCCCACAGCCACGGTGCTACGCTTGGGTCCCTCTCCTTTACCCCTACCTGCGCCCCCGGACCTCCCTTTACCCCCCATCTGCGTCCCTGGTCCTTGCCGAGACGTCAGGTTTCCCGGGCGCACAGTGTGTTTGTGCGGCTGGGTGCGCTGCTGCTGATTGCTACACCGGCATGAGGACATGTGTGGGCAGCCGGCATATCAGGTTTCCTGGCCGCACAATGCATGTGTTCATGCGGCTGGGCGGATTAGCAGCAGCATGAGGACATGTTTGGCCGTCCGACATATGAGCGGGCTGGGGAAACTTGCGGACAGCCGCCATGTTGAAGAGAGTGTCCTGGGACGCTGGGCACGCCCACAATTCTGTGCAAACCTATGGGGCCATTGTGCTGGCTCCCTAACCCACCCACACACCGCCATGCACCAATAGCAGCTGTGTGTAACTCTGCGCTGACGTGATGCCCGAGCTGACAGCGGAGCTGAAGATAACTTTGGAGGGTCGCGGCGGCGTATTGGGGTGAGTGACAGACTTTTAAAGTAGCCTATTACCCCTTTCTGGCCAATATGTAGGTGTGTGTGAAATTTCTAGGAAATCCATTGAGCCATTCGGGTGTGATTGAGGAACAAACATCCAAACATACAAACATCCAAACTCACAAACTTTTTTATAATATTAATAGGATAGACCCCTTATATATAACAGTCCTCCCCATTATAATAAACCACCTCATATATAACAGTTCATCTCCTATATACCCCTCTTATTCATAACTAGCAGGTACCCGCGACTTCGTCTGCGGGTTGGCGGTGGCGCTGAGCCGCTTATATGCACGCAATCGCTGCTCCAGTTTCATGCCCCACTATCTCTGCTCCAGTTTCATGTCCCCCTATCTCTGCTCCAGTTTCATGTCCCCCTATCTCTGCTCCAGTTTCATGTCCCCCTATCTCTGCTCCAGTTTCATGTCCCCCTATCTCTGCCTCCAGTTTCATGTCCCCCCATATCTGCCTCCAGTTTCATGTCCCCCCATGTCTTCTTCCAGTTTTATGTCCCGCCATCTCTGTGCCCCAGTGTCATGCAGTTGTCTTTCCTGCTCGTAATGTGCCCTCAGTTTCATAGACCCCTTAGATTATGTCCCCCTTGGATGTGTAACACAAATAGTTGTACTCACCTTCCCACGCTCCCTCGCCGCTCTCTCCGCTCGCTCCCTCCACTGACGCCGGCACCCGGAGGAGTCTCCGGGGCCAGCGTCAGGTTGCTATGACAGCCGGAAGCCTTGCGCTGGCTCCCCGGCCTGTCAGTGTTTGGCTTTGATTGCAGACTATGGCAGGTAGACTGCAATGGAAGCGCCGGTTTTATGCAATGCACTGCATAATACCGGTGCCTGTATTGCAGCCTACGCAGACAATGCTGCAATAGAAGCGAAAGACTGACAGGCCAGGGAGCCAGTGCAAGGCTTCCGGCTGTCATATCAACCTGACACCGGCCCCAGAGACTCGTCCGGGTGCCGGCGTGGAGAGGGGACATGGCTGCGGCGACGGATGACATTTGTTCAGGGGGTTGACCCCCCCCCTCCCCACAAACCCGCTGCACTGACCTGTTAAGGGGATATGTCGGGTGCATCAGCCTCCTCTTTAGCCATCCGCGAAGTGAGTAAGCGGTGTGGGATAGCTGCGGCGCCAGGATCATGTGGGCTGCCGCCATCTTCCTCACTGTGTTCCTGCTCATTTGGCATGCCCACATGCAGCCCCCAACGTATGGTGCCGCAGCCCTGGCTCCATAGCCCGCCCACACCCAGCCATGCACCAATAGGAAGGTACGTGGACAGACCAGCGCTGGTGGAATGCCAGCTGCTACAGCCAAGCCGGAGGGTGACGGTGGTGATTTGGGGTGAGTGACCCACATTTAAAGTAGCCTATTACCTTTTCCTGGGCAATATGTGTGTGTGTGTGTGAAATTTCAACAAAATCCATTCATACGTTTGGCTGTGATTGAGGAACAAACATCCAAACACAGAAACCCACAAACATCCAAACTCACAAACTTTCACCTTTATAATATTAATAGGATTGTGAGAAAGTGAATGGTGTGGTTTGGGAGGACAGGTATGTTCTAGCCAGGCAGCTAAAGGGTGTATGGTAAAAACCCATATCAGGGAGATCAGCTGACTAATTAAGGCCTAATATTAGGTTGTGTTGGAGCTGTGGCACCACACTGATAAAGCTGACCTGTCTGAACTGAACCTACAAACCAGGTACTGTGCCCAGGGCCGCCGATAGGCCAGTATTACTGCTACCGCAGCAGTCCAAGGGCTGGATCGGGATGGTTAGGGGACCGATCAGGGCCCTGACATTTTAATCAGGCCCCTGCCCAGGTCAGAGGATGTTTAGGTGGCTACGCCGCTACGCTACATAAAAATGGCCGGCTGCCGGCGTAGCGCAGCGGCAGGAGAATGTCCCTAGCTATTTGGGCCAGCCCCCTGTAGCCTAGTAATGGATTGGCCAATCCAGTTGCAGCTCTTTTCCTCATGCGTCATTGATGTCCTGACACTGAGCGCGGCGGCTGGATTCTAGCAGCAGAGGCCAGACCTGCAGACAGTGAGAAGGTAAGTACCAATTTTAATTACAAACACAAAAAAACTGCTTTGTTGTCCCCTATTTTGCCCCCAAATCTTTCAATTACTACAACTCCCAGCAGCTCCAGATGCCCTGGAGCTGCTGGGAGTTGTAGTCCACCCACCCCATAGATAATGTCCCACTCTATTGTTATGCTGGTGACCTTTTCTAGAGCTCCAGCATAACAATACCCAAGTTGCAGAAACCACTGAGGACTTATCTGCCTTTCACTTTGAAAATGGCTGACACCTGGCAGACCTCATTATGTTAATGAGGTCTGCCACTGTCTGGGTGTAACCGCCATTTTGACAGTCCACCTCTCCGTCATTCTGGTCCCATGGTGGACCTGCATGACGGAGAGCTTGGGACATGTATGACGGAGAGCTTGCCTGTTGTGAACCTAGCTACACTATAACTTCCGTCATACAACCAAAGATGTGTTGCCCTGTGATTCTTTCACTCATGTTAGTGAATGGAGTCACGTTGCAACCTGAGGGACCCAATGCGACTCCATTCACTAATGTGAAAGAGTCCCAAAGCGACACTGTGATCTTTGGTTGCATGATGGAAGTAGTAGTGTAGCCATAGCCTTATGCTATGTTCACAACAGCGGCAATCTCTCCGTCATACAGGATTTTTTTTTATCTTTCAGGTTATGATGGATCGCTTGGATTACATCGAATTCGTTGGACTCTATCAATGATCATCGTTTTTTGTTTTTTTGTTTTAAATAAAATGGTCAACGAGGGTTTTCTGATGGAGTTTTTATTTCAGTAAAAAAAATTTCTCTCATGTCTCTTGATTTTTTATTTTTTTTTAATACTTTCTTATCCCCTTAGAAATGGCGACTGTCTGATAGACAGCATCCATTACTAAGGTGTGGCTTAGTGTTAGCTGGTGAAAATTCTAGCACTAACCCTCCAATTATTACCCCGGCACCCAACACCATCAGGGGTACCGGGAAGAGCTGGGTATTGTCCAATACCCAGCTGTCTAAAGAGACTGCTGGGGATTGGGGTGGTCGCAGGCTGGTATTATAAGGCTGGGAAGGGCCAAAAACCATGGCCCTTACCACCCTTGTAATGTCAGGCTGCTGCTGCTTGTTATATCTGGCTGGTTATAAGAAATTGGGGGGACCCTATGTCATTTTTTTCTAATTATGAAGCAACATAGGTTCCCCCGCAATATTTCTGAGCCAGACAGATATAACAAGCAGTATCCTGAGATTACAAGGGTGGAAATGGCATGGTTTTTGGCCCTTCTCAGCCTTATAATGCCAGCTTGTTGTTTTCAGTCTTTTCCAGCCTAAGGGTCAGTGCACACTGAGTTTTTTGGTGCTCATTTTGAGTTCTATTAGGAGGCTTTTTTTTGGAGGCTGATTTTGAGGCGGGTTTAGCGTACAAATAAGCACCAAAAAATTCAGTGTGCACTTACCCTAATAATTCCAGCCTGCGACTGCCCCAATCCTCAGCAGTCTCTATTAAACAGCCGGGTATTGGATGATAACCAATTCTTCTCAGCGTTAGGTAGCGGGGTAATAATTGTAGGGTTAGAGCTAGAATATTCACCACTAATGCTAAGCCACACCTTAGTAATGGATGCTGACTATCAATCGCCATTACTAAGGGGTAAGAAAGTATTTATAAAACTTGAGACATTAAAGAAATTTGTTTTTATTGAAATAGACAAATCATTGACCATTTTATTAAAGAATTAAAAAAAAAATAAAACAAAAATGATGATCATCGATGGAATCCAACATAATCCAATGGATTATCGTAACCTGAAAGAGAAAAAACACAGCATAATAAAAAAAATATATACTAATGTTACGTCCTCACCCGTTCGAACTCCTGCACCATTCTCTTGCCGCATTGTACAGTGCGGGAGGCCTGTCTGCTTATGATTACCTGCTCCCGGTCTCTTGTCATTGTGTTGTTATTGTTAGGGTGCATTCACACAGAGGAAAATACCGGTGAATTTGGTGTGGAATCTGCGTTAGATTCAGCACTGAAAAAAAAGCCTCCCATTGACTTCAATGGGTTGCTTTGCAGAAAAAGGAACCCATTGAAGTCAATGGGAGGATTTTTTTTTTCATCGCTGAATCTGTCATGGATTCCACACCAGATTCAGTGCCATTTTCCTCCGTGTGAATGCACCCTAAGGGGTGTTTGTGTTGTGTTTGAAAGCTTATCTGCCAATCAAGCCTGAGATGGGTTCTGGGCTTCATTAAGTAGCCATCAGGCCACAAATGTTTGCTGGATATTGTATCTGACATTGCTTTGTCCTTGCTCTTGTTTTGTATTTACTGACCTCTGCTTCTTGGCTTTTTGACTACTCTTTTGGATTGTGATTTGGTACTGTTTTGCCTCTCTGGTTTGACCTCGGTTTGCTGACTCCTCTTCTGTGTTGTATTGTCTTGTCCTGTGTTTGACATATTTAGAGAAGGGACTTTAACCCAGTTGTCCTCTACTGCCTAGGGGAGTTGAGGCAAGTACAAATTGTCTTCTATTCTGGTGCAGAATTCTGTCACATCTGAATGAGCTATGAAGGGACGCCTAAGATATAGATGAGTCCTTGGGCTAGCTGTGTGATTGTTACTCCTGTCAATGTGACCAGGAATATTCCAATCACATTGGGGGTCACAGTAGAAGCAGGAGCTGACAAGCTATTCATATGGATTGACATGTGTCTCCTAAGTTTTTAGCTGGAGAACTACAAAGCACACAATGCCTCCAAAAGTATGTGTGCTTTGTATTAATAATGATGTAGGGGTTGCTATGTTACTAGCATAGCAGCCTGTTTGGGGGTTGGACTTTCACTTTAAACGAGTGTTCACACTGCGTTTTTGGCCTCCCTTGCCGGGATACGTTGGTAACCAATCACAATCAGCTACCCACTTATCCTTAATTTTTTTTTTTTTTTGTGAAAGGTAAATTTAATTCATAATTGGTATTTCGCAAAATAAAGTAGTTTTAAAATGGCGCGGCAGGGGGTGGCGGCCAGACACTTAGACTGTATGGGGCCCCAAAATTCCTGATGGCGGCCCTGACTGTGCCACCTGCTTGTAGTTACCAGAGCGAGAGTCTGGCAGCCAGGCTCCTGTATAGTCAGGGAACGGTTTATTTTGTTATAGTTAGTTCTCAGCTGAGAAGGCTTTTGTTTTGTTTGTTTATGCCTTTGCAAAGGCAGTTTATGCACCACAAGTGAAATAAACACTGAATTTCTGTGCAACCCAGTATTTGTATCCCTGTTTTCTGCACTGCTACCAATAATCTTCCTGAGCGGTTCCCCACAATATATACAGTGTTAATGGTGGAGTCATCAGGCCTTAGGCCAAAATGCACCCCCCAGTGATGCCTCTTCTCTGAAGACATGGCCTTTCACTACTTTGTCTCCAGTTGTCCTCAGTTTAAGGTCCCTCTTAATATCCCCCCAGTTTAAGTGCCCCCCTTCATCTGCCTCCAGTATAATTGCCCCCCTTCATCTGCCCCATTTTAATGTCACCCCTCCATCTGCCCCCAGTTTCATGCTCCCCCCTTCATCTGTCCCCAATTTAATGCCCCCCTCCATCTGCCCCCAGTTTCATGTTCCTCCTTCATCTGCCCCCAATTTAATGTCCCCTTTCCATCTCTGCCCATTTTATGCTCCCACTTTATCTGCCCCCAGTTTCCTGTCCCTCTTCATCTGCCACTGGTTTAATGTCCTTCTCCATCTGCTTCCTTCATCATGTTCCACCTCAATTTGCCCTCAAAGTTTAACATAAAAAACACTGATACTCACCTTTCCCTGCTCCCCTACCGTTCTGTCTCAGGTCCTATTCACATCTACGTTTGGGGAGTCCGCTTGGGGACACCCAGAACGGAATACCGAATGCATTAAAAAGTGGTTAGCAGAGAAACCACATGGACCCCTTAGACCAGACCTGGGCAAAGTCCGGCCCCCGGGCCATATCCGGCCCTCTGACTGATTCAGTCCGGCCCGCACAGCTCTGTCTAGGGAGGCGTGTCTAGGGGGCGTGTCCAGGGGGCGTGTCTTAGTGCCGGCCGAAGATGGAGATGTGGAGCGTGTCATAAAGTAGTGAGAGATGTAAGGTGAGCTGTAGGGGGGAGAGAGAGAGTGTGTGTGTGTGTGTGTGTGTCTATATGTGTGCCTGTCTATATGTGTGTCTATATGTGTGCCTGTCTATATGTGTGTGTGTCTATATGTGTGTGTGTGTCTATATGTGTGTCTGTCTATGTCTGTCTGTCTGTCTATGTGTCTGTCTATATGTGTGTGTGTGTCTATATGTGTCTATCTATCTGTATGTGTGTGTCTCAGCAACCTAGAGGCAGAGATGGAAGGGGAATGTTATACTAGGGCAGAGATGGCAGATGGAGGGGGGGGGGACATGAAATGGGGAAAATAAAGGGGGATATGAAACTGAGGGAGAAATGGAGGGAGGGGGGGACATGAAACTGGGGGTTGATGAAGAGGGCACTTAGACTGGGGGGGACATTAAACCATGGAGGTAGCTGGAGGGGGACCTGTCTGCCTCTAGTTGCCCCCAGTTTAATGTCACCCTCCAGCTACCCCTACGGTTTAATGTCTGCTTCCCGATTTTAATGTCCCCCTCTAGTTGCCCCCAGTTTCATGTACCGCTCCAGCTGTCAATTTATTGCCCTCCTCCAACTACCCCCACTGTTTAATGTCCCCTCTAGTTTCCACCAGTTTATACTGAGGCACCAGGAGGGGGACTTAATACTGTGGGGCAGTTGGAAGGGAACATTACAATGTGGAGACATATAATGTACGGGTGACTGTAGGAGGATTATACTGTGTGGGGGCACATGGAAAGATGATTGGGAATGGGCGGAGTCAACGTAGAAGTGGGTGGAGCTAAATTTGCCGTGACGCGGCCCTCTAGCATAGTTTCAATTTCTTATGCGGCCCCATGGGAAAATTAATTGCCCACCCCTGCCTTAGACTATAATGGGGTCTGTGTGTCTGCACGAATCATGCAGAGAGAAAAGTAGTGCTTGAAAACACACAGGTCCCATTTTAGTCTATGGGTCTGTGTGGTTTCTCTGCTAACTGCTTTTGGTACTATTCCGTTATCGGGCCAGCAGCAGCGCATTTCAGCACCAGCTTTCGGGACAGCAGTTCAGTTCAGCAGCGGGAATTACAATGACATCCGAGGACTGCTGGCCCGATGCTTGTGCCCAGTAGCCAGTACATCAATGACCCCCCCTCCATCTCCTCCTCCTTCCAGTGCTGCCCCCCAGCTCTCCTTACATCTACCCCGTACCCTCTCCCCGCCACATGACTAAGCCGATGCTGGCCCGATGATAGAGGCCGTGCTTGTGTGTAGTAGGCAGTACATCGATCGATGCCCTCATCCTCCTCTTCCTTCCAGTGCTGCCCCCCAGCTCTTCTTACATCTGCCCCGTACCCTCTCCCTGTAATAGGCCTCACCGTAAATCTTGAGCAATGAATGCTACTAGATAGCCGCCGGACGCTGCAGAAAGTTTGTCCCTCCGGCTCGCTGTAGCTCACCGTTCCTATAGTCGGCGTGTTTCTTGTCAGGGCCTGGATTGAGCCCCGGTGTCTTTCCTTTCGGTCTCGGTACTAGCGCTGAGGTGAGGCCTAGTCGTGTGGCGGGGAGAGGGTATGGGGAAGATGTAAGGAGAGCTGGGGGGCAGCACTGGCAGGAGGAGAAGGATGGGGGAGGGGGGTCATCGATGTACTGGTTACTGGGCACAAGCATCGGGCCAGCAGTCCTCGGATGTCATTGTAATTCCCGCTGCTGAACTGCTGTCCCGAAAGCTGCTGCTGAACTGCGCTGCTGCTGGCCCGATAACGGAATAGTACCCTGCTTTTTAATACATTTGACATTCTGTTCGACATTTCAAGCGGAGACCCCCTGAACGCAGATATGAACCAGGCCTCAGTCACGGAGGGTTCTTGAAGCTGTAGGTGCGACGTGAGTGACGTCATCAAATCATGTCTACAGCTCCCGGGCTGGAGCACAGTTCCTGCTTTATTCACCGTTCACAGATCAGTTGAAACCGGGACATACCTCCCGTTGACCAGGACGCAACCCGGAATCTGGGGATGTCCTGTAGAATCCGGGACAGTTGGGAGGTATGGCAATAGCTATAAAGTGAAGTCAATTGGAGGAAGTCAAAAATGTTCCTAGAAACACTTTGAAACTTCAAAATCAGATATATAGCGCTCTTATAATACGCTGTTGTCATTTTCAGTCAGTAATATGCTGTGTGAACAAGGTTTACACTATGTGACGGCAACCTGTTATCCCATTTTGGTACCACTGACTCAGCAGCATTGCAGCCAATAAAGTATTAAAATACACTCATCTCCCCCTGAGAAAGTGCCCACCACCGAGGTCTCTCACAGGAGTCTTTACACCCCCACAACGGGATACAAAAAGAAAAGTCGGCCACGAAGCGGCGCTGCGGAGCTGCAAGAATGTGACTCTTGTAAGTCATAGTTTCCGGGATCCGTGACGTCGGGGATTAAAGCGTAGGGGGCGGGACAAACCAACAATGAGTTATGCAATCCTATTGCCATTGGCTTAAACCGCGGAGAGGGGCGGGACTAGAGGCGGAGCAGCGTCTATAAATTCGCCAGCTGTCGTCCACGTTTATACTTCGTCGTTGGAGATTTCGGAGCACGGTGGCTTACTTGTGGAGTTTGTGCCCAGTCAGGGTCCCAGACTGACTAAGGAGCGGAAGCCCCTGGGAAGCGAATGAAGAAACAGCTTCTACTACTCTTCACGTACAGAGGACTTGTGAGAAAAGGAAAGAAAAGCAAGAGACGAAAATGGCCAATTATATTATACGATCAGCCGTGCCCGGAGACTGTAAAGACATACTGCGACTCATAAAGGTGCATTGACGTCATGGGCAGCTTGTGAATATTCATGAGATGTAAACTAATCCTCCACTATGTAGCTATAGGGCGGCCATACAGGCAGCTGTGGTGTCCTAAATCTCTGACCGAGCAGTTACAGGTCAGTAGGGTACACCGGTGTCCGTCATTTACGACGGAATAGAAACTGGAGGTGTGAACGGAGTCTTAGTAATGCACTTGTTTCATGAGGAATCTCGAGGGCGTATCTCCGGGATACAAAGGCTTTTGTCTTTCATGGCTCTCCTATCCATCCTACTTACCCCTGAAGGGAGGATGCCAGCTGTGCCAGTGAGCAGATGCCTGCCCTTATACTGAGTGCAATGCTTACATGATACAAAGGTCACTACTTATCTCTAGCCAAGGATGCTATGGCTAGGTCAGTGTTACATGGTGATCTGCACTGTACATTGAACTCTTGTAACTTGTTTCCTACTTGCTATAGTGACAGCGCTGTACAGTGTGCACCCGATGGTGGCTCACAAGTAACATCCCTGTCATGATACAAGGCTGCATTGACAAGTGCAAGTTAAATAATAATACATTTTATTTATATAGCGCCAACATATTCCTCAGCGCTGTACAATTTGTTCTTTCTTTGTGCTTAAGGGCCCATTAGGATAGATTGTGTAGGACTTGTGCTTTGTATGCTAGTCTTAAAGGGGTATTCCAATGTACATAGTTTTTTGTTTAATAATTTTGTAGATAATTGAAAGTTAAACATTTTTGCAAATGTAAGTAAATATATTGCAGTTTTAAAGATTTTCCCTAAATATCTTGTGGTCACAGTCTGTTGTCTTGATCGGTTGTCAATGGATATGACCATGAATGCAGGAACTTTCTAAGGTCAGTAAATCCTCCATGATTTTCTTATTGTGGCTGGAATGTCTACTGATACGTGTCGTGTCTCTGCTTGATAACCCAGCTACAATAAGAAACTGTAGCTGGGTTCCTGACAAGTCCCAGACCACAAAGATTCTGCATTAATGGTCGTAAGCATTGCCACTCGATCAAGATAACAGACTCACCGCTAAGAAAGTTAGAGAATATCTTTAAAACTTTGCAGAATTTTTAATTAGATTTGCAAAAAGTTTAACGTTCAATTATCTACAAATGTAGATATGATTATGCAGATGAGAATACCCCTTTGAGGGCCCAACAGGTGCACTGTGCACCAGATTTATCAGAAAATTGGTGTTATAATATGGGAGGTATGATATAATATGAATGTCTGTCTCAGACAGACATTCATGGAAAGTGATATGAGGCACACAAAAAGGAGTGACCCACATTTGGTTCAACAAAGGGCACTGTGCTAGTTGTGCGCCATGTTATCACACACCTAGACTGGAAGTGGCTTTGTGATAGGAACCTATGGTGATCCAGCTCTGGTTTTCTTCAAGGTGTTATACACAAATAAAAAGGCACCTAAACTCGTAAATGTGATAGCAGCCTTAGTTAATTTCATAGTATATCTTGGCACGGGTTTTTTTTTTTTGGAAACTAAATTTTTTTTTTTTCTTTAGGAACTGGCAAAATATGAAGACATGGAGAACCAAGTGGTGTTAACTGAGAAAGGTATGGAATAAGTCTTTATCCTGTATGCAATACTATGGATTGTCTGCTGTGTACAATAACATCCAATAGTAACAGGCTTAGAGCACCTGCGGCCTTGTATAATTTTAGACTTTGTATGACTGACTTGTTTTGCTTCAGTGATCCTAGAAATGGGCGCTTTGCCAATCTGGTCTCATGAGTCCTTGGAACGTTGCTTAGATAAATAAAATAGAACACTGTGGGGGAGGGATGTCATCTTCACAAATCCTTGTAACATGTTAACCTAATGGTTTCTTTCTTTTAAGATCTTTTAGAAGATGGCTTTGGAGAACATCCATTCTATCACTGCCTTGTTGCTGAAGTACCAAAAGAGAACCAGACTGTTGACGGTAACATGGGAACTTGTTAAGCTCCTTATACTTTTTGAATTATATTGAGCCTTGTGGCATTTCATGTATATGACCCTATTTGTAAGCAGTTGCAATATTTGTTAAATCACTTTCTCTTTAATTTGTCCCAATCTTCAGGTTACAGTCTCTAGCTTCGCCATGTACATGGATGGCCCTTCCGTGTACATGGGTGGGCGGGGAGGTAACTAAAAGATCCGTTACACAATAACATAGATGAGCATGAAACGAGGTAAGGCCACTAGGGACATCCATTCAAGAGTAACCAACACGGTAGATCAGAAAACGTGCAGCTGGTCAGGGTTCTAGTGGAGAACATGGAGTTTTTCATTACGACTGCAGCACATTCTCCACCATTTTTCAAGAGTAATCTGATAAGTGAAAATTTGACCTAGGGGTTAGTGTTGCATGTAAGAAAACTTCTTTTCCACCTTGCAATTCCATTGTGTGGACACCATTTTGTTGTAGTATGGATTGCTGTTTTTTTCTCTCCTGTTATAAAAATCAGCACTTGCTCAACCAAAGCCGTATCTTTAAACTTTTTTTTTTGTGGGAGAGATGCTAGGTTTATGGCGCTGTGGATTACTATTCTGAACTGCCGTGTAAAGGAAATCTCAGTATTTCTATAGTGGATATCATGCCACATTCAATACATGATTGTGTGAATTTGACCTTTGTATTGATATTTTTATGTATGAAGTGACTAACTCTTGATACTGTAGATTTTGACTTTCTAATAGTCATGTTTTTCTTTAACAGGATATACGATTGTTGGATTTGCTATGTACTACTTCACATATGACCCATGGATAGGAAAGCTTCTCTATCTGGAAGACTTCTTTGTAATGAATGAGTTCAGAGGTAAGTTCATGTTCCATTATGGTAGCTGCTGAAGTGTTCATTTTGCATAGACTATATATAATATAATTTTTTTTATTTTTTAGGGTCAGGAATTGGATCTGAAATATTCAAGCACCTGAGTCAGGTGAATGTTTATTAAATTAATATAACTAGTTCCACATCATTCTCCCAATAAATAGGGTGAAGTTTTAGTGTGACATGCAGCATGTCCATTCCAAAAGGAATACCGTATTTTTCGGACTATAAGACGCACCTAGGTTTTAGAGGAGGAAAATAGGGGAAAAAAATTTTGAAGCAAAAACTGGTAAAATATTTAATATTTTAATATTTTTTGCGGGGCCAGATGTACTTTTTAGTTATACCATTTTGGGGAATATCTATTTCTTAGATCACCTTGTATTGAAAAAAAAACAGGAGGTGATTTAGAACTTTTATTTATTTCATATTTTTATTATATATTAGTTGTTTTTTTTGTTTTTTTTACACTATTTTATTCCCCCCGGGGGCTTGAACCTGCGGTCACTTGATTGCAAGTCCCATAGACGGCAATACAGTGGGACATTCTGTCTATTAGTATTACAGCTGGTCATAGACCCAGCCGCAATACTAATATAGCAGTGACAGGCCTGGGAGCCTCATTAGGCTCCCGGCTCTCACCCGAACAGGTCGGCTCCTGCGATATCGCCGCGCAGGAGCCGGCCTGCAACTTCACAGGTACGGGGCCGGTGGGGACCGGCCCCGGGGGAGAAGGGGCCACCGATACTGACCCGGCATCCGCTGTACTAGAGAGATGCCGGCGAGGGATAGACGCTGGCACAGGTGCCGGGGCCTGAGACATCGCTCTTCTGCCCTGCCTGAAGCCAGCGGCGGGGGGACGGAGGAGCGAAATAGCATCGCCGCTGCCGGCTTCATGCAGAGCAGAGGAGTGCAGCGATGTCTCAGGCCCCGGCGTCTATCCCTTGCTGGCTTCCGCCTCTCTATTACAGCGGATGCCAGGCGCCACATTCAGACTATAAGACGCACCCTTTTCCCCCCAAATTTTGGGGAAAAAAAGTGCGGCTTATAGTCCGAAAAATACGGTACTTCAAAAACCACCCTAGCAGCCAACCCCTTACTCTGTGCAGCACTTTTACAGCTCAGACACTGCAAAGGTTGGCAGAAAAAGGTGCACATGGCTCTGAAGCGTGCTGCAGTCTTTGGGGTTTACAGTATGTGGGGCCCCATAAATTAAATTCTGTGTCTTCAAACCTATTCCATATAGTGCTGCTTAATTTGGGTTCATGGCTACTTGAGTGATATGGATGACCATAAACTTCAGATTGTTGGGGCACTCAAACAGCAGTCAGGGGGAAACATGGCCTCTCAAAATGCAATAAAGATAGACTGCTCCTTCCACTCTAGTAGCATTTTAGATTTTTAAATTTGAGCTTCAGAAATGAATATTTATATCCTATCCCTAAATAGGGGTTAAAATGATAAAAGCCTCAAACTCCTTAATGCACTAGATGTATTTGTTCTACATTAGTTTCATAGACTTGCCTAAAACCACCTGACTCTTCTCCCCAGTTGTGCTTTAATGACTTTCCCTATTTCATCAGATTGCCGTGAAGTGTCGCTGTAGCAGTATGCACTTCCTGGTTGCCGAGTGGAATGAGCCATCTATCCGGTTCTACAAGAGACGTGGAGCATCCGATCTTTCCACTGAAGAAGGCTGGCGCCTCTTTAAGATTGACAAAGAGTACTTGTGCAAGATGGCAGCTGAGGAGTGATGCCCAATATATCCCAGAAGAAATTATTAAAATTAATGCTTGTCTTTGCTTGCTTGTAATGTAGTGTTTACATGGTGACTAATTCAGAAGCTTTAGTACCAGTGACATTGTAGCATGAGATTACTCATCAGCTCTTCCCAAATTTCCTTTGACCAAGACTGTTCTAAGAGCCCTCCAAACATAAGATCCTCAGTTATGTGTACATATAACTTCATTCTTGTAAGTCGTGATTGTGTACAATGTACACACTGGTATTTAAGGTTTTTGTATAATTAACCTGTTTTTATGAATTAAAGAGCAGCTTTTGTTCTGATCTTGGAGTTGCAATTCTTATTCATTTTTATATAGGCTGACAACATCTAAGCATGGATTGGTTGTTGTGGTCCTGAAAAGTCTTACAGGCTGTTTCTTGAGTTGCACTCTCCCAGAGACCTCTGGGCACGCATGCTTATGAGGAGTTCTACATTGTGGCCTTCATGATTACAGTATGGAATGGTAATCCTGCAGTGTCTCAGCCAGAGTGGTGGAGCTGGAACAGATCTGCCTTATGCAGTCTGGGAAAGGAAGATCCTATCAGCTCATCAGTCACAGTTGTGTGCATGAGGCCTCAGACCCTGGTTTGGAAATTTTAAATATAATTTCCCTTTAAGGGCTAGCTCACACGGGGACATGAAGGAGGATTTTGACAGCGGAATCCACGTCATAATCCTCCTCCATATCATGTTAGTCTATTTAGACTGCTAGCTTTTTTTTTTTTTTTTAAACTTCTTTTTTTTTTTTTTTTTTTTCCGGTGCCAAAATAAGCCACACGTTATTTATGTGTCAACTAACCCTAACACTACAAATTTAGCTAGCTACTTGGGCTGGACTCAATAGGTAGCTGGAGAATGGCTTTCAGAATGCCAGGGCTATATGGTCACTAACTTTTCAGATTACTAATTCTCATTTAGTGGAGCATGAGATTCTGAGCCAAAATGTTATGTTCTACCTCAAACCTTGCTGCTGCCACTAGGTCTCCCTTCTAGTTTTCTGTTCACTCTTAATAGGAAACTTCCATCTTTATCACTGAAACAAGACTTGCTCAGCAATTGGTTGGGGAGGGTCTGCTCTTAGGCTGGTCTTACACTACCGTAATGATTTTACAGTCTGCAAGCTGCTGATCACCAACATAGACACCGCAGATGCCTGTAAACTGCTGCACTCTCCTATAGCGTTCTTTGAGTTTGTGCAGTGCCGTAATTCACGGCCATTACGGACATGTTCTATAAATTGCGGACCACGGTTGCAGCCCCGCCACACCACGGATAAAATATCCGGTGGTGTAAGAGGCCGCATTGACGGTGTACAAATGGTCAAAGTGAAAACACTCAATTGCGGACCATTTACGGACTTGCGTTATGGTAGTGTAAGACCAGCCTTAGTCTACTTCACTACTATGTGGAGACCACTGTGGAGCATGTAATACTGTCTGGGGCAGATTGTACTGTGTGGGGGCCCCTTCACTATCTGTTTTATTGAAGACGTGCTATTGGTACAGGCTGTAATAACATTGCACGGTTACTATAAAACTGATCTTGTGATGTAAATAGTTAACATTAAAGGGGTATTCCCACATCGCATACTCACCAGTCTTTGTTGCTATAAACGCTTCTCTACCTGCTTTGTTGCGTCATTGGTGGGCAGGGTTACATATGCAAAGCCAGCGGCGAGATGCTGCTGGCCCTGCGTGCACGCTCATAGATGGTGAGACCAGTCTAGCCTTCACAATGCGAATACAGACCCGGCATCCGCTGTAATAGAGAGGTGGATGCCGGAGAGTGTAGATGCCGGTAGAGATGCCTGCAACATCGCTATGCTCCTGCCCTGCATGAAGTCAGCAGCGGCAGGAGCTCCTGTTATTCTGCTCCTCCGCCCCCCGGAATAGCAGCATCGCTCCTGCTGCTGCTGGCTTCATGCAGGGCAGAAGCATAGCGATGTTGCAGACATCTGTGCTGGCGTCTACACTCCCCGGCATCCGCTGTACTAGAGAGGCGGATGCTGGGGAGTGTAGACGCCGGCACAGTCTGTATTGGCGTTCTGTTCCCCCCCCCCCCCCTTTCCAGGCTCGCTCCTGTGCACTTAGCCCCACCTCCCTCCCCCCTCAGAGCAGCAGATACATCACTTGACTTATGACCAGATAAGTCAAGGGATGTGTCAAAAATAAAAAAATAGTGGACAAACAAAGCAGTTTTGCTGAAGCAGTGTATTTAGGAAAAGTCTTACATTCACATTAACAAGCAGTATAGATAGGATCCTTGTGATGAGACAACCCCTTTAATTGTTCAAAAGTACCAAATGCAGAGACTATTGGCTTTCAGTACAAAGTAGTTTATCAATTAAAGCTCTGTAAAGCCCCATTTATCAGGCTGTATTTTGTGGGTCTGTAACTGTCCACAAGTGTGGATCCGCATAGTATTAACTTCCAGACCCCTCATTCAGTATCTGGATGGTGGTTGCCTTGTTCTGTAAGGACGTACCAGTATGGCCAAGCAGCTGCATGAGATTGTGCAGCTGCTAAAACAGGGGGCTGACTAACTTCAGCCGGAGCTCCCAGAGAGAAGGCAGGGAAAGTTTACCTTCCCTACCTTCTTGATTGCTGTATACACAGCTATGGGCACCGTCATGATGCGACTTGCCCTGACCCAGTGGTTGTGATCCACCAGGATCAGTGTTTTCTAAGAACTGGGTCCTACAGGACACAGATCAGCCCTATAAGCTATAAACTAACGTGCAGGAAGCTGTATTCTTTCAACTGGAGATAAATTTACCAGCCCCAGTTACAGGAGAAATCAGCTTCCAACACACAGTGATTGGATGTCCTCAAAGGTCTATTATGACCTGATGGGGACACAATGTTAAAAAAAATAAAATGTAAACAAAATTTAAAAAAATAAAATGCCAAAAGTTATTAAAGGTTATAGTTCCAACCCTGACACAATACAAAATAAAAATTACTGTAATGGAGAGGACTATTTTATAAAGTTTTTAAGAAGCACTTTGGGTTAAATAAAAGTGAAAAATAGACACTATTTTCCACCTACTGTATATTTCGGACTATAAGACGCACCTAGGTTTTAGAGGAGAAAAATGGGAAAAAAAAATTTGAAGCAAAAAATGGTAAAATATTTAATATATGGGAGCTGTAGTTTTGCAACAGCTGCAAGGCCACATAGACAGGTGACCCTGCAGCTGTACGGGGACGCATAGAGCGTTTTTTTGCGGGGCCAGATGTACTTTTTTGTTATACCATTTTGGGGAATGTCTATTGCTTAGATCACCTTTTATTTAAATCCGAGGCAAAACGGTGAAAAAAAACCTGGCGGTTTGGCACTTTTAATTTGACGTTCACTGTACAGGAAAACTATTAGTAGACCGGGCATTTTCGGACACAGGGATACTTAATGTGTATGTGTTTGACATGATTTTCTACTTTTATATGTATTATAGGGAAAGGAGGTGATCTAGAACTTTTATTTCATTTTTTATTATATATTTTTAAAGCTTTTTTTTTTTTTTTTAAACGATTTATCATGACAAAGGAAGGGAATAACATTTTGTGTTGCATCCAGTGGAATGGGAGTAACATTTTGTGTTACAGCTAGGTAATAGTAACAGAGAGGGAAGTCCCATAAAGGGTGTCTGTATAGGGTGGAGGGAAGGGAAAAAAATGAGGAACTGATTAAGCAGAATAGGTAAGGAGGGAGATGGTCAGGCCATATTTATAAACTAGGGGAATTAATGTGTGTGTGTGTGTATATATATATATATATATATATATATATATATATATATATATATATATAATACTGGGGTGTCTAGGGCCCGCCACCAGGACCCTGCAGACCAGCGATACCGAGACAGGGCAGGTAAAGGTCATACCATCTCAAGAGCCATGCTGCTCACCTGCCATACAATGTGCAACAACATACTACCTAAAACCTACTGCTACACTCTGTATGGAAAGTGAACAGCGCAGCTCCGAGAAATGTTACCATTACCTGTAGCCACACTGTCCTGGAAGAATTGATCTGCAGAGGTCCTGGTTGTTGTATCACAAATGTAATATTGATGGCCTATCCTATGGGCAGACCATCAATAGTATAAAGATTTGTCTAGGAATTGGAGCAACCCATGTGCCTGGCGGGAGGAGTAAAATAAAAAATAAATATAATAAAAAGTGCCTTCACCGGTCCCCATTGCTTCATTGTCTGCCGCCAGTGTCCATTTAGTCCCGTGCCGGCATCTCCTTGCTGGGAGTCCTGCACCTCATGTGATCGCTGAGACTATTTAGGTACAGGATTACCAGAAATGCGGCCATGAGCCTGAACAGACACAGGCAGGAGGATAACAGGGTGCTGGGGACAAAAGCTCAATGAAAAACACTGCATCTTGCTGTTGCGCCTAATCCTTAAAAAGGAACTTTCACCATTTGAGGCACATGCGGTTTAATACGCCGCTAGAAAGCCGACAGTCCGCTAAATTCAATGCAGCTTTCACGTTCTGTGCCCCCAGTGAAAAGCTATCGGTACTGGTTCACTGGGATGATATCTTGGCCTCTATGGGTGATCTTCACCTAGCTTCAAATTACCTCAGGGAAGCCTCAAGACAGCAGCTCAAATTGGCTTCAAAATCTATGGCCCTGACCACTACTGCCAGAAGGCCTCTCTGGCTCAAACCCTGGCAGGCGGATGCCCCCTCTAAGTTTGCCTTATGCTTCCTCCCCTTCCAACCTGGGAAGGTTTTCGGCCGAGGGATGGATGATCTAATGGAGGGGCTAGCCGAAGGAAGAGGTAGATCCCTTCCCCAAGCCGCAAGGGGCAAAAGGTCCCCATCATCTAGAGGGCGTGGCTATCATCAACAGTCCAGAGACGCCCTGATTATCGTCCAAGAGGTGCAGGACATGGGGGTTCCAGAGAGAAGTCCAAAAAGAAGCCTGCCTTTTGATGGGACGCTGCTCCCTGTGACCAATCCTCCCGTAGGAGGTCGGCTGTCTGCATTCTCCGCGGCCTGGCGTCCAACTATCCCAGACCCTTGGGTCCTTCAGATCATCCATCAAGGCTACGCGATAGAGTTCTCCACTCCTCCTCGCGACCGCTTTACCATCACCCGGTCCCTCCTGGCTCTTCCACAAGCCTGCCTAGAAAAATCAGTACAACGAAAAATTGGGGCTGGCCTGATACAATGCTCAGCCTAAAGAACAGCGCTCACTCAGAAGATGACAGAAACTTCTTTAACAACAAATGGAACAGCACAACGCGTTTCGGACATATGGTAGTCCTTCCTCAAGTGCACAGTCACTGGCCTTGATGGCTCCTGGATGTTTGGAGCCATCCAGGCCAGTGACTGTGCACTTGAGGAAGGACTACTATATGTCCGAAACACGTTGTGCTGTTCCATTTGTTATTAAAGAAGTTTCTGTCATCTTCTGGGTGAGCGCTGTTCTTCAGGCTGAGCATTGTATCAGGCCGGCCCCAATTTTTTGTTGTACGTTCCCGTTCGTGTAACGGTCCTGCAGCTGCTGCCCTCCACCTTATTCTACATACCCTGGATTTGCTTTCTCTCAAGGTTATTTGGGTTGTTGTGACTTCCTCACAACCCACCCAGGTGAGCAAGCACTTGTCTCTACATTTAAACCACATTTTCTTCCAGTGGTAATACACGAGGATCGGCTCGGTGTTGTTTGTTTTTTGCCTTCTAGAAAAATCAGTGGCAGAGTACATCTCAAAGGGGGCCTTGGAAAAGGTCCCTCCTTCAGAAGTAGGCCAGGGGGTCTATTCACCAGTTTTTCTTGTCCCAAAATCTATAGGAGGCTGGTGCATGATAATAGACCTGAGGTACCTCAATCGCCACATCAAACAAAAGCCTTTCAGGATGGAGTCCATAGACTCGGTCACAACATTTCTCCAGCAAGAAGAAGCTATGGCTATGTTGGACCTAAAAGACGCCTATCTTCATATACCAATTTACCAGCTGCACAGAAAATATTTTCGGATCTCCGTTCTCATATCCGGTCACAGAGAGCACCTACAATTCACTTCTCTCCCCTTCGGCATATCATAAGCGCCCTACATCTTCACCAAACTCGTTGCACCAGTTGCCGCCGCCCTCAGATTGCAAGGCCTATGTGTTGTTCTTTACCTCGACAACGGGCTTATAAAAGCTCAGTCTACTTCAATTCTCCATCACCACCTCCAGATCTTAAAGATGGAAGGTCCTCGGTTCAAACTCGTTGGACCCTGTTGACAAGAGATGCATCCCATACGGGGTGGGAAGCCCATCTAGACGACAGGACTATCCAAGGTCGTTGGAGGAATCCGGAGGAAGGAACTTCCAATCTGAAAGAGCTAAGAGTGGTTTACCTAGCGCTATGTCACTTTGCCCCCTTTCTCAAAGGGAAGGCTGTGAAAGTGCAGTCAGACAATATGACCACCGTGATATACCTCAACAAGCATGGCGGCACCAGATCCCCAGCCCTATTGAAAGAGGCGAACTTGATTTTTACGTGGGCAGAGAAGAACCTGTCCCACTTATCCGCTGTTCACATCAAGGGCTCCCTGAACATAGTAGTGGATAAGTTGAGTCAGGGTATCCCTGTATCAGGAGAATGGTCTCTCAATCAAGACGTCTTTCAACAGATCGTCCACAGATGGGGTCTCCAGGAGGTCGATCTTATGGCAACCCGACTCAATGCCAAGGTGAAGACCTTCTTCTCTCTGTCCAGGAGGACAATCTCTTGGAAGTGGATGCCCTGTCCATCCCATGGAGGTTCAGGATGATATACATCTTCCCTCCAACTCCCATCATACCAAGGGTATTGATGAAAATAAGACAGGACCAAGTCTCGTGAAATGCCATAATCCCGTTCTGGCCGAAAAGGACTTGGTTTGCCCAGCTCATGTGGATGAGTCAAGGCATGTATTGGAGGCTTCCCCCCCTCTCAGATCTGGTGACTCAAAGACAGCTGAGATGCCAGGATCTGAGGAGATTCAACCTGACAGCCTGGAGGTTGACCAATCCCTATTAAGGAATAGAGGACTGTCTCGAGGTGTCCTGAAGACTCTTGCAAGCGCCAGAGCCGAATCCACAAACCGGAGCTACCGTAGGATCGGTAACATCTTTAACACCTGGTGCCTTGAACATGAGGTGGACTTCTCCGATCCCCCAGTGAGGGTGATCCTGGACTTTCTTCAGGGCAGCCTAGACAAAGGGCTAGCTGCCTCCACCCTGAATGTACATGTAGCCGCTTTGTCCACCTATCTGGGGAGGCGAATGTCTCAGGATCCTCTGGTGAGCACCTTTATTAAAGGGGCAACTAGGCTGAGACCAGCAGTTACTGCTCCCGTCCACCAATGGGACCTTACTACGGTCCTATTGGCACTTTGTATTGCTCCCTTTGAGCCTCTGGAAGAGGCGAACCTGAAATTTTTGACTTATAAAGTCACATTCCTCCTCGCAATTACATCTGCAAAGAGAGTGAGTGAGCTCCACGAACTCTCCTCAGAACCTCCGTACATCTCGTTCTTCGAGGATTAAGTGCAGCTTCGTTTCCTCCCGGACTTTAGGCCTAAGGTGGCATCAAGGACAAATATGAATCAACTTATTTGTTTGCCTGTTTTTTACCAATCTGCCTCCTCTCCTGAAGAGGAGAAGTTTCACACCTTGGATGTAGTCAAGTGTCTTCACATCTATTTGCAGCGCACTCACTCTTTCAGAAGGTCAGAAAACATTCTGATTAACTACCTTGGTAGCCGGAAGGGCCTCAAGGCATTGAAAGTGTCCATAGCATGCTGGGTAAGAGAGGCTATAAAAGCTTCGCTCACAACCCAAGATTTATCACCTCCTGCCCTTCTCAGGGCTCACTCAACCAGGGCTGTGTCTACTTCCTGGGCAGAGAATAGGGCACTATCCCTCGACCAGATATGCGCAGTTGCTTCCTGGTCTTTGGAGACGACATTCATAAGCCACTATCATCTGAGCTCTCGCTCTACTGAGTCTACTGCTTTTGGGCGGGCTGTGTTAAGCTCGGTCTGCAGTCAACGCCTGCCCTGAGGGGTTACTTGGTATCTCCCCATTTGTGCCGCTGTTAGGGAAGACAGGGAACAAGGGATTATGAAGATAATCTTGTTTCCCTTAGTCCTAACATAGTTACATAGTAGATGAGGTTGGATAAAGACATCAGTCCATCAAGTCCAACCTATAACCCTACAATCCCTACAGTGTTGATCCAGGGGAAGGCAAAAAAAAACATGAGGCTCATGCCAATTGCCCTATTTCAGGGGAAAAAATTCCTTCCCGACTCCAAATCTGGCAGTCAGTATAAAAACCCTGGATCAACGTGTCCTTAAAATCTAGAGTCCATAACCTGTTATACTTTTCTCTTCAAGAAAGGCATCCAGGCCCTCTTTGAACTTGTTTAATGACTCCACCATCACCACTTCCTGGGGCAGAGAGTTCCAGAGCCTCGCTGTTCTTACTGTGAAGAATCCCCGTCTATGTTTCTGGTGAAACCTTCTCTCCTCCAGACGTAGAGGATGTCCTCTTGTCACTGTCACTGGCCTAGGAGTAAAAATATCCTTAGAAAGTTCTTTGTATTGTCCCTTCGTGTATTTGTACATTGTTATTAGATCTCCCCGTAGACGTCTTTTCTCTAAGCTGAATAACCCCAAGTTTGTTAATCTATCGTTGTACTCCAGTCCACCGATTCCCCTAATCATTTTGGTTGCCTGTCTTTGCACTTTTACAAGTTCACTTATGTCTTTCTTATATATCGGGGCCCAAAATTGCGCACAATATTCTAAGTGTGGCCGTACCAGTGATTTGTATAGAGGCATAACTATGTCCTTGTCATGAGAATCTAGACCTCTTTTAATGCATCCCATAATTTTATTTGCCTTGGCAGCAGCTGCCTGGCACTGGTCACTAAAGGTAAGCTTGCTGTCCACCAAAATCCCTAAGTCTTTTTCATTGGCAGTCTTACCCAGTAATTTACTATTAAGTACATAGTCATACATATTATTACGTCGACCAAAGTGCATTACCTTACATTTGTCAACATTAAACTTCATTTGCCAAGTCTCTGCCCATGCTTCCAGCTTTCTTAGATCCCCTTGTAATATTCTACTATCCTCCTCATTATTAATTACCCTACAAAGTTTAGTATCATCTGCAAATATGGACACCCTAACAGCGGCACAAGACTTCCCACCCTATTTTAAGAAACAAAAGTGTGTATATATGTTGTATGTTTGGTATTGTATATGTTACCTTATATTACTCTGGTATGTACATACTGGGGGGGGGAAGCTGTGTCCTTTTAAGGGATCTAACCATATGAAATTAATACTGGCTAATTAGAAATCCGCCTATCCTACCAGCACACAGGGGCAGAAAATACCCCAGTTGTGCCGCTGTTAGGACTAAGGGAAAAAAAGATTATCTTCATAATCCCTTGTTTTTCTCCTACCTTTAGATGTCTTCTCCGCACCGCCGTTCGGTATAAATCCCGGCTTTATCGATATGCAAATGAGTTATCTCGCAACACTGGGGGTGTTTGAGCACTGGGGGCATCCCCAATGCTGAGAGAGAACTCTCTCCAGCACCGCCTCCATCTTCTGCAGCAGCGTCCTCTTCATGCGTCTTCTTCCGGCGCAGGCTTCAGTCTTCTATGCCTTGGGCCTAGAGCAAAGCGGACTGCGCATGCCTACCGGCCATGAGAAAATGGCCGCTTACACAGTATTGCTGCTGGAAGCCTGAATAAAGCAGAATATGCAATACATTGCACAAATAAGGTTTTGCCAATCAAAAAGGAAACTACTGATTATTCTAAAACCATCCTCATTCTCAGATTTCGAGACGTTTTCATTTCAGGTAAAATTTGAGAATGTCAAACACATGAGTGGAATTTAGCGGCATTCCTGGGCTTTTAATAGTTAAAATGTTGACATTAAATAATACTACACAAGCATCATTGTTTCTAAGCAAACTATTACACATTAAAACCTGTAAAACTAGATTCAGGAAGGTTACGTAAGTTTACTTTCCTGCACAAATGCAGACATCCCGAGATATGATAATAATTTACTCTCTCAGTCTTCCCAGCTGAACAATAGAATCTCTTATATCACAACAATTTTACTTGGATCCTTCTCTGGAATGTTGAGTCCTAATTAAGTGGAATAAGTGGATATGACATTGCAGTGACCTAATAGAAGGAGCGTCTGCTGTGATACATAATTGCTTTGTTCCTACTCAAGTGTACTGTGATTCTTATGTAGTACCTTACAAATACCATGAGATAAAAACTTTTTCATATGAAAGTTTGATGCTGTACGGATCATCAAATTGAATATCTTGTCATTGTGTACACACAGCAAACAAAAAGGGGACTCAGAGAGGAGTGGCACAGGAATGTGCGGAAATTAATATGCTAAATATTCTCAAACGTTTAGCGTGCTGAGGCCATTTAGGACTATTTTAGATAACCTGTAGCTATTGTAAAGTGGTTTGGACCATTTTATAAAATGATGGGATATTGCTAAGATATACCATCATTCCAGGGTAATAATAGGTTCTTTCTAACTACAGGTTCTCTATATTGCATATCGTAAGTTAAACTGTCTTAAACTTGCCCAGTCCCCTTTGTCACGCCTATTCCTGTGTGCAGAGTTATAATGCCCTTCTTTGTGTATTATACAGCAATGGTGTCCTGTTAGAGTTCTCACACACCTTCATAGAGTCCTTTTTGTCTGACACTCAGTAACATGTCCCCGTATAGTGATAATGTCTCTTTAGTACACGCTCACTGTAAAGAACCCCCTTAGTTGCTCCTACAGTATAATGCCTCTTTAGGCTTAGTTCACACGGGTGCGGAATAGCGTATTTTGGTCCCAATTTTGACACGGTAAGCCGCGTCAAAATCAGGACCAAAATACGCCTGCTGCGACTGTCACCCACTGCTTCCCGCTCCGCAGTAGGCCCAAAATGAATGGGCCCAGCCCGGAGGGTGCTTCCGTGAGGCGGACGCTGCAGCTCAATGAGCCGAGGAATCAGACCTAAAGAAAGGACATCTTGCTTTTTTCCGTGAGCGGCAACATGCCAGGTGTGTAAGGTACTAAAATTTACCAAATTTTTTTTTCCTGTAGTCTGGAGGCAACAAACTTACCCACCCTTTGATATATTTTTATTGCTACATACAGTACAAGTGTGGAGCAGTCTCCAGCCTTATATAGACAGCCATGATTAATTAGTTCAGCATCTGTAGAGAAGTGACACACTATGTACCTGTATATCGCAACCAGTCCCCGGCCACCAGTACCTCCACTTTTCTGTAAGTGAAACGCGGATTAATTTAATTCACATTTAATTCCTTGTGGTACGGTAACAGGAATTGCCTGGCAACAGCATAATCTAAAACTTTAACACTAAGCTAAACCCCCTCCCCTGCCTAACTATTAATTTACTTCATTTAAAAAAAATGTATATTTACCCATATGCCTGATTTTCTGATTTCCTGGTGATGTTCCATTTTGCTGTTTCCGGAGACTCCAGTACTCTTCTTGTGTCATTGCTGGGCGGTAAAAAACGTCCCTCTGACAGTACAGGGCTATGGAACAGTACAGTCAGAAGGGCAAGGAATAGCATTTCCATAGGTGTAATTGACTTGAAACAATTTTCGAAACTGCAACAGTTTTAACTGTTTCCGCTGTGCGTATTTTTCCACAAAGTGTGGATGGGATTCTAATATACTGTATATACTCACACATATACTACACACTACATACCATATATATATACACACACAGTCAACATATATCATATATCAGGAGCAGGCAACCTTTTTTGTTCGGCGTGCCGATTTAAATTAAAAAAATCACAGATGAGGTCCTTGGGGCACCAGTCAATAATTGTAAGGCTGACGACCCCTATACTAAAGTCATATAGCACAAACCGTAACATAGAGGGGCTGCCATACTGTGCTCCCAGCCATATGTGTTTACCGCTATTTGCCTGGATACACCTGTACTTTTCCATTAGAAGCAATGTAAGTACATGGGCAACTCACAATTAGTGATAATGTATGCGACTGGTAGCAGAGTGAGGCAACATCTGTAGAGAAGTGACACACTATGTACCTGTATATCGCATCCAGTCTCCGGCCACCAGTACCTCCACTTTTCTGTAAGTGAAATGCGGATTCATTTAATTCACATTTAATTCCTTGTGGTACGGTAACAGGAATTGCCTGGCAACTGGATTTGGCTATAGCCGCATCTGGGTACACAGTGTTTTGAAGCGCTCGTGTATATGTGTCTGAATGAGCGGAGCGTAAACTCCATGTGAAGGGGCCCTATGGGTAAGTTCACACAGAGTTTTTTGGTCAGGATTTTTAGGCCGTATCCGCCTCAAAATCCTGGAAAATAATCTGTACAAATGGTCCGCAGCACCTTGATCCGGTTAAAATATAACCTTTATTTAATCCTTAAAAGTCCATAGCAAAAATGTGCCGACAAACAAAAAATAACAGAACAAACGCATAAAAAATGCCAACGCGTTTCGGAGCTTCTACTCCTTAGTCATGGCATGGCATGCCATGACTAAGGAGTAGAAGCTCCGAAACGCATTGGCATTTTTTATGCGTTTGTTCTATGTTATTTGTCGGCACATTTTTGCTATGGACTTTTAAGGATAAAATAAAGGTTATATTTTAACCGGATCAAGGTGCTGCGGACCATTTGTACAGATTATTTTCCATGGAAATCGTCCCTTGAAGCCCAGGAATTTACAGGTCGTGCACCCTTCCAAGTCCGGTTCTATGGTGAGTGGCAGTGTGCATATATTTAACATTTTCTCAAAATCCTGACCAAAATATGTCTCCCATTGAAATCAATGGGAGCCGGTCAGTTCTTTTTTCCTGGAGCCGGAACAAAAAAAGAAGCGAGATGCTCATTCTTCCAGGCGGATTCACCTTGCAACATCCTCAAGACACTCCTTCCCGACTAGGCCCATTCATTTGGGTCTAATCCGGAGCGGAGTGCGCGACTGGATGCCGATGCACTATACAGGCGGCCTCAGGTTCCGGTCCAAAAAACCCTGTGTGAACTTACTCTTAGGCTGAGGCCCTACATTGCAGAAACACAGCGTTTTTAGTTGCAGATTTTGCTGCGTTCTTCTGAATCAATTCCCGGAGTGGATTGAGCAGAAGGGAGACATATAACAAGGTTCCTAGATATTTCCCATTCCTTTTGTACCATTCTTGGCTTTGGCTCAAAAAATTGCAGCAAAATCTGCAACAAAAATGCTGCGGATCCACAACATGGGGCCTCAGCCTTAGAGGAGCAGCACATAACCAGCGACATACTGTCCTGTACTGTAATAGATATGGGGCAGAATGTCACTGGTAGGCAGGTACTCCTAGTATCATAGATGACTATTCTGCTAGGAGTCCCGCTCTCAGCATGAAGCTAAAGCTGATGAATCTGACTGGCATACGGACCGTGTTTCACATGTGCTACACGTGAAACACGCTCATGTGCTGCTCCCCTTAGGCCTCCCGCACACAAACGGCACGGATGTGGTTTTCACGGACCTATACATTAAAAATGAATTGACAGGGCCGCAAATGGAGACAGATATAGAATCTATTCCATAATTTGAAGCTCTTCGATTTTGGCCCAGACACACAGCCGCAAAAACAACGGCTGTGTGTACAAAAGCCTTGAAATATAATAGTCCATAATATTATCCACAATTGTGAATAGAAAGTACAATCATGTGCATTACAGCTTAGTAACTCCATGTGCCTCATATTTGGAAATCGCACCATGTACGCGCTGCGGTTTTAAAAGCAAAGTGGGCATGGAATTTGCATGAATCCCATCCTCTTTGCAGTTACTGTAAAACGCCACGATTTTTCCCGCAGCGTTTCTGGCCCATGGGGCCCGGCCTGATGCGGGAAGTTGATGGTGGGTGTCTGCTGTATAACACAGCTAGTACCCTATGTGAATGTAGAGAGTTCAGCTACTGAGATTTCTCCATACACCTGAACATGTATATTAAATGTTGGGAAAGGGTTAACATCAGCAACCAGTGCCTGACATACTGTATGTTACTAAGCTATTAATGTGCTCAGAATCTTTCCATACCTAGGCCTATAAAAATGACAAATGGCATCATAATATTATATACTAGCTTTTACCCGCGACTTCATCTGCGGTGATTTGAGAATTGGGTGGACACAGACGTGTGAAACTGTAAAAGTGCTTTAAAAAGTTTGGTGGGCTAGCAAATGTGATGTGTTATATTGTGTATGTAGTGATACAGACAATGTGATGTGTTATATTGTGTATGTCGTGATACAGACAATGTGATGTGTTGTATAGTGTATGTCGTGATACAGACAATGTGATGTGTTGTATTGTGTATGTCGTGATACAGACAATGTGATGTGTTGTATTGTGTATGTCGTGATACAGACAATGTGATGTGTTGTATTGTGTATGTCGTGATACAGACAATGTGATGTGTTGTATTGTGTATGTCGTGATACAATGTGATGTGTTGTATTGTGTATGTCGTGATACAGACAATGTGATGTGTTTATATAGTGGAAAGCTATATGTAAATGTGAGTGAGTAGAGTGAGGGCTACTCCTGAGGTGACAGTAAGGAGTGTGCAGGCAGGTTGAGGCAGGAAATGCCAGGCAGTGTGTGTGAGTGTGTATGTAGTGATACAGACAATGTGATGTGTTGTATTGTGTATGTAGTGACACAGACAATGTGATGTGTTGTATTGTGTATGTAGTGACACAGACAATGTGATGTGTTGTATTGTGTATGTAGTGATACAGACAATGTGATGTGTTGTATTGTGTATGTAGTGATACAGACAATGTGATGTGTTATATTGTGTATGTAGTGATACAGACAATGTGATGTGTTGTATTGTGTATGTAGTGACACAGACAATGTGATGTGTTGTATTGTGTATGTAGTGATACAGACAATGTGATGTGTTGTATTGTGTATGTCGTGATACAATGTGATGTGTTGTATTGTGTATGTCGTGATACAGACAATGTGATGTGTTTATATAGTGGAAAGCTATATGTAAATGTGAGTGAGTAGAGTGAGGGCTACTCCTGAGGTGACAGTAAGGAGTGTGCAGGCAGGTTGAGGCAGGAAATGCCAGGCAGTGTGTGTGAGTGTGTATGTAGTGATACAGACAATGTGATGTGTTGTATTGTGTATGTAGTGACACAGACAATGTGATGTGTTGTATTGTGTATGTAGTGACACAGACAATGTGATGTGTTGTATTGTGTATGTAGTGATACAGACAACGTGATGTGTTGTGTATGTAGTGATACAGACAATGTGATGTGTTATATTGTGTATGTAGTGATACAGACAATGTGATGTGTTGTATTGTGTATGTAGTGACACAGACAATGTGATGTGTTGTATTGTGTATGTAGTGATACAGACAATGTGATGTGTTGTATTGTGTATGTAGTGATACAATGTGATGTGTTGTATTGTGTATGTAGTGATACAATGTGATGTGTTGTATTGTGTATGTAGTGATACAGACAATGTGATGTGTTGTATTGTGTATGTAGTGATACAGACAATGTGATGTGTTGTATTGTGTATGTAGTGATACAGACAAGCTATATGTAAATGTGAGTGAGTAAAGTGAGGGCTACTCCTGAGGTGACAGTAAGGAGTGTGCAGGCAGGTTGAGGCAGGAAATGCCAGGCAGTGTGTGTGAGTCTATAGCTGGGGCTAGGAGTCCTGCTTTTGTGAGTCTCCTGCTAGGAAGCCATGTTGTTTAGTGGCACCAAAAGTAGCCTGTGACTCAATCAATAAGGGAAAACTATGTTTGTGGAAAATTGCA
Source organism: Leptodactylus fuscus (assembly GCF_031893055.1). Taxonomy (NCBI): domain Eukaryota; kingdom Metazoa; phylum Chordata; class Amphibia; order Anura; family Leptodactylidae; genus Leptodactylus; species Leptodactylus fuscus. The sequence continues at coordinate 66,929,628 of NC_134266.1, forward strand.
CGCAAATCCGTCCAGGCGTTTTAGCGTGATTGAGGAACAAACATCCAAACTCACAAACATCCAAACACACAAACTTTCACACTTATAATATTAGTAGGATTCATGTAGTATATAGCTGTATGTAGGTGCCTGAATGTATATTTATTTACATTGAACTCAGAAAGAGGTTTTTGGATTAATAGTTTCTGTATCATCAGGATTTTTTTTTGTCTTCTTCTGGATCAACATTGCAAAATAGTAGATTTAACTTGATAGGTTTTTGTGTCTTTTTAACCTTATGAATCACTGGATCATGTTTGTGAACAGCTTTATACAATAAAAATGACATTATCTACTTGTATAATGATTTATGAGATTCTTACTATTAACTCCACTGAGCGCATTAGATTTGTAATAGTCTAAACAAGTCTGTAATTTCTATGAAGGTTGACTGGTGAGGTCACAGTAGATGATATTTTCAGAAATAACACTCTGTACCCAAGGCTGTTTGCTGCTTGTGTTTGCCAAGCTTATATAAAACAACGTGTTAATAAAGCACAAAGTTTTCCCATAGACTGTTAGCTGAGGGTAGTAGTTTCAATAATTCTAAAGCCACATGCACATGGTTGTGTCTTAACTTTATTTTGTAGGAAACCAATCTTGTATACAAGAACCTGTCACAATCCCTATAAATTGGATAGAAAACATAATAGCATAGTGCATTGTATACCGTACAGGGTCCATACAGTGGGCTCTTGGGTCTGACCTCTAGGATCACTACTGATCCTGAGAATAAAGGGGATGCAGTAGTGGCATCCCCTTAACTGTATTTCCTCTTCGCAGTGGCCACTTAGCCGTCCAGAACATCTCCATTCAAGTGAATGGGACTGGGTGTAGTTGGCTTCACAACTGGGTTTCTAGGAACATTGTTGTGTTGGAAAATACTAGAAAGACTGCATCTTCTTTATTCTTCGGATTGGTGGGACCCCTACCAGCTATAGTATAAGGTCAGAGACCATTGATATGCATTACCCAAATGCACCATTCAGTGGTGAACCTAGCCTAAGGCGGACAATCAAAAGAAGACAACCCCCCCCTGGTACTGAGTCTGGGAAGGGTGTTCATCTATTGATCATCCGTCTCAGTCAGTGGTGGGTTGAGGGTGCTAGCGGTAACACAGACATCTTCGACTCCTCGTTTCTCCATGCACCCAATATATATATATATATATATATATATATATATATATATGTATATATATATATATATATATATAATGCCCCACAGAGGCCCATGCAGCCTATATTATGCCACAGTGGCACAATAGATAATAGAGGTTGCAGGGGGCCACTGTGGGGCATAATAGAGGTTACAGGGGCCACAGTGGACCCTTCACGCTCTATTATGCTCCACAGTTGCCCACCCAACTATTATACCACACAGTTGCACACCCATGAACTATTATTATACTCAGGGGTCTTTTCAGATTGGAGCCCCAGGGGAGGTGAAGGAACATAATAAGCACTGTTACTCACATCTTCGGGATCCGATGTTAATCCTAGCAGGCTTTGGGCTTGTATGGTAATGTGTCAGACATCATGTGGTCTGGAATATTACCATATAGGCCTAAAGCCTGTGCTAGCAGTACCATACAGGCCCAAAACCTGTGCTAGCAGTAACAGGCTATTACTACTACACCCGCAAATAAGATGTATGCGTCTTAGCGCAGGAGGCTGCCGCCCTCTCTGGAGTGCCATCTGAGGCCACCACCTCACCTTGCCACCACTATATAAGAAATCTGCCAATCCTAGGAATTCTTCCTGCTCCATGGGTGAGATACAATGCAACAATGATCAGTGTATTTCATATATAACTCCCTGGTACAATGGTTGCAATATGGCCATGTGTTAATAATGCCTCTAAACATACGTAGATCAGGAAAGTCAGAAAAGGTGTGACTCAAAATTGCAAGTTAAAAATAGCTTAAAGCAGGTGTCAGAAAGCAAATCCGCCTTACCCTGTCTTCCTCTGTAGAACATACTTAGGAGTGTGACATAATCTGAAACAACCGAATTGTTACTAAACAAGTTTCATGTGTAACCTATCAACACAATATACAGTCAAGTAACTTGTATAAACACATCATTTCCTATGTCATTGAGCTACGTACATCCAAGCACGGATTATTCCGGATATAGCGTTATCAGACATGTCAAATGTCTGTGGATGTCTGTAACAAGCTGTAAGAAGAGCTCATCAATCCTCATAATACTACAGACTTGTCCAGTCATGTGCACATGAAACATAGTCACGTTTTCACAAAGATTTTACCATTAATACAAATCTGTTTACTGGCAAAAGTCAAGGAAATGATGGTTTATATACAGAGGTTGAAACCTTCACTGACCTAACACTTACATTGGTTTCGTAGTGAGACAGTAGAAAGGCAAAAAGATTAAGTAGCCGAATATTGATTTAATGTGTGGTTTGTTAGTGGGCTAGCAGTTTTTTAATAGCTAGCACACTGACCCATTACTTTTCTGTGGCCCCGTGGGCTCACTGCAGGAAATGAATGGGCCCATGGAGGTCATGGACAGCACATGAATATCATCCAAGTGCTGTCCATGCTATTTTCCTGTGCACTCTATGATATACATGTAGTAGAGGCGTACCTTGAAGCTCCCGGGACCCACTGCAAAATATGTGCTGTCTACAATACTGCTATCTTATGTTGTAAAGAGATCTTTGGGTCTGTTCACACAGAGTTTTTGCAGGTGGATTTTGACGTGGAGGGGGGAACATTACAATAAATACAATGCAGTAGTACTCACAGGAGACGTCTCCCCACATTTCCCGTCTCTTCCCTTTGGACCACCATGACCACTTTCAGCTGTGACTTGACTCTGTAAAGTTTGAAACACAGACATCTTTGACTCATCACTTCTCCACGCAACCAACCCCTATATATATGGGGTGGGGCTTAATAGAGGTTACAGGGGCCACAGTGGACCCTTCAAGCTCTATTATTATACTCAGGGGTCTTTTCAGAGCCCCAGGGGAGATGAGAAAACAAAATAAACACTGTTACTCACCTCTCCGGGATCCGATGTTAAAGAGGACCTTTCATGGGTTTGGGCAAAGGCAGTTCTATATACTGCTGGAAAGCCGACAGTGCACTGAATTCAGCGCACTATCGGCTTTCCTGATCTGTGTCCCGGGTGAAGAGCTAACGGTGCCGGTACTATAGCTCTTCACAGTCAGAAGGGCGTTCCTGACAGTCTGTCAGGAACATCCTTCTTCCTAGAGCGCCTATAGTGCTGTACAGTGTGAGTGGGGAGGAACGCCCCCCTCCCTCTTCTCACAGTGCTCGTCCATAGACGAGTATTATCAGGAGGGGAGGGGGGCGTTCCTCCCCACTTACACAGTACAGCGCTATAGGCGCTGCTGGGAAGAAAGACTTTCCTGACAGACTGTCAGGAACACCCTTCTGACTGTGAAGAGCTATAGTACCGGCACCGTTAGCTCTTCACCCGGGACACAGATCAGGAAAGCCGATAGTGCGCTGAATTCAGTGCACTGTCGGCTTTCCAGCAGTATATAGAACTGCCTTTGCCTTTGGCTTTCCAGAGGTTTATAACACTGCATGTGCCCCAAACCCATTAAAGGTCCTCTTTAATCCTAGCAGGCTTCGAGCCTATATGGTACTGCTAGCACAGGTTTTGGGCCTATATGGTAATATACCAGACCACGTGGCGTCTTGGCATTACCACATAGGCCCGAAACCAGCTAGGATTAACATCAGATCCCAGAGAGGTAAGTAACATTGTTTATTATGTTCCCTCACCTCCCCTGGGGCTCCGATTATTATACTCAGGGGTCTGAAAAGACCCCCTGAGTATAATAATAGCGGCAGTGGGATCGCGGCCTGGCCCTATTCACTCCCGGCCTCCGCGGCCTATAGTACAAGGGGAAGCGGGGGCGGCAATGAGCAAGTCCGGGGAGGTTTGAGATACTCCAGCAGGTAGCGGCCTATTATAAAACAAAAAAATGTTATTATATTTACTGATCGCTCTGCTGTTGCTGTTCGCGCTGCCTCCGCGATCCTCTTCTCTTGGCAGACGTCATACGTCTATGTATCAGCGTAGGCGGCGTGATGACGCCGCCTACGCTGATACGTAGACGTCTGAACCAGCGCAACGAGAGCAGCAACTCTCCTGCACTGATTCAAAGAAAAAAAAAAAGTTTAAAAAAATTTAAAAAAATTAAAAATTGCCCGGGCTGCCGTCCACCTCCCATGCGCCGCCTGAGGCGGGTGCCTCACCTCGCCTCATTAGAGGTGCGGTGCTGTCGGTCGAATACCACGAGGTAAACGCAGTAAATATTCAATTCCCCTCCCACCTTCCCTGGCGCTTTTTTTACACCAATAACTATGCAGGGGAGGTGGGACAGGAAGTAGGACAACGTAGGCATTGGAAAAAAAACGTATACAGTAATTGGCTGGCTAAATCAGTAGTAGTAGCAGCAATAATAATAATAATACTGGGACTTGGGCGTGTTAGATGCCCCCAGGCATGCTTCCCCTGCTGTCCCAGTTGCATTCCAGAGGTGTTGACATCATTTCCTGAGGTGTCATTGTGGACTTGGTGACTACAATTCGTCGAATTTTGGTTTCCCTGAAACGAGCATGTTTTTCCCATAGACTATAATGGGATTCAATATTTGAACGAATAGTCTGTGACCATCAAACTTAACTGAACTTGAATTATTTTGTAAAGAGGAATGGTCCAAAATACCTTCATCCAGGAACTGATTAAAAGCTACAGGAAGCGACTAGAGGCTGTTATCTTTGCAAAAGGAGGATCTACTAAATATTAATGCCACTTTTCTGTTGAGGTGCCCATACTTTTCCATCGGTCAAATTTTGGTTTAATGAATATTGCACATTTTCTGTTAGTACAATAAACCTCATTTTAATACTGAAATATTACTGTGTCCATCAGTTATTAGATATATCAATCTGAAATGGCTGTTGCAAACACCAAAATATTTAGAACTAAAAATGATTAAGATTAACAGCGGTGCCCAAACTTTTTCATAGGACTGTAAGTACAGTCATCTGGGCAGGGAACTACGAACAGACCTTGAAGTCTGAGGGTGGTGGCAATCGGAGCCACCACCTTGGTGAAGGTGTGAGGGGCGGAGGAAATGCCGAAGGCTAGAGTGGCAACCTGGTAATGCTCGCTGTGACCAGAAATCTGGATGGCAATGGTACATGCAAATAGGCATCCTTGAGATCTAGAGTGACCATCACCTTGTCTTGTTGGAGAAACAAGGTTACCGAATCTATGGACTCCATCCTGAATTGTCTTTTCTTTATAAAACGATTTAGGTATCTCAAATCAATGATCATTCGCCAGCCTCCTGATGCTTTTGGTACCAGAAAGACTGGGGAGTAGAGCCTGACTCCTTCCTCCGAAGGAGGGACCTTTTCCAAGGTGCCCTTCTGAATATACTCCAGAATGGAGTTCTCCAAGATGGCCTGTCGAGCGACAGGGAGAGGGCGAGTTGACACAAAGCGGTCTAGAGGTGGCTGAGAGAATTCGATGGTGTAACCTCTCTCGATGACTTGAAGTACCCAGGGGTCTCAAATAGATGCCTGCCATGCAGGAAGAAAATGGGAGAGACAAGCTCCCATGGGAATGTCGGCAACAGCGAGCGAGCACCCGTCAAAAGTTAGGCTTTTTCTTGGGGTTGCCTCTACCACGACCACACCCTGAGCCTCTTGGGCGGTATCTTGAACATCTGCCAGGTTGTGGCCTGGGACGGGAAGAGCCACGATCTCTCCCAGAGGGTTCCTGTCTTCCTCTTGAGGCTTGAGGTAATGACTTGCCCTTGGTATCCACCAGGCCCTCCATTAAATCATCCAGGCCACGCTCAAAAAGCCTGCCAGGCTCGAAAGAAAGGGCACACAAGGAAATTTCGAGGATGTGTCTGCTCTCCAGGGTCTAAGCCAAAGGGGTCTTCGGTCAACAGTAGATAATGCCATGCTTTTAGAAGAAGCCGCCTTTAATTGTTGATGGGAAGCCTCGCCCAGATAATTAGCAGCAGTAAACAGAGAAAACATAGATGAGAGGATATCATCGCTAGGGACCCCAGAATCGATATCACGTTCCAGTTGTTAAAGCTGGAAACGAAGGCTGTCGGCCACAACGGTGTAAGATATGGACACCGAAGTTTGCACAGAGCAGGCCGAATAACACTTCCTGAGGGTCCCATCCACTTGTCGGTCCAGCAGGTCTTGCAGGTTAGAGCCATCCTCCAGAGGTACCACTGTACGATGGGAGAGCTTCGACACGGCCATATCCACTTTAGGTGGGGGGCCCCAGCAATCCAGCTGGAATGAGGAGATTGGATACAAAGTTCTAAACACTCTGGAGGCCAAGTGGGCTCTTTCTGGATATTTCCATTCTGTTTCCATCAGCCTCTGCCAGGGCTGCGTCCACATGGAAGGCCCTCCGCCCCCCCAGAGGTGGATGAGGAGGCTTCCCCATCAAGATCCTGGTCGCCTGACTGGATGGACTTCAGCAGTTTTCCCATCTAATCCATGGGGAAGATGGGTCTGCTAGAACTGAAATCTTCGTCCGAAGAAACAGTTTGGTCGTTCATGGTCAATCGCTCCAGCGATGGCAAGGACAAAGAGCGCCTATCAGTGCACTGTTTCTTGGAGATGTGGGAAATAGAATCCCTGATGTCCTTAAGAGAATCTTCCTGTAATAGAAACATCCTTAGAGAGATCCTTAGAGAAAGAAAAAAAAAACTACCATCAGGCAGGGGAATTTCACATTCAGTGCAGGCCTGATGCCTCCTCTTAGGTCATCTATGCCTGATGCCTCCTCTATGGTCTTCCGGAGGAGAGGTAGTAGAAGATATACTGGGCTACAAGCCACTCACTCTACGGAAAGAATAAACACGTTAGTGTATGACCATAGGAAATAATAACAGCATGATCTGCATACTCACGGAAGAGAGGCCACCCACTGCTTGAAAAGTTGAGCTGATTAGCACAAGAAGCTCCAAAGCAATAAAGCAGCAGCTACACAAATGCAGGCTAGTGCCAGCAAGCCCCACTAGAAACTAGTAAGGCCCAGAACCTCCAGAGGAGGGATCTCTTATAAGGTAGGGCCGGAAGGGACGTGTCCACCCGCTACCAACAGAGCCCTACACTCCAAAACTAATGAAAATCAAAAGGGGGGGCTCAGATCCCTGAGATCTTGCAAGTAAAGCAGGGATAAAAGATAAAAGATCTTGCCCCACCAGCAAGGAGCCGGCAGCAAGGACGGGAGCCTAACAAACACCGCCAAAGTCCCGCCCCTCACATCCAAACAGAAGTGGAGCCAACGACCGGAAGTAGGCCGCAAAATCCAGCCAAGGTAAGTAACCAGACTAGGCCGCAAGCGTGGCTGGAAGTAGGCCACAGCGCAGCCGGAACAAGGCCGCAGGGCAGCCGCACCGCAAGTGCGGCAAAACCGCAGCACGGCTGAAACAAGGACGCAAGTGTGGCTGGAACTAGGACGCAGCGCGGACGGACGGCAAGTGTGCGGCAGGCCCAAAGTGTGGCCGAAACAAGGCCGCAAGCGCAGCCGGAACTAGGCCGCAAGCGCAGCCGGAACTAGGCCGCAAGCACCCGGAACTAGGGCGCAGCGCGGCCCAACAAGGCCACCAAAACAAAACCGCAGTGTGGCCCAAACAAAGCCGGCTCAAGGCCGCCGGCTCAACCAAGGCCCGAGAGCGCAGCCAGCAGGGAGAACACTACTGGCCTAAGGGGCGACCAGCCTGAAGAACGGAGGTAAGCCCCGGCCAGGACGGCAGCCGGCCGCAAACATGCGAACGGCCACCTAACCGGCCAGGTCGCACAGCTGCTACCTTACCAGATAGGCAGCCTCTGCAAAACTAACTTTCCTCTCACTTTCTGCCCTAGGCAGAGAAATCAAAGAAGAAAAAAGAAAGCAAAAGGACCAGGACCTCGTACACAGGCTGAGGAGAGGTAACAAAACCCCAACCCCCAGTCAAGGAGGACACAAAGTCCTCCCTACCTGTCCCACCGACACAGGACAGAAAAAAATACACATGGGGGGAGGTCTCTGTGCCCTCTTATAGGGCTTAGTCAGGCAAAATAATTAATTGCTGATTAAAAATTCCACCTGTCCTACCATCACACAGGGGCAGAAATACCCAACATTGTGCTTCTGGTATGACTACAGGGAAAGCGTGTTCTAATAACCAGTGTCAGCCAGCATGTTCCAATAACCAGTGTCAGACAGTAAGTTCCTAGTAGCCAAAGACTTTAGCTGAAGGCTGTATTGTCAGGCTGAGTTCACATGGAGTTTTTGAGGCCATATTCGCCTCAAAATCTTGACCAAAAAGACGGCTCCCATTGAAATCAATGGGAGCTGCTCTGGAGTTTTTTCCGGGAGCCGTTTCTTCCGGCTCCCCACAAAAAAGAAGCAAGATGCTAATTTTTCAGGCTGAGTCGCCTCGCAATTCGGCCTGAAGACACACCCTCCTCCGGTCTAGGCCCGTTCATTGGGCCTAATCCGGAGCGGAGTGCGTGGCTGGATGTCAGTGCACTGCACCGGCTTTCAGCTGCGGCTACCCGGTTTTTGGTCCGGAACCTGATGCGGCCTCCGACTCAGGTTGCGGTCCTAAAAACCCGGTGTGAACTTACCCTTACAGTTTGGTAATTCCTGAACACAAAGTTACTTCCCTGACCAACTATATCTTTTACAAATAAAAATGTACAGTGTATCAGTGGGTAAAAGGAGCCAGCTGCACTTTCTAGCATTTCCTATTCAGCTGAATTACTCGGCCATGTGACTTATTTCACAATAATGTTCCTTTTCTTCTTTAAGGAGACTGAATATCAATGTGTCTGTGGCTCGGAGGTGACCTCATCATGCACTAATAGGAAGTCCCAGTCATGTGATCCTGGCTTGTTTGAACTGGCTTCCAGTTGGCCAGGAAACCTTCCTAAATGAGCCATAGAAATAGAATGTATACATACAAAGTCTAGTGTCAGGGCGAAGACGGGGAGGGGCTGATTCTTCAATAGCTCCACTTTATAAATGTTCTTCTACAGTCTCAAACAGATGCTTGTTACATATAAAGAGAGTCACAAGATCAATTCTCATAATAGTCAATTAAAGCAGTCAGTGCAGGTCAGATATGGCCGCTCTTTATATGGACAAACAGGATTTACATTTGGCCTCAAGAAGATTTCACTAACAAGATCAGTATGTAGAACGTGTTTCCTATTTAGAGAGTGTTTTGCCATTCGATGTCTCTACAAAGCACTTGCTTGCACTTGACCGCTGAATATAAAGCAGAAACATTAGGTCACCTCGGGCGTTCTCATGTTGATTTCCTGTTGAGGAATTTGTATAGCAAGTCCTCATTCATAAATTGTGTTATTGACCTGAGGGCACAGACCATATATCACGCTCTAGGTGTGGCATTTCTCTAGCATTGACAATGGAGAAAACTTCGACCACATGAAACTTTACAGAAAGTTCTGTAGTTTCTACATCACTGAAAAAATGTGGAAAACCCACTAAGAAATAACTTATACATATATGGGTAAAATGTGGTCAAGTAGGAATATAAAACACCATATACCTGCTGTGAATTCCAACTTACTAAGTAGATTCTTAGTGATACATATACTAAAGATCAATCATAGGGGCAAAGTTATTGAGTTATGCCCAGCCATGTGCTATGGTGTAATGTCCACTGCCCCAATGTTACCATGGGACACTTGGGATTTTAGTAACATATTCAGTCTCATCAGGGAATTTCTGCAGTCTCCTGCATTGGCCTGTAAATGATATATAAATATGATATAGGTTGAAAGACCATATATATATTGCGAGAAGGTGACAGGCAGAGTGCTGGAGTCCACATATATCAGCCCCAGGTTTTTGACTTATGGGTGGTCCAGGGCAGATCTGAAGTAGGCCTCAGCAAGGTGTAGATCCTTGGCTCGTTACTGGGCCAGAAAAGGCTGCAGATCCTACATTGCAGAGCAGTTCTATGAGGTGAAAGGAGGTGTATGGTTCTGTCCTGTAACCCTGACTCCGGTGAGACTATATTGTTCCTGTTTTGTTCATGTGGCTAGAAGTAAGCTGCATGTATAGTTGGGTTATCAATTCTGTTTAGCTAGTGGCTCAGACGAGCAGGTTTTTGCCTGAAGTTAAAGGGGTTGTCCCATCACAAGGATCCTATATATACTGCTTGTTAATGTGAATGTAAGACTTTTCCTAAATACACTGCTTCAGCAAAACTGCTTTATTTGTCCACTATCTTACTTTATTCAATTCATTGTTGACACAGCCCTTGACTTATCTGCTCAAAAGTCAAGTGATGTATCTGCTGCTCTCAGGGGGGAGGGAGGAGGGGCTAAGTACACGGGAGTCAGCCTGTGTATCTAGCTATTCCTGTGTCTATACCATCTGACCTAGCTTCATGTTAGCAGATAGAGGAGAGGAGCTGCTTTCATTTCTTCTGTTCTTCCAGTTATCAGGCTAGCTAATTCAATTGTGTTCATTATGGCAGAGACAGGCAGTCTCTGTATGTAACACAGAATGGAGTTGCTGCTGCCTGTACTTCATAGTCCAATATGGGTGGGCGGAGCTACACACGAATTTGGGGGCGGAGCTAAACGGCAGGTTGCATGTGAAACCCCACCCAGCAAATGATGCAAGAAACCAGGAAGAAAGAAAATTTTACAGCAGTAAAGACTGATGAGTATGTGAGGTGGGAATACCCCTTTAAGGCTGTATTTTGTTTTGCTCATGTTGTGCCTGAAGTCAAGGTTTATTTATTTTCCTGTTTTTTTTTCTAAATAAACCAGTTTGCTGCATATTTTGTGTCCCTGTCTTGACTATTTGGGTCCTCACCACTGCTACTATCAAGCTAACAGTTTTTAATGCATTTTCTTAGTCTTAAAGGGGTTGTCCACTGAAGTAAAGTTTACAGGACTTTTGCCCTGCTCTACATTCAACCTGAGTGCAGTTATTTACTTACCCCTATAATTTTTGTATATTTCTGTATACTGGGCTGCTTGTGTGGCCGGATGTACATTTTATCTATACCATTCTGGGTAATGTCTGATGTTTTGATCACTTTTCTTCAAATCTTTATGGGAGGTGAAATAGCCCAAAAACTTTGTTTTGGCTTTTTAATTTTTTTTTATTACCTGCTACAGCTTTTACTGTATGGGAAAAGCTTATATTTTTAAACCCACTAAGGGTCCGATCACTAACTCAATACGCTGCAAATACATAAATTTCAATTACAGGCTGCCTAGTGTAACCTGTAATAGAAGGTCATTGAAGACGAGCCTGGGAGCTTTCAATAGGTTTCCAACTGTCATAGCAACAGGTTACAGGGAAAACAGTGACATCCATGTGCTGCCGGTAAAAAAAAACTATTAGTAAATCTGCATGTTCTGACACCTTTCTTTCACAACCAGCATTAACAGCCCGCGATGTGTGTTTTCTATAGTTGCATTTGTGCCCAAGAAGTATCATTAGAGATGAGCGAACACTATTCAAAACAGCCGTTTTGAATAGCACGCTCCCATAGAAATGAATGGAAGAGGCCGGCACGTAGACTTTGCTGGCGGCCGGCAAACCCCCCGCGTGCCGGCTATATCCATTCATTTCTATGGGAGCATGCTATTCAAAACGGCTGTTTTGAATAGTGTTTGCTCATCATTAAGTATCATGCAAGCCGGCTGGCTGGATAAGCCAGCCCGGATATTGAGCGGCCGTTTGTGACCTATGCCCTTCCCCTCAAGGGGGTTCTTTCCTATTCATTGGTGGCCCGGGGAGGGGGGCGGGGCCTCCCACAGGAGTATCCAGGGCAGCTCTGGGCGGGGAACTTCCTTTTTGAATCCGGCCAGAGCTGACAAAGCAACCCTAGTAGCAGGACCTTGGCCCCCTTTCTCAGCGATGTAGAGTACCAGCGACGTGCCCCACTGGGGGGCACACACCAAAACGTTCGCTGAGGAGGAGGGGAACAGGGGTTACTGCTTATGTCAGATAATATATATTTAATAAAGCTGTGGCCGACCCCACCCATTCAAAGGTAACTTGGTCCGTATTTATGTGAAGATCACACACAAAGGGTTTTAGTAGAGGGGAAGGGGGGTTTTGGTTTGGTCTCGATAAAGTCAAATACGGCCGGTCTTCAATCTTGAGTGCCTGTGAGTTTTGTAGTTCACTTTTTAGCCTTCTTTTGGTACTAACTACTACATTCTGAAACCCCACATAAGACCTACCATCAATTCATTTATATAGTGCAGTGAATAGTTTTTCTTGTTTAAGCTACATCATGCCAGAAACCAGAGGTCATGCTGAGAATAACAACTGTGTTTATGCCTATGAAAACATGTCAATGGCCCATTATTCCTAAAACAACCAGATCTTAGCATGAAACAAGTGAGAAAACGGCCATAAATCCTGGGAGAACAGAAAATATTAGGACCTCAAGGGATTGCTATATAGATCAATGTCACTGCTTTGCTTTGGTTTATGATGCTCATGTTGGTTCAGCATATGGTGATTTGTGATAAAGTAAAATTGATCCTTGTGTTATTCTAACCCAATTCTAAATCAATCGTAACGGTAATCTTACAATAACAGAAAACTCAGGCAAGAGACAGGAAACTTAATAGGGGAAAATTCCATGTTTATGGGCAGCATGGTGGCTCAGTGGTTAGCAGGGTTACATGGAAGTCCTAGATTCAAATCTGACCTAGAACAACATCTGCTAAGAGATTGTATGTTCTCATTGTGTTTTCATAAGTTTCTTCCAGTTTCCTCTGACACTCCCATACAGATAGGGAATTTAGACTGTAAGCTCTCTGTGGGACAATGTTTGTAAAGTGCTGCAGAATATGTTGGTCCTATACAACTAAGAGAAATAACAACTATGTACATAATTCTAAAAATTTGACATATGCCACAGATTATAAGGTATAAGATATGCAGCAAGTCAAGTTGGATTTTAATGAGAGGGATAACATTGTCAATATATTCTGCAACAAACCCTTGTGTGCATGTAGCCTTAGAGTAGCATTGCTTCTAGTGGGGTGCCTCACAGAATGTCTGCCAGCCTTGGGCAGCAGCAGGCCATGTCCCACCCTTAAATATCGTGCATGGAGGACCAAAGAAAAAAGACTGAATTACCAGGGCACTACTCAATAGAGTCTTCTGAAAACACAAGTAGTGGTGAATGAGGCAAAGTGCGTCTAAAAAATACTGCAGACAGTGATGGAGTTTCATTACTAAAGTGGTCTTTGATCTTATGCTGCACCTTGATGACTCTTATCCTTGGTGTCATCAATATGAATGAAGTTAGGTTTCTGTTCACAATTACATGTTTGCGCTATCACTTCCTGAAGGCTTTTTGCTTTGTTGTAAGACACATACAATTGTTTCTGCTCAGACATTTGCAACCTATTTCCGTAGTAATGAACCACGGCCCATCCTGAGAGGTTGCACAAGGGGGATAACCTCTGAGTGTGTACTAGCATAACATAGCACATATGCTTGTCAAGACACGACTTGAACATCCAGTTTAGACCAGAAAATACAGGTATAGGTCTCTTGTCATAAGCCAGCAATCTGACACTGTTATTTGTCTGGTGAAGTCCAATGCCTACTGTTTTCATAGTGTACCCTAGCAATATAGCCAATGTTCTAAAATTACCACATACTTGGGATTAGTCAGTGTATCTTTTTATAGATTATGTTATAGAATGTGAATATATGAAACACAGTAGGACCTGCATTATATTAGCTATAATCTTTGCATTAAAGCGCTGCTTATTAGTAACAGTATTGTATGCATTAAAAGGCTAATAACATTTATAGCAAGTACAAAAATATGGTGTCCAAATATCCAGTGCCCAATAAATAATAGAATGTAGTGTCCATGTAAAGTTGTGCTAAAAAGTTTACATACCCCGGCAGATTTTTTTTTTTTTTGGCCTTTTTTCAGAGAATATGAATGATAACACAAAAACTTTTTCTCCGTTCATGGTTAGTGGTTGGGTGAAGCCATTTATTGTCAAACTTTTGTGTTTTCTCTTTTTAAATCATAATGACAACCAAAAACATCAAAATGACCCTGTCGAAAAGTTCACCTTCCCTGGTGATTCTAGCCTGATAACATGCCAGAAATTGACACAAAGGGTTTGAATGGCTACTAAAGGTAACATCCTCACCTGTGACCTGTGTGTGTATGTGAAGGTTGTAAATATTGTATATGAATCACAAAAACATTGTTATCCTTAAAACTAAATGCAGTATAAGGGTTAGTTCACACGTTGGGGGCCCGCGCGGGTTTTGACACAGAGAGAGATGCAGCGAGCGAGCTGCGTCTCTCTCTGGTCAAAACCCGCCTGCCACCACCATCGCAGTCGCGGCTTTCCCCTCCTATGTCAGCTCAAATGAATAAGCCAACATAGGAGGGTGCTGCCGCTAGGCGGAAACCGCGGTCCAGCGCGCCGCGGCTTCCGCCTGAAGAAAGGACATGTCGCTTCTTTTCTCCGCTAGCAGCAGCCCGCCACTAGAGGAAAAAAGAAGCCCGGCGGTCTGCATAGACCACCATTGTAAAGGGGCGGATTTTGAAGCGAAATCCGCTGTAAAAATCCACCCCTTTGTTCACGTGTGAACGAGCCCTAACTATTTATGTTTCAAACTGAATATGATATTATGTGACAAGATGATGCCAGCAATATCTGGATATAGCTATAATATGCCTTTTTGTCCCAGGTTGAAACTAAAATTATATGTCCCTCCTGGCATCTTGTAATCTATTGTCTTTGGAGATAGTAGTCCTCCCCCAGCTGACTTGAGCAGTCTCCATTTGGTTGGAGACAATGGGCATCTCTAAGTGGAAAAACCAGTTAGGCTGTTGTAGAGCATGAACAGATAACATTCAATTAACCAAAAGCCCCCACACATCTAGTGGATGGAGTTCAGAGCCAAATCAAAGCTGTATACTAGGCTATATGTATATACTGTAATGAACACATGGGATTGTGAAGATTGAGGCTGCAAAGACATTCCTGTGGGTTATGGGCTTTTGACAGTGTACCAGACATCATGACAAGATGGCCGCTATACTGCGCTCAGGTGTAGGCCTGAACATGTGGACACAGGGAGATTATACAGGGTTTCCCATGAGAGCATGGGAGGACTTGGCTCACCCACAGGAACTACATCACAGAATCACATGGCAAGAAGTCACTCCCACAGGAAATGACATCGGATAAGCCACACGGCAAGAAGCTACATCACTTCCTAGAGGTAGTACCCTGGAGCTGATGTCACAGGAGGCGGATACCTCGACCAACCAATCAGAGCTTGCCTGTTTGTTTACTTCCTGTATGTGGCTATAAAAACCTTGATGCATAATAAAGCTCTCTCTATTTGTGTGCACTGCTCAGACTAAGAAAGAGATTCTTATACCAAACATTTCGTGTGGCACTTAGTCTTTGAATTTGGCCAGCAATAGTCACTCACAAGTTAGCTGCTGAACAGGTGACCAAAAAGGCCCTGTTTCTGACATGTATAACAGCTGAGTGAGTTTCTGGAACCAGACAGACTGTTGCATCTTTCCTCCAGCCACTGACGTTTCTGGATTGTGAGTCCTGGAGAAAGCAAAAGAATTGTCCATGGATCTACGGGAAAAGGTAGTTGAACTGTACAAAACAGGAAAGGGATACAAAAAGATATCCAAGGAATTGCTAATGCCAGTCAGCCGTGTTCACGCTGTGATTAACAAATGGAAACTCAAGGGGCTCTGTAAAAACCAAATCACGGTCAGGTAGACCAACCAAGATTCTGGCTACAACTAATCAGAAAATTGTTCAGGATGCAAATAAAAACTCACACATAACATCAGCTGAAATACAGGACTCTCTGAAAACTATTGATGTGACTGTTACAAGATGCACAATAAGGAGGCACTTGAAGAAGAATAATGGGCTACATGGTCGAGTTGCCAGAAGAAAGCCATTACTGCGCAAATGCCACAAAGAATCTTGCCTTCAATACGCCAAACAGCACAGAGACAAGCCTCAAGCCTTCTGGAACACGATAATTTGGAGTAATGAGAAAATTGAACTTTTTGGCCACAACCATAAACGTTACATTTGGAGAGGTGTCAACAAGGCCTATGATGAAAAGAACGCCATTCCTACTGTAAAGCACAGAGGTGGATCACCGATGATGTGGGGATGTGTGAGCTTCAGAGGCGCAGGAGACTTGGTCAAAGTTGAAGGAAAGATGAATGCAGAACATTATCAGCAAATACTGGAGGCAAATATGCACTCATCAGCCAGGAAGCTGCGCATGGGACGTACTTGGATGTTCCAACATGACAACGATCCTAAACACAAGGCCAGGTCGACCTGTCATTGGCTACAGCAGAAGAAAGTGAGGATTCTGAAGTGGACATCTCAGTCTCCTGACCTCAATATCATTGAGCCACTCTGGGGAGATATCAAGCAAGTACTGTACATGCAAGACAGCTCAGGAATTTACAGGAACTGGAGACTTTTTGCTAAGAAGAATGGGCAGCTTTACTATCTGAGAAAATAAACTAAAACCAAAACCAAAAAAATACCACACAGGAAATAATAAAGAAATCTAAGTTTATTAATATCCTAATAAAAACATGTAAGGATATATAGAGTGCAAAGATGCATGAATAACATATATAAAGGGGGGGCTGGGAAGTCTAAATACCAGGATACCAAGACAGCATCTAGACTTCCTAGTCCCCCTTTATATATGTTATTCATGTATCTTTGGTCTTTATCTATCCTTACATGTTTTTAATAGGATATTAATAAGCTTATATTTCTTTATTATTGCCTGTGTGGTATTTTTTATTTTTTTGTTATTTTTCCCACACATGTGGTTTTGCATTAGACTCTTTGTTTGTGTTTTTAGCACAACTGTAATAGTGCCAGTAAATGTGTTATTTATATCGCCACAGGTTTAAAAATAATGGCTCCTTATGGGCTTTACATAATACTGTGATATATATGTTGTTTAAACCAATACAAAACCAATACAAAACCCCTACACTAACTTTCTTCTCCACTTAAAGGTTGTTGTCCAGTTTAAAGAAGACCTTTCATGTCCTGCACATGCGGTTTTATATACTGTTAGAAAGCCGACAGTGTGATGAATTCAGTGCACTGTCGGCTTTCCCATTATGTGCCCTGGGGCTGGAGATATCGGTGCCAGATTGGCATTTCTGACAGTGTAACTGGGAACGCCCCTCCTGACACTCTGTCCTCAATGCTGTACTGTGAGGGGACGTTCCTTACCACCCAGCCATGACACGGATTGCTGTCATTCATTCTGCTACTTTCAGTGGACAAAAATCAGTCCATGGTCATGTGATATACAGTCTATGGTCATGTGATGAACACAGGTGCACAGTTTGTTACCAGCCACAGGTCTGATTACTGTGCTGTGACTATAAGGAGCTGTGCACTTGTGTGTCACATGACCATGGACTGTATATCACATGACCATGGACTGATTTTCATCCACTAAAAGTAGCAGAATGAATGACAGCAAGCAGAGATCTAGAAAACTACAGGTTAGTTTACACAGAGTTTTTTGTTAGCGGATTCTGATGCGGAATCTGCCTCAAAATCTGCCTGCAAAAACTCCTCTCATTTTGCAAAAACCAAAACCGCTTCAAAAACTGCTAGCGTTTATCAAAGAAGTCCATACACTGTGCTGGAGCAAAAGAAACCTTAAAAAACACTCCAAAAAAACGTGTAAAAATTTTTTTTCCTAATTCCTGAAGCAGATTTTTTCCTCTACAAAAAACTCAGTGTGAACATACCCTACATATTCCTGTGTACAGTTATTGTCCACAGGGTCTCATGGTGAAATGGCCATGCACAATGGCTAGAGTTAGCAATACATCTTAGATAACTGTGTCTTTCAACACTTATACTGTACATTGAGTATAAATATGTTGTGAATGGAACAAAGGCCTGGCAGCATCTGCTACAATTGCACCTCTTACAGTTACATCCTTGAGTGTATGTGCTGCAACCCAATGAAGGAAACTGGAGGATGGGAGTAGCAGTAGTTGTGGTGATGTCACAGTAGTAGGCAGTAGAACCGTGAACCAAGAAGTAATTTGCAAACTGGTAACAGACAACTCATGCAGCTTCCTAATGGGGGTTGTATTCTCCACTGAATTAGCTATCCCCAGACGTGGAATGAAGGATGCCCACTATAAAATGGTGGTATATGGTGCTTTTCTCCACTCCAAATAAACATACAATTCTCTGCCTCTCACAACATACTTGTGGGGGCTGAGTTTTATGGAGTTCCAGAGCCCAGATACCTGGTGATACAAGGACCACAACTTCCTCCAAAAATAGGCACTTTTTAAAGGGATTTATCATTCAATAACATTTTTTTCTCAATAACACGTCAGACTAGCCTTAAGAAAGGCTATTCTTCTCGCCGCCGTTCCGTAGGAATCTCAGTTCTTGTTGGTATGTAAATGAGTTCTCTCGCAGCACTGGGGGCATCCCAAATGATGTCAGAGAAATCTCCAGCGCCGCCTCCATCTTCTTATAGAACGAGGTGTTCACCGTATCTTCTTCCGGCGGTAGCTTCTAACTTCTAGGCCTCGGGCCTAGGGCACAGCCGACTGCGCATGCCCGCGGCCACAAGAAAAATGGCCGCTTACACAGTATAGAGAGTTCTGGAGAGTTCTCTGGCAGCATTGGGGACGTCCCCCAGTGCTGCAAGAGAACTCATTTACATACCGACAAGGACCAGGATTCCTACGAATGGCGGCGCGGAGAAGACAACGAAAGGCAGGAGAAGAATAGCCTTTCTTAATGCTATTCCGACGTGTTATTGAGAAAAAATTTTTATTGAATGATAGGATCTCTTTAAGAATGAAGCTGACAGCAAATTCTTCCCTGTCTCAGGGATGTGTCTGGAAGGAAAAAATCAAACAACACCGAGCCGATCCTCGTGTATTACCACTGGAAGAAAATGTGGATTAAATGTAGAGACAAGTGCTTGCTCACCTGGGTGGGTTGTGAGGAGGTCACAACAACCCAAATAGCCTTGACAGCAAGCAAGTCCAGGGTATGTAGAATAAGGTGGAGGGCAGCAGCTGCAGGACCATTACACGAACGGGAACGTACAACGAAAAATTGGGGCCGACGTGATACAATGATCGCCCTGATGTTTGGAGTCATCCAGGCCAGTGACTGTGCACTTGAAGAAGGACTACCATATGTCCGAAACGCGTTGTGCTGTTCCATTTGTTATTAAAGATATTTCTGTCATCTTCTGGGTGAGCGCTGTTCTTCAGGCCGATCATTGTATCAGGCCGGCCCCAATTTCAGGGATGTGTCTGGCTGCTTCAAAGGTACAGATAACTTCTTCTCCCTCAGGAGCTGCAGAGTACACATAATAGACCTCACTTGGTTGATGACACCACACACTGAATACCGGTCCTCTGGAGACTTAGTGTCTAAACCCCAAACCCATTGGCCAGGGCTGTTCTAAGTCCCCTAATACAGAGGAGTAGTCAGACACAGTGGAAGAAACCATGTAAAGAAAACATAAGGTAAGCTGAAAAACATTCAATAAATGGGGAAAATATGCATATAAAATACAATATATACATACAGTAACATAAGCAAAAGTCACCAAATCCTGCTCTGAGACCTTCTTACTAAGACAGACATATTGATTTCTCAAATGTGTGTAGACAGGACACAGAATATCTTTAAATACTTTTCATATATAGTAAATATAGTATCAGTCTAGTATACGGTATAACAGGAAAACTTCACACGTTTTCATTCACATATGTTTTCCACAGCAGAGCATTTCTCCACATGAAATCTAATGAAAGTGGTCACAGCTGTGGATAATATTACTTGGATTGCAATTCTCCTACAGGATCTTCCCACGCAGAACATTCCAGAATGATTAAGTCTCCGGAGTAACTATTCCTCAAGATTTCACTTAGGCTTACTTGAATGGTTTCAGGTGCAAACACCAGGATCTGAGAGATGTAAACTCACAAGAACCAATGAAGTCAAGAATTTAAAGGGATGTTTCAGCCATTCAGGATGTAGTATGTGGATTTATTTACATATAGCGCAGGTTTATCTACTCTGACACAGCCTTCTTATTTTTGGCTGCTAGATCAGAGTGACATCATGCAATTCGCCTGCACATTTTCCTGTTGGATTCTGCCAAAAATAACACTCATGACATGGCTCTTCAGACTTTTATGCACAGAAGAGAATTTCCTCTACCCAAGAAAACTAGCGTAGAAGGATTGATAAATGTCCCCCAATTTGGGGTATAATAGATAGGTACCAGAACACACAGTACATCACAAGATAATACTTATGGAGTACCTATAGCTATAGATAGATCAGAGTGACCCTGCTGACCCCTGACAAAAGCACCTACAATTGGCACGTGAGCATTAAAACTGGACTGTGCAGCAATAGAAAAATGTGGTCTGATGTATATAAAAAATTTTTACATTATAATTAGAGCTGGGTGCATGTGCGTCTCCTTTGAAAGAGATAGCACTATCCTATCCTCCTACTAATATTATAAGTGTGAAAGTTTGGATGTTTGTTAGTCAATCACGCAAAAACGGCTGAACAGATTTGAATTAAATTTGGCACACAGATAGATTGTAACCTCGATTAACACATAGGTAACTTTTTATGCTGGTAAATGACATGGCTTCACGACTGTTATGAATTTATGTTCACATACTATATTACACTGCTCTTATCTCAGCTTCTGAGAAAGCCAGGGCTGTTATCTCTCTATGTAAACACACGCTAACCCTCTGTGGTTTGTGTACACACATTTGCATATTATCTGATCTGCTCCAGGCTGACACACTGGATGGGAAAACACCTTCATTTGTTGCAAAATTCTAAAACGACAGCTATGAAGGTAGCCAGAAGTCACTGAGCTCTCCTCAAGTGGAGCTGACGGGGATCAACGGTGCCAACAACACGCTCATCATATGGTGTCCCAGCGAGCTGATGAGATGCTGGAACAATCACAGGCACAACATGAGGAATGAGTTCAGTGGCAGGCCAGCTTAACAGCTGCCGAAACGCCGGAGCAGGCGGATCATCAACACCAGCAACACGCTCATTATATAGATTCCCAGCAAGCTGCTGAGATGCCGGAACAATCACGGGCACAGCGTAAAGAATGAGTTCAGTAACAGGCCAGCTTAGCAGCTGCCGAAACGCTGGAGCAGGTGGATCATAGATGCCAACAACACACTCATAATATGGAGTCCCAGCGAGCTGCTGATATGCCGGAACAATCACAGGCACGGTGCGAGGAATGAGTTCAGCGCCAGGCCAGCTTGACAGCTGCCAAAATGCCGGAGCAGGCAGATCATCAACACCAGCAACACGCTCATTATATGACGTCCCAACAAGCTGCTGAGCTGCCGGAACAATCACAATCATGGTGTGAGGAACAAGTTCAGCAGCAGGAAAGCTTAAGGGCTGCCGAAACGTCGAAGCAGGCAAACCATCGAAGTCAACAACACGCAGTCAAAGTCACGGGCAGAGACACACACACAAATAACATACAAAATACATGAGTGCAAAACTGGGCAATTCTTATAGGGCCACTACACAAACAAAAAATGAAATATACCCATGCGAAGCCGGGTCCTCCTGCTAGTTATGTATTATGGGAAGTAGACAAGCCAGCAGAGCATGTATTGCTCTGGTAATTGTTTGTTGGAAAGACTCAGATTCTAGATTTCTTGTGGATGTTACTTTGACACATACAAGATACGCAAACGTTGATGACTTGGGAACCTTAGCCTCCAGATCTCAATATGATCAAGCACCAAGGGATGTGCCTTCATGAGTCTTGTGGCTGCTAGGGGACACTTTTATAGATTTCACAGATCAGAGTTGTTTTGGTGGCATAAGGTCGACCTGCACAATATTAGGTTTTAATTTTAAGGCTGATAAACCAATTGAGGTTTATGGTCACATTAAATTTATAAGACCTCAAACATAGTACCCACCAAGCCTTAAGGTGGCCATACAAATAAAAGCAAAACCTATAGTGCTGTGCCATCTCTCCGACAGGTGATCAGTGGATTTAGCTTGTTGAATTTCAGTATGCCCAAAACTTTGTTCACACATTAAATAAGCTAGTAAGAGAAGTGTCTGGCAGTATCTTCTTTTGTTCAAAAAGAATAGCTTGTCATGTATGGGCCATCCTTGCAAGTGACGCAGGTACAGCTGTCAGGTGTCAACTCACTCCACTCACTCAATCTTGCACTCACCCTTCACTCTGGCTGCAAATTGAGCGTAAATGGCCCCCCAACACAGTCCATGCACTCCAAATAAACACCGCTGCCACCAGTGACTTGACAGCCTCGTTGGAGGAGGCGCTTCTGATGTAAGTGGGACACATCCAGCTCTCTTACTTGACTTCCACACATTTGTGTTGGTTATACGGTAAAAACAGCTTCTTATGGCTCATGTGTAACCACACCTCCCTGCCAAGGTGCCCCCACTTCCTTTTACTCCCTGAAGTGGGAAATCAAGGCCTTATTTTCATCTGTATATTTGTGCTCTTGTAGAGCTGTGTGTGTCTGCTGGGCTATATATTTAAAATTATATGAATACGTAATAAAACATATACAATAACACATAGCCCATCTCATTAAATAGATCTTCAACCCCCACTATCCAAAAATATTGTTATTTATCCCGTACGGTGAACTCTATACTGCAATCTGCAAATTAACATATTTTGGTCACTTTGCCTGCAAATAAGGAGCCCTGACATATCTCAAAATCACAGTAAAAAAGTTATAGGTGTGAAAATATGGTGACCCCAAGAAAATCGTTCCTTTTACTTTTAAAAGCGGTAAAACGTAATAAAAAATAGTATAAGTATGGTAACACCATAATCGTATTGACCCGCAGGACAAAGCTTCTATGGCATTTATAATGCAGAGTGAATGCCATAACAACAAAATGCAAAAAATTATTTGTGAATTTTTTAATTCACATAGACCTCCCCCCCCCAAATTAAAAGCTAATCAAAACATTACATGTACCCCAAAATTGTGGCAAAAGTAGAACTTGTCGCACAAAGAATAAGCCCTCACATAGCTATGTGGACAGAAAAATAAAAAGGTATGAATTTTGGAAATGGAGGGTATGAAAAAAGTTGCTGAGCATTAAAGGTCCATTCACACGGAGGAAAGTGGCGCTGAATTTGGTGCTGAATTTCAGCGCCGAAAAAAAGCCTCCCATTGACTTCAATGGGTTCCTTTTTCTGCTAGCAAAATTTCAGTTCTGCTAGCAGAAAAAGGAACCCATTGAAGTCAATTGAAATTCAGCACCAAATTCAGCGACATTTTCCTCCGTTTGAATGAACCCTTTCATACAAACTACCCTGCGTCCTTAAAGAGTTAAATAGATATTCATCGACTACAATTTGCACCCGTGATTTCTGAATTTCGACATAAAGGCTTCTATCCTCGTGATAAGTCGAATAATAAATGTTCTTTAAACTTTGACCAGCCCATGAACTCATAAGGCTGACCTCATTAAGGATTTCTGCAAGCATAAGAATCCTGAAATCTGATGTAATTAATAAAGGCAGAAACTGGACGCAACCAGAAAGTGCAAGCTCCAAACATCTGTATTTCATCTCCTACTTACATTACAGCTAACATAGGGATTGACGTTGTCTTACATTTTCATTTTCATCTCCAAAACCCTTTGTGTGAACGTATCTCACTATGAAATAAAAGATACAGTATATATTATAAGACATAAATAATGTTCCAAAAAAATAAAAATCACACAAAAATGTAATTAATATAAAAACAGCCTCTCCCTTTAGTGGACCCAGCACATCTGTATATTACACAAACACATCATAGATTTCAATGCGTGCAGTTTACGTGGGATGTCTCCCCAGGGAAAATAATTTCAAGACAAGCTTAAAATGCTGTAAAATAACAAAAGCAGTCACACACATGTCCATAAAGACGTAACATGTAACTTCTGTGGCCAGGGGCTAGCTGCTCTCGTCATATCAACATGTCACCACTGGACCAGGATGTAACAACAATGGGAGGACTGGGCATTATCGGAGCTGAAGTAGTGGGGTATCCATAAGAACAGTATGACTGGGCTTTGTAACAGTCCCGACACATGGACATTACTTGTCAGTAAAATATGACCTGTATCACTGCTGTATTTTCCAGAGACCCGGACTCACATTATAATAATTGTCTATGATGTTGTAAGTCATTTCCCCACCATAGAACTACTGTCTCTGCCATAACCATGACAGAAAAATACTCACAGTGATAGATAACCATGAGACTGTGAGTCCGGGTCTCCAGGCACAATACGGTTCAGGAAATATGGCCGATATACGAACTGCATTTTCCAAACTGGACTGCTGGGCACAAGGACCCTAAAGCTGGTTTAAAAAAATGTCTGGGCCCAGATAGAGAAGGAAGGGTTAAATGTAAATGCGGCTAAAATGTACTAAAGGAACATGGTCGACAGTTGTGAGAAATTATACAGGGGGCCCAAGATGAGCCTTTAGTTATACCCTACAATAGACAAACTATAGTGGCGCACGATCCACCATATTCCACATATATGAGGTTATTTGAAGGGTTCAATATCCCAACAAAGCCTGTATGACATCTCACAGGGGCTCTGCAGTTCCTTATGCCCCATGCACTACAAGTACAACGCTTAGTAATGCACATATCTTACCCAAGCAACTCAAAGTACAGTGTGGAAATTCTTGTTATGTAAAAAGTAGAACAGGAAATCTTGTGGCTGCCATCTACATGATCATCTATCTATGGTGAAGCCAACTATCAGCTCTGTATGTTATCTGAGTGTGGGAGAAAACCCCCAGGAAACATCAAGGAGAACATACAAACTCTATGCAGATTTGGTCCTTGGTCAGAACCAAGGACTCCAGCAGTGCAAGGCAACACTGCTAACTACTCTACCGCCATACTGGCCACGTCCATATAGTCTCCGCACACCTGACTCTGCTTTATACAAAAGCCCTTAGACACAATCTTGTTTTTACAAATATAAGTTTGCAGAGAAGAAGCAGAATACATCTTGCCAAATGACGTTTGACCGGATTGTATGTCTAGATATAATCAAACTATGTTGATTTTAATGATTAACCTTTACAACTGGACAATAACCTGTAAGTTTCCTTCTGTCCACGTCAGAAAATGTTATACAACTATACAGCTAGATATCACTGTAGTGGATAGCAGGGCTTCCATTGACCGACTGTATGGATTAAATGACACTAAATGTGTACAAAAGTCCCACTTTGCAGAAAAAAAAGATCCATATCTTATGTACCTTGAAGAGAAAGTGTCGCTAGGGAACAACCTATTGTTTAAATCACATTTTTATATTAAATGCATTTTTTTCAAAAAGTTTCTGATGGTTGTTTTAAATTTTCTATGTCATTACCTATAATTGAAAAATAACTTCTAAACAATCTTGCAATTCCATTTCTTGCCATTAAGGGGGTGTTCACACTATCGTTGGTGTCCGCACAGCAGTGTCCGTGGCTATTGTCCATACAAGATTTTAGCAACAGACACTAGCTGGTCAGTTTGCAATTTCCATTCATTTCAATGGGATTTTATCTTTTGTCCTTTAGTGTCAGTTTGTGTCCGTTTACAACCAGATCCGTTTTTTCAAATGGACAAAAAAAATCCTTCATGCAGGACTTTTTGTCCGTTTGAAAAAACGGACAGTAAGTGACTGTTTTTTTTTTTTTTTTAATCATTAAGGTCTATGGACAACGGACATATAACAGACAGTAACTGATTGCTATCTCCAGAATAAACTCTTCTCCATATGTGTCCGTTGATAGGTTTCTGTTTTGTTTTTTTTTAACTGACACCGTCTGAGTGGACACCAACAGTAATGTGAACCCTACCTAAGCCCTAAATAAGTTGTGACTACTTGCATCCTGTAGAGAGACCATGGGCCATAGACACAAAGGGCCTGGAATAGGGCCTAGAATTTTCTAGGCATGCTCTGTGACCTGGCAAATAAACAAAAAGAAACCTCTACATCAGGGGTCCCCAACCGCCGGTCTGCGGACCAGTACCGGGCCGCAGGGCACGTTGCACCGGTCCGCGTACCGGCGGCGAAGAGTCAGCAGCTGCTGTGGAGCCGGCGAGTGCCCGGGCTTGAGCCAGGACTCGCTGTATGTCCGGAATTCTAGTACTATGCAGGACATGCAGCGGGTTTTGGCTCCGCCCTGCACTCGCCTACCAAACTTTGGGCAACTACATTACATGTCACTTGTCCCTGTGACGTATAATGTAGCTGTAGTGAGGCTGTAGTGAAGTTAATAGCAGCATTAGGAGTGATATCTGTCATCAGTAGCCATCTTCATAACAGTGTCTGTCATCAGTAGCCATCTTCATAACCTGCAGTGTCAGTCATCAGTAGCCATCTTCATAACCTGCAGTGTCTGTCATCAGTAGCCATCTTCATAACCTGCAGTGTCCGTCAGTTTGCACTTTCTCTTGTGTTTTCATTGTACATGATTCTAATCTACACCCCTATGCTTAACCCCGGCCCATCCACACCCCTTCCCGCCCCCACCAAGCCATAGAAAAATTGTCTTGCTGAAAATGGTCCCTGGTGGAAAAAAGGTTGGGGGACCACTGCTCTACATAATCAAGATCACAGCGAAAAACAAAACATGTTGGCTGCAAAAACAACTTTCTCTGGGCAGAGGTCATGGCACAGAGGGGGGAGCAGATAAGTTGTGAAATCTTCTATTGTAACTAGTGAATTCTATGTGTTATCTTCATATACACGAGAGCAGTGATGATCAGTGCGCTGATAAGTGAGGGTCTGCTGCAAAGAAATCTACAGAAAACAGAAGTCTCAGCATATTACATGGCCTAGTGGCCAGAGGCAGAACTGCTGAATTTTTTGGATTTTTTAAAAAAAATATAGATGATAACATAAAATGTTTAAAAACCTCATTATATTCTTTAGAAATATGATATTTCTCTCTCTCCAAGTTGGTGCCAGAGACACTTATAATTGATTTTCTCTTTCCCGTATGCTTTTGCTTTGTATGCATTGCTGTGTCAGCATGGTGCTATTGCTTTCAGTGTTCTGTGTAATGGAAAATGTTTGTGGTTTTCTTAAACAAATCTGATGTTTAAAAAAGAAAAAAAAAACTTGATAAAAAAATAGGTTATTTTTGGCAACACATTCCCTTTAAAGAGGTAGTCTCACAAAACCATTAAGTAAGTAAATAGCCAAATTGTACGTGTCTAGAAACCCCCCACAGTGCACTATACAATGAATAAACGCTGATATATCTTATGATTCATGTATCCAACAATCTCAAGAGCCCAAAAGATTTGCAAATCAAACATGTTTATTAGCTGGTGTATACTGTGTACATAAATAACAGAATTTCACTTTGGATAGTAATTGCTTCATGTCGATGGCCGCCCTGTTCTTACATGGATCCTCAGACACCTCAGTGCAATTGTGGATTTCCTGAGTTCATTAGAAGCTGTCACACTACAAAAGTGCAAATCACTTGGACAAACTGAAAGAGAAGCGACAGCAAAGCTGAAATATGCTAAATAAGGGTTAAATACAATTTCCACGCTGCTCAATGTAAATTCTAAGAAGATTGCAGAAATATTGACCTTTTTGTCCGCTAAAGCAGCAGTATGAAACGTTTGATTTCCACTTTTACAACAGTCTATGCTGATAAATGTTATATTTTTAATTATTATTAAAACCTTTTCTATCTGATGCTGGAATCCAAATCTGCTGGACACAAATGGACATGAATATAATATTGGATGCTGCTGTTAGGGAAAGCTTGGTAAATAATGCATGATGTTTTATTATTGAGTAGGATACACACATAATCTCCCCCTAGTGGTGGCGGCAGGAAGACAAAACTTTGCACAGAATTTCTGACATTCACTGTACGCAACATCCTCAGAAATGGTTTGGTCCCTTAGGTTATTATATATCTTCCAGGCACGGCTTCTTCTGGACCAATAGAACAGATGAAACAGTTTATTGGCAGTTCTGGTCCCAAACCAGCAAAATAGATCTGACTGTTTCCTGCTCTGTCAACATTTAAATCTGTATGACAACTTCACCATCTGTAACTTATTATATTGAAAATTTTCTTATGATCTTTGACTTTTATTATCCGGGCATACTTTTAATGGGGTTATACGGGGACAAAAAATGTTCTAGTGGTGATCTTAGTGTAAAAGAATAGCATGCTTACTAATGCACTTGTGCTTTCAGTATATCTCCATTTCCCCATTTGGCAGCACTAGCAGAGTTCTTCTAGAAGTTGTGTCATTCTAAACTGATGTGACATGGGCATGTGACCAAGAAGGGTCTCTCCTTCCTGTTGTGCCAGTGTGTCATCACACCACATGACTGCAATTGGGCTTTTGCTGTGATGACGAAGAATAAGAAAGCCAGACCCCTTATTCAACAGGGTTTTTACATGGGCTGGTAAAAAGCTGCACATGACAAGGACATTCTTTGCCTGGGACTGTGAAAGGCGAACAGTGGTTGGTACTGGCAGCAGAAAACATTTTGGTTTTCTAGACTAGCTTATAAAGCAATTTAAGAAATAACCGTTAGCACAGTGTGTAGTGCCTGTGTTTTTCCATAGACGATAAAGAGGTCACAGACAGAGACACACAACATTTTGTTATTGATTTATTTTTCTATGTATAATCCTGTCTGGCTGACTTTCTGCCATCAAAAAAGAGGACAAATCAATAAGTGCTTGATAGAATGACTTATATGATTTGACAGCTTTGGTGGGTGAGGGAAGCAGGACTATAGATCAATTATAAGTGGTGGGGACTCCCACAAATCATGAGAACTGAGATGTTTAGCACTCCAGTCTGAATGGACCAGCAGGTCAGAAATGCACACCACAGCATCGAAACCGCCTGAAATAGATGAGAGCTGTACTTTGGCTACTAGACCCCCCTCCAATCAGCAACTTACCCCTATACTGTGGATACAGGGTCATTTATAATTTACAGCAATAATGGGCTGCACCTAGAATTGCAATTTCTTCAAACTACAAGTCCAAGTGCAATCCGTCAATGAGCGCTAAATTGAAATCATTAGGAGTAACATTCACACTGTGATCAAAATTATTGATGCAAAATGAAGTAAACAAAAAACCCTTCAGCAGATTAAACTATATACATGTGAAAGCACTCCCATGCCAATAAGCATAATATTACACGATAAAGTGAATTTAAATATTTTATTTTCAATGTAAAATTTTAAAAATACAGACCCTCAAAGTATAATTAGTGGAGGCCCCGGGGAGGCAAACATAAAAACAATGTTACTTACCTGTCCTGGGCTCCATCGCCGCTCCCCGTGCTCCTCCAGCCTACAGAGATGACGTTAGGTAGTCACGTGTGTCATGTAGTGTAAGGATGCATACGATATGTGACTGCCTGACAATCTCTGTAGCCCAGAGGAGGACGGGGAGCAGCGACGGAGCCCATAACAGGTAACACTGTTTTTATGTTTGATAACCTCCCTGGGGTCCCTGTTAATTATACTCGGAGGGTTGAAGAGACCCTCAGTATATAATTGTGGCCACTATGGGACATTACTCTGTATGAAGAGGCCACTATGGCACATTATACTGCATGGAGTGGCCATTATACTGAATGAAGGAGCCACCATGGCACTGTAGGGGTTCTTATTTTATATGTGGAAGCCATTATATTACATGTGGGGTCACTGGGTAGGTCATTATATTAAATGTGAGGGGCACTGGTGGTATCATTATACTGAGTGTGGGGGCACTGAGGGAGACATTATGCTACATGTGGGGGCACTGAGGGGGCCATTACATAATTACGAAAGCTACACACCTTATTTTATTAACATTTATAAGTGACTGCTACTTTGGAGTACTCAGTTGGGACATTCTCTCACCATTGGCCTAGAGCATACCCTTTGCCAAGCTGGCAAAACTCGAATCTCCACTGTATGAGAGGAAAGGTATGATGGTAATTTCCATCAGATCCTCAGACTTGTTGGTGGTGGTTTATAAATCATTGCCAGTAGGCAGGCCTTAAAGTACTAGAGGTGGGTGAACCTCACAAGAATATTTGTGAGATTCGGCCCTCCGGTAGTGCTATTATTCTTCTCAGAACCCAGAGCAGGCATGTCAAACTCAGGGTACCCCGAGGGCCACATGAGTAACAAGAGGTTGTTGCGAGGGCCACACACAGCAGCTAATGTCACGCATGTATTTTAACAGCAGTCATGAAAACAAGATATGAAGTAGTAATATGTAACAGCAACATATATTTAACAAAAATACAGCAATTAAAAACTAAACATTTATTTGCTATCATTTTTTTCAATCTTTTTTTAGATTATAAGTGGTGATCAGTCAGCCTTGTTCTCTGAGAAGATTTTGTTAGTTTCATAAAAGAAAATTATCTATTTACATATACACCCTTCATCTGCCCCCAGATTCATGTCCCCCCATATCTGCCCCCAGATTCATGTCCCACATCTCTGCCCCCAGATTCATGTCTCCCCCATCTCTGCCGCCAGATTCATGTCCCCCCATATCTGCCCCCAGATTCATGTCCCCCCATCTCTGCCCCAGATTCATGTCCCCCATCTCTGCCCCAGATTCATGTCCCCCCATCTCTGCCTCCAGATTCATGTCCCCCATCTCTGCCCCCGATTCATGTCCCCTCCATCTCTGCCCCAAGATTCATGTCCCCCCATCTCTGCCCCCAGATTCATGTCTCCACATCTCTGCCCCCAGATTTATGTCCCCCCATCTCTGCCCCCAGATTCATGTCCCCCATCTCTGCCCCCAGATTCATGTCCCCCCATATCTGCCCCCAGATTCATGTCCCCCATCTCTGCCCCAGATTCATGTCCTCTCCATCTCTGCCTCCAGATTCATGTCCCCCCATCTCTGCCCCCAGATTCATGTCCCCCATCTCTTCCCCAGATTCATGTCCCCCATCTCTTCCCCAGATTCATGTCTCCCCCATCTCTGCCGCCAGATTCATGTCCCCCCATATCTGCCCCCAGATTCATGTCCCCCCATATCTGCCCCCAGATTCATGTCCCACATCTCTGCCCCCAGATTCATGTCTCCCACATCTCTGCCGCCAGATTCATGTCCCCCCATCTCTGCCCCCGATTCATGTCCCCTCCATCTCTGCCCCAAGATTCATGTCCCCCCATCTCTGCCCCCAGATTCATGTCTCCACATCTCTGCCCCCAGATTTATGTCCCCCCATCTCTGCCCCCAGATTCATGTCCCCCATCTCTGCCCCCAGATTCATGTCCCCCATCTCCGCCCCCGATTCATGTCCCCTCCATCTCTGCCCCAAGATTCATGTCCCCCCATCTCTGCCCCCAGATTCATGTCTCCACATCTCTGCCCCCAGATTCATGTCCCCCCCATCTCTGCCCCCAGATTCATGTCCCCCATCTCTGCCCCCAGATTCATGTCCCCCCATATCTGCCCCCAGATTCATGTCCCCCATCTCTGCCCCAGATTCATGTCCTCTCCATCTCTGCCTCCAGATTCATGTCCCCCCATCTCTGCCCCCAGATTCATGTCCCCCATCTCTTCCCCAGATTCATGTCCCCCATCTCTTCCCCAGATTCATGTCTCCCCCATCTCTTCCCCAGATTCATGTCTCCCCCATCTCTGCCCCCAGATTCATGTCTCTCCCATCTCTACCCCAGATTCATGTCCCCCCATATCTGCCCCCAGATTCATGTCCCCCCATATCTGCCCCCAGATTCATGTCCCCCATCTCTGCCCCCAGTGTCATGTCCCCCCCATCTCTGCCCCCAGATTCATGTCCCTCCATCTCTGCCTCCAGATTCATGTCCCCCATCTCTGCCCACAGATTCATGTCCCCCCATCTCTTCCCTCAGATTCATGTCCCCCATCTCTGCCCCAGATTCATGTCCCCCATCTCTGCCCCAGATTCATGTCCCCCCATCTCTGCCCCCATATTCATGTCCCCCCATCTCTGCCCCCAGATTCATGTCCCCCATCTCTGCCCCCAGATTCATGTCCCTCCATCTCTGCCCCCAGTGTCATGTCCCCCATCTCTGCCCTCAGATTCATGTCCCCCATCTCTGCCCCCAGATTCATGTTTCCACATCTCTGTCCCCAGTGTCATGCCGTCCCCTCCTTCATCTGCCCTGTTTCACGTTCCACCTCTATGCATACATACACACATTAAACTTACCTTCTCCGACGACTCCGAGTCCTCGCTCCCCCGCCGCACTCTCTCTCTCTCTCCTGCCGCGACCATCGCGGTCGCGGCTTTCCCCTCCGCTGTCGGCTCAAATGAATGAGCCGACATAGGAGGGAGCTGCCGGGGGCGGAAGCCGCGCGGCTCAACCCGCGCGGCTTCCGTCTGAAGATTTAGATGCGATGTGACGTCATCACGTCACATCACGTCTACACAGCAGCGAGTAGCCGCGTGAGTATTGCACCTCTGCGGCCCGCACAAAAGTCTCAAACTTTGTCTCTTAGAGACAAAGTTTGAGACTTTTGTGCGGGCATCAGATATGCCTGTAAAGGGCCGCATGCGGCCCGCGGGCCGCATGTTTGACATGCCTGACCCAGAGTGTAATAAGTGGAGGCCCAAGAAAGGTGAGTAAAAATAACAAAGAGTTATCCTCACCTTGCCTCATCTTCATGAGCACCTCTTCTTGTGGCGTCCTGTGGTCTCTTTAGGCCTTGTATACAATTATTGTGTCCTGGGGTCTCCATGGAGGCCCAGTCACATGGGTATAGCTGGTCACCACTGAGTCCTGCAATTCAGCCTCAGTGATAACCCTGGGACATGATACATCAGTCAGAGGTTGTTAGAAGCTTGAAGAGGACACCAGAGGTCTCGTATCTTTACAAAAATTTGTGTCAAATCTGCTTCTAACCAAATTAGTTCACTTATCCCTAATAAATACCGCCTGAAGTGAAGGTATCAGAAAACTGTGGTAGTGTACATGTGAATCAACTTTATATATTGATTGTCAATTCTAGAACATATTAGGAAGGCAGTTACCCAGAAGTTTCTATGCAGGTTAGAAAAATAATGAGTGAACAAATTACCATCCATTCCCTCTTATGTAGTCTGCAATTAAAAATGTGAATTTAGTCTTAGTTTATCCAGAGCCATCATTTATATAGAAATCTCACCTTTACTTGGAGCTTTCAGAGGACGTCTCTGCATGTGTTGTGTCAGCAGATGATGGGTCATTGCTTACTGCTTGGACTGGATTCACAGGCTTTAAAAGGAAAAAAAAAAAATTACTGTATTTTTTCTCAGCTCAAAGCTGAAATAACAGGAACAGAAATTCCAATGACGAAGCAATCCTCAGAATTAAAGAAGTTCTGTTTCTTAACACTTTCAAGCAATTCACATTTCTTTTAGCTAAACTTTAGTAAATTTATATTTATCCAACAAGCTTCAATTATATAAAGTATGAGCTGATATTGGGGTTGAAGGGGTGCGTAATGGGCATAATGTTGTTCATTTCTGTTCAGGCTCTATATCAGCCTGCCCAGACTTTTAAAGCACTGAACATGGCTGCACTAATGCCAGAACATGGTGGAGTGACTGAGAAGAGAGGTTGTGCTGCTCCACCATAGTGTGGTCAGTGTCTCAAAAATCCTGTCCTGAAATGAATGACATTAAGCAGCTTCTAGCAGGTAAACAATAAAAAGGCTGTGGCACTCATACAACAGGCTACATAATATTGACTATAAATCTAAAAAATTAGAGTGCCATTTAACTATTTGTTTTACTATTGTGTATGGGGTATTAGGGGGCATTCACACTACTGTTGGTGACTGTCAGCAGTGTCTGTAGCTAATGTTCGTTACAAGATTTTAGCAACAAACACTAGCTGAACTGTCAGAAACCCGTTAAAATTTCGATTAATTTCAATGGGATTATATCTTGTGCTCGTTAGTGACCATTTACACTAAATCCGTCAGAAGTCCTTTTTTTTCCAGTGGACAAAAAATCCTACATGCAGGACCTTTGTGTCCGTTAGAAAAAAAACAGACGGCAAGTGTCCATTATTTTTTTAACATTAAAGTCTATGGGCAACGGACTTATAACAGACAGTAATTGATAGCCATCAGTTACTGTCCGTTATTTTGTGTTCGTTTTTTTCTGTGCATGCGTTCAGATGGCTTCTTTCCAAACCGAGGGTGATTCCTTTCGGTAAGATCTGATTGGCTGTTTCCAGCCCTGATTATCCTGCTTGATCTTGTTCAGTAATGAGGCCAGCTCAGCATGAGGATCTTGTACGTTAGGTTGTCCATGCCCACTAATGTGCATGAAGACCCGATCACAGTAAATGTTCTTATTTTTCTCCAATTCAATCTCTGAATGAACTGCTCTGAAAGATGGCCTAGGCACTGCTGCAATGGCAATCACTGGCTTTTCCTGTTCTGGTTCCAAAGAATCTTATGTCTTACTTGAAGAAGAGACAAGCTTAGGCTGAATGCTGGTTGCTTGTGCTGCAGCATTTGGAAATGGGTCTGTCAGCCTTGTGATGAACTCCTCATACACATCCACAATGACAGTTAAGGGTGGGTACTGTTGGAGTTCCCATTGCCTATTCCATCTGTGGTTCTCATGGGTAACGTGATTTAAAGGGGTGCTTGGTAATGTTTCTTTAGCTTAAAATTTGGGTTTCTGTCCATACTATTGTGGAGGAAAGAAGGTTTCCAAGTATTTTTCCACTTTCATAGAGGTTTTTTTGAGTGTGGAAAGTGATAGGCTGTGATGGTGGGGTAATACTGTGACTTGGGCATGTTAGATGCCCCCAGACATGCTTCCCCTGCTGTCCCAGTTGCATTCCAGAGGTGTTGTCATCATATGCTGAGGTGTCATAGTGGACTTGGTGACACTCCTTAGGTGAATAGTGGTTTTGATATTCGTTTGAATAGTCGAATATTGAGGGGCTACTGGAATCGAATATTGAATATTTCACTGTTCGCTCATCTCTAATTAACATCATTTAGTGTCCATTAATGTCTGTTATGATAGGTGTGTGTGTGTTTTGTTTTTTTTAACAGACACCTTCATAATGGAATTCAGTGTGAACCCAGCTTTGGGTTCAAATTTTTGAAATATAATTGTATCAACCTACTTCAATTTAGTAGAAAACAACCTTTAAAGTTCTCCATAGCAAAGCTCTAACTAACAATGTCATGGACAGTCTGTCCTATACACCTAAATCCGCTGTGTATTACCAGTTGCCAAAGGGAATGATGACTGAAAACCGCAGTACCCTCAGTTTTATACCATCTAGAACAGTGGTTTTGATGTATGAAAGTGGCGATTATAATATACTACCAATATAGTCATAAACAATGGAGATAGTAGTTAAAGACACAGTTGGGAATACAATTTTTATATGCAGCATGTACTATGTAACTAAATGTGACACCAGTAATACTATTCTAGGTGGTATAAAGCCGCATATGCAGCTATATGAAGTGACTCTCTTTGGCAAATGCCACATGCTGGCAATGCAAACATGCACACATTATCCCTAACAACAGCTTACTTGGAGGTTTGCTAGAGAGCATATTAGAGCCAAAAGGAAGTAAAACAGGCTAATTAAAGTATATTACAAAAATGTTCATCAAACACCCCCCCTACACAATGGTAAAAACAAACAAAACAACACTTTAAAGATAGATCATCCAATTTAGTAAGCTGGAAAGCCCTTCTAATAACTGATGTTAAAAATGTGATAATTTCTTAGGGGGCGTTCACACTACCGTCAGTGTCCGACAGGTAGTGTCCACTCCTAGTGTCCGTTCAAAATCTCGCACGGACGTTAGAAGCGGACACTAGCTGTGTCCGTGACACTTGTCATTCATTTAAATGGCGATCGGGTGCGTTCTTTTGCACTTCGTGCCCTTCCTTCACTGTCCGCATGTAAAGATGTCCGACTTTTCAAGCGGACAGAAAAACCCGACATGTAGGTTTTTTCTGTCCGCAGATTTTGCTGTGGTTTTTAGAGCCAAAACCAAGAATGGCTACAAAAGGAATGTGTATTATATAAGAAGTTCTTACACTTCTACCTTCTGCTCAATCCAATGTTGGCATTGGGTCCAAAAACCACAGCAAAATCTGCAAAAAAAAAAGTTACGTTTCAACAAGGTGCGGCCTTAGCCTAAAACAGGATTTTAAACACATCCGAAGAATCTGCCCCTATATATTAGCATAATATACTGTAATTTTGCATTCAAGTTAGCAGCACATCCATTTATTTATGCAACTTAAATACAGTATGAAATTTCAACACTCCAGTAAAACAATCGCACCTTTTCATGTTTTTTTGAAGATTTCTTTTTTCCACCATCTTTCCACAAAGATTCTAAAGTTACAAGTCCTTGCAGACTCCAGTCATACAAGACTGTACCAGTGTCCTTGAAAAGAAAAATCACACTTATTATTAAAATATTATGGAGTACATCATATATTAGAAAAGCTTCTTCTGAGAGCCTTGTATGTTAGGTAAGTACACATATACTTCACAAATCAAAGATTTACATCATGGTGATCAGGTACAGCGAGATCAGATTCTACAGAATACATGAGTGTATGACAACTCGTCTCTCTATTGACAAAATAGCAGGGTGTAGTCTTGGAGTGAAATCTGTGTTTGGTGTCTTTATATATAAGACACAAGTGTCAGTACAGATAATTATAAGCAAGCAATGTCCACAGTCATGTCACATGCTCTAAATTATGCCCTAGATGCTAAGGGTAAAGACACACGTTCAACTGGGTTTTCATGGTTGGTTTGAGGTTTTAACCTGTAACAGTATCAAAGAGAATAAAAGAAAATACAGATGCAGGCCTCAGACTGCTGAATGCTGTTTATTATGGTTTTGGACAGACATACCAGTCTGGTTGAGGGGCTGTTGTATTTTTTTTTTATCAAACTAAAGTAGATTTTTTCTCTGGCCATTTGCGCACATTTTTTTTATACCTGACTTAAAGAGGACCTTTTACCACCTCCACCAATTCTAGTTTTAGCATCTGTTAATAGTCTCTGCTCCACTGATTCCAGTTCTTTCTAGCCTCCACCATTCCTGAGCAACAAGTATAGTTAGTTTTGGTGTCTGATGTATTATTTAAGCTCTGTAATGTCAGAAGGGTGGTGTCAGACTGGATTCACACTTGCGATGGAGACTTTGCAGCAGAACCCTCCTAAAATTGTCGGAGAGAAAAGTCTTGTAAGGCACGTACAGCACAGTTATGTCCATATTAGTCTCGCAGTGCATATTAGTCCAACGTGTGGTCAATACTAATGCTTTGCAAAATACTGGGGCTTCTATTGCAAGCTACATACAGTAGCCTCTAATAGTATGGTGGATGTCGGAAAGGGGTTAAAGGGGCTCTATCACTAGGAAAAGTCATTTTTAACTAATCACACCTTTGCATAGCCTTTAGAAAGTCTATTTCACACCTACCTATAGTATGTAGATTGCTTCAGTGGTTTCTGAATAAGTCCGTTTTTATTCATATGCTAATTAGACACCTCTCCTATTGTTTTCTATGGGAGACTGCTGCTGCTGATGACTCAGCTTCCTGTTTGCTTTCCACACATAGAAGATAATAGGAAAGAGGAGGCTGCTGGGAACTTCCCGAGCTGGCTGGAAGCTCATTAGCATATTAATAAAAACTGAATTATTCAGAGACCACTGAGGCAATCTACATACAAAAGGTAAGTGTGGAATAGACTTTCTAAAGCCTATGCAAGCATGTGATTAGATAAAAATGACTTTTCCCAGTGATAGAGCCCCTTTAAAGAGAATGTGTCGTCAGAAAATGACCTACTGTTTGAATTCCGTTTTTATGTAAAACGTACTTTTTTAATAATATTGGTAATGTTTTTTTTTTCATTTTCTAAATTAATAACTATATTAAAAAAAAAAAAAGTCCTAAAAATTTTACAATTCCAACTTCTGCCACTAAGCCTAAAACACTGTGACTTCCTGTTTCCTAGAAGGACCAGGGGCCATAGACACAATAGTTTGCAGCAGACTCTATTCACTTATATAGGTCAAACAGCGATAAGATGGGGAGTATTTTACAAATGCATAAGAGGTTGTGTGAGGACAGCAGATGTAAGATCTCCACCATTCTTCTGAGTGTGCTAATATACGGTACTTGAATAATCTTTCATTTTCTATACCACATCAAATACAGTATATTAAAATAATATATGGTTACTACACCCCAACCAGCAGAAAGGTTTTCTAGCTTATATCAGCTAATATTACAAAACCGAAAATCTTCTTCCCCATAGGAAATGACATGCTCTATTATGTTCTGGCAAATGACTCCAAGTAATATGAAATTGACTGTTAATGAAGCTGGACATGAACAAAATACCAGTGAACAAACAGAGCTTTCTTCCAGTGGATGAGACAATTAGTATGTTGTCCTCTGGCAGATACTGCGCACAAAGTTCTCTTCATTCTAGATGAATGGGCTGCATAAGCCCACTTAGAGCTGGAATAAGCAAAGTAATAATGAAGCCAAGTCCATATCTAACTGCTTAATCATGTGGGAAGATTTACTCATTCACACTGGGAATATATGGAGAGCTGCTGGAACTGGAACGGATTGGTGATAAACCATAGACAAATGTAAAAAAAAATATATGTAAAGGATACATTTATCAAGTGATGAAGAGAAACAACAATGTAAATAAACTGAGAAATCCTACTCTAGTCACCGATCTGAAAGATCGTCATGTGTAGAACAGTCAGAAAAGAGCAGACATCTATGTACAGCATGCAGGCAGGGATTCGCTCAGTATAGAGATCAGATAAGCTTCAGCTCTGGTCAGTGACTACATCTGCTAATATCATAAATGGTGGGGGGAATTTATGAAGACCAGTGATTCTTACGACAGGATTAATTCATTCCTAACGGATGCAAGACATGTTAGAAATACTAAGGAGCTCTGCACTGAACTGAAGTAAATGATCATAAATGTGATGGGTTGATGGCCCCGGCAACACTATGCCCCACACTATGCCCCCTTCTACGAAAGGGCCTAAAAGAGAAGAAAAGTTGCACTTTTCTTTTTCCCCCCATTGTTCAAGACGTTTTGTGGTTTGTTCAATGCAACTTTGCAAACTTAAAGGGATTCTATGATTAGAAAATAAGGTTTTGAAGAAATTGGACCTTGCAATAGCCTTTAAAAAGACTATTGTACTCCTACCTCTCATTCTCTTGTGCTCCCTGCTGTTTCTGTAAAAAAGCATAATGGGACATCAAGCAGTGGATGACCCTTGTTGTGCTTGGAGCACAGGGGGAACGCACAATGTGCTCCCTGAGCATAATTTACATATCAGAAGAAACAATCTTTTACAGAAACAGCAGGGAGCTCAAGAGAATGAGAGGTAGGAGTAGAATAGACTTTTTAAACGCTATTACAATGTCTATTACTTCAAAACGTCATTTTCTAATGATAGAATCCCTTTAAGTTGTTCTGCCATATTCTTTTTAGAAAGAAAAGTTTCTCCCAGATATGTTGGAAACCTGTCTGAAAATCAATAACACTGGAATATAACCTGAAATGGATGAAAATGGATGTATAGTCAATGTTGAAAAATGTATCTGTTTTTACCATTTTTTTTTATCACAGCCAAAACCACAGTATACCATGTTTTGTGTTAAAAAAAAAAACCTAGGCAGAATATGACCATTTCATGGATGTCAAAAATTTGATGTGAACCATCCCTAACCCAGCAATGACAATTCACGAGAGATGGCAAATAAGCAAAATTCAACTATGCATACAAATATAACAATATCTTCTATTACAATAACTAAAATTAGCCACAACGGAGCGGATTTACTAAAAGTTATTTTTTTTTTTTTTTTTTTTTAAATGTAGATTGTGAGCCCCACATAGAGCTCACAATGTACATTTTTTCCCTATCAGTATGTCTTTTTTTGGAATATGGGATGGAAATCCATGCAAACACGGGGAGAACATACAAACTCCTTGCAGATGGTTTTTTGCCCATGGCGGGATTTGAACACCAGGACTCCACTGCTGCAAGGCTGCAGTGCTAACCACTGAGCCACCGTGTGGCCCCGGATTTACTAAAAGTTAGACGTTGCAAGGTTAGAGTAGACACTACTAGACAACTGCACCAGTCTTTTCTTCTTGACACCAGATGATAAATCTGTCATGTTTAATTAATTTTATGCCACATATTTGGCATATGGTGTTTAAAGTAAAGGCATACCCACTTTCCAGCCAAGCCGCGTCCTTTTCGAACAAGTCATAAAAGTGTCTAAAAAGTGTCTAACACTTGAAAATGTGGTGTTTTATACAGTTTCCTGGTGCATTTTATATTTCCTCCCCTCTGAATTAGAAGTTCCAATGTGAATGAGGATTATGCGTCAGTTAACAATGAATTTGGCCAAGGGGCAGTTCATGTACTGTGCTGTATGCAAAAGCTATTCATTTCTTATTATAGTACACTGCTGTTACTACAATGTACGGTATTGTGCAAGCAGCTCTAAATATTCCTACTGACTACAGAAGGTCAGAATATGACTAAGTATACAAAAATAATAACTTCAGTGCCTCTAGTGGAGAAAGTCTGTGCAGCAGTCTTGTCATATGGCTGTACAAACAGGACACTTAGGACCTAATAAGTTACTTAAATAGAACAGACATAAATAAGCGCTTACCTTAGCAATTGTAGCTGCTTGCTGTGGGTAATAAAGGGAGGCACCAATTCCCATAAACCCAAGTGGATATATTACTTTCTTTATCCTCGAACCTGTTTGTGCATTTTGGAACAATAATAGTTATATGTGTGTATATATTTCATCATTATATATATATATATATATATATATATATATATATATATATATATATATATATATATATATATATATATATATATTTATAATAATTGCAGCAGCACTGGCAAATCTGGGGATTATCCCACAAATTGCACGGCAGAAACCCCTCTCAAATACTGGTAAATGGAGACCAACTCTGATGGTATAATGGGGGTCTACGATTTCATTTAAGGCATAAGCTGGAAGCTTTTCTGGTCATACATTAAACATAAGGTGGATGACTTAAAAGAGCCGAACACAGAAATGTCTGGTTTTTACACAAAGGCTGTATTTACTTCACCTTTCACTTAAAATTGTGAGATGGATTGGGTTTCCTTTTCACACAGTGAATAAGTCCAATCTGCAATATGTAGTACAGCCAGTAAATGTATGGCATGTCGAGTGTACAGAACACTGTAAACAAAGGAGATTGAGCAGAAATTCTTGAAACACTACAACTCCTTCAAAGAGTTTATGGCATGAGTGCTGCGAGTCAGACACTGCTCATCTAATACTGATGGCCTATCCTATTATTATTGTTTATTTATATAGCACCATTAATTCCATGGTGCTTCACATTTGGGGGTTACATACAATACACAAAATAAACAGGAAGGATACCTAATAAAAATTAAAAGGCTCCTTGAGATATGGAAACTTCCGAAATGACATATCTGGATCCACTAACCTCTTGCAAGAAACAATCCAACAACTCCAGCAAATCCAATCAAGCCAAGCCTGGGGTAGAATCCTGGCGGGGCATCTCTCAGCATTTCATATGTCGCTAGAACCATAGAGCAAGTTAATAGCTTTTTGGTAATACATTTATTTCCTTATACAAGAAACATAACAAAGAGAAGCAGCGAACTGTCATGAAGTAATACCTTTCAAATTTGCAATGTTAAGGCTGGGGCCCCATGGGTCAGAAATACTGCGATTTGCCTGCAGTGGAAACGCCATGGGAAAAATCGAAGCGTTTTACAGTAACTGCAAAGTGAATGGAATTCTTGCAAGTCTCATGCCCAATTTGTGGTAAAAAATGCGGCACGGACACGTTGCGATTTCCATAACCGATGCAGTTTTGGAAATCACAGCATGTCAATTATATCTATGGAATCGCCGGCGGTTTCCCATAGATATAATTGAAACAGAAAGTTTGCAGACTGTTTAAAGCGCAAACTCCGCAAACTGTTTAAAGCGCTGTGGGAATAACCGTGATGCATTGCACCACAGTTTTTCCCACAGCACCTTATAGCTGCGGGTCGTCACCAAGGCCTCAGTCTAAGATCGGAAAAGGACTGGGATTCTGTCCAGGCTAGATTCACACCTGCTATATTAACCCTACCACGTCTCAGCACTAGACTATGCAATACACAGGATACCTGCAAACATCAGTATATAAACCTATATGGTATCCATATAGAAATAACAACATAAATAAAAAAACAAAACTAGTTCTTAATACAAAAATAATTTTATTAATATTACACATTAAGAAAAAAAGAAAAGACAAAACAGTTAAAAACAATTAAAAAAGAATCGCATCGAAAACACGGGTGGAAGTCGCAGTGTCACATGTAGATCACGATAGACAACATATATGAGTCAGTACTGTTGCTGTATTATGCACATTAATTAATTAGATGTACATCCATTGTAAGCCCATATGGTGTGGGTAATGAAAATAATCATATAAATAAATGGGGTCTCCATTAGCCCCCTGAGGAAACAGGGCGAAACACATGTCGGGGCTCTGGGTGGAGGTCGCAGTGGTAAGCATACTCTACAAGGAGTTAATTTACATTGGGTTATGCTATGTAGTCAGGCTTTGATGTGCTTTACCTGTATAAGGCACTCTTTGTACAACAGTTCTATATACTCCTTCTCCCATATGATATCATCTATATGTGATTGATACTTACCTTTTATTATATTTCATCATATTTAATTCTGCTTTAGCTGGGTGACCCCATCTATTTATATGATTATTTTCATCACCCACACCATATGGGCTTACAATTGATGTACATCTAATTAATTAATGTGCATAATACAGCAACAGTACTGACTCACATATGTTGTCTATTGTGATCTACATGTGAGACTGCGACTTCCACTCGCATTTTCGATGCGATTCTTTTTAAAATAGTTTTTAACTGTTTTGTCTTTTCTTTTTTTTCTTGATGTGTAATATTAATAAAATTATTTTTGTATTAAGAACTACTTTTGTTTTCTTATTTATGTTGTTATTTCTATACGGATACCATAGAGGTTTATATAGATTCACACCTTCACCTGCTCTACGTTCAGGGTTTCTGTTCCGAATCAGCTTAAAAAATGCAGAGAGAAAAGTCCTGCAAGCAGGGCTTTTCTCTCTGCATTATTTGGACGGAAACCCGGTTGACCCCATTATAGTCTAAGGGTTCCGTGAGTAACCACTTTTTAAGCGAAGCGGGTTTCCATTTTTTGGGTCCGTAAGTGGACTTGAAGAACAGAAACCCGAACCTAGCAACAGGGGAGAATGAGATCAGAGGTTTTATTATGAATGTTTTACCCTGCTTGGCGCCCAGACATCAGCTGTTAACCTGATTAATTTCAATACATTGATGACACATGAAAAAGCAAGTATTACTCAATGTCCATTCAAATAATGGGCTCACTGTGTAGTGCAGAACCCGGACCACAGCAAGAGACGCCCTTTGTACCTGCTCTCAAATTATCACCAGCATAGGATGCTTAAGAGAAAACAATTCCAGTAATTTAGAATTCCCTAATACTATTTCTATTCTAGACTCTAGATATATACTATTTCTAGACTCTAGAAGAAGTGACAGGACTCAAAAGGAACCATAACATATGTTCAAATTTTTTTTGGACACAAAATATTTGTTCACAAGCGATTAAATGGTCTAAGGAATAAAAATCTAAGATGCATAGAGTCACGAGTGTCATTTTGATAAATTTAACAAATAGTGCCCCATTATCTCATTATACCACTACTGATACATCTCGGCAGTATTTTCTATTCTTGTACCTTTTGAGTGTTCTACAGCAGTCTCCACTTTAGGCTTGGCCTTTGCATAGACATCCTGCACAGAATAAGGAAGACTAGTATTAGTAAACTATGCGAAAACGATTGCTAGATGCCAAATCACAGAAAATGAAGTGAGAAAAGGAATGTGAATAAAATGTCAGAAATGTCTTCTAGTCAGGATGGGGTTAGGTTACGCATTTTCCACTAATCTTAAAATAGCAAAATAAGAAGCAACGTAAATGGAAATAACACTATTTGTTTTCAATGCGGGTATTAACTTCCTATTTCTTCATCACTTCTATGGTGTCTGACCCAAACAATGAATACTCATACGCAACATAATATTTTCAGCAAGTATATTAAAGTAGTGTACCCCCTGGTTCACAACAGAATTCCTAATAAATGCATAATACATAGGAAAACACCTGGGATTCCCTTTTTATTTTTTCTGGTGAATTCCATTGATCCCCAGTCACTTCTTCATCTCTGTAAATTGGCCATTACAGTCTCTGAATATTCTATATACACCGGATTTTGGTAGTCCGAGACAGTTCCTCCTGCTCTTAGATGGACCAGCTGAGATCAGTGGGGAA
Organism: Leptodactylus fuscus; assembly: GCF_031893055.1. Lineage (NCBI taxonomy): Eukaryota > Metazoa > Chordata > Amphibia > Anura > Leptodactylidae > Leptodactylus > Leptodactylus fuscus. The sequence continues at coordinate 66,974,376 of NC_134266.1, forward strand.
TGTCTCAGACTACCAAAGCCCAGGTCTCCGGGTACTGGGGGAACTGCAGCAAAAAAGGAAAACAGAGGGTACCACTAATTTTAACTATGTATATTTTATTAAAATTTTACAATGAAACAGGGGTAGCTTTGAATGGTTATTCCAAACTCAGCCCTTTACAGCTGAGATGGGAATACTCATCTGTATGTGAGAGTGGGTGGGATTGCAGAAAAAGCAGGGTTAGCTATGCTACACTGTTTCCTAGCTCCCATTGAGGACAGTGGGAGTTTCCGAAACAGCGTGACACAGCCAGCTCGGCTGTTTTTGTTATCTAGGCTTTGTCTGAGCAAGGCATAAGATCTGGTTTTCCCATCTCAGTCTTTTACAATTAATATTTTTCTCCACTATGGCAATATTTCCCTACGTTTTTATCTTTGTAAGCTAACAATGGTAATGTACATCATTTTGGATGTATTAAAAAAAAATGTATTGCAGTTGACAGACACCATAAAACCTGACACAGATGTGAATTGAGTCTAAGAGTTTTGACTCCCATTAATAGGTAAGGGCAGCCTAGAAGAAAAAACACAAAAACTGCAGTATTGGGACAAAACAATGTAAAAGCATAGCAGTAGAGACATTTTGCCCTAGAATAAAGAACACCCTCCTTAGACCTTTTAGTAATATGTGATACTACTTTACACATAGGCTAGCCATACACATCAGATAATGAGAATTCCCATGATCAGTCAATCAGTCAATAGTGGGATCCTTCAGATCCATCAATATAAGCAACTAAACTGCCCTATCAGGGTGGCAGTATAGAAAAAAAAAAAGCTCAGTCTGTGCAAAATGGCAGATGTTCTGCAGAAGTTAGCCAATCATGTCATACACTTTTAAGTTTGGCTGACCGACAGAAGAAAATTTCCAACGTGTCGGACATTTTTTTTTTCTCAAACTTAATTCTGCCACCTGTCAACATGAACCATTGTTTGCAGTATTATTATTAAATGATGGCCAAACAAATACAGCATGAAGATGCCTTAGTCCCAATATATGCACTTAAACTGGACACCCAGACATGATTTCCTTATTGTGCACAGGTTATCAGGCAGAGACATTACATACATGAGAAGATAACTAACCCCCTAACAATAGATTTGTGTTCCCGCTGCACTGCTTCTCTAATGTTTGCTAATAACTAATTTCCCTAATGTATATACAAGGAAAACACTTAGATGTGGAGTAAATATGGAGGCTGGAAGAGGACAAAATGGAAAAAATGTCATTTGCTCTGGAATCCTTGGCTGCAGAAGAAATTCTGTATGATTAATGGAATGAGGAAAAGTAAAGATATAACTCATGAGTAGGCCAATCCCTGAAGTATGCTTCAGTCTTCTGGCACAAGCCCATTGGGCTCAGTGAAGTTGAGGGGAGCACATCAAGGTTCACTGCCAATACCTGATAGGTTCCCTTTAACTGTATTTATTCTTTTTTGTTCCTCTATGTAAAAGTAGAGTAAAGGGAGGATCTAGGGAAGAGCTATAAGGACTTTTTGTATAGTATGCCATTAATTGGGTTAGCCAGTAAATTTTATTTATGGCCTAGCCTTAGGACAGGCAATAAATATCTGATCGTGAAGGGCCAAGAGCTGGCCCTCCGACAGATCTGGGTTATTGGGGTACAACTGGTCTCCATACTATACTTAGCATGGAGCTGGAAGCATGGCATTGTCTAGTCATCGGCACTGGTGCTGTAGCTAGGTTCCTATTAAAAGATAACACATAAATTTAAAATATCCTGGCCAACCCTTGGCCAAATATGTAACAAAAAAACCCCCCAAGGATCATGACTACGGTATGTTAAAAAAAACCCTGAATGTGGAAAGTAATACACTAAGTTGCACTATAAATAATTTACACCATAATAAGACATGAGGGAGCTAAATGCTTTCTGAACATTATAATTATTTCTGTGTCTTTAATTCTCTTTAAAAACATGAATGTTCTTGTTTTGTTCAAGTTGTTCATTAAACTCTGGAAATATTCAAACCAGGCCGAGCAAATATTAGTTTAGGCAAAAGAAAGGCCTGAGAGAACAAATCTGAAAGGAATGAGACAGCTTTGTAACCATGGCAGAAGAAGCTTACTGTCTGTGGGAATTAAGCCTTTATAAATGACAAAAAGCCATGCAGTGCTACACCATGACATGCTGTACCCGTCCGAGGAAAAGATGATTAAATTGTGAGACAGAACAGAAAATTTCTAATATTTATTTCTGAAAATTTGCAATGATGAACATACTGGAATGAGGTGAAACAAGAACTCATTTTCCTGGTACTGTGTTTACTATATACACACACAGTACATACACACAATTTATACAGTTTCCTCCCAAGCTCTGAAAACAAAGGTATACCCAGCTGTGGCCATAACAAGTTAGGAGATGAGACTATAAGGCTGGGTTCACACTACCATTGTGAATGTCCATAGCTTTCTTGTCATAGGATGACAACAAAGGACATTAAACTGTTGCAGAGAATGGACACAAACGGATTCTGTGTCCATTCCCATTGACACTAACGTACACATCTTGTCAGAAGCTATTGTACTTCATGTTTGTTTACTTTTGTAATGGAAGATAAAGTTGTGCATGTTTTTTTGTGGGTGATAATTTAAAGGGTTTGTCCAGGATATTTAAGTCCTGGGCCAAGAGGGCAGGAAAGTTGAAATTTAAAAATATTATACTCACCTGTCCACAGCGCTACTATTTTCCACGTTGCTGTCCGGTATAGCGGCGCCTGGGGGCTTGTTCCAGCAGAAGTATTCACCACATATGACTACTTAGGCCAATCAGTCACCTCAGCAGTCTCAGAAAGAACCCAGGACACCACAGGTGACATATGTGAGTGACATCTCAGGTCCTTTCCTGTGACCACATCAGTGCGCGTATATGACCAACGCTCTATTCACTTCTATGGAGCTGCCGTGATAAATCCTATCTGATAACTCCCATTTAAGTGAATGTAAGTTAGAAAAATTATCTGGTTCTGGTCTAGTGCAAAATTTGCTAAAAAAAATAAAAAATAAAAAATAAAAAAAATTGACTGCCGGTTTGCTGTTAGCCTCCATGATGCACTGAAAGATCTCGTAAGTGGGCGACATTGTGAAAGAGAACATGACAAAAAGACTTCTTATTGGGCTTGATTTAACATTTAAGAGCACATTAAAGAGAGCAGCAATAATGATCCTCTGGAGTTATAGTCAGGAATGAAGGGGAGCGTAAATAAACTGACAAAAATAGCACCTGTAATGATAAAATGAACACTTTAATTATTACACAGGGAGTTTCCTAAGAGCTGCCCGAAGCAGAAAAATACTACAAAGCTGGACTTAAAGGGATCCTATCATTCAAACGCTTTTTTTTCTGACTAAGACAGACTTAAGAAAGGCTATTCTTCTACCTTATGTTGTCTTCTCCACGCCACCGTTCGCCTGAAATCCTGGTTTTTGTCAGTATACAAATGAGTTATCTCGCAGCACTGGGGCCGGCCCCAGCGCCCAAACAGCAAGGCCTCTTCACCTTCTTCTTCCAGCACGCGGTGGGTCAAAATTCAACGCATGTGCAAGTTGGCTCTGCCAGCAGGCCTCGGCCAGAGCTGACTTCACATGCAGGCGGCCATTTTTTTCTGGCCACTTACGCGAGCATGCGCAGTAAGCTCCTGTAGTTCTATGTCCTTAAGGGGTTAATCTTTGTTAATCTAACTCTGTTTATTATGTATGTTTGAATTTATGCATATATCCATACTAGCTATAGCCCGCGACTTCGTCCACTGTCCCCTCACCCTTGCGCGATCCACCTGCAGCGCGGCCCGTGGCACCCCATAGCCCTTTCCTTGCATCCAGCGCGGTCACCTCCCACAGCGTCATGGGCCAGGACCCCACAGCTCCGCTGCTGCACCTCTGGCCCTCCCCTTTCCCTCCACCTGCACCCCCGGTTCTCCCCTTACCCCCCACCCGCGTCCCCGGACCCCTTTCCCCCTTTAGGGTTACAGTCACCTCCTACCTCTTCCCCCCAGCACCACCCACCCGTGACCTTGGTTACCCCCCCCACTCGCCTTCTGCCCTCTGGTGTGAAACCCAACCCCCCCTCGGCCCCCTCTCTAACCCCTACCACCAGCACCACCCCCAAACCAGCAAACCCCCCCACCCCCTACCGATCACCCATGCCCCACCACCCCTCTCACCCTTAAGCAAGCTGCTCCTGAAGCTCAGCTGACTAAGATGGCATTTCCTCTGCCGGCGCTGCTATGTTTGTGTGCCGCGCCGGCACCCGGAGCAAGTTGACCTGTCCTGATGTCCTCTGCCGGTGCGTGGGCGCTGCTCCTTCCCCGCTATATTCCTTCTCCGCGTCGGCAGCCGGACCAAGCTGCGGGGCCGGCGTCATGTTCCTATGGCAGCCGGGAGGCGTGCGCAGGGTCCCCGGGCTGTCGGTCTTTCGCTCCTACTGCAGCCTATGGCACGTAGCTTGCAGTAGAAGCGCTGGTTTTATGCTACGCTATACCAGCGCTTCTACTGCAGGTTACGTAACCTAGGCTGCAGTAGGAGCAAAAGACCGACAGGACGGGGACCCTGCGCAAGGCTCCCGGCTGGCATAGGAACATGACGCCGGCCCCGGAGCTTGGTCCGGGTGCCGACGCGGAGAAGGAGCAGCGCCCACGCACCGGTAGAGGATCGTTGTGGACACCGCCACCCCCCACTCCGCTGGACTCACCTTGTGTACGGTGTGTACCCCACAACATCTGCCAGTCCTGTTTAGCCAGCCGGCATGCTGGCAGTGTGTAGGCGGGCTGGGGTGGCAGCGGCGGCTGGAGCATGTGGGCTGCCGCCATGTTGATTATGGTCTTCCTGGTCAATCGGCCCGCCTACACTTTGCCGGCAACATATGGTGCTGCAGCGCTGGCTCCCTAGCCCGCCCACACCCTGCCATGCAACAATAGGAGGAATAGGAGGTGCGTGGAAAGACCTGGGCTGGCAGAATGCCAGCTTGTATAGCCGAGGCAGAGGGGTCTTTGGAGGGTGACGGTGGCGATTTGGGGTGAGTGACCCACATTTAAAGTAGCCTATGCGTATTTCGTGGGAATTATGTAGGTGTGTGTGAAATTTCCCCCCAATCCGTTCAGCTGTTTGGCTGTGATTGAGGAACAAACATCCGAACATACAAACATCCAAACACACAAACCCGTGATTTTACACTTTATACATTATTATATACTACACAGGTATTTCATTTGTTGCACCTTATTTTTTAACCTGATCCAGTAATGGGGCAGGGGTTCTAACACTGGCACATGGGACAGTACCTGACACCACTGAGTATAAGGTGAAGTGGATGTTCTCAGCCATGAAATTCCCTCCTCTAACTCTGTTTTCTTGTCTTCAATATATTTGGTTTCTGGGACTGGACTGGAATACAGAGAAAGCTGTAAAGATTGAAGAGTAGAACACATTAGAAATCCACCAACCTCAAATATAAAATATTCAAGCAAATGTATATACCGTAATATCAGCTTCTCAAGCTACGGCTATTGAGTGTAAACACAGCAATCTGAGAGGCTTTAAGGTTCACTGAACTTATGGAATTCTGGAACTGTCTACTGTACATTTGATATGGATCAATGCCTAAGTCTTGAGTCTGTGTCTACATTACAGTGTAGTCAGACAGTGAAGTTGAACGCTGTTAAAACCACATTAAAAACGGCATTGTGTACAACACTATTCATTTTCTATGCAGCTATTAAGGCTCCCTACAAACAGGCAATTGAAGTCTGGGAAGTCAGCCCATACATCAGACTGCATTTGTTTACTAAGACTCGAACTCACGGTATTATAGTCATCTATGATGTGGCAAGTCACTTCCTTATCAGGGGAGAGTAGTCGTGCAGTGATGCATTAACTCACAGCATCAGAAATAACTAGGATTCTGTGAGGTCGGGTCTCTGGATACAGTGCAGTCCAAGAAATACCATGATATACAGGTTGTATTTTCCTGACTGTATTCAGGGAACCCTAACAGTGTTGGATTGAGGATCTTTGGGGCTATCAGATTTATGACTCTGGGGCCACAACCTCCAAACACCTCTAGGAATTAGACCATAGTATCCTTCAAACTATGGTGTTTTTTGCTGAACCATTACTGTTAGAGCTTTGGCTCCACTGATGTTATGATAGGTTAATTTGACACGTACCCTCAAGATGCAGTTTTTGAGCCAAAGCCGAAAGTAGAATCAAGAGAATGTGTAGCTTGATATGGATGCCATATATTCCTCACACCATGCTATGTGCATCATCAGAATACAAAAGCACATCAGGGAATGATAGGAGCCATTGTTGTAGATATCAAACTTGTAAGGTGAAAAAATCCAACAGACTATCTACCTGTCAGTCAGTTTTTTTCTCCATTTGAGGAGGGGTCAAAGACATCTGAGTGCAGTCATTCTCCCTAATTCTACATCAGTAATTACATAGTACTTCTTCTCAACATAAACCAGTGTTTCAGGTTATACAGTGACAAATATGGCTTCTCTCATTGTGTATGAAAGATTATCCCCCACTGGCTTCTTTTTTCGGTCTGTGTAGTTCTCATTTACCTCTTCCACTTTTATGAGACTCTTCGGAGAAGCTTTTGCTTCACTGGCTGCATGCACATGAAGTGAGGCAAAACTCAGGCTAGCAGGGACACCGAAAAACTTCACTGCCTGAAAAAGAAAGAACTTGATCATTAAATGTAGGATTTGGGGCAGTAATATGGAAAGAAGGGGGTTACTATGAGTACAATACAGACAAAGCACCACACAAAAAAACTGGTTGTTATCTAAACGCTTGTCATAACGTCTTCAAGAATGTACTGTAGGTCAGTGCTCAGAGAAACAAGGAAACTGTTGGGGGATTTTCTGTTTCACCAATACTTCCTGTTTGGGGATTATTTTGCAACCAGGCTCACCCCATTTGCAAATAGCTGAATGAAAAAACTGCAAGGTGCATATTCTATAAAATCAGATGATCAATATACTGTATAGATAGTAAGCTACTTGTAGGAACCAAAATAACACATGAACTTATTGACCTCAAATATTTTTAGGGAGCAGCAGGTCCTGAGATCTATTCAGTGTTGTTATCCACTACATTCATATATAACACTTGTACCTCTGTTTACTTCTATTGAAGTAGTAGCAATAATAACTAGGAAATGATAAAGTAGCAAGAATTCTTTTTAACATGGTAATAGCAGACTAAACAGGAAATAAGTGATGATCGCGCCTAGTCATATAGCAGAAGTTCTTAGGAGTAGATGCCTAGCGTCATCTGTCAAAAGTAGTACAGCAACTGCAATAAGAAATCTACAATCTACACTAAAGCTTGCAAAAGTATATCACCCCCAATAACTGGACCCCGAAAAAAGGGGTTGTCTAAACCTTTCTGTAGATAGTGGACTTTAAAGTGAAGTCAGTAAAATAGAGGTGAACACAACTCTCTGTACAGACCTGGATAGCTCACCCAGGTTAGAAAATACTGGAATATGTTGCTTTGCTAAACTGTATTTTGTGTTGTGAACACAAAACACTTTAAAGGAATAATATATATATATATATATATATATATATATATATATATATATATATATATCATAAATTACGCACACACACACACTTCGCAGCCTCATTACAACCATTAAACAAGAAGTTTTGCAATGCTATAGTATTGTTTTATCTCGCAATACATTTACCTTTCACTTTCATTTCTTTTTTTACAGGGACGAATTTCCATACATCAGGGACAACTGAGAGAACATTTGCACAGAGTACTTTTTTTTTTTTTTTGTATGTAAGCCCACATCCGCCATAACAGACTATGGCTATGTTCGCACAACATTATATTTCCCAAGGTGCATTGTCCACAGCCAAAATCGGAGTCTGTTGCGGATCAGCAGTTTGCACTGCTACAGATCCATGTAAATATTAACTTTATTATGTTTGAACAGGATAAATTTCACTTAATATTAAAACAAAATGACAGGTCAGTTATTTCTGCTGAAAAAACAGTGTTCCCAATATTACTGAAATGTTTCTGCCATATTCTGCTTGTCCTGCTTTAAATGTCATTTTTATTGTTTAACTTACTTTGGCTCTGTTCTCATACGTGTAGTGGTTCCTGAGCAATAAGTACTGTTATTTTTGGTGCTTCATATATTTGGGCTCTGTGCTGTCAGAAGGGTAATATCAGGCAAAAGAAGGCAAGAGGGTGTGACGGGGCAGAGCACAGAATCACACCCTTTACCTGTTCAGAAACGGTCCACGTGACAGTACAGAGCCTAAACAGTATATGAAGCACAAAAAATATCTAGAATCATTGAAGCAGTGGCTATTAAATGATGCAAAGAGCTGGATGTGATGGTGGTGGTATCAGTTCCTCTGTTAAAGTGGTATTCCCAACTTGCCTATTTACCAACTTACAGGCTTTGTGCTTGGCTCACTTCCTGGTTTTCTCAGTAAATTGGTGGCTGGGGTTTCACTTACTATGCTTCTCACTTGCTATGCTATCTTACATACAGAGGTAACAGACTCCCTGTCTCAGTCCTTATCAAAAAAATTCAATTAGCCGACTGGAAGAGGGAGAAACAGCTCAGAAACACAAGCTCCGAGCACTCAGCCCCCCCCCCTACCTACTGAGAGCAGTGAGCTACGTCACTTGTCCTGGGCGGAGAGATAAGATCATCCCCGGGTTCGTGGTTATGGAAACGTAGTGTAATGAAATGAATAATCTCAGATAGCGGCCAAACAAAGCAGTTTTGCTTAAGTAATGTATTTAGGAAAAGTCTTAAATCCACATAAACTAGCAGTATAGATAGGAACCTTGAGATGGGACAACTCCTTTAAGTTTAATACACTGGGGACAAAAGTGAAACTGGCTGTGCCCTAGATCTGCTCAATCTAGCCAAGATTATGCCTGTATCCTCAGTAGATCCCAAAATATCACTAGTTGAAGTGGAGCTGCATATACTTGTAGGTTTAACTTCAACCAGTGTGTAGGGAACAAATGCAGCTGCAGGAAGAATAGAATAATTCCTCATTCTCCTGTGTCAGTGAGTTCAGATACACTTTTGTTGTCATACTTGCCTTTTAATTCCTTCAATGCTGCAGACTGAGGCATTTAGGTGGTTTTACAGAAAAAAAAAAGTTTACATTTTTTTCCTTTAATGAACAAAAAATACAAAACTGGTATCATCAAATTTTTAACACCCTATAAGATAAAATTAGTACATATATAGTATGTATATTTATTCTACATGTAAACCATGATCACAAACCATAAAATTCAGATGCCAGAATTGGTCTTTTGTTCATCACACCCATCAAAAACAAAAAGTACCCATAAAATATGAGCTCTTGTAAAACTACCGTATATACTCGAGTATAAGCCGACCCCCCCAATTTTACAACAAAAAACTGGGAAAACTTATTGACTCGAGTATAAGCCGAGGGGGGAAATGCAGCAGCTACTGGAAAATGTCAAAAATTAAAATGGGTGGAGTTTTTGGGTGCAGTAGTTGCTGGAGAAGGGGAGGGGGTGTTTTGGTTGTCTGTCTGCCCCTTCCCTGAGCTTGAGGACTGGGGTTTTTTCCCCACTTGGATTTCAGCCTGGCTGAATATAGGGTACCTGCAGTGCTCCTATTAACCCCTTCCCAACGGAACAGGAGCACTGCAGATACCCTATATTCAGTAGACCGGGCACTGTCAGACACAGGGATACCTAATGTGTATGTGTGTCACAGTCATTTTCTACTTTCATATGTATTCTAGGGAATGGAGGGATTTACAACTTTTATTTTTTTTTTTTAACTTTTCTTTTTTTTTTTTTGCACTATTTTATGTGAGATTCTATACATTGATATTGTGGCTGGTCATAGACCCCCCTCACCCTCCTAAAAAAAAAAAAATAATAATTTTTTTTTTTTTTTTTTTGCTGACTCGAGTATAAGCCGAGGGAAGCTTTCTCAGCACAAAAACTGGGCTGAAAAATTCGGCTTATACTCGAGTATATACGGTACATTAAAACACAATTTAAAAAGTTATGCTAACTAGAATGCAGAGAGAAATAAAATGTTACCAGAGTTATGCGCCAGTAATATTTACATGAGCAAAAAATTCAAAATCTGTAATAAAAAAGGGGCATTTTCTGGAGGTTTTTGCCATTATAGGCTAAGGCTCCATGAGCGAGCCACAGCCAAAAAGCACAGAGAGAAAAGTCATGGTGGAAACATAGTGTTTTTTCCCACAACACTTTTTGTAGAAAGTCTGCAGAGTTTTCCGTTTTATAGTGGACATGCTGTGATTTACAAAAACGAAACGTTTTTTAAAATTGCAGCATGTCCGGATATTTTTCTGCAATGTGTGGACGGGATTATCCAGAATCATATCCACTTTGCAAGGACTGTAAAACACTGTGACAAAATTGTGGCATTTACGCTATGTGGGGCTGTGGCCTTAATGTGATTGTTAGGCCCTGTTCACAGAGCAGAATCTGCCACCAGTTTTGGGGTGGAATCTACATTAAAATAATTAGCAGATTCTGCCTTCCATTGTTTTCAATGGGGACAAAGATCACATCTGAACAAAAAAAAATAAAATAAGTGTCTTGCTTGATCTTGCCACAGATTTTGTGTCTCAAGACTCCCTGCTGATTTAGACCACTGATCGATGGTCCTGCCATGAGGTATATAGGGGTGGAAAATGAAGAGGAATCCGCGGCAGATATCTGCCTCAAATTTCTATTCATTTCTATTCATTTTCCAATGTCTGACAGGGCCTTAGAGGGTTAATAAATCAGGAGCACTCCCATGAATATCAGGAAGTGGCACAGATTTACCGTAATATTCAATTTTGGCATAGATGGATTAATAAATTCCCTCCTGAGTACCTTGTCCTTAGGGACATCAGTCAAGTCAGACTGTATGGGTTTAGGGCGAGGCCAGTGTCTCCACATCCTTGAATGCAAAAGGGTAATTAGCATTGGGTGTGGGATAAAAGTATTTTTTTTTAGATTTTAGAAAGGCTCACAAGCATACATTAACAAAGCACAAAGCCACCTTAGACAGCTAGTGGTGGTGGTTTGCACAGTAAAAAGCTCCTGACATGTTCGCTTTCAGTGTGACATCTTTAAGGGCTTGTTCACACTGGGGACGGATTTTGGCACCGAGAGTAACGCGGGGAGCCGCGTCACTCTCTGGTCAAAACCCGCCTGCCACGACCGTCGCGGTCACGGCTTCCTCCTCCGGAGTTGGCTCAAATGAATGGGCCGACTGCGGAGGTTGCTGCCGCCAGGCAGAAGCCGCGGCTCACTGAGCCGCGGAATCCACCTGATGAAAGGGCAGCTCACTTCTTTTTTCCGCTAGCGGAAAAAAGAACGCTAGTGGTCTCCATAGACCACCATTGTATGGAGGCGGATTTTGAGGCGAAATCCGCTGTCAAAATCCGCCTCCTTGCCCCCGTGTGAACTAGCCCTAAGGAGTCAGCATTCTAACACAACGCAGCAGACAAGAATCTCATATGAAATATAACTGGGCGTCATTTTGCTAGGATGGAAACACTTGTTCCTTGCTCAAATTCTAGCAATCGTCTGCATCTTTCATGGTTAAGGGCAAAGACAATGTTATTCATTTCCCTTAAGTAGGACTTCATAAATTCTGCTGCTGTTACTGGCTGCAGTTGTTACGGCTGTTTCCGGCTTTTCAGTTATAGTTTATCTTTGGGCTTTTTTCCGCTAAGGGCCATGTCTTTTTACATCCTGTGTGATACATAGTCATATTTTGTCTATTATACTACATCAAAAAAAAATTATTCAAGCTCTTGGGTGCAACTGGAATTAATTCACCAAGTATGTCTGCGGGCTCAACCCTGTGTGTGGGATTTCTTGGAAACCGTACAAAACACGGCAGTGAATGAAACAAGTTTCTCTTTATGTAAGATTTGTGGCATGTTTAAAATGATGGCAACTGAACAGCACCAATGGTACTCCATTCTAGCACAAAACCGTACCCAAACTAGAAAACTGAGGCATAGCAGGGACACATCTGCAAGTAATAGCAGGTTCTTATTTCAGCTTTATTTATTTTGGATTTATTTTGGATTGAGAAAGGAAGCAGCGTAGCCCCTACACGGGAAGGTGGGCATTGGGGATCTGCAAAGATATTAGCAGGTGCTACATTTATGTGTTTGTAGACACTGTTTCTACCTACCCGACCAAGAGTTGTAAAATGTGGCAAAAAAAGGATGGGTGCCATTGTTAGGACATAATATTAGTGTACTTTTCATATACACCAGGCATTTACAATAATTCCTGCACGGTTTTCTGGATTTCTGTTCTGATAAAGCCCTTCTGATGAAAAGGCCTCTTTCTGCCCACACATGACCATGCAGCCATAACATCCCATGTCTCTTAGGAGATGGTAATGTAGTAAATACTTGCTAATGCACTGTACATATACTAATAAATAAAAGAAAATATAAAAAAAATACTTACAGGTGTGCTAAATGCTCAACTGGTGATGTCATGATAGGCGAGAAGTAATCATTTTTTATTTAACGTCTTGTCCAGTCCTGTGCTGCACCTTTGTTATGTGGTTGCCAGGGCTTGCAGCGAATGGAATTACCATGAAAACAACCACAGTTTCTGGGACACCTCTCACTTTCACAGACATAGCATCTATTTATAGCTGCCTACAGGCCCCTCAATTACAAGATGTAAGGTAGTGGAATTGTCACTGTCTACACACGTCAACGCACTGTTGTAAAAGATAGTTTTCATTAGATCACACATATGCAGAGAGAAACAAAGAGAGGGATCACTATATCTTTCTCTGGAGGACCATGCATGGTCTTGTATAAAATAGGCAGCATCCAAATGACACCATGTTAAGTTGTATTTCTCTTGTTTGAACGCTGCAGATCAACTAAACTCTTCTTGCCCGTCTTCCCCATATATTATAGTTAAATGGGTTGGTCAGTTCACAGGTAAAGTGGCCATAGGCATAGAATGTTAAAAAATTAAAAACTACCCTGGCACTCTGTCTTCTCTAAACTGCCTCCCGGCTTACACACACCAGTGGGGAGCAACACAGATAACATAGATTGTAAGCCCTTGCGTGCAGGGCCCTCTACCCCACTGTGCCAGTCAGTCATTGTTAGTATTATATCTACCTGTATATTTTGTGTATTGTATGTAACCCCCAACAACAACAACAACTGCTGCTGCTGCTACTACTACTACTACCACTAATAATAATAATAATAATAATAATAATAATAACAGCACTCCAACTTGTTTTAGGAGAACCTTTCAGGCAAATTCCTTAGGGTCAGTGCAAATGGAGTTTTTTAGTGCTGATTTTGATGCTGAATCCGCCTCAAAGTCAGCCTCCAAAAAATCCTCTCAATAGAACTCTATTGGGAGGCTTTTTTTGGAGGCTGATTTTGAGGCAGATTCAGCGTCAAAATCAGCGCCAAAAAAAATCATTGTGCTCTGACCCTTATGGGGAAAATAGCGATGTCAGTGCAAAAAATTGTAACTTAACCGGCCACTTAAAAAAATAAATAAACTTCAACTCACACAATCCCTTTATCAAAGGAAACTGAAAAACACCATGTAAACTTAGACTAACGCCAAAGACAAAGTCTATTCCACAGCAAGTGCACAGGACATAGCAAACACCGCAGGAGACATTCAGCAAAAAAAATATTTTTCCTTTCAGTGTACACGTAGCTTAGACTTGGCTTCTGAATAGATGTACTATGTGCTCAGAGAAAGTAGAAAGTTTCCATTCAGCATGTACTTTGTATAAAAGAGTTAAGGATTATGAATGGCCACCTGGTACAACTACTTACATACAGACATACAGACATACCAGCTGTCTCCAACCTGGGAGCTCCAGCTATAACAAAACTACAATTATCAGAATGCTGAGAGCTGAAGTCTCACAACATCTGGCAATCCAGAACGACTGCCATATATCACACTGTCATATGATATAGCCTGGAAAGGGTAGCGTGGTCAGCAAAACTAAATATTCTGCCTCCCTATCCATATTAAAGAGGAACTCTGCCCAATATCTAGTTGTTAGAAGGGTGATAAGCTCGTAATATATATATATATATACACTATGCCCTCTACTTCAGAAAACTGGCATCAAAGGAAATAGTTGTCTCACACTTTTAATACAAAGAATCTGTCTTAATAAGTTCCCCCCAATGTATCTTTGGGCTGAGGCCCCCAGAAACTTGGCAGTAAGTGCTCAATATCCCTGTGGAAACATAGCAATACCACAGGACCCATGTAAATCAATGGGTTGCCTATATAATGCAGGACAGAAGAGATCCTCCAGAGTTACATACACTCTACATTATGGCTTCCCAATCTGGCACAGAGTTTAGGATGCTGAACAGGTAAACTTAATCCATTAAAGGGGTTACAAATTCGTTAACCACTATGTTACTTATGGTTTTCATATAACAGGATTAGTCCCTACTGATTGTACGATATGTAACTGAGATGCCTGTGTAAAGTTGCCATTGCATGGCGCAGCTAAATCCATTCTTCTGGTCCATGGTAAGAACATAAAACCAATAAAGAAAACCCATCTAATAACGGATGACAACAAATCACCAGGCCTTCCAACGACTTCAATGGGGTTCGATGGCTATCTGTTGCTTTAGAAGTCACATCACAAGATGAAACATGTAGCCATTCTCACATGGATTTGTATGACCACACTTATGCGGTGTTCACACTTGCACCGCTGTCCGCCCTTTGGGTTTTGGTCCTAATTCCCAGAAAAACTGCATAGAGGACGGCTTGCTGACAGTCAGTTTAAAAACCCATTCATTTGTTTTTTTTGCATGGACACAAAGTCCTGCAGGGTCAGTCTGTAGTGTACACACTGGGTGGCATTTAGCAAGGCACTTAAGCCTATTTTTATCTAAGTCTGAACTGTCTTCTATGCCATGTGTGCAAGATTTGTCATGTGTTTGGGCCTATCTTAAAGGCTTTGTCGCTTTTTTGTTGGGGAAAGCAGGACCGATTTACGTGTAGTAATATTGTACAATACATTTATGACATGCATCATTTTTAAAGCGGCACAAAAATAGAGGCAACTGAACAGTACATGGGCAACAAAAAAAAAACTCAAATGATTTCCTGTAAGTGAATTTGTGCAAGATTTATTATACATTTTGCACCTTTTTAGTAAAATAGGTGCACAGAAATAAAATGTTGGTTACAGTTTATGTACAGAACAGCACAGATCACATGTGTCTGATCTCCACTGCTCCCTGGCTCTCCTATCTGTCGAGATCATGTTTCACATGCTGGGCAGCAGATGTGGAGTGAGCAGATGAACAACAAAGCGACAAGTTTTCCAGGACACAATGATTTAGTTTATCACGCTACTATGTCCTACAAAAAGACAGACAATAGAAAGCAGATCAGAGTCCAGTCTGCTCTTGGATTCTCTTTTAGACTCTGTTTGTCTCATTCTGACTGCAGGATGTTGTTTGATACGAAAACAAATCACAGAATCCTCAAAATAACCCAAAGAGTTAAACTGTGATGTGGTCCTAGCTAAGATGTCAACTGGCAGTAACTGACTAGCTTTGCATTGTGAGCAGATGCAGAACAGAGGGGTGTTCTCTTACATGTCTTCCAAGTGCTCTGGTCTCTTTCTACACTGCACACATTATATTTGACCAGATGGCTTGAAATAGATTTGGCCCTACAGAATGTTTACCTAAGATAAGGATATTAAGGATATTCGGTTACAAGCCACTCTAAGGACAAGGAAGAAGCAACGTCCCTAGATGTTTTCTGTCTACAACCCTGCTGTATACTTGTTTATAAATAACAGACTATCCAAACCTGTTGTCTCACTGGTTAATGTTTACATAGAGACAAGCAGCTGACATCAAAACACAGGCTCCAAGTTACTAGAACTCACAGAACCCTCACTAAGCAGGAAATTCACATAAATCATTATTTTGGTTTACAAGTTTCCTGGAAGAGATCATATCAGCATTAAGATTAGGAGGATTTCCTATGTGTATCCTGTCAAAATTCAAAGACTGCTACTAACTTACGTAACATTGAAGCCAATGCATAGGAGATGATGCCCGACTCGGTCTTATGTTGTTTAAAGTATTAACAACAATATAACACAATATGTTGGTAAGTCAGTCTCTACTGGCTCTATTAGAACCAATGATGCAGGCAAGTACCTGGAATTTACGCTTGTACAAGTGCTTCAGTAAACCTGTATAATAGTGCTGGTGATCACCCGATACACAACGGGATCTCAATTATATTTACTCACATCTAGTTCCGAGTAAATATAATTGAGATCTGTTTGAGCTAATTCTTCCCCTATAGCAGAGGTCTTAAACATGCAGCCTATGGGTGACATGAGGCCCTGACAGCAGAGAGCAGGCTGAAGGAGGAGCGTGCTGGCTTCCCTAAACGCAGTCATGTTGGAGTGTAATGTGTCAGAGCAGAGGCGTCTCTTTACCACACTGCTTTATCGCTGGTGCTAGAGGAGGATTTTTTTTAAAGAATTGTTACCGGACAGTATGTTATTACTGTGGGGTGGGGAATAATAGACTGTATATAGGGGCAGAGCCACTACATATGTCTATGGGTGCACTAGTTCAATAGAAGCAGCAGGCTGTATATAAGAGGAGAGTCTCTATATTTCTATGGGGGCAATATATATTTCTATGGTAACATGCAAATTTCTTATTATAGTAATATAGTAGCACAAATAACTAATTGATTAACAATAATCATATCGAATTTGCACGGTCGGACCTATACTATATCCTATGTCACCCCTGCTACCTCATAGATTGTAAGCTCTTGCGAGCAGGGCCCTCAGTTCCATTGTGTGAATTGACTTTTACTGTATAATGCTTCATTTTGTCTTTACTTGAACCCTACAAATTGTAAAGTGCTGCAGAATATGTGGTAACTATATATATAGAGAGAGAGAGAGAGAGAGAGAGAGAAAAGCAACATTTATTCCTATTCAATAGTTGGTAGAGCCCAGCAGATGCTTCCTTACAGATGGTACTGATCGACACAATACTCCCGGATGCCTAATGAAACTCCGGGTGTATGTGAGCCATCGGGTGCGGTTTCTCTGGCCAGCACTCTTCGGTCTCTATCTCCTAGTTTCAGGGGTCGGCCTACTCAGGGCAAATTCCAACAATCACCGTTCACCTTCCACTTCCTAATCACATAGGCCACTGTCGATTTTGGGTAATTCAGTTCACTTGCTATGTCCCTTAAGGTTCGACCATTTCTGTGGTACCCCACAATTACGCCTTTCTAAAAATCGGACAACTCTGCACTTCGTGGCATCTTGCATGTGACTAATGTCAATGCTGTTTCCTATTTAACGGCGGAAGGCGTGACGTACATCATGCCCACAGATATCTTTATTTGCATGGGTGTCCAAATACTTATTGGTAGACAGTGTGTATACATACATATATATATTTATATATGAATTAGTATTCGAAAAGAATGCAGCCCCTTAACTTCAACCTTTTTCTATGAGGCCCACTTACCTGGGTTTGAGACCCCTGCCCATCAGTATAGTTCAGTACTATGTCTTATGGCCTTTTCATAAGAGTCATCATTATCACACAAACTACTACATTTAGAGCGCTATAATGCTAAGAGTGAAATGGCAGAAAAGTACAGGTAAATAAATAATGTTATGCTATTTCTTAGAAAATACTATACCGCCCCCTGGTGACTGTAGATCCGTATATCACAAAATAACGTGTGCAAAAGTGTAAAGAGGTCATCGACAAAACTGTAGCAAGAAGTGATCCTTGCTATTAGGAGAAAGGCATCAGTAACATCAGCTACCACTAACTGGCTACATGTCACAAACATATACTATGGCTACATCAAACATGGTAAGAAATATTATACGATACTGTGTTCATAGTGGTGTCAAAGCATAGTTGTGCCACAGTGTATGTAATGGCCACTGGAATCCCATCACAAGAATGGGGTCCCTTTTGCCCTAGAGTGAATAGGGCAGTGGTTGTACTGAGGCTCCTTTCGGCTCTATTGGACTGCTGAAGAGAAGCTCAATATAGTGTAATACTTGACTATTTCTGGCGCACAGTCCCAAAGAGGATTCACTGAAGGAGGCTGACCAAACCACCATAGGGTCAGTGTATGTGGTGTGGTGCCCACACACTGACAACCCTAACAGGAGCCTAGCCAGTGGTACCTCCCCTCTCTGTTGGCGTGGCGTTAGGCCAGTAACCTGGGAGAGGTGGGGGAGTCATCCATTGAGCAAGCAATATAGAGGTTCTGTTCTGGTTAATGTCGGTGGAGTTTTGGCCCACATCTTTTGTGGTATAGGGAGGCAGTAAGGAATACTCTGTAGGGCTAATTTCCCTATAGGGCCTCCTATCCTCACTGTTTATTTGCCTTTGGCAAGCAGTTTATGGTGTGGGACATGTTTTTATACTTTCTTTTTCATGTTTTAATGGACTACAAATACAAGTGAAGTTTTAGTTATCATACAATTCCTATGGTGGTATGGTCAGCCTCCTTCAGTGAATCTTCTTTAATAGGAATTCCAAATATTCAATTTATCAGAGCATATACAGTCCCAAAGAGTTGCACCACTACTTCATTTGCATGTGGGTAAAAGGGGCCCCATTGTCATAATTAGTCCCCTCATTTGAACCCCCAACAATCTACAATTAATCCTTATCGTTTGGACACAGGATAAACTGTAGCTAAGGAAAAAGTGGTGAAACGTGTGTTGAGGCTGGAGGTGGAGGTCAGCACAGACTAGGATAAGGTATTATATGACTTTTATTGCGTCCTATGTCTTATGTTCGTGATGGGATTGTAGTCCCCCTAATGTTTGCTATATTGATCTTGCTGGCTATGTGATGTTACCTATGTGGTTATTCACCCATACTCACCAGAGTTATACTCCACAATGGTGGTCCACCACTATAATAGCCGCACGATAAAGCAAGTCTCATAGATTGTAAGCTCTTGCGAGCAGGGCCCTCAGTCCCATTATGTGAAATGACTTTCTCTGTAATGTATCTTTCTGTCTGTATTTGAACCCTACAAATTGTACAGCGCTGCAGAATATGTTGCCACTATATAAATAAAATTTATTATTATTATTATAAAGCAAGCTATTACTTAAATCTTGTTATTTCTAGCTCTTTGACGCAAGGACTCTATTTTCAGATATAAACTTTGGGATATGACAACTCATTTGTATTGCTATTTTCATTATTCTATTTATAGTCATGAATTCTATGTAGTTTGCTGGTATCATGTATATAAATTTGTATTTTTATGCTTGCATCTGTATGGGTATATTTCCTCATGTATGAGCTGGAATAATTAATATTCAGTTATACGATGTAACTATTCGGTTTCCCTGGTATTTATGCGACCTCCTCCCCTTTTGTATTCTCTTCCGCTATTTGTTTTGTGTTTTTAATGAATTGATTTAAGACTTAATCAATTACAAATTGTTAATAATTTTGTATTTGTGGTTATTGATGTGTAGGGGTTTTTACCGGATAGCACGCTGACACATTCATTTCTGTCAGCATATGCACATGACCGTGATCAGTGTGTGGGCCGACAGTCTAGTCCGCAAGACAGGTCCTATTCCTGTCTGGTTTTGCGGCCTTGCTTCTGTGGCCCTTATTCATTCAAGCACAGAAGCACGGCCAGCACACGGATGATATCAGGCGGCCTGCACATACTGCTGTACAAGGGGCCTTAATTTAATGTAATGGATGAACAGATCTGTTAAACTAATTGGATATGGGGACTTGCAGGAAATTGAATTTCCTGTATGGCCACACCTTAACTGACTTGGACCTAGGTGGCGAACAAGGCAAATTAGTATGTGTTGATCCTCTTTATAATACTATCCCCCCTGTGAGACATCTTGAAACATTCTGTGCCACTTACGTCAGTGGGAGTTTGCCTATTTTTCTTGAACTTCTACCTCCTAATGAGAGACTTCCCTTATTTGTTTTTCACACCTAGTATTAGACTTTTAATGCATCAATATACTGACACTTTTAGTCAACATTGCTGCCATCCAGTGGCCCTTCTTTGAAAAGACGTCCGCATTCAGTTTTTCCCATACTGTGCCCATTTTCTTTTACTGTCTTTAAATACCAAGCGGTACTTCTGCCCCTCCTAATAGCTCCTGTAAATACCATCATAATCCGCTCTGGATTAGGCCCAATGAATGGGCCTAGTCGGGAGGGAGTGTCTTCAGGCAGATTCGCGAGGCGACTCCACCTGAAAGAATGAGCATATCTCTTCTTTTTCCGATAACCGGAACAAACAGCTTCCGGAAAAAAGCACTGACCGGCTCCCATTGATTTCAATGGGAGCCATGTTTTTGGTCAGGACTTTGAGGCGGATACGGCCTCAAAATCCTGACCAAAAAAGCCTGTGTGAACTTATCCTAAAAGGACGCCACCCAGATATAAGACAGTTAACAGACACGACTTAATTAGGACTGTGGAACACCCACATAACTCAGGGGCCACCTGGAGCCTTAAAGACTCGATGGAGTTATTTATGTTCTGAACAAATGGAGGTGCTATCAGGCCTGATCACTGAAGATGAAATCTCCTCCTTCCATAATAATAATAAATCTGCTGGCCCTGATCAGCTGAATACTATAGCATATCAAATCCACAACTGGTCCGTACACATTTCATTACTCAATAGCCATCATAATTCTAGTAAAACAACTCAATACCCAACTTCAGTACTTCGCATTCAACGTTTGATTCATTCTCTTGGAACTACCTGAACACTGACCTACACTATATGGGGTCTGGGGACAACTTTCTGCAATTTTTACAATTTCTACCGAACCTGCCAAGCACTAAATTGCTCAATAACAGCATTTACATCTGCTCTTGCAATATCTCCAAGCCTGGCAGACCTTTCAGGGTATCAGTTTTAGTTCTAGAGATTAAATCAGTGATCCTGATGTGCCACTTTGGTTTTTGATCCTGTTGTTTATCTGGGTACAATGTTTGTACTTGGCGCGACTTTTGTACAATCCTGTTATAGCCTTATTCTTTTATTATTGTTGGAAATCAATAAACTTTGAATTGCAAAAAAAAACAAAAAAAAACTGCAACCCCAGCAAAGATCTGAGGCCCAGCCTTAGATTACCCCTTTGCATTCATAGGCATAACATGCTGGATTTTTCCAGTTTTTTCCTGTTGTGTGAATGCACAAAGGTCAAAAATGTTAATGGCTGCTATACGGATCCAATAAATTACAATAAATAGGATCAATGCTTGTCAACTACTCTGTGACAAATAAACTGCGCTTAATAACTTTCTCCCATAACATATTACCACCTATGGCACTAATTTTGCTTTATTTTGCAAATCTTAGCCATTACTAATTTTACAGGCCCTATGACCCCTGAGATTGTGATGAAACTTTGGTTTCAAAGAACAGTAGGGAAACGGAATATTATAGTATATGCAGAATATAGGCAATTTGGGGTCATGTACAAAGCAGAGCCCTTCTGTAATTGTGTATGCAAAAAAAAAAAAAAAAAAACTTCCCTAGAAGCCATGTTGCTCCACATACAAAATCTTATCAAAGATGCCATGTTTATTTTTCGCTGGGTTTGTGCAAAATCAGCTCGAACCCTGTAGTCCGAGTCCGTGGTTTGGCCTACTCACTCCACAGCCTTGGATGTAGCCATAATAAAGGTGTGTGCATCTAAGGCCACACACACAGCAAAACGCAGCGTTTTTCACAGAAAGTCTGCAATTTTCCTCTGCAGACTTTCTGCCTCAATTACACCTACACGGAAAACACCAGCGTTTACAGTACATAGGTATAATTGACATTCTGCGATTTACAACAAAAAAGGCATTTTTTAAATAGCAGCATTCCTCTGTAGATTTTCGTCTGCACTGTATGGTGGGATTAGCCAGAATACAATCCACATTGAAGGTAACGCAAAATGCTGCGTTTTTTTTTACCACAGTGTTTCTGCTGCGGCCAGAACACTGTCTTTTTGCAACATGGGGCCCCAACCTGCATGAGCCCTTAAAGGAGTACCAGCCTTTAAATATTATTGGTCTATCCTTATGATTGGTCCTCAATATCAGATCAGTGGGTTGTCCAACACCCCCACCAATCTACAGCTGTTGAAAGTAAACAGTGGCCCATCTAGGGTACAGAGCATAGAAAATGGCCAAAAATTTGCCTCAACTAAAAAAAATAAATAATTTGAGTTATACCGCAAATCTCTCAGGGAGTGGTGTAGATTTGAGATCATGCACCAAATCCTCTTAGGCTAAGTTCAAATGCAAATAAGCGTGTGCATGTTCCGGGGCAGCTGCCGCGATGGGATGCTGATGCAGTGCACGGCATCCCGTCGCGGCTCTCTGCTCCGGAGTAGGCCCAAATGAATGGGCTGCAGAGTCCGTCTGAAGAAAGAGCATGTCAATTCTTCTTTTCTGTGAGCTGCAACATGCCACTCACGGAAAAAAGTAGCCTGGCAATCTACATAGACCTCCATTGTAAGGGGGCGGATTATGACGTAGATTCAGCACCATAATCTGCCCCTTGATGCCCCGTGTGAACTAGCCCTTAGTAATTATGGCGTACCACCTGTTGAGGCACAAATAAAGACTCGCAAAAGAACGGCTAGTCTTAATATATATTGATCCCTGCTCTGTACACCATGTAGTTACTGCAGTTTGGCTCCACTGACTACAACAGAACTGTCTGCATTAGACACCATACACTATGAAGGTCTTACAAGTGAATGCACCAAGAGCAACAATTCTCCAAATTATCTAGATCCAATGACTGAATCAGCAAATGTAAATAACATGGTAATAAGAAGCACCAGGATAGTGATAGAAACCAATGTAAAGTACTACAGCAGAGCCAATGTCACCACACATAGTAACTGATAGGAATAGTGTTATGTTCAGTTTCCATACATTTACACAATTCATTTATTACTACAAGTCCTGCTGTACAGACAACAACCTGAAGGAGCTGCAGATCACAGCCGCAATGTGTGGACTATGCAATTATTCTAGCAGTACTAACACGAGGAAGGCATGCTGACACTTATAGTCACACAGCAGGGACAGGGCGCTCAGGAGACAGAAGGGTCACCGGGCCCCTTGTGAGCTAACTAGCGCCACCATCTGTTCACTGACTAAGGCTGACAGCCGCCATGCTGAACACACGTAATATCTCCACACAGACATGGCGTAGTGAACGTGGCTCTGCTCTATTTGCTTCCTTTCATTTCTCACCTTCAACATGACAGCGGAGGGGAGGTCAGGCTGCAGGAGGAAACCAGGCCTCAGTGCCCTTAGCAACCGCTAGACCCTAGCAACGCGTACGTGCGCTGTGACGGCGTCTCGGATGGGACAAATATTTTCAAGATTGTTTCTACCTTTAAGAAAATCAGAGGAATCTACTTCACAAAATGTAATAACATTTATTCAAACAGGCTTCCATTCTATAGTGAACATGGCATCAATTACATAGATAGGGATAGAATTAGGAAGCGGAAGCGAAACCTTGACACACAGTGCGCCATCTTTGTGAAGGGAAGAGTATGGGAGAAACGGGATGTGACGTTTTAGCTCCTAGGGTTGTCATGGTGATGGTAAACATTGCGATCCTGGGTAAGGAGTAGACTATCATCGCAGGTATACTATACAGTACTGGAGAGCATAGGATGAACATGTGTATATATATATATATATATATATATATATATATATATATATATATATATATGCACATAACTGAGCACCTGCCCCGGGGCTTCAGAGATGACGTTACAGTGCTTTATTTTGCAGTAAGATGGATCCCCGTGCCAAATCCTGCACATCAATCTCTATCAGTATTCCTACCAGTGCCTCAGAAGAATCACTGCCACCAAAGCAAGCAGTAGTAATACATAAGTAAGTGTTCCTGTAATGTCAGTGGCATGGTGACTGCTGGGTTCTCTCAGACCAATATTGGGAGACAAATCTTATGGTTTATATAATAAAAAGTTGTTTCCTTAGGCTGGATTCACATCTGCGTCTGGTATCTGTCTGCTTGCAAACCGTTTTAAGAGAAAAATGGTTTGGTACAAAGAAGATTCCAAACAGTTACACAGCGGATACCCGAATCCGTCTTTTTAGACGGTTAGTCAGTGCGTGTCAGTTCAATAAAACGGACTGTTTATGTCCGGCTTTGACCAATCCATTTTTCTTTCTTTCTCCTGAGCTTGCACATAGGAAAAAACGGATTGCTAAATAGACGCAAACTGACGCTAGGTTCACACCTGCGTTCTTCTTTCCGTTCTGTGCTTTCCGTCTTCTGCATGCCAGAAGACGGAAACCACAGACCGGGGCCGGCTGTGAGTGGCAGTGAGCGTTTTATGCTCTCCGCCGCGAAACCGGATTTTTTTATCTGGACACAGAGTACTGCATGTCCGACTCTGTGTCCGGATTATAAAACCCGGTTTCGCGGCGGAGAGCATAAAACGCTCACCGCCGCTCACGGCCGGACATCTCTCTCACCCATTCAAATGAATGGGTGAGAGAGACTCCTGCAGGTTTCCGTCTCCTGCCTCTGTTTTAGGCAGGAAACGGAAACCTGCATAACGGAGTTCACAACGCTGATGTGAACGAGCCCTGATTGCTATTCATTTGTAATCCACTTTCCATAGACTTCAATGTTAAAAAAAAACGGATTGGTTGCTGTCCGTCTGAAATCCTTATTTTTTGAACGGAGAAAAAGTCCTTCAAGTTTCTATCCGTTGAAAAGAGTAGATACCAGACAGAAATGCTCCAAATGCAGACCTGCAGATGGTTTTTACAACTCATTGAAATCAATGGGTTTTTAAAATGAACCGTTTGAAATCAGCTTTTGAGGATTTTGAGACATTTCAAAAACTGATTTCGTGTGGAGAGGCAAAAACAGATGTGAACTCGACCTAAGAGACAGAAAAGGTCTAACAGGCGCCAACCCTATTTGATAACTGGAGATATAACCATTTACCACTATGTAAATTGTTGGAAATAACCTACTGGACCTTTATGATGACTTGTCTTGTGTTGATTAAGTAATTATAAGTGCACTTGTTCTATATAGATGGAGGATGGCTCAAACGCATTTCCTCAAGTGGGCCATGGAAACCCAGTCTGACACTTTAGATGCACCAACGTTATACTTTGTTTTGTTCAGGATTGATATTGGTGTTGCTGCTATACGAATTCAAAGAGCATGGAGATGCCACCACAACAAACAGATTTTTAGACTCCTAAAACATGCTGCCCGAGCTGCTGTGAGTGTAAACCTATTTTTTTTATTAGCATCTTAAAGCATCACTCCAGTAACATTTATTAAATCTTACCTTAGTTTCACATCTGTGTTTGTGGGGACTGCCCAAAAAATGCGGAGAGAAAAGTCCTGCTTGCATTTTTTAAGCAGATTTGGGGACGGAAACCCTGAACGAAGATCAGGCGCAGGTGTGAACCTTGTGTTAGTCCTGTAGTACAGGGAATACTAATGTAAAGTGAATGATGTACTAACTCACCAGGTGTGTTCACTTCATTCAGTCACCAAAGTGTCCTCTGACTGGTTCACGTACCAGCCAGAAATCTCAGATTAAGCCGCGATCTACACAGTGGATTTGATTGCGAGTCCTGACTGAAGCTTGCTGTGACACCCTAGAATTCCTTCACCATTGTAGGTGAATGGAGTCCCAGTGCAGCCCTGAGGGTGCTGTCACTGCAATTTTTTGCAACTACAAGTTGCATTCATAGCACCCCCGAGGTCGCATTACATTAGTGAAGAAGTTTCAGGGTGACATGGCAATTTTTGGTTGAAACAATAACTGGTCAGATATTTGTATATTAAATATGATGTAGCTTTAGGTCGTATTCACATGTCCACATGTGTACGTATACGTTCATATTTTGTTGCCGATGCCATACAGACTTATTCATTTCAATATGTTTAGTAACGGATGCACATCCTGATTTTTCTTTGATGTTGAGGAACCAGGGATGCATCACATAAATGAAAGGTCTGTGGAAAAAATCAAATAACATTTGTGTGCTATACTTTTTTGTATGGACCCAAATACATACAAAGTTTAGAGGATGAAACAAAAATAAAGTGGATCAACCATGGACAGCACACCACCTACAAATAAACAGGGTGGGGTGCTGACTGAAGTGGGTGCGTGTATGTCAGAAAGGCACTTTTAGGCCCCGTTCCCACGGAGTAACGCGCCGCTCATTTAGACACATAAACACATGTCAGAGTGAGGCGCTTCAAAACAGATCCCATTGACTTCAATGGGTGTTGGCTTACGCGCGCTACACATTGAAATCAATGGGAGGCTTTATAACCCATTGATTTCAATGTGTAACGCGCGTAAGCCGGCACCCATTGAAGTCAATGGGATCTGTTTTGAAGCGCCTCACTCTGACACATGTTTATGTGTCTAAATGAGCGGCGCATTACTCCGTGGGAACGGAGCCTTACACAAGTTGACCCAATACAAAAGGTCAGGAGCAGATGTTCCTCAGAAATGCTTGTTCATGATCTTTGTCTTGATGCTACATGTGGAGGTAGGAATGGTGTATCTCCAGTTTAGCTTTGACAGTGTCCCGTAGCCAATTTACATGATAATCATGATTTTAAAATATACATAAATCATATGATCACCCAACAAGTAAGCAATTTATACATTTATACCTGTTGCAGATTTTGCTACAGTTTTTTTTTTTTTTTGAGCCAAAGCCTGGAGTGGATTGAGCAGAAAAAAAGAAATATAAGCGCTTCCTATATATTTGCACAGCATATAGGCCAGTTTTTGTGGTGCAAATTAAGCCAGAATCCAGGAACATTTTATTTGGTTAATAACCTTGGTAAATATTCCCCTATATGTTTTAAGGGCAACATAAACTAATACCGTGAGATGTATCAATGGCTTTATTACAATACCCTAACCAACCTCTGCTGCTTATCATCACTAATTCTGAATAAACCTGCAACAATTTTATGTGTGAACTGTTTTGTAGGAAACATGTGCAACATATCAAATTCTCAAGAAAGTCAGTCCTCTGGAAGCTGAATTACTGAAAGATCCTGGGATGCAGTGTAAAGTAAGATTCAGGTAGTACACATGGGGAGACCTACCAAGAGGGGAATTTTAAAGTCATTTGCTGTAATTAGCAGCAATTTGATCAAATCATGTACAATGTTTGTTAAATTTGATGCACATTTAACCCTTCAGTTGCTGTAAGTCGTTGGATGTTTTGCAAAGCTGGTAACTAGTACAATTTTTACATTTTAATATGTACAAATATCATTTGAGAAAAAGTGTGATTTATCAAAAAAAAGGTATTACAAAAAACATTTTCTCTTTACACAAGCGTAAAGGTTTCTTAGTGTGAACTTACTCTATTTTCAGCTGTAATTTTTATTAAAGAGTCTTACAATAAAATTCACAACAACACAGAAAAATAGAAAAGGGGCCACAACATGTGGCATAACAATCCGATTGGATAAACCGTATACAAACTATACAAGAACCAAACAAACAACCAGACAAAAGACAGGGGGGTGGGGGAGGAGGGATAGGGAGAACAGATGTCATAGCCCATGTAGAATACAGTAGGTGTCCTAGTGCGACCAGATGACATCAAATGCATCCAAGTTGTGGTTGAAAGTTGCGGTAAGGAACTCAAGGCTATGGACAGCCTTCATGCGGACAACTAATTCAGACCCCGTAGTAGGGAACACCTCTTTCCAATGAAGGACAATAAGAGTCTTTGCTGCAGTACACAGAAAGAGGAACAGCTTAGACTTAGTTAGTCTTAGTCTTTTTGCCTAAATTTCTGGGAGGCAAATTGAATAGGTAAGTAAAAGGATCTAATGGATCTCCCTGTACAAAGAGAGCGTCCGGAGTTTAACTTTCATTCAAAAAAGGTGGAGGATGGGGCAGTCCCAGAAAATATGGTACACAGTGCCCCATGAGGTCTGGCAGCGCCAACATGAGGAGTGGATAATAGGATTAAGGTTGTGGACAAAAACTGGTGTATGATACCAATGCATGAGGATTTTATATTGAGTTTCACGAAACGGACCAGATGATCTCCCATTGCCAGGTAAGATCTGCCTATTCAGAGCTGCAGCCCACTTAACCATTTACTTATGACGTGGGGAAGATCAGTGTGAATTTACTCTAAACCTTAGTTTAAACCTTATTTTATGAAAGCAAACAACCTGATGTCTATTGACAGCCATATTCACTTTCATGGAATGTCACTTAACAAACAAAAATTGGATAATTGTGTCCGTCCAAAAATACGTTGCATAAAAGAGGCTGCATACGGACACCGCTGGTTTGCTTTAAAAACCAATTTGAATGAACAGGTTAGAAAAGTGACAACCGGGAAGCCGTCCCCTATGCAGTTTCTCTGGAGATTAAGGGTAAGTTCACACAGGGTTTTTTGGTCAGGATTTTGAGGCGAATACAGCCCCAAAATCCTGCTCAAAAAGATGGCTCCCATTGAAATCAATGGGAGCCGCTCAGGAGCTTTTTCCAGGAGCCGTTTCTTCCAGCTCCCGGAAAAGAGAAGCTAGGTGCTCATTCTTCAGGCCGAGTTGCCTCACGATTCGGCCTGAAGATACTCTCTCCTCCTGACTAGGCCCATTCATTGGATGTGTAAAATGAGTGGAAAAAAGGTACCCAAATTACCCCTCTAATGAAAGATGCAGGAGCCGGAAGAAATTGGCTTCATGCACTGTATAGTGGCCGGGCACCATTACTGCAGATCAGTTCCCTTTGACTTCAATTACATTCACTTGTTATTCCATGAAAAGAACTACATATGGAAAGTAAAATATTGCATTCCCATCTACGTCATGAGATACACACACATACAAAATAACTGTTGTAAGATCAGGACAAAAATATCCATTACTTGTTTCCCTGTAGGTTGCTGCTTGCCTTATCGTATGAATACATACTATACAGTGACATTTTTGATCTTTCTGTTTTGCAGGTTTGCTGGTTATGAGTTTCCACCATTCATTGTTTTTAAGATTTTCCACAGTTCAGCAGGCCATGGAAACCGATATATCACCGGGAAGAGAATAATTGTACCCTCTAGTGAGGTAAAGTGTATATGTCAGGTGACTGATAGATGGATACCTATATATTGCTTTCATTTCAGTAAAAGTATTCCGCTTTTCTGTGAGTGTATACCTAGGTGACATTAACTATGTTTATTGCAATTCTATGTTTATGCTATATTTACAATTCTATATTTATATTGAAGTGTTGATATTCATTTCATTGTGTTGCTGTGGTTACTGTTGATTCCTGTTTCTGTTCCCGTGGCCATATCACTATATGTGGCATCAGCCACTGAACCAAAAAACAAAGATCTATGATTTGAAATTACTTTGATATATCTATATTGTGCCCATTGATTTCCCTGTTATTGTTCTAAGTATGTCAGTTCATATGGTAAGAGCCATAGAAAACCATGAAAAACTGCAATTCTAAGAAGTCACAGTATGCAGAAAACTATTAATATATTATTTACTTTTATTTTTTACTGTTGTGAATATAGAGGGAGCATATTCTGAAGCGGTGTATAGAGATTATAAGATTGGGCAACATGGTGGTTCAGTGGTTAGCACTGCAGCCTTGCAGTGCTGGAGTCCTAGGTTCAAAACCCGCTAGGAACAACTGAAAGGAGTTTGTATGTTCTCCCCGTGTTTGTATGGATTTCCTCCCATTCTACAAAGACATACTGATAGGAAAAAAAAAGTACATTGTGATCCCTATATGGGGCTCACAATCTACATAAAAAAAAATAGATTATAAGATTATTTGTATCTCATAACCACACTAGCACAAAATTCATAGGACAACAACTCTCATATTAATATGTTATTGGCGTTCTGGAGGAAACCAGAGCACCCTGAGTAAACCTATGCTGCAGGGGGAGAATATATACTCTGTATGCTGTTGGAGTATATAAATATGGGAAGATTCTGACGAGAAGTGCACCAAAATTTTATGCATTTTGGCATATCTTGGCATTACATTAAGACCAATTATTTAGATTTAGGCTATGGCCACAAATCCTGCAGTGCCATTTTGCTGTTTTATTGCTGTAACATGCATGCGCCTGCGATTGCGTGTTTTTTTTTATTTTTAAAAGATTGTAATTAACTGTGTACACCCACACATATACACATGAATTTGACAAAAACTTATCCGATACATAACACAGGGTTCACAGGATATGCCCTATTTGTGTGATAGTCCTACTTCTGCGATTCTTTCCCTTGGGAGAATAGAGGTCCTGAAATACCCAATTTACGGACTGAAATTATAGGACAAATACCATTTTTTATTTTGTAGGCTGCAGGTGATGCTTGCAGATTAATGGGAAACCGTGCATATTATGAACAAATGATTTGTGATCAACTTGAGCATCAGAAATACGGAATCACAGATGTTGTGGATGTAGCAACCTTTAAAGATTACATGCAAGTAAGAGACTTTGACCTTGACAGTAAGAAGACATCCATATCTTAATTACATGTCTTGTAATGTTAATTAGGGGGGGTTCACACTACCATTGGTGTCCGCTCAGCAGTGTCCGTGGCTATTGTCCGTACAATATTTTAGCAATGGACACTAGCTGGTCTGTTTGCAATTTCCTTTCACTTCAATGGGATTTTATCTTGTGTCCTTTAGTGTCCATTTACAACCATGTCCGTTTTTTCAAGCGGACAAAAATATCGTATAGGCAGGACTTTTCTGTCTGTTTGAAAAAACAATGAAAATCATCTATTTGGTTTTTTACAGTCCATTAAAAATGGATGTAAAACGGATGTAGAAGGCCATTAAAAACAACTGATTTATCTATTTTTCACAGCCAAGAAACAGACATAGGTGTGAGTATAGTCATGGCGCATGCTGCTGTGCAGGCCTGAACTGTTCATCATACAGGAGACATCTACCCACCAAGGGAGTGAAACCTTTAGAGGGAAAACCAATTAAATTACATAAGAAGACTAAGGCTAGATTCACGCGTCCGAGTTTCATCCGCGAAACTCAGCCCAAGTGTGAACTGGATTTACCAGCCTCTACAGTGTGCCGGAACATGGACTCCTAGCAGTATGGCTATCTATTATATTAAGAGTCCTATCTCCCAGCAAAATACTGTGCCATAGTGATTATTGTATAGGACAATTCGTCGCTAGACGGCAGTACTTAGTATCATAGATAAGTATAGTGCAAGGCAAGGAGTCTCTATCTCAGCATGGTGTTCAGGCCTGTAGATCCAGCTCATAAACAGATTCACAGAGTTTCACAGAGGAATCTCAGTCATGTGAATATAGGCTAAAACATGTTCCTATGTATATATTGTTAGCAATAATTAAATTGAATAATGGAATAAAGTAAGTTGATTATAATATATATATATATATATATATATATATATAAAAATTACCGAACCCAAAGCAATCTCAATACTAGAAAAAATACAAAGATACCCACAAAAACTCAAAGCACCAACTAAGTATCAATGTATAAATAGCACAAAAAAATTTTTTTGTTTTAAATCTAATTTTATTATTACAACCAATTTTTTAAATGTAAAGAATATTGGTATCAGGAAAACACAAACACATAAAAACATTTAAAAACAACAGATGTCAAACAACAAGAGTGGAGGTCGCATTGGACTGAGCAGCTCCAGCAGGTGCATAATCTGCTAGTGGTGTAGGGGATGAAAACAGCCACAATTAATGTGTGTATAGAAGGGCCCTGTATTTTGTATATATAAATGTAAATAGGCTCCTATTGCCCACAATATCACAAGATCAGGGCACTTAATTGAAAAGTATCTGTAGCATTGCAAAAATCATACCCACATCACCACTATATAGTTAGAGCATATAAGGTAACAGGAACAATGTAAAGTTACACACACATGCCAGTATTACATGAGCCAGCCTACATAGGACAAAAGATGTAAAGCATATACATAAACCACTGCTCACCAGCTGCGACCTCCACTCTGAGCCCCGACGGACCGTTTCGCCCCTGCTTCTTCAGGGGGCTACAAAATTAGTTTCTGTCTGTCTGTCCTTTATGTGCGACCAACCGACTGGACCGATTTTCACCAAATTTGGCACACAGATACATCAGGTGTCTGGGAAGGATTTAGACTGGGCATCTCGGATGTATCCTTCCTGAGATACAGTATTCCCAAAACAGTGACCTGCATTAGCCAATAAAAACCTGCAAGTCTTTCACTCATATTCCAACTGCCATACACACAGTCACACCACATGCACACAGCATTACTCCAGGTGTATCCAACACTGATATCCAGACTGAAATACACACATCAGAGGATTAGATACATAGCTCAGCACACAGTATCACACATCAGAAGAATAGATAGACAGCTCAGCATACACCATCACACATCAGGGGATTAGATACACAGCTCAGCATGCACTATCACACATCAGATGATTAGATACACATCTCAGCACGCATCAGAGGATTAGATACACAGCTGAGCACACAATATCACACATAGAGGGTTAGATACACAGCTCATCACACAGTTTCACACATCAGGGATTAGATACACAGCGCAGCACACACTATCAGACATCAGGGAATTAGATACACAGATTAGCACATAGTATCACACATAAGGGGATTAGATACACAGCTCAGCACACAGTATTACACATCAGAGGATTAGATACACAGCTCAGCACATAATGTCTCACACAGAGGATTAGATACACAGCTCAGCACACACTATCACACATCAGGGGATTACATACACAGCTCAGCATACATAAGAGTATTAGATACATCTCAGCAGACACAATTACACATCAGAGCTTTACTCCAGGTTTCCCTTACAACGCAGCCATTTTTCTTCACTGCAGTAGGTCAGCTTTAAAGAGGCAGGGCGCAGTTGATGATACTGTTACACAAGTTCACATTCACACAGCTTAACAATTGATCGCAGGTTTTTCACTGATATCTAAACTGAAATACACATGATCACATGATGCCTATGGACATACACAAACAACACAAAATAGACCAGTGCAAAACTGGGCAATTCTTATGGGGCCACTACACAAACAAAAAATGAAATATACCCATGCGAAGTCGAGGCCTCCTGTTAATTATAAAAAGGTTGACTTTCAGTTTGTTTCGTGAAGACATTTAGTACTGAAGAAATACAGTATATATGTCAGGCTTCATGAATTAACAACACTTTGTTTTTTAGTATATAAGTCACCTTGATGAGACTCCAGCCCATCGTGGAGGACGAGATAACTTCTGGAGAAGGCTGTCTCAAAAAAATGTGCCAAGGACAACACTTATGTATGACATAGTGGATTATGCAGAGTCGGGAACTCTGTCCAGTAGACTTAGAGAAGAAATGAACTTTCTCCTTCAGCTGCCCCACACTGAAGACGTGCAGTGCCAGCAGCTTAGTGCTGTCTCACAAGTCAGGTGATTAAGAAAATTATTACTTTTGCTAGATCTGGTAATAATTATAGTGTTGTAAATTATGTGACTTCTGGCAGTAATTCTTTAGAATACCGTAAAATAATAAGCTACTCTACAGTAGGCCATGCGCACTTTCTGGACCCCCGAAAAATCATTTGTCCCTACTTATCTCTATATGCTGGCCTCTAGAGATGACATTTTGATACAGCCAATCACTGGTTGTGTTGGTGACTTCGTCGTGTTTGTGGCAGCCAATATCGAAATGTTATGTTTGGACAAACGGACAGAGAAACCCTCTGATACCCAAGAAAGGACCTGAATTTATTAAATTATGTACACTTTGTTTTGTTTTTTGGCATAAGGACTAAAGTTAGGGCAGCCTCTAAGTGCAAACATGAAGATTCCCAAAATATTTAATTACATAATGTATACTTGAAAAAAAAGCTTTTAGATCAATTTATTAGTAATTATAATGAGAGTAATGAATGTTACATATATACCGCATATAGTCGAGTATAAGCCGAGTTTTTCAGCACAGCTTTTGTGCTGAAAAAGCCCCCCTCGGCTTATACTCGAGTCAAGCAAAAAAAAAAAAAAAATTTTATTATAAATAGTGAAAAAAAGAAGTTTTGAAAAAATAAAATAAAAAAAAGTTCTAAATCACTCCTTTTCCTAGAATACATATAAAAGTAGAAAAATACCGTGAAACACAAACACGTTAGGTATCCCTGTATCTGAAAGTGCCCGGACTACTGAATATAGGGTATCTGCAGAGCTCCAGTTCCCTCGAGAAGGGGTTAATAGGAGCACTGCAGATACCCTATATTCAGCCAGGCTGAATTCCAAGTGGGGGGGAAAAAAAACAGTCCTCAAGCTCAGGGAAGGGGCAGACAGACAACCAAAACACCCCCTCACTTTCTCCAGCACCCAGCATCTACTGCACGCAAAAACTCTGACCATTTTAATTTTTGAAATTTTCCAGTAGCTGCTGCATTCCCCCCCCCCCCCCAGGCTTATACTCGAGTCAATAAGTTTTCCCTGTTTTTTTTGTGGTAAAATAAGGGGCCTCGAGTTATAATTGGGTCGGCTTATACTCAAACATATACGGTATATAGTACAGACCAAAAATTTGGACACACCTTCTCATTCAAAGAGTTTTCTGTATTTTCATGACTATGAAAATTGTAGATTCACACTGAAGGCATCAAAACTCTGAATTACCACATGTGGAATTATATACTTAACAAAAAAGTGTGAAACAACTGAAAATCTGTCTTATATTCTAGGTTTTTCAAAGTAGACACCTTTTCCTTTGATTCCTGCTTTGCACACTCTTGGCATTCTCTTGAAGAGCTTTAAGAGGTAGTCACCTGAAATGGCTTTCACTTCACAGGTGTGCCCTGGGATTTCTTGCCTTATAAATGGTGTTGAGACCCTCAGTTGTGTTGTGCAGACGTCAGGTGGATACACAGCTGATATACTGAATAGACTGTTAGAATTTGTATTATGGCAAGTCAGCTCTACTAGTGTCTCACTGGCAGAGCCAACTGCGAAGACGACAGAGAAGGGGAGGATCCAGCTGAAGATAGAGGCGTCGCAGGATCGTGTTTTCGAGCAGCAGTGAGGACGCTCCCGCCGCATTTTCAGCAAAGGTTTGGGGTGCTGGAGTTCTTTTTATACACACCCACTAATTAACCGATCAATTAGTGAGCACTGGTGAGGCTGTAAACTAGGATTCTGCATTATATGACAAGGCGACAAAACTTTTGTGTTGCCAAAATCTGATCTTTCTGTGTTCATTAAATGATCAATATCTCGCCATTGAAGCCAATTTATTTTCTTAATAAAAAACACATTAGGGAGGGTTTCAGCTTTCATATGAGTCATTTCTTAAACCAATAGATGAATTTAAAGTCAGTTTATAAGTTTTTGATTCCACAATACGGATAAGTGACAGAACTTTTGTGAGGGACTATATATATGTCACTAGGATGTCTATATTGGTTATTAGTTTCCTATATTTTTCGGTCTCATGTATTGTAGATCACCTGTGCCACCTCCCTCATCAGCCATTTCTTCCTACTTGTCATCATTGTATTCTGCAACACCAAGACATTCATCCCGAAGATCTCAAAAAGCCCGCCTTAAAGTAGCAAAAATGAAGAGACTTTATAACCCAGGAAAAGCAGAACAGGTAAAATAAATAGTTACTTATAGGGGTAGGCTGGGATTTTTTTTATGGATAGACCATAAAGATCTGATTGGTGGGAGACTGACGGCTGGCCTCTTTAAAGGGGCTCTATCACTGGAAAAAGTAATTTTTAACTAATTATATGCTTGCATAGGCTTTAGAAAGTCTATTCCACACTTACCTTTAGTATGTAGATTGCCTCAGTGGTCTCTGAATAAGTCCGTTTTTATTGATATGCTAATGAGCTTCCAGCCAGCTCAGGAAGTTCCCAGCAGCCTCCTCTCTCCTATTATCTTCTATGTGTGTGAAGCAAACAGGAAGCTGAGTCATCATCAGCAGCAGCAGCAGTCTCCCATAGAAAACAATAGGAGAGGTTTGCACGATCTATCGTGCACCAGTCTAATTAGCATATGAATAAAAACTGACTTATTCAGAAACCACTGAGGTAATCTACATACTATAGGTAGGTGTGGAATAGACTTTCTAAAGGCTATGCAAAGGTGTGATTAGTTAAAAATGACTTTTCCTAGTGATAGGGCCCATCTAAGGTTCGGTTGTTCACGCTGCATCGAGTCCCCATAGTATACAGTGTATGGAGCCAGAAGCAGATGGCTTTTTACACTGTATGGTAGCCGTAGGGTTAATACAGCACAGATTCATCTGGGGGGGGGGTGATGGCCAGCCCTTTCATGGATTCATTGGTCGGGACTGCATCGGATCCCTGTACTGACAGAAATAGATGGCTCTGTACATAGTATAGGACGCAGGACTCATGCTGTAACAAGCACCTTCCCCAAGTTGTTACCATATTGTTGACAACTGTATAAATGCCTGTGTATTCTTTAATAATAGACATTAATCTTGGTCAATAAACTATTCTAGGGTGAAAAAGTGAAAATGATTAAAACTAGTGAGCCTGACTAATTTGTTTTATTTGGATTTTACTTGTATTGGGTAGGATCAGGATGATATCCGAGTTGTCAACCGAAAACTGTTCTCAGGACAAGAGCAGTCAAACCAGGCAATGATTTCTGATGATGACTGGGATGAAGAAGCAGAAAGACTATATGCTTGGAGCCAAAACCTGTCTCTGGAAGAATCTGGAATGCCATCCCCTATTCTTTTATAAAAGCTCTTATATCCTTTGTGTATAAGGACTGTAGTAAATTGTAATACAGGCAACTGAATATTTTACTATGTCCAAATTTTTAAAAAATCCAGCACGGGGTCTATAAACAAAAAAAAAAGCTGGAGACTATATTGATCCACTAATGTTGCCATGTACATGACGTCCTTTTAGATGGACCAATAAAGTCTCCAGTTTTATTGTTTGTGGACACTGTGCTGGATTTTTAAATTTTTTAAAATTTATTTGGACTTGGAATCTGTGTCCCAATGCAATTTGGGCCGCGTGTTCCATGCAACTAAGGAAGTCACAGCGAAAGTGCTAACTATTTCTGCAGTGTATGTTCACATGGAATCCATACAGAATCTTCCTCCCATTGTTGTCAGCAGGATGTGGGGACAAAAAAGTGTTCTGCTCGATCTTGCCATGGATCATCTTCATTTTCTGCCGTGTGAACATATCCTAACTGGATCGTCTGTTTACTTTTTATTATTTTTTTGGAAGTATAGGACATCTGCACAGAGATACAGCGAGGTATAATGGGTGGAGTACATCTCCTTTTACTATATATTCTTACTTGTGTCCATAAACTATCACATGTATCACACATTTTATTTCCCCTCCAGCCGTTATATGGACATGATCTTCCAAATTTACTATAGGGGATATTTAACACGAGTGAGGGGATACTGAATGAGCATCTACCATACCAATAAATGTTTCTGGTGTCAGAGCCGAATATGCAGACCAGCTTCATTGCCCTCTGGTCACGCAAGAAGGTACAGGAATCTTTATACAAAGGTCCACACTTTTACCATTACCCACTTGACCTCTGCGGCTCCATTTTATCCTATATGGGAAGTTTTTGGATAAATTGAAACTGAAATTACACTTTGTACTCGAAGGAACTGCTGTAAGTGCTGCAATATATCAATAAATCTCCCTTCCCCCTTCCCATTTACACTGTTTTTGAGAAAAAAACAAAAAAAAAACATACATTCATCATCATCATCATGCTTTCAATTATCTACTTGGTATCAGGAGCAATTACTGTGCCACAATTCTCCCGACAGGAGTGTTTGAAAACACAATTTTCTTTTTTACTCAGTGGGTTACTGAAGCTATTACCCTCCCCCTTTTAACATCACACATTTAAATACGAGTGTGGTGGGACCCTCATACTTACTTTATTTAGTTATATGTCACAAGCCAATATGGCTGTCTACCAGGGCTGTAGAGTCAAGTCCAGTTTTGAGTGGAGTCAATGTTACTAAGTCCAAAATTGAAATATAAATTCTATATTACAGTTACTGATACTGTATAACTAGATGCACAGATTGTTGCATACTTACTTCAATAGAATTTAATTACTAGTTGGTTTTTTTTTTTTTTGCGAAGTAGAAGAATTTTGCTGCTTGTATGACCATGGCTGCCATTTTTGAAGGCGCTGCTGTGAAGAAGAACGTTCCTGACAGACTGTCAGGAACGCCCTTCTAATTGTGAAGAGCTATAGTACCAGGACCGATAGCTCTTCACCCATGGAACAGATTGTGAAAGCCGACAGTGCGCTGAATTCAGCTTTCCAGTGGTATATCAAACTGCCTGTGCCTAAATCCATGAAAGGTCCTCTTTAAGGGTCCATTCACATGCAGCAGAATCAGCGCTGATATAAAAAGACTCCTATTGAGTTCAATGGGTTCTGTCTTCCGCGTGGAAGTGGGAGGCTTTTTAACCCATTGATTTAAATGTGTTCCACGCTGAAGACAGAACCCATTGAACTCAATAGGAGTCTTTATCAGCGCTGATTCTGCCGTGAGTTATCGTGACAGAATCAGCGCCACTTTCCTCAGTGTGAATGAACCCTAAAAATATGTGAAAAGAAATAAACTTGACAGAATGCTCAATCACTAGTACTGGAAATAAAGAAAACATTATATTATGTGCTAACCTTGGCTCAGTCCTTTCATTGCCTCTAAACATCGGGTTATAAAAAACATCTAAAAAAAAAATTAAAGGGGTTGTCCCATCACAAGGATCCTATCTATACTGCTTGTTAATGTGAATTTAAGACTTTTCCTAAATACACTGCTTCAGCAAAACTGCTTTGTTTGTCCACTATCTTACTTTATTCAATTCATTGTTGACACAGCCCTTGACTTATCTGCTCAAAAGTCAAGTGTGTGTCTGCTGCTCTCAGGGGGGAGGGAGGAGGGACTAAGTGCTCAGGAGCGAGCCTGTGTTTCTAGCTATTCCCGCGTCTACACCATGTGACCTAGGTCCTGCACTCAGATAGGGGAGAGGAGCTGCTTTAATTTCTGAACTCGTCTTCTGTTCTCCCAGTTATCAGGCTAGCTAATTCAATTGTGTTCATTATGGCAGAGACAGGCAGTCTCTGTATGTAACACAGAATGGAGTTGCTCCTGCCTGTACTTCATAGTCCAATATTGTGCATATAGTGTTTGAGGACTTTTGATGACATCACAGGCCCTTCAGCCACCCCATAGGATCACGCTATGTGGTGGGCGGAGCTTCACACTAATTTGGGGTGGAGCTAAACAGGTTGCATGTGAAACCCCACCCACCAAATGACGCAAGAAACCAGGAAGAAAGAAGATTTTACAGCAGTGAAGACTGGTGAGTATGCGACGTGGGAATACCCCTTTAAATACTATAAAGGAAGGGCACACAACCAGCAATGTGCTTAAAGACTAAAAATTTTATTTACATCTTTTTATACACAACTGTACATAGTTTATATTAAAACAATATTAAGATATGTTACAACCATCCAAACCAAGTTTAAAAGCGTAAAACATTTATAAAAAGTAATAATCCTCATTATGTTGAGTTCTACTAAGTAGCCCTGGGGGAGAGTTTTTCAGTGAAACATTCCCAGAAAACATCTCAGAACATGGCTTAGTTACTGAATTGTTTAAAATGGAAAATTCTGTTTTGTTTTTTTTTTCATTTCTTTATCTGCTAATGAGTAAATAACACCTAGATGGTTGAGAACACCAAGGGATAGTTTCAATGATTGTTTTCGTTCCTTGGAGTTCCCATATAGTAGCACACAGGACCTTGAAATAAATGAGATTTCCTTGGCTATAATGTATTGTAAGAATTAATAGAGTCCTGGGATTACAGCAGCCTCTGCACTGACTCAGACAGTGTATAGCAGTGTATTAATAGCAAATATTAATTCACAGGATGAAGAATATGGTAAATCTCAAAATGTATAAACTGTCCAGTGAAATCTCTTTAAGATTAGATAAGATATACCTAGGCCATGATAAGAATAGGTTATATTTCAGATGAAATGAAAACACCATACATTATGAGCTTAGATACATTTTGGTTTTGTTAGTTGTAGAATATGGATACTATATAGGTTATAAATGTACAGTAGATATTAGAGTTTAGATATTTGTCATGCTGTTTTTGCATTCATTTATTCATTTGAGCAACGGTGATGTTCTTTAGTCAGGACACAAAATATTTACAAACCAAAATGATACAAAGATTTAATAAAATAAGGCAAAACTTCCTTGGAATAAATAAATATTCTACTTCTTAGAGTGGTTTGAAGCTTTACTTTTGCTAATTCGAACTTGACAACTGTATAAATACTTAGTGAATGCTGGTGTCGGTGTGTTATGTGCACCAAGTATATAGTGTGTCATTTAAAGGGTTGCTTCACTTTTATTATTTTCTGACTGCAGTATATCCAAACAGATCATTGTTAAATATCTGCAACCACTGATGTAGTCTGGGGGAAAAAATGGATGTCTGGAACCTGTACAGTGTGATATAGGAATTTCCATAGTTTAGACACTCACTGCCCAATTCTTTTGTGTGTGCAGTGAACACAAATGAATACATAGACTATTCTGTAACACATTTTGACAAATATTTCAGTGTACTGGGCCTGTACACTAAGCGATCTTACATGTAGGTTATATCAGTAGTTCTGAACAAGTGAACATAAACTTCATGAGGCCCATTCTGTTATAAACATTGTGAGACATCCTGTATAACAGAAATTCAGATTTATGGGGTGAGGATCAATTGTTGTTATAACTGAACCTCCAGCACCAGTTTATAAAGCTGCAAGAAGAAATGAAACATATATAATGGGATCCAATCCTACTTATGGTATAACTAAAGCCATGTCAATTAGAAACCTATGACTGATCTATATAGAACAACCTCACTGAAATTAGTAGGAACAAATCACAAGTAAAATGTAACTTTCATTAATACACATGAAGAAATTCAAACCCATCCTATAGTAAGTATTCTCATAACCAACCATATCTAGGTGGAGACAACTTCCTGCATCTCCTTTTATTCATTCCAATTTACATAAAAGGGATCATGTATAGGGGTAACTCAAACCGATGGACTACTGATTGTTTGTACCCCTCTATATGTTGTTCTCCTTTGCGCACATTAGGTGATGAATAAAAGGATACACAAGTTTTGTCCACCTAGGTATGGCTAGTTATGAGAATCATAATTGTTGGATGGGTTTGAGTCGCTTGTTTCATGTGCATCAATGAAAGTTAGATTTTACTTCTGATGTATTCCCACCAGAGGGCAGGTCATCAGAGTTTAGAGTTGATTTTCCATTCTGTTATCCCTACTGTTATGGTCCCATGATGTACAGATTTCAGGGTTTAATCTGGCCTTCATCTTTAGGAACCCAGCAGTCTCATTGTCTGCATGGGGTGGTGTTCAGTTTATATCATATTAAGGGTAAGGTCACACTGGGTTTTCTGGTCAAGATTTTGAGTCCGTATCCACCTCAAAATCCTGACAAAAAGGACGGCTCCCATTGTAAGCAATAGGAGGCGGTCAGTTCTTCTTCTCCGGGACCCGGAAAAAGAAGCGAGATGCTCATTCTTTCAGGCAGATTCGCCTCGCGACATCCGCCTGAAGACACTCCCCCCCGACTATGCCCATTCATTTGGGTCTAATCTGGAGCAGAGTGCGCGACTGGATGCCAGTGCACTGCACCAGCATCCAGTCGCAGCTACCCATATTTTGGACCGGAATCTGAGGCGGCCTCAGTCTCAGGTTCCGGTCCAAGAAACCCCGTGTGAACTTACTCTAATGCTAGTGCTAGTTGGGTGCAGATGTGCACAAACGTGTAGCACAAGTCTTCATCTTGGACTTCTTCAATCGCTTTGGATGTGGGTATCCAGGCCAATATATAACACCTAAGATCGCTTTGTTAATAGTCAATTCAGAATACTGCAAGGAACACAGAAATCATCAAATTTAATAAAATGTATTTAGCCCAGCATACTGGAAATTATAAACATGGGACAATACTGTATTGATTAATATTGAGATGAAGTTTTACACTAAAAAAAAAAAAAAAAAAATCTAAAAATAAGTGATGCGATTAAAAAAAAGCAAAAGGTTTTTCTTTCAGAAGGTCATGCCAACCAATGTCAATGTCTGGTTTGTAGTGCATAAAACATACAAAAAAAAAAAAAAGAAAATAAATAGCAAAATGAGTATACCTGAGGTCCAGAAAAAAAAGTTTTAAAAAAATTAAGTACGTACAATAAAAATAAAAAACCCAGAAAAAAAAGCAACACTGTTCAGTAATATAAAGAAGAGAAAAATAAACAGTAACGACTGTGGTACAAATCTCGGAACACCAAAGTATAGCAATCTATTGTGCATTGTGAAGTTATTCTGAAGTACTGAAGTATTACAAGTGTAAATTACCATCTGAGATTTATTCCTGGAAGACTGAAATAAGAAGAGAAATAATATAAAATAGGTTGTAAAAACTTGCAAGAATTAAACATTTAAAGATTCAGTAGAAAAGTTGTGTAAAACAAGAAAATTCTTTCAAATCCTTTAAAAAGAAGCTAGCATGATTTAAAGGGTACGTCTGACCTTAAATGCTTGCTAACTTTTTAACAAACTTTGCATAAATCAATAGTACAAGTGAATATTAAAAACCTTGTGATATATCTTATCACAGAAATATGCCTCTAAGATCTTTTCCTCCTCCCTAACATTCAGTCCAGTCTGAAATCTTTGATGAGTCTGTCTTGGACTGTCAGTTCACTGAAGTATCACATTGTATGTGCCTATTGAAGTCTGTGGAGAAGCGGTGTGTAGTGAAAAAATAGGGGGGGGGAAACAGGCCGCTGCAGATAATAGTAAGTTTTGTATGTCACCCAGTGCAGCTTTTCATATAAATTCTGCTTATTACTTTTCTATAATGTCCTATAGGATGATGATGGTGCCGCTGCCGAGAGAGATAAACATCATTACGGTATTTCATTTGCTCAGTGTGTAGTCTATGGGAAACATTATAGTGCTACACTCAGGAGCACAGGGAAACAGAGAATTAAAGGGTAGAGCCTGCAGAGGGGAAGGTGGTTAAAATGCAGGATATAAGTCACATAATGGCCATAAATGTTACACATACATGGTAGCTTAACATAAAAAGTCACAAATTCCAACAATTTTTATAAAAAGTTGAGTAACTCTTTAAATATCTCAAGATCTTCCAAGCAGTGCATTCACAAGTCAGCTGGTTACTGGAACCAGTCAACAGTCCCTTGAAAACTTGAAGGGGCAAAGGTGAATTGTGGGGGGTGGAAACGCTTCTGAAGACCTTTTCAACTAATATGTATAAGAATAAGATCCTGATTCTCATTAAAATGGAGCTGAAATGCAAAATAAGGGCATCTTTGGAAAGTGTAGAAGCTGCCCTACAAGGTGCTTTCATTAGTTTGATACCGATTTGCCTGCTGACTCACTTGGGGCCCCACATGGCGTAGACACCACGGTTTGGTGAATCCCATTGACACATTGCAGAAAAAAATACGTGCAGCGGAAACA
Organism: Leptodactylus fuscus; assembly: GCF_031893055.1. NCBI lineage: Eukaryota > Metazoa > Chordata > Amphibia > Anura > Leptodactylidae > Leptodactylus > Leptodactylus fuscus. Next base: position 67,018,262 of record NC_134266.1, read on the forward strand.
CTGATTTGCTTGTCAATTTTACCAAAACACCTTTGGTTTCCCTGTAGGCATAATTGAAGGAGAAAGTCCACAGGAAAACTCAGTAGACTTTGTTTGAAAATTGTTGCAAGGAAAAACATGATGCGTTGCTACCACAGTTTATCCTGCAGCGTTTTTTTTTTTTTTTTCTTCTAGCCCACAACATGGGACCTGAGCCCAACAAATGTTTTCCCGCAACTGACATTTATGACCTATCAAAGAATCGGTGCTAAATGTCTAAATTTCTGGATGTCAGAGTACTTAAGACTCCCAGTGATTCCTAGAACAGGGGTCCTAAACCCTCTGGTACTACCTACTGCACAACAGCGGGGAGGAGGAGTATAAATGTAGGAGCAAGTATGCAACTAGTCTCTTCACTTAGAGTCTACAGGCCTAAGGGAAAACAACCATACATATTTTTGCACCAGATATCTGGAATATCTGGCATCCCATTCTGGCCATCGCATGGGTTTGTACAAGTGGGAGTTTAGACATTGATCACCTATTCTGTGGATGACTGACAAGTATCAGTTATGGAACAACCCCAACATGGGTATAACTAATAGTAAGCAGGTAAATTAAAGGGATTGTAGAAAGCCGTGAAGTTATCCTCTATCAATATGACTGATGATAATGGAGCTCTGTTTCGACTGTCCTGTTGGAGCGACAAGCCGAACATGAAGACTGCTACTCCGTTCATTTTTGTATGGGAGAACCAGAGATAACCAAGTCTGTTTTGATAGGGGGTAACTTTATAGATTGGTACACCCACTTTAATACTCATTACCTGTCTATCAGTTGCCATATTAAACCACTTGATATGACCGGTATTTTTGGATAGAGGACCAGTCAGTTTTGTGCAAGCACAATATGTATTTGTAAAAATCTCAAAAATACAAAGGGTAAAACTTTGTATTTTGCATAGAAGAGAGGGTTTCTCAGAAATAGACATGGCCAGCAGCCTTTGTCACCTCCCTAAACATTCCTATAAGGCTTTTATAATCAGATTATGGCTATCTTGTATTTCGTTTTCTGTTGGATAGGCGCTGCTTCTGCAGAGCTGGCCTAGTGCAGACTATTAAATGTGTATTCAGAGGACCAACATGAAGGTAAAATGAAATCTAGAACTACTGTAAACAAGTAGGCTTAAAGCTATACGACATGATGTGTTCTGCTGACATGTAATATGCAGAGAGGAGAAAATGACAAACAGCAAAGTCTACTTATATGTACATGCATTACTTGAACCCTTTATTGGAATTTAAAAAAATAAATAAAAAAATAATAGTAAAAAAAAAACAAAAAAAACCTGTGGCAGGTGGTTAACTGCAGATTTCACTACATTTCCCACAACTGTTGTATGCAAAATGTATATTCCAATATTCCATAAGACATTCAGCCCTAAAACTTACACATCACCATAACTTTTGTCTTGCTTACACTTACGGGTACGTGCGTTAAATAATAGTAGGAAATGGTATAAGATAAAAAATACCCATTATTTAGCTTTTAAATTCAGGGGATTTAGAGCTGCTTTTTTTTTTTTTTTTTTTTTTTTTTAAAGAAGGTACTATGATTAGTCTTATACCGCTTTTCCTGCTGACAGACTCCTTTTGAGACAGACACAGCCCTATAGGTCTGAAAGGATATCCCAATGGGACCGCATCTAGGGGGAAGGGATAAATCTGTAATTTGATGTGTAATGAAACATGGCACAACATTTTGGCATTTACTGATTCAAGTGAATGTGATGAATCTGTATTTCCGTGCACAGCCACATGCATTTTACACAATGAAGAGGATATGGCGCATTCATGAGCATTACTGTCCCTTCATACGACTGGCTGGCAGGACTGTCAGACATCTAGAAGTTACATGTTGGTTTCCTAACATTCTGAAACATGAAAACTCCTTAAGGCCAGGACCCCGCGGGACGTAAATGCCGCGATTTGCCCACAGCGGAGACGCTGCGGGAAAAATTGTGGCGTTTTACAGTGCAAGCAAAGGGGATGGGATTCATGCGAATCCCATGCCCACTTTGCGGAAAAAAACACAGCATGTCAATTATATCTACGGAAACGCCGTCGGCTTTCCCATAGATATAATGGGAAGAGAAAGTCCGCGGAGGAAAACTCTGTGAACTTTCTCTTCAAAGCGCTGCGGAAAGAACCGCAATGCGATCACGCAGCGGTTCTTCCCGCAGCGCTTTATCACTGCGTTTACGGCCCGTGGGGCCTTAGCCTAAGGCTATGGCCCCACGTTGCAGAAATGCATCTTTTTTATTGTTGCATTTTTTGATCCAAAGCCAGGAATGGATTGAGTAGAAGGTAGAAGTATAAATACATTATATATATCTCCCCTTTCTCTTGTAGCCATTCTTGGCTCTGGCTTAAAAAAAAACACAACAAAATCTGCAACAAAAAAAGCTGCATTTGCATAACATGGGGCCTTAGCCTTGAATGAGTCTAAAATCATATACAGAAAAGAAACCAACCTTGCAGCATCTTTAAAAGCAGATTCACAAGCCATTTTAAGGAGTAAGTAAAAGGTGCCGTCTGATGTCAGGCTCTACGTTATATGTCTGTAAAGTGGGTTTAAGTCATTAGGCAACCATTCCGAATATACTAGAAAAGGGGCAAGCAAATAGAATGTCCACAGGAAAAGCGTTAACAAGAGGTTCTGCTCTCTAGAACAGGGGTAACCAAACTTCGGTGTGCCAGCTGTTGTGGGATTGCAAGTCCCAGCATGGGTACTTGGCTCTGCTCTTTTGGGAGCTACCCATAGAATTAAATGGAGCATGCTGGGAGCTATAGTGCCAAATGGCGTTTCTAGAACATTTTTCTTATCCAGAAAGCTTAAGTCATCGACATTACTGATATTGAAATGACCAGAGCTGTAAATAAAACTGGAGTGAATACATTTAAGGAAAAGAGAACGATAAAAGACATTTTCAGAATCAGTAGACAATCACAAAAAAAAAAAAAAGTTTGAGAAGCTTTCATGTCCTCTGAGGGCCCCTTCATATGGAGTATACGCTTGCTGATTCTGATTCCCATTGCTTTCTATGGGAGCCGGCATACATGCGCTCCCCATAGAAATTAATGAGCTGCTTCTTTCCCTATTGCTTTCAATGTTATATGCGTGTATCACATTGAAAGCAATAAGGGGGGGGGGGGGGAAATAATAATAATAATAAAAAAAAAGCAGATCATTCATTTCCATGGGGTGCGCACGTATGCCGGCTCCCATAGAAAGCAATGGGATCTGTTTTAACGCCGCTGATTCGGAACGTGTTACACGTTCAGAATCAGCGAGTGTATACTACGTGTGAAGAGGCCCTAAGACAGTGCATGTTATTTACTGCTGCAAAGCAGATAGTGCCCCAGATTCAGCGCATGTTCAGTTTTGAAGGAATCTGCCTCAGTTCCAAAGATAATGGTGTTAGTTTCAGCTACCAATATCACTATACTGTAATTAACGGGCAGTGAGGAACGTCCCTGTTCACGGTATAAGACTATAGAAGCTTTGCAACACTCTAGAATTGGGGTCAGCAACGTTCGGCACTCCAACTGCTGTGAAACTACAACTCCCAACATACTACATTCACTTCCATGGGATTTCCAAGAGCAGCAGAGCAAGTATGCATGCTGGGAGTTGTAGTTTGCCAATAGCTGGAGTGCCAAATATTGCCTACCCCTGGTCTAGAACATATCCCTATATTAGAGGACATGAAGAGTTCACCCATGGCTTCCTGCTATCCCTCTAAATGCACTTGTAGTTTATACTATGGAGGCCCAGTAGGAGTTTCTGCTATTATGGTACATTATCATCTTAAAGGAAAGGGTGTTCATCCAGAGTCGTGCCCGATCACTTTTATCCATTATCCCTGTTCATTACATCAACTAACCCCTGCTAGGACAATGCCCATGTGGCTCTTCAAATCCCTCGCTACAGTTTTCTTGGTTAAAAAGTAAAAGTAGACAAGCTCTCGCCTCCAACAAATCCAACATATACAGTCCAAATGGGGAAAGAACAGGAACAAAGGAGATTAAGACTAATAAGCAGAGATGATTTGAATACTAGATTCGAATACCTCGCTCCATAGGAATCCATGTTAGCGGCCGGCGCTTAACCCCTTGCGGTACGGCCGCTCCCATGCATTCCTGTTGGAGCGGAGGTATTCGATACTATTCGAACCCATTATTTGAATCATCTCTACTAATAAGTAAAGATACAAATCAAAATTTGAGTGAGCAGATTTTGCAGCAGTAATGCATTGAAATCTTGTGTTACACAATGATAAAGCGGTTCTCTGTAAACTTTTTATTTCTCTACATGACCCCTTTAACATTGTAAATATATTGCCTTATTGATTTGCCAACTGTGTTAAGAGTGAAATTCACAATTCTTTAGGCTTTAGAGCTGAAATCTCCAACCATTCCCTCCTGGCTCAGTATTTGCACATTAACATTTCCTGAAATAGATTCTATTCAGTGGATAGTAACTTGCAATAGATATTTGGGGAGGTTGGGGGAGACGACTAACTGTACTATAAGAGCTTAGTTCCAATAACGTTTAACAATGTGTCTCACGAAGTTGACCATTTCCACAATCTGCTCTAGTGAATGTAACTCTTGGCTATAACACGGACCGCAAATAAGCAGAACAAATAAGCAAGATTTCAACAAAGTTACTTGGCTTTTATGTATAGCGTATTTATGTATAGATCATGAAGTGGTGCATAACTTTGATTCCCTTAAAGAAAGTATTTATCCTCTATCCCTAGGACAGAGGATTAATAAAGGATCAGTGGGGGTCTGACCATCCAGTCCTGTATCAATCCCAAGGTGGCAGCCAAGCTTGAAACTAGGTGTATCTTGCGATGGCAGATGCTCCCACTCATTTCAAAGTGAGCACCCAAGATAGCTGAAGTACAGTACACGGTTATCTCTGGCACTCTAACTGCAGTATCTGCCATTGTAATATACGCTTAGGTTCAAGACTGGCTGCGATCAGGGGGTGGTATTCTTCTATGAGTAGAAGATAAATATATATTATATATATCTATATATATATATCTATCTCACACTGGGAGAAATATAAACTGTACAAATCCTTTTAAATATACAATAACATTTGACCCTGGGATCCCCGACTTGAACAGTTAATTTTTTTTATTTTTTTTTTAAAGGTAGAGAAATTAATTTCAGTATTCAAGAACTCATTCAGATGATTCATGATAAAGGACAAGTGCCTCATCTCTAGGGGTACAGCACTGTTAACTCTCGCAATCCCACAGTTGAATGGAGTGATAATGGAATTATACTAATAAAAGTGATAGGTTTTCCCACATCAGTATTTTCTATTCTGTGTTTGAGGGACAGCCCCTTTAATTGCTCATGTTCTCGGTGCAGCATTCAACTGCCCTCCTGGGTACAGTAAGTGGAACTTCCAATGGGTCTATGTGTTACAACCAGATTACAGACATTTAAAGGGAAAGGTTACTTTCCAAAAAGAAAAAGGGGTAGGACGGACAGACTAGAATACACACAATGATAAACTAAATGATGCAAGTGAGAACCTGGCTTTAAGAAATGAGCTAATACATACATTTAATAATGATCTGTCACATTAATACATGTGTAAATGTAAGCAAGTACCAGTAGTGTATACATATATATTTTGCACATAAATTCAGCCTGTATTTTTAGTGGACCTATTTAAACCTTAAGCCTTCTCAATACTAAAGGTATGAACCATATTCTATAGGGTGTGCACGATCCAGCTGTAAAGAGAAACCGGGTGTATAAGGAAGCATAACTTATAGTCAGTTGTGCAATAACACATTAGCTAAAATTTTTCCCTTTATGTTGAGGACTCTGCAAACCTCAATAAGTAGTTGTGCTTTGTGCACCCTCATTTACAGCTGCCATGTTTTTTTGGGGGGTTATCAAGTTTATGGACCTGATGAAGTGGTCACTTACGTCAATACTATAACAAATGCTGCAGCTATAAAGAATATCAGAGGTAGCAAAAGGCCTGAGTCATGCAGATATTTAAAGGTCGATATTTGTACAGGAAACATTTCAGCACATGTTCTATTTAGCGTAATAAGCCTTCACTGATAGATAACTTTTGTTATTTGCATGCCATGTGGCATATTCAATACTAAATTTAAAAAAAAAAAAACCTTCAAAAAAGGTATTCAAGTAAGATAAAAACATAAAAAAAACAACAAATCAAGGTATAAAATGTACTCACACCAATTTGATATAATGTAAGATTCAGGCCAGACCCATTTGCAGTTTTGGACTTTTTCAAAACGGATTGCTCCCTGTTTTACTGAAAGCTTTTAACATTGACCTTACACATAGCATAGAAAGAGTAAAGATCTGAGTTGCTTAAGACATTAAAAAAAAAAATAGTAACAGGATTTTATTTTCTATTACTGCTAAGTGCAACGTTTTACGTGCTCTAAAACATATTCTGGAAAATGGAGACTGCATACTTGTAAGCCATCCAGCTTGCAAGGCATTCTGGGGTATTCATCCTCTTTCCATTTGTTCTCCTCTGGGTCAAAAGTAAGGATGGAGTCGCTGTAATGACCATTATAACAGAGTCCACCAAGCACCATGATCTGTTTATCCAGCACAGCTACTCCATGGCCACTTCTACCAATGGGCATAGATGCCAGAATAGTCCATTGATCTGCTTCTGGGTCATAAACCTCTGTAGAGGGACAGCCCTGCGATTCAAAAGATGCTCTTAAAATAACACATACACCACCAAAGACATAGAGTTTGCCATTGTAAGAGATCATCTTGTGAAAACATCGGGCGTAGTTCATTTTGCACTTGTTTTCCCAACAGTTTGTGTGCACTTGTGTTCTCCGAGTTCTCTGTTCTACTGTTCCTTCTTTACTTGGGTCAAAAACACAAACTTGCTTGGAAGTCGAAGAGGATGTAATCCCACCAGTGATAAATAGTTTATTGTTAAGAACTGTGCCCTCGTGGCCATACTTATTAACAGGATAAGGATCTACAAATTCCCATTTGTTTTCTATTATGTCATAGCGCTCTGTTGAATAAAAGGTTTCATCTCTCGTCCTTCCAGCTACTGCATAAATATATCGCCCAATGACACCCACTGCAAACTCGGACCGAGGTACAGACATATCAGACATTCGCACCCAACTGTTTTGGCGCGGGTCGTATCGGAATACTTTTGATGAAGCGTGAAATTCTCCATCTGGACCCAGTTCTTCTCCTCCTAGTAAGAAGACAAAGTTGTTAACAATAGCCAGGCAGTCAGGTCGTAGAGGAACCAGAGGTCCTTCAAGTTCCCACCAAACCCGGGGCTTGTGCAAGAGGAGGATTTTGCTATTGACCATGCTATGTCCAATCATCCCTCGGAACACGGCTGTATGAGGTTTAGCTGAGCGGATGTGGTTGGATTTCATCTCCATTAAGGGTTGCTCACTGACATTGTGAAAGTAGTTTAGTGCCTGCTCAACCTCATGCCTCAGCTGACGGGAATATCTATAAAACTCTGAAGTTTTCACCTGAAAGAAGAACAAGAAGAAAAAAAAATGTTCCATGTAAGAAAATGCCATTATTAAAAAAAAAAAAAAAAAAAAAAAAAAAAAAAAGTACAATAGTAAATTAACATTCCTGTGCTATAGCTCACACAAAAAGGGTCTTATTTCCTCACATTACTGCTAAATACTTCTTGGGTGGGTTTGCACCTGACTGTGTGCTAGCCGATGGCTGTGAATGAATGGCACAGCCATACGTACACTAGCCGTACTTCCACGGTCACTTTCATTCAACGAATAAGGAGCTACGGAAGCACGACTGCAAAATCGGACAGGAATATGACCCGATCCATATTTTGCGGCCCGGATTGTTGGTCTGCACACATGACCGTGTAATTTATGGTTGTGTACAGACCCATAAAAATCAATGGGTCAGTTTGCTATCCGAGAAAAACCCGGCTAGCTCATGGTTGTGTGCAAGGGGTTTAAGTTCTATCAATTTCAGTAAACACTACAAACACAATGTTCTCTGAGTCAATTTTCAAAACAGAAATATGTTCAAGCAGACATAAACATACAGTATGCACAAGTATGCACATACACACACGTGTAAGACAGAAGGCAGGGAACCCTGCACTACAATGTTAAAATTGCTGTCTGACTCGGGTTTTTAAGATTTAGTGCTGCTGATGGACCCCTATTAACAAAAAACAAACAAACAAAAAAAAAAACAATATTACTCACCTCTCCCAAATCCTCTGTTTTAAGTGGCAGTAGTGCCAGTATTGTATGTAACATGCCTCGGACTGGCGTCAGCAGTGACATCCCATTTGGGCTTGGTGACTGCAGCAGCCAATCAAAGGCCTTAGTAATTGTGACCTCTTCACAAAGAGGATGCCATTGAGGCCTATGATTGTCTGCAGTAGGCAACTGGCACAAACAGGACATTACTGCTGGCATCAACCAGGGGCACTGTAAACAGAAACTTATAAAATAAATATTTTGACAACCCCTTTAACATGCTTTCTATAGCCTGAAGCCATAAGAAGTGGTTAATTGTTAAAAATAATGTTTAGAACTATACAAATATATTGAAATTATATTCAAGACCACAGTAAAATTCAGCAAATCGCAGCAGCCGGTGTTGATCCAGCCTGAATGTAGCACAAGGTCTCCTCTTGTCTCATGGACAGATCTGGAGGAGGAGCTCTCAAGATTAATATATAGGTTGCTGGAAGAAGATTCAGTATATCTTGAAATCTTTGCACTAAGTCAAGAAATCTGTCCCATCAGGGACTGACGGCCTTCCCTCTGACTATAGATTTGGCCATCTCTGAATGCAATGTTTCACAACATGTTTGAATTCCAGAATAATACTTACATGACTTTCTTTGAAGTTGTCAGACTTGCTTTTTGTGGATAACACCCACAACATTGTCAATATCTGCCTTGTTACCAGTATACAGAGATTCTGTCTATTGGATGGATATTACATGATGCAAAGGAGATAAATAGGTCTACAAATAAACAAGTCAATGTGTGGGGGGGCCTAAACAGTCTGACATCGTCCGATCAGTGCGGCTAGTGTCAGAAAGTTTATGGACAAGGGTAATAGCAAAATCTAATCGTCAATTTAGACCTAAATTTTTCAAAAAGGAACAACAAAAGAATGGTTGTCAGGATTTCAGTTAATGAGTTTGACCAACAGTTATAACAAGTGTGCCTTAAAGAGGACCTTTCATGGGTTTGGGCACAGGCAGTTCTATATACTGCTGGAAAGCCGACAGTGCTTTGAATTCAGCACACTGTCGGCTTTCCCGATCTGTGCCCCGGGTGAAGAGCTATCAGTAACAGTACTGTAGCTCTTTACAGTCAGGAGGGCGTTCCTGACAGTCTGTCAGGAACGCCCTTCTGCACAGCAGCGCCTATAGCGCTGTACAGCGAGACCGGGGAGGAAGGCCCCCCCCCCCCTCCTGAGAATACTCGTCTATGGACGAGCACTGTGAGCAGAGGGAGGAGGAGTTCTTCCCCACTCACACTGTGCAGCGCTATTGGCAGTATATAGAACTGCCTGTGCCCAAACCCATGAAAGGTCCTCTTTAAAATACATCCCTATGCAGAAATATGACCAAAAGCAAGGTAAGCAACTAGATAATAAGTAGGCTTGCCAATACCAATCACATCCATTGGCAAAATATGCAAAGGATCAAGTGTACAACCATGCAAACCTGAAAGAGAAACAGAAAGATGAGTGGTATTTGAGATGGACTTTCAACATGGCACCGTGACAGGATGTTACCATCACAGAATCTCAAAATTTCTGTCTATGAGAGCAACAGGCAAAAATGACAGTATTCACATTGCAAAGTGAAGTCATCTTGGAGCAGTATCAGCTCACTGATGATAGATCAAATAGGCAACAATTCTGAATAATAAATATGAGCAAAATAATAATAAACCGTAATAAAAAAAAAAAATTCCCTTGCTGCAGTACTCTAAAACGACTTCCAAACTGCTCCCGGAAAGATCAGCACAAGAAAGTTCACGGGAGGCTAATGGATTGTGTTTCACGACAAAAATTGGTTTGAGATTACCATGAACAATACTTAGCATAGATAACATTGGTGTTGTGGATACTACCAATGCCATGCATAGGCAAGACTGGTGTTGTGCACACTGGGAGCAATGGAAAAGATCTCTGGAGGTTACTCTAATGTCAACTGGTCTGATGGAAGAATCAATGACACAAGATCACTTACACCTGGTGGGGGCAGAATACTGGTCTAGGACATTTTTTCATTGTTCTAACTGTGCCAGAAGATTCTGCAGTAACACAAAAGCAGTCTATATGACTTCAGCACAACAATGCCTGTTGAAAAAGGAAGGCCAAAGGAAAAAATATGGATTGCAGAGTATTGTACAGAAAAACTTAATGTTTGATAAGGACATAGGCCTGAGCGCAACTTCATCACCTTTGAGATGACCTGTATCAACACCTGAGAGCCAAGCATCGTACTCCAAGACTGCCTGACTGGATATGAATTCCAGCACTCATAATCCAAATCCTAGTGGAAAGCCTTCCCAGGAGTGTGAATGCTACTACATCACACGCCACATTAACACCAAATACTTTTAGCCAGGTAGATACTTTGGTCTATACATTATAAACATGTGTATCTATGTTCTCTGCACTCATACATGGGCTATATATCAACTCTGTATGATAGCGTCAAGACAATGCAGACACATACAACCATCACAACTACCATTACAGGTTGAGGTCTAACCATTCAAAATTAAAAAAATAAAATAAAAAAAAGCTTAAAAAAAATTAAAATACTGATAACTGATTTAAGAAGGAACACGCTAATAAATTTTCTACACATATCTATCATTTTTATTTGCTGTAAACATATAACAAATGATGAAAAAAAATAAAAATAAAGTTATATACATAAACAAATAACTGCAGATAAATTCTCCCTTGCCGCCTCCATTTGCTTAGCCAACAACCCTACAGATATCTTACCTATTGATGAGGTGGTGCCCTAGCTAAGTGAAGAATCTTGTCTAGAGCTTTCATTCTCACTAACCTTCTCATAGACATGGGATGGAGTCATCAAACAAAACCTGATGTTCTGAATGATGGTGTCTGTATGTCTCCAGCGTCTCCTATCATGTCGCAACCAAGCCTGAACAGCTTCATACAGCTCAATCTCGGGGAACCGACTCAGACGGTCATTGTCCAGGTAGCTCTTGAGCTTTTCAAAGCTAAGGTAGGAGAGAAAGTCAGGTCTCCCCATAAGAGGGACAAAGTTTTCCAAAAGAAAAGTGTCAAGCTTCTCTCTGACACCTTCAACGTCAACACTGAAGTCATCCAGAAGCCTCATAATCTCCGCACAGTTGTCCAGACAAATTTTAGCCATGAGGAAAGAACAGCAAAATTTTACAACTTCAGTCAACTGCACATACATAGCCGCCTGCAGGATTTCATGAACAGTAGCCATGCTAAGGTCTATGTTACCATAGTACATGAACTGGAGCACATGGCTGAAGCCTGTAGCTGTCAATCCCTTAAGGTAGATCTTGTCCTGGTCACGTTCTCTCATGTCAGCCGTGAACATGATGCGGAAGTAGTCACTCTGAGTGGCCAGCAGGGCTTTGTGTGCTTGAAACTGGTGATCTTCTATCACAAGAGTGACATCAACCAATAGGCCTTCTTCATAGAGTGCCCTGAACCCTGCAGTGACACTGCTATCATGGATTGAAGAAGTGTACCCTTCCACGTCCCCGGCCATGAATCACCTAAGAAATACATTAGATTATTATTTTATTATATATGTCAATCTGAAAACATTTCTTACCCAAGTTATGGGAAAAAAAACCTAAAGTACCCTAAAATAATAATATATATTAGGACAGCAACTTTATTAGAACTATTTCATTCTTCTACTATTTTTACAAGAGTGACCAGAAGCAATTCTACAACTTTGGATAATAAGGTTGTCGCACATAGTATCACCTAGTCATAGAACTCTCACAGGACTCCCAGTATAACATGTGCATTGCTGATCCACTCATTATCTATGGGAGTGAAAGAAAGTGCTGGACTATTTCAGTCTGTGCCATTGAGACTGAATTGAATAGCATTTGCACTCAACTGTTGTCGCATTCAGACAGGGGTGTGGGCCCCAGGGAACAGATATTAAATTGTGAGACAACTGCTTTACGGCCTCTTCACACGGCGTAAGCGCACCACACATTTAGACATGTATACACATGTCCGAGCGCGGCGCTTCAAAACAGAGCCCATTGATTTCAATGGGAAACGTACGTATATCAGCATATATACGTGTCTAAATGAGCGGTGCACTTACGCCATGTGAAGGGGCCCTTAAAGGGTTTTTCCATGACTTAAAGGGATTCAATCATTAAAATGACATTTATTTCTTCCTAAAACGTAGGAATTTTATTCCTACCCCTAGATGTCTTCTGCCGTTTGGTAGAAATCCCGGTTTTCTTCTGTATGCCGTCCAAGGTGAAGATAGAGGTGGCGCAGGAGAATTCTCTCGCAGCATTGAGGACACCCCCAGTGCTGCAAGAGAACTCGTTTGCATACAGAAGAAAACTGGGATTTCTATCAAACGGCAGCACGGAGAAAACATCTAAAGGTAGGAGAAGAATAGCCTTTTTTAAGGTTATTCCTGCATGTTAGGGAGAAAAAAAATTCATTTTAATGATTGAACCCTTTAAATAAATCAAAGAGGTGGGGGCTGACGCCTGGCACCACACTGATGAGCTGACTGAAGGTCCTGGGCAAAGCATGGGACCTCTTCTTCATAACTAATGTCACTGTGCCTGGTATCAATGAAGCTCTGTGGCTTCTTCAATCAGGTGACTGGTGGGGGGCCTGGAAGTGAGCCAGGCCGTCCCAATAACACTGTAGGTAGTCCTAAGGATAGGTCATCAATAAAGACTCTGAAAACCCTTTTAAAGCACAACTAAACTTTCAAAACAGCTTTTGATTTTTTGACAGCAATTGTGCCATAAAGATTTATGTGAAATCTAGGACTTTTTTATTATTTCCCTTGCTTTGGTGTGTGGGTTTGTGTGTGTAAAGAAGGGTATATAAAAGTATGGAGGTGGTCACTTCAAACAGTTATATCTCGGGCAGTATAAATTGTTGCAACTTGCTACTGGCGTTTCTTCTACTCATCTTTCCTATGACACTAAGTGTAGTTCTATGGATATTATTTTCAGAGATATCACTGGTTAAAAATACAGTCAGAACTGGGAGCGAATTCAGCTGCATATATTCCAATCCTGTGTTATATAGGTAGCACTGATTCCCCCCTCGTTTACACACCATACACGTTTGTACACTCTGTAAAGCCCAATATATCGCTTTGAAGTGACTCCCCAGCATTACACACAAGCCCATACACATGGGACACAGGGTACTGATCTCAATTGAGAAATAAAGGATAGAATACAGACGTGAAGGAGTTTATAATAAGGAAACAAAATGTGTTACAGTAAAAGAATCTTACAAATTTATTAATAACACAAAAGCTACCAGAAAATAAGACATAGTTGGATGTTTAGTGATGTTTTAAAGATGTTGTCCAGGCTTAAATTTTATTTGTTAAAATTAGGCAGGGGGAGGTGAAAAACAAACAAAAAAAAAAAACACACACTCACCTGTCCCTGGTGCTTTGGTGCCCTCCCAGTGCAGTCCAGTCCTGCTGCTCAGCTGTCTTCATCACCCCTGAAATGTCCTCGGACCCTTCTGCTGAAGCCACTGATTGGTCTCAGTTGTCCCGTGACCGATGAGGCCAACCAGCTGAATCAAGAAGGGACCCAAGAGGTCACAGGTAGTCCTTCAATGGAAGAAAACAACAGACCAGCAGGACCTGACCACACTGTGAGATCCCAGAGCACTGAGAACAGAATGAATCATTTTCCATTTCACCTCCCCCGTCCTAATTAAAAAATTAAATTTTAGCCTGGACAACCCCTTTAAGTACTGCAGAAGCCTCAATGATTTTTTTTCTGCACAGCAATATTCTTACTTCTTTCATTAGCAGTAATCCAATGAGAACACTGTGGCATAATGATACCAATCTGCGTAGTCAAGTCTGCATTGTCTAATTCCACACAGTTTCTTCTTGTCCATTGTAAGAACAGAAGAATGGATTAGACAATACCAACAGGTCTGCCTAATAATGGACACGGAATCCCAAGGACCCCCGCTGACTATGAGGGATCTGTTGAGTATCCATTGTTTTGAAGTCAAGCCACCAGGTTAAAAAAAACTGTGTGTGCAGGACTTTGGTGGAAATTGTATCTGGTTTGGAAGGTAAACATAGTGTTAAGTGAATGGTATGGCAGTGCTTCCTTGTCTTATAAGCCACAAACTCATTGCAGAAGGGGCATAAGGTAAAGAAGCCATTCACCCCCCCTGTCCTGCTGATGAGACATGCCAGCTCTGATAGACTAGATCTGCCTCTGGGTGCTGGGACATACTAATAACTAGGGAGAGGTTGTGTCTCTCTTGGTGTTTAGGTCATACCAGCAAACACATAGAGGGGGGTTGTCAGAAGACACAACTAGACACAGGATAGGGCCAGGCCCAGACTAGCAGTATCATCTACAAAGAAGCCCCTACACGCCATTATACTGGGACATGCCACAGCAGCACAGAGTGTCACAGCTAACCTGTCGCTTGCCTGTGGCTTGGACGGCATCACATGGGAGGAGCAGGTCTCCATATAAGGTAACGCCGGGGCATAGAGCACAATACTCACCTACCAGCCCGTACACTGAAGGGATGCGTCCTGCACAGCCCAGCCGTGGATGTAACATCCGGCCTTTATCTTCTACACGTCTCAGCCGCTGCTCTGTGCCCGCCTCACACACACATGCTCACCGCATCCCCGCCACACTTGTCCGCCTGCCAGCTCCGCTATCCACCCAGACAGCAGCACCTTACTACCTGCAGCGCTCAGGCCAAGAAGCAGCCCCGGAAGTCGTGTCGCGCCACTAGGCAATCCTATTGGTGGACGCTTCAGCCCTCCTTCTCTGATTGGCTGGTTTATTTTCGTCCCATCCGCTCTTTCCGTCTGGACTCGCCGTTTCCCATATAGGATGGATCTTCCCTTAGTAAACATGTCGGAGGAGCCCCGCCCCCTCTGTGGGTAGCGGATGAGGGGCGGGGCCTCTGTGCTGTCCGAGCTTTGGTATATAATACAGTAGTTGTGTGTTCTTCTGCCTTGTAACAATAATATCGCCTTTACTTTTACAGCCATTTCCTAACCCTCCAAGTTTTAAAATAAAAACATTGAAACATCCCGATGACACCAATGCACAGGCGGATATATACACAGACCTGGATAGCTAGTGGTGTGCAAATGTTGTAGGCAGGTGCAGAAAAATTGCTGCAAAAATAAAAATGACCAAAGTTTATTTTTGTCATGTAACAAAATGAACAAACAATAAATTCAGCATCAGTTGTAGGTACACGTGCAGACAGTTATTGCATGGGACTTGTTCCCACCTTCTGGACCAACTAAACACAGGTCTGTGGATATAAGCTTATGCAAATCCTTCTGTCTTTTCATGTAATCGCAGACAGACTGGATGCTGTTGTGAGGGAGATATCATCACTTCCAGGACTCCTCCAACAAAGAATGGTCACACCAAATATTGATTTCTTTTTTGTTCATTAATTTCATTTTGTTAAAGGGCTAGTTCACACGTGAACTGCCCGCGCGGGTTTTGACACCGAGAGAGCCGCGTCGAGCCGCGTCTCTCTCTGGTCAAAACCCGCCTGCCGCGACCATCGCGGTCGCGGCTTTCTCCTCTGCTGTCGGCTCAAATGAATGAGCCGACATAGGAGGGTGCTGCCGGGAGCATGTCGCAGCCCGCCCCTAGCGGAAAAAAAAAAGAAGCCCGGCGGTCTGCATAGACCACCATTGTAAGGGGAGGTTTTTGACGCGAAATCCGCTGTCAAAAACCTCCCCTGTGCTCACGTGTGAACAAGCCCAAAGAGGATCTTTCACCTCCTGGGGCACATGTGGTGTAATACACCGCTAGAAAGCTGACAGTGCGCTGAATTCAGCGCCCTATCGGCTTTCCCGTTCTGTGCCCCCGTTGAAGAGCTATCGGTGCCGGTACCGTAGCTCTTCAGCGTCAGAAGGACGTTTCTGACAGTCAGGAACAGCCTTCTTCACCGTACAGTCTATTGTGCTGTACTGTGAGAGGGAGCGTTCCTTACCGCACAGCGATGACATTGAGTGGTGAGGAATGCTCCCCTCCCCTATTCCTGATAGTGCTCATCCATAGACGAGTACTGAGGGGAACGTTGCTCAGCGTGACTGGAGAGTTGACCCCCTTCAACTGGTATTCCGGTCCATAGGGTCCCCATAGGATATGCATTGTATCCTTCATGATCTCTGATCCCTCTTTCCCCTTCTTCCCCAACAAGGGTTGGAAGAGGAGGAACAGATTCTATCTCTTAGTTAATGTCATTGCCTTGTGTTGATGGAGGAGGATGAGGATCTGGGTCAGGGTCATTATGGTAGAGGAACTGGAAGAGGAGGAAGACTTTCCCTTGAATGCAAAGAGAAAGTCTGTTATGTCACAAGCAATGCCAGGGGAGGAGGCTGACCCTTATATATTTCAAGAAGATGACGACAACGACAACCCTAGCCAAGCACCAACCATGGCATGCTCCTGGGTCCGTGCATATGGTTTAGTGTGTGGCTATTTAAGAGGCCCCCTGGTTAGCCCAAATCTCAGTCTGACTCTCCATCAATGAGTTTACACTTACCTGTGGTTCTTATGGAGGCTGATGAGGGTTTAATTGCCTTTTTGAAGTCCAGGCTGAAGTCGGAGGGCTCCAGATTATTGGAAGGCCTGCTAGTGTTGCTGCACTTCCCTCCAACCCCTGCTGAACCCAGTGAGTGTGCATTAGGCCCCGCTCCACTTAGGTTCCCAACTTCTGTGCTTCCAGTCTTCTTTAGTGGTAATAGTCGTTTAGGAGCTCACTTAGAAACTAAGCAAAAAATCTGGGATAATCAGAATGTACCCATTTGTTCTTTGATCTTGCTGGAACAGCATATGATTGACAGGGAGTATTGCCCCTGTGTTGATAGACCAGTTGATAGGAAGCTGAAACTTACAGTAAGAATAACTGCTTGCAGATATTCATTATGCTTGGCTGTGTTATGGGTGACCAACATCTGAAACGTTGCTCTGGGCTGTTCTTATATATGGAGACACCATTTATAATATTTATAAAGTTCATGGGGGAAGCGCCTGTTGGAAGTATGAGGACGAGTTCCATCACTGCTTGGCCCTGTGCTCAGACATTGGCTGTTTGGTTGCGGTTGATGATGGCCCAAAGACAGGCCCCTTTTCAGCTCCAAGCTGCTGATCAATCAGGTGCTTCCCAAGGGCCTTCAACTAGGAGCGTGTAAATAAATTTATTATTATTATTGTTATAAATACAAGCATAAATGCTCTACATGTGGCAGGGTTCATGCAGCAATCCATTGCTCCCAGCTGTTCAAGTCAGAAAAAAATCGGTGAGTTTGGTCAAGAAGGCATCGTTGTTTGACCAGTTTCCCAATGCAGAGATGGCTCCGACTTTGCGTTCCAGGTTCATGTTTGGGTTTTTAATCCCCTTTTTGTATTTGGAGGAGCCATATTTTGCACGTAATTTGAAATCAGCCAGGGAACATCCTGGGGTACTGATTAATATGGGGCCCAAGGAGGTCAGTTTGAGTAGAATAGTGCCCCCCCCCCTACCTATTTAAGAATATGAGGATGTCCTCTCTGGGCATTGGGGTGTTCCTAAGAGAGAGGCGTTAAATACCGGCTGATCCATCATCTCTCTCATCCAAAGGGTTCTTAAGTGAAGATGGGAGATCCAGGGATAAAACATCAGTCTGACTTTTCAAGCGGACAGCAAAACCCGACATGTAGGTTTTTGCTGTCCGCTTGAAAAGTCGGACATCTTTGGGAACGGACACTTAAGGACACCCACGGACAGTAAAAGAACGCACCCTATGTCCATTTAAATCAATGCAAAATGTCACAGACACAGCTAGTGTCCGATGCTAGTGCAAGATTTTGAACGGACATTAGCAGCGGACAATAGCTGTTGGACACCGACGCTAGTGTGAACGCTCCCTTAGTCCTGTTAGTATTTGCCGATGGGAAGGTTTTTTTTTTTTCAACCTACCTGTCCTTTGCAACTGTGGATGTGAAGCGTCCATATCACCGTATTCAATTCACTTAATTCTTAAAGGGGGATCTTCTTGTTTGGATGGATTTTCTTCATATTTTCAATGGTCACACTTGTATGTAGTCTGCAGGTAAGTAACAAGGAGGTGTCAGTGTTTACTGACACAGCAATGTCAATTAGTTAGGAATATAATGGGTGGTGTGCGTAAGCCTTAGAGGGAGGGGGGTTTGTGACTCTTCATCCTCTTCCCGAAAGTGTTTTCTGTAGTTCTATGGGGCCCTCACCACATGGATATGCAAGTTTGGTTCTGGAAAGATAATGACAGTGTTGTTCATTGCAATAACCATTTGTCTTCTTCATCTTTGTGAGTTCTGTCTTGTCTTGGTTCTGCAATATCTGGAATTCAACATTTGGTTCTGGCTCATCATGTTCCTGGTGTCCAGAATCCGGTGGCTGACTCTTTGTCACATTTTAATTGACAGGATCTCCGGGAGAAGTTGCTGAAGGCAGTGGTAGCAGGTCTTACATTTCTCCAGTATCTGTGGGACTTGGTGATGAGCAAATGTTGCACTTGCCTCAGTAGTGTTTGAATAAGTCCTTTTTTATTCATATGCTAAGTAGGCTCCAGCGTGCACAGGAAGTTGTCAGCCAGCTCTCCTCTCTATGCTATGTGCTATATATGAGAGCAGGGAGGAGGAATCAGCAGCAGCAGCCTGTGCTGTATATACAGAAGACACAAAGAGACTTCCGGGGTGCACAGAGAAGCTAATTAGCATATGAAAAAAATAGATTTATTCAAAATCTACTGAGGCGATTTACATACAAAAGGTATGTGTGGAATAGCCTCTCTAAAGGCTATGCAAGGATGTTATTAGTTAAAAATGACTTTTTCCAATGATAGAGCCCCCTTTAATATGTAAGGGTGGAAGGGGTTAAAGAGAGTCTATCATTGGCATTAGCGATTTTTAACTAAACATTTAAACTTTAGAAAGGCTATTCCCAGAGGTGAACCTTCCCCTTTTGCCGCCCGAGCTAACTGCAGAAAGGGGGCGGATCGGGGGCGTGGCCGGGTGGATCGGGGCGTGGTCGAGTGAAGGGGCGGGGCTTAGCCCCGTTCGCCGGCAGAGAGTAGGCCCGGAGACTGCCTGCTCTCTGCCTGAGCGTGAGGGGAGGCTGCCGGAGCAGCGCTGCTTCAGTGGCCTCCCCAAACCACCGCTCGGTGATAAGCCAGTCCAGGACAGCTTGTCCTGGACTGGCTTAGGTTAGCAAAAATGCCGCCCTCCCTGAGGCCCTGGCATAGTGCCGCCTGAAGCGCTCGCTTCAGGTCGCCTCATGGGAGGTGCGGCACTGGCTATTCCAGGCATATCTTGTATTCATTGATCGGCACTAATTATCCTGCATGGAGCACCGGAAGCCTTTGCGATGTTTCCTGAGCACTGCTTGTGTGATCCTGTGTAAAGAAAGGGGCTGTGAGAACCAGGGAAGGCTGATGACACAAGCCTTTACAAGTTTGTCACATCATACCCACCATTTCTTCATGATGGTTGTAAATTACAATAAAATATAGAATCTGGAGTAGTGGTCCATTGTACTATTGTCCAGCGATTTCTGTACAAATATGACCTTCATGGAAGATTCATCAGAAGAAAACCTCTCTTGCATTCTCACCATAAAAGCCATTTAAACAAACCTACTGCATTTTGTAACAAGTCCTGTGGACATATGAGGTTAAAATAAAACTCTTTGGCCACAATGACCAAAGGTATGTTTGGAGAATAAAGAACACAGAATTTCAGGAAAAGAACATCTCTCCAGCCATTAAGCATGGGGTTGGATCAATCATGCTTTGGGGTTGTGTTGAGGCAATGGCATGGGGAACATTTCACAGGTAGGGGGAAGAATGGATTCAATGAAATTTCATCAAATTCTTGAAGCAAACATAACACCATCTGTAAAAAAAAACCTGAAATTGGAAATAGGATGTCTTGTAGAAAAGGATAATAATCCTAAACAAACATCAAAATCCACCATAGACTATCTAAAAAAGGCGCAAGCTGAAGGTTTTATCAAGGCCCTCACAGTCCCCTGATGTGAACATCATTGAAAATCTGTGTGTGGCTATTCTTCTAAAGAGCATGCAAGACAACCCTGGAATCTCACAGAACTGGAAGACTTTTCTAAGGAAGAATATATGAAATTCCTCAAACAAGAATTGAAAGAATCTTGGCTGGCTACAAAAAGCATTTACAAGCTGTGATACTTGCCAAAGGTGCTACTAGGTACTAACTTTGTAGGGTGTCCACACTTTTGTATTGGGCCATTTTTATTTTTTGTTATTTTGAAAATGTAAAATATGGAAAAAATAATTCCCAAAAAATACATTGGGAATGTGTCATTTATAATGTTATGCCTTTCAAAGATCATTTTATCTTCAACTTCCTTAACTGTTCACAATAACAGTCATCTTGACCAGGGGTGTCCAAACTTTTGCATGCCACTGTATATCAGGAGAGTTGTAGAGATTTGTAAAAAAAATATCATATTTGAAGGTCAACCACTATTAGTATTATTATTATTTATTTATATAGCACCATTAATTCCATGGTACTTTACGATACACAAAATATACAGACAACTATAATACTAACACTGACCGACTGGCACAGTGGGCTGTACCCGCAAGGGCTTACATTCTATGAGGGAAGAGGGACAGAGACAGAAGGTGAGGGGAGAGACTGCTCAGATGGTGGTGTGGTGATAGTATTGTTATTGGAAGGTTGTAGGCCTTCCTGAATAGGTGAGTCTTCAGGGCCTTCTTGAAGCTTGTGCTGGTGGGGTTCAGTCTTATGTGTCTTGGTAAGGAGCTCCAGAGTATGGGGGATGCACGAGATGATAACCACTAGATGACAACATTGTAGAAGGAATGTGAGTGGAGAGCTATGTATTAACTTAGAGGTCCAAACAACATCAAGGTTAGTCCACAGATGTTGGAGAAAGTACTTATCTAGGGTTAGATAGGTTGATCAGGGGTTGCAGCTTGTAAAGTCCGATGGTGACATTGGATCAGGGAAGGTATTGAGGAGCAACAGGCAACATTGTCAACTTGTGGAGCTCAGCCTTGGCCAAGGTACCTGAGAAAAAAGTCTTCACAGGGGATCCCTCAGGTTCAGTCACTGCCTAAGCCCTGTAAGATGGTATGGACGCATACCTCGAACAGTTGCCTGTGTCTGAGAGTATAATGAGAGTGCAGTAATAGTGAGCTAGTATGCCACATCTTGGCTCTGTAGGATTTGTTAATTATCTTCTGATGTGTTATGATGTGCTTGCACTATGCTGGACAATGTGTAATATACATGCTTGTGTCACATTAATTGGGGCACCTCATCGCCCGATCAGTGAAAATGTATTCTGTCATGATTCCTTAGAGTTGGAACTAAGCTGCGCCCATACTGTGGGAGAACTTGTTTGTTGCTCTCCCATGGTGTGGTCCACTGATGACAAGCCTTATATCAGCTTCCCAGGGTGGGAGATGGCCCAGTATTTAAGGGTGGTTCCCATGCATTATAGGGGGCTAGATGGAGAGATGGTTTGCAGCATGCTGGTGGAGAACAGTTTGGAGGAGACAACAGGCGAGGTGAGCTAAGAGAGCTTTTGAACAACTTGTAGAGGGGAGAGGGGCATATCTGCTTTGAGCTGTGGTACCACAACAAAGAGCTCCTACTGAGTGGGAACCCAGGTTCTGTAGTGATGGTCAGTGCATCATCCGTCACTGCAGCCCAGGAACCCTGTACAGTTTTCCTACCACCCAAACTGTGTGTAATAACATTGTAAGGATTTGCTGTGCCATAATATCTGCTTCAGTAAAAACAGAAGCTACATCCCTTCTGGTGGAAAACGTCTTGTCTGAGTGGAATCCCTGGGAGGGCCTGGCAGTGACTCGTGTTGATTGTGGTTAGAGTGTTTGCCATATTGCCACCAATCTGCTGATACTGGTAATTCAACCGCCAAAGCTTATGGCCGCATATGAGGCATTCTGAAGTTATGTGGCTGCATAAGCTTTGCAGCAGGACCTAGTGTTTGGGCCTCTGCTCTTCCAAGACTTGGCAGACTACATCAGGGTGGTTTTTCATATAGTGCATTAGGTGCCTGTTGCTCACCAGAAGATGGGTGGTGTCCTAGGAGCAGCTGCCATAGTAATTTAAACACCCCATGATGTGACAAAACAACGGGTCTGCCAATGTATAGTATATCCTAAGATTCCTTACTTCTAGTTTGTAGACCTCAAGCAGGCGCTCACCACCAGACTCACTCCATGGTACCCTGTTATTTTGCACAGTGACAAATCTAGGTGTTGTTCTGAGGCTTAGAAGGCCATGGTGGCATAGCTGGTTGGGCGGTCAGATCAAGGTGAAATACAGTCCTATGAAAAAGTTTGTGCACCCCTATTAATCTTAATCATTTTTAGTTCTAAATATTTTGGTATTTGCAACAGCCATTTCAGTTTGATATATCTAATAACTGATGGACACAGTAATATTTCAGGATTGAAATGAGGTTTATTGTACTAACAGAAAATGCGCAATATGCATTAAACCAAAATTTGACCGGTGCAAAAGTATGGGCACCTCAACAGAAAAGTGACATTAATATTTAGTACATCCTCCTTTTGCAAAGATAACATCCTCTAGTCGCTTCCTGTAGCTTTTAATCAGTTCCTGGATAAAGGTATTTTGGACAAACAATTCAAGTTCAGTTAAGTTAGATGGTCGCCGAGCATGGACAGCCCGCTTCCAATCATCCCACAGATGTTCAATGATATTCAGGTCTGGGGACTGGGATGGCCATTCCAGAACATTGTAATTGTTCCTCTGCATGAATGCCTGAGCATTTGGAGCGGTGTTTTGGATCATTGTCTTGCTGAAATATCCATCCCCGGCGTAACTTCAACTTCGTCACTGATTCTTGAACATTATTCTCAAGAATCTGCTGATACTGAGTGGAATCCATGTGACCCTCAACTTTAACAAGATTCCCGATGCCGGCATTGGCCACACAGCCCCAAAGCATGATAGAACCTCCACCAAATTTTACAGTGGGTAGCATGTGTTTTTCTTGGAATGCTGTTTCTTTTTGGACGCCATGCATAACGCCTTTTTTTATAACCAAACAACTCAATTTTTGTTTCCAAAATGAAGCTGCCTTGTCCAAATGTGCTTTTTCATACCTCAGGCGACTCTGTTTGTGGCGTACGTGCAGAAACGGCTTCTTTCTCATCACTCTCCCATACAGCTTCTATTTGTGCAAAGTGCACTGTATAGTTGACCGATGCACAGTGACACCATCTGCAGCAAGATGATGCTGCAGCTCTTTGGAGGTGGTCTGTGGATTGTCCTTGACTGTTCTCACCATTCTTCTTCTCTGCCTTTCTGATATTTTTCTTGGCCTGCCACTTCTGGGCTTAACAAGAACTGTCCCTGTGGTCTTCCATTTCCTTACTATGTTCCTCACAGTGGAAACTGACAGGTTAAATCTCTGAGACAGCTTTTTGTATCCTTCCGCTGAACAACTATGTTGAACAATCTTTGTTTTCAGATCATTTGAGAGTTGTTTTGAGTAGCCCATGATGCCACTCTTCAGAGGAGATTCAAATAGTAGAACAACTTGCAATTGGCCACCTTAAATACCTTTTCTCATGATTGGATACACCTGGCTATGAAGTTCAAAGCTCACTGAGGTTACAAAACCAATTTTGTGCTTCAGTAAGTCAGTAAAAAGTAGTTAGGAGTATTCAAATCAATAAAATGATAAGGGTGCCCATACTTTTGCACCGGTCAAATTTTGGTTTAATGCATATTGCACATTTTCTGTTAGTACAATAAACCTCATTTCAATCCTGAAATATTACTGTGTCCATCAGTTATTAGATATATCAAACTGAAATGGCTGTTGCAAACACCAAAATATTTAGAACTAAAAATGATTAAGATTAATAGGGGTGCCCAAACTTTTTCATAGGACTGTACCCCATTGATGGAATTGGGTAGGTCTGGGACTTGTCAGAAACCCAATTGAGATTTCCTTATTGGGCATGGACAGTGTACAGGAAGGTAACCCAGCCACAAGAAGGAAAACATGGTTGTTTTTTTTTTTTTTTTTAACCAGGGTCTAGAAAGTTCATGCATTATTGGTCAAGACAGATGTAAAAAAAAGAAAGTTTCAAAATTTTTAATAGCCAAAAGATTTAACCCCTTAATGACCTATACTACATCCGTAATAGTACTTCCTTGGTCGCAAGGAGATATATGGAAAGGGCTCTGGAGCTGAGCCCTCTCCATACACGCCGGATGCCGGCAGTCTAACTGCCAAGATCTGTTGTCAACACTTTAGTTGCCGTGGATAAACACGAACGCGACATCTAGAGTGCGCACGCGCCATGGTTGTGCTCCATCTTTGACCAATCAACGCCCTCCGGATCATCATCAGAGAGTGAAGATCTGTTGCCATGACAGACGGGAACCTACTGAAGGCTTCCAGGCTTGTCAGTTCTATTACACGCTGCCATAGGCAACAGTAGTGGATTTTACTATTCACTGCAGTACATTAGTATTGCAGTGAATAGTATGAGCGATCAGACCGCCTATGGTTCAAGGTCCCTATTGGATCTGAATGTAAAAGTAGAGAAAAAAAAGTTTTTAAAAGTACAAAAAATCCCCACTAAAAACCAAAAGTTCAAATCACCCTCCATTCCTAAGGGCTCGTTCACATCTGCGCCCGGTCTCCGTTCATACAGGTTTCCGTTTCCTGCACAAAACAGAGCAGGAGACGGAAAGCTGCAGGACTCTTTCAAACCCATTCATTTGAATGGGTTTGAAAGATGTCCGGCCGTGAGCATTATATGCTCTCCGCTGCGAAACCGTTTTTTTTAAACCGGACACAGTCGGACATGCAGTATTCTGTGTCCGGTTTTTTTAAAAAAAACGGTTTCGCAGCGAGAACATAAAATGCTCACCGGCGCTCATGGCCGGACCCGATCTAACAGGTTTCCGTCTTCTGCATGCAGAAGATGGAAACCTGAAAACGGAGTCAGGGCGCTAGTGTGAACCCAGCGTCATATCACATATAAAAATAAAGAAAAAAAAGTAATCCTAAACAGATTAGATAACCCTGTGCTAAAAAATGCCCAAACTATCAAAATATTTATCCCATACAGTGAAAGGTGTAGCAGAGAAAAATAATCAAAATAGCCAAAAGGCGTTTTTTTCTCCCCCCAAAAAAATTGAATAAAAGATTATCAAACCATCACACCTTACCCCAAACGGTATCGACAAAAACGTCATCTTGTCCCGTATAAAAAGACACAATACCTAGTTCCATACTTGTGCTTACGAAAAAGTTACTGGCAGAGTACAGGTAACATTTCATTTTTACCACAGTGAACGCTGTAAGAATTAAACCCATGAGAATGCCATCTAATCTGCCCTTTCTGGATGGAAAGTGCTTTCTGTAGCAGGTCCGTAGCAGCTCCTTCAGAGCTGAAGAAGTCCTGGCACACAAAACTCTGACTGCGATTAAAGGGCTTGTCCAGGGGTAGCGGCAATGTCACGATACACAGGTCATCTCCTTCAAAGAAGCATTTGCCATTTCCTCCCCCAATCTCATAGTTATATCAGAAAAACGTACAGTATAAAAATGAACACTGACTCTAATGTGTCAATTTATTTGAAACTGATCAATTACATGGATCAGTTACAGAAACGGACACATTTACATCAGTTAGGCAGGATTCACACTACTATTGGATTCCGTTATGAAGGTGTCCGTTTTAAAAAAAAAAAAAAAAACGAACACCCATCATAAGCAAAATTATGGGTGGGTTCACACCTCTGCCTGGACTCTGGTTTTTTTTTTTTTTTAACCGGACACAAAGTCCTGCATGTCCGACTTTGTGTCCAGTTAAAAAAAATGGTTTCGCAGAAGACGCTCAGGGGTGCTCATGGGCGGACACTTTGCAAACCTATTCAAATGAATGGATTTGAAAACTGACTGCTGGTTTCGGTCTCCTGTCCAGTTTCTCAGGCAGAAGACGGAAACCTGAAAGTGGAGACCGGGGCGCTGGTGTGAATCCGCCCCAACTGACACTAAATGATGTTTATGTCTGTTTTTTTTTTTTACTATCCATTAAATTAACCTGTTAAAAAACTGACACAAAATAACAGACAGTAACTGATGGCTATATGTTGCTGTCTGTTATAAGTCCATTACCCATAGACTTCAGGGTTAAAAAAATAACGGACGCCTGACATCCACTACGAATCTGTTGTTTTTTTGTCTGTAGGATTTTTTTGTCTGCGAAAAAAACATGAGGTGATGGATTGGGTGTATAACGGACGCAAGCACACGGACACAACCTCTCCATTCTAGCCTCTACTATATAGTCCCATCTAAAAGAGAAAAAAACAAAAAAAACTCGCCCAACTTCACACCCCCAACATACAGTCCCGTATAATAATAAACCAATGCAATCCCCCAGGATACAGTCCCATGTAACGACATGACTCCCTCTGTTCAGCCTCCTCCTATCTCTCCCGTACCACCATTCCGTCCCACACACCCGTACTACCCACTGCCTGTTCTCTACCCGCGCTCTGCTCTCGTTTCCTCTACAGAGCACAGACCTGTGACACAATAGACTCCGCCCTCTTGCGAGAGGCCCCGCCCCTTCCCGTCATGACCCTTCCGGGAACGAGTGCGCTTCAAGCCTATTGGTTCAGAGGTCGTTGTGTGGCAGCTTTCTACTTCCGGGTCACGGTCCGTATCGTGTGTGCTGCGTTTATCAATTATCGTATTTGTTCGGGAGAAGGATCCGGACGGTAAGGACGGAGGAGAGGAGGTGGAGGAACAGGTATGGGCATCAGATAACGCTGCGGCTTTAGCCTCAGGTGTTGTGTGGTCTGTGAGCGTGTGCGATGTCGGGCATGTGTCAGGAGAGGCTTCAGGCCTAAAGTGCGGGACAAAAATCCTGAACGTGGGAAACTGCTCGCTGCTGTTCATGCTCCTCTAGGGTCGCGGTTTTACCTCCCTTGGAGTATCTCTGCGGCCCCTCATATAACATTTGTGTCTGGGAGAGGATTGTTGTAATAGAGACCTGTACATACAGTGCGTTACACACGATGTTTTCCAACTCTCCTACTACATTGTTTATCAGCCACAGCTCCATATTTTTAGTAGCCGGTGTAATGAATTGTATTCCCACAGACATTAGTAACAGTACAGAATCTGCCTGTGATTAAAAAAAAAAAAATGATGGGGCCCTTTCATTTATTTTAAGGATAGGCCATCAGTTTTAAAGCCCCTGTTCACATTTACCACAAATGTTTTTTAAATGGATCTGTTTTTGCCTTATACAAAGTGAAGCCTTCTATTTGCATTGTGTTTTTGCAGAGGTTTAATCCCTGGGACAATCACTTATATCAAGAATGAATGTGATAGTCCAATGGGCATTTTACCTGCACAATGACACTTTCATTTACCTGCTATATGGGGACCTTCAACACTATTTTTTCAAGTGACAGGTTCACCAGTGAAGTTTTTTTGCAGATCTTGTAGATGACAGCAGAATATAAATCATAAAAATTGACCCGTTTTAGTAGTAGTCAAAGATCCATTTTCGTATCTCACAGCCTTCCTTCTAAGAACAAGTCCACTAGGGACATAAATAGTTGAATAAACTACTTGGGATGAATCCACGGTTGTTACACACGTCACTTTATGCTTTGAAAAGGGAGAAAAGCCACAACTGAAATTGACATGTTATGTATTTCTTACGCTGGGTTCACACCAGTGTTCGGCACTCCGTATTAGGTTTCTGTCTTCTACCGGCAGAAGACTGAAACCTGTCATGCTGAGTCCGGCCGTGAGTGGCGGTGAGCGTTTTGAGCTCTCCACGGCAAAACCATTTTTTTTAAAACTGGACACAGAGTACTGCATGTCCGACCCTGTGTCCGGTTTAAAAAAAAACCAAAAAAAAAACGGTTTCGCCGCGGAGAGCATAAAACGCTCACTGGCGCTAACGGCCGGACGCTTTTCAAACCCATTCAAATGAATGGGATTGAAACATGCCGGCAGGTTTCCGTCTCCTGCCCTGTTTTGTGCAGGAAACGGAAACCTGCAGAACGGAGTCCCGGGGGCGCAGATGTTAACGAGCCCTAAGGTGCACCAAATGTCTCTGCAAATTTTTTCTGCAGCTGGTCCGTGAAATTTTATGAAATTGCGCTGCTTCACTTTGTGTTTTGCACATGCCATGCGCTGAAAATTAGCATCATATTGTCCCTGTGTAGTTGTACTCTGATAGTGGTTGTAGCCCCAATATGCAATGGTGGTATATCCATTAAATTAAATATTTTTGTATTTTATATGTTTTTATTTTGCTTACTTATATAGCGCTATTCTATTCTGCAGCATTTTATAGATATTGTCAACACTGTCCCATGTAGGGCTTACAGTGTGGACTGACAATTGGGACTTCCTCCAGTAATTATAGTGACGTGGTTGAGGTCTCATGCCCACCTTCCCCTCAAAAGTAGTAAAGTTTTATTTCTTTGGAAGTTAAAACAAGTAAAGCAGCAACATTTCTCATATTACAGTAGTTTGCTACAGTTTAGCATTCTACACTCCAGACTATTAAGCGTTTTCCATTAAAATTTTAGAAAGTCTTAATTCTGAGAAGTGTCCGTACAGGATCTGCTCAGGTTTTCATCCTCTGCGTTTAACTAGAATGTTCCCTTTCACTGATCATTGTCCTTAGTGATCAGACACTTATTACTTATCCTGCAGATCATGGATGAACATTACTTATAGGAAAATACCTTTAATGTCTTTGTTTTGATTACATCTTTTTTTTTTTTTTTTTTTTTTTAATAGCTTGAAACACCATGGCTGGGGTGTTTCCATACAGACCTGGGGTACCCCCAATGCCTGGGCCCCCACCTGTAGCCCCCGATTACATGTCTGAAGAGAAGTTGCAGGAGAAAGGTGAGCATTAAATAGTTTACACTGAACTATTGTTGACTTGTTTGGGTCTATTTGGATGAGAACAACATATATATATGTATTTTTTTATTTTATCTTTGATACTAAATTGTTTATTTCTTCCCTACTTTACGTTAATAGCCCGGAAATGGCAGCAGCTGCAGGCCAAGCGTTATGCAGAGAAAAGGAAGTTTGGCTTTGTGGATGCTCAGAAAGAAGACATGCCCCCAGAACATGTCCGTAAAATCATCCGTGACCATGGAGACATGACCAACAGAAAATTCCGGCATGATAAGCGAGTGTATCTTGGGTGAGCACACAGCGAATGGTTTGCTTATATAGATTGTTGGGAATAATATGGTATAAAATAGATTATTTGGGACTTACATTATATTAATGCAGCATGCAATGTCTTTATTTTCAGAGCTTTGAAGTACATGCCTCATGCAGTGCTAAAATTGCTGGAAAATATGCCCATGCCTTGGGAGCAGATCAGAGACGTGCCAGTGTTGTACCATATTACTGGAGCCATTTCATTTGTCAATGAGATTCCTTGGGTTATTGAGCCGGTCTACATAGCACAATGGGGGTAAGTGACAGTCTGCACTCATGGCAGCTGTTTGGGTGGATGTCTGGTCTTTGTAGTATTCAGTTCACCAAAGAAGATGGTTCTGTGCTCTATGTAGTGGCTGAGCAACATTACTGCAGCTCTGCTGCCAATGACCGGGCATAGTGCATACATTTTGTACTGCCTGTAGCTTTTTCAATGGAATAGGACAGTACCAGTCATAGCTGCTGTGCAAACAATGAAGAGGGCACAGAACTCTCTACTCGATGGTGGTGTCAGGTATTCTAAGGCTAGGGCATCCACACAGGATTTACACATTAGACCTGGCTGTGGAAAAAAACAGTCATAATCATCTGGTTTTCAGCATGGTTGTCAACTGTAATTCTTGGCCAACTGGCCCGGCTTGACAACCCCACTGAGCATTAAACTAACATGATGTGTTTACAGAGTGGGTCTAGTCGATGGGACTGCTGTAGCTATTCACAGCTTTCAGCAGTATACAGCTAAGTGTACAGTTTTGCTGCAGCGGTGATGTGACACCACTGCTGGAGTTACTCTGTATACAAACAGTTGAGGAGGTGACCCAGTGCAGGAATGGAAGTAATGGAGTATTTTCTGCAAATCACAGTTGCGTGCTTTCAAATTCATGATCCAAGATTATCAAATTTATGACTCCCCCTTTTAATAATATGTCAGCTCAGTGCCTTTCCTTATCATGCTTTCAACTCTGAACGTGTTGTCATCCTTAAAGGGATTCTATCATTGGAAAAACTCCTTTTTATCTAAGCCTATATTTGCATAGCCTTTAGAAAGGCTGTTCCAGATATACCTTTAATTTGTTAATCCTCCCAGACGTTTTTGAATTGGCTTTCTTTTATTGATATGCTAATTAGCCATCATGGTGCACTCCGGAAGCTCAGTGAGCGCTGTGTGCTAAGTGTACACGGGGAGGCGAGAATAGGAAGACTGATGAGTCTTCGTTGTCATCAGCAGCATGAGTTTTCCCAATGATAGAATCCCTTTAATGATTTTATGGCATAACCTCAGAATCGACCATACCTGATTGACAGGGACCATTATACAGGGAACGGAGCCAACTGCTTCTGTCCCTGTATTGTGTATAATATGGGCGCCATCTTAGAGCCCCATAGAGCTGTGTTCAGGGCCTGTGTTAACATTATTCTTGCAGTCTAAGATCCTCACATCTATATACTATTATGAGCTCTGCAGTGTTTTGCAGAAAAAGGTAATGAACATCGGTGACCGAATCAGCAGTGGTGGATTTTGAATCTTTTCCATAACTACCTTGCATAGCTTTGAATACAAAGAAAAAAAGCACCTAATATGCCTAAATAGTAGTTTGACGGGGTTTTTTTGTGCTCTCTTACAGATCAATGTGGATTATGATGAGAAGAGAAAAAAGAGATAGACGGCACTTTAAGAGAATGAGGTTTCCTCCTTTTGATGATGAGGAGCCTCCGCTGGATTATGCTGATAACATCCTTGATGTAGAGCCCTTGGAAGCCATTCAGCTTGAGCTGGACAATGAGGAAGATGCTCCAGTCCTAGACTGGTTCTATGATCACCAGCCACTAAAGGACAACAGAAAGTAAGACGTGATACAGTCTTCTGTTTAAATGTAATTTCTTCTGACATTTTTGCAAATTTTGCATCTGAAACCTTTACTTGGGCTTTTCTTACAGATATGTAAATGGTACAACATACCAGCGATGGCAGTTCACGCTTCCAATGATGTCTACGCTGTATCGGCTGGCCAATCAGCTGCTCACAGATCTAGTAGATGATAACTACTTCTATCTGTTTGACCTGAAAGCCTTCTTCACTTCCAAGGCACTAAATATGGCCATTCCCGGTGGTCCCAAATTTGAGCCTTTGGTTCGAGACATTAACTTGCAGTAAGTGAATGCTAATTTACCTCGGAGGGTTTGTCATTTAATATATCACCGGTCATACAGCCATTTTTTTTTCTTTCCTAATCTACAGGGATGAAGACTGGAATGAATTCAATGACATTAATAAAATCATTATCCGACAGCCAATCCGCACAGAATACAAGATTGCATTTCCATATCTCTACAACAATCTGCCTCATCATGTGCATTTGACATGGTAAGATGTGAAGCTAATGTGAGCAGTAAGCCGATCTTGTGTTTTTGTTTTTATATTTAATTTTGAATTTTTTTTTTTTTTTTAAACATTTTACAGGTACCACACTCCAAATGTGGTGTTTATTAAAACAGAGGATCCTGACCTTCCAGCATTCTACTTTGATCCCCTCATTAACCCCATATCACACAGACACTCTGTAAAGGTAAGCTGGCTCCAGTGTTAAATTTATATCTCATGCTTTTAGAAACCTGGATATTTCTTTTTTTATTAACATTTTTCAAAGAAAACGTATAAGAGAGTTTGATGAAACACACACACTAAAATACAGAAAACCGTAAGTTGAATGATAAAACCTATAAAAAATAATACATAGGCGATACACGGAGTGCCGTGATGACGTTGCAACAAATATATAACAACAAAGTAGCAACAAAACAAAGTAGAAACACAAGAAAAGGTAAAGGGGGGATCACAAAAGTGGGGACCAACCTATCAGAACATATAGTGAGAGTGGCTGGATAAGTATGTTTGGCAACAATAAATATAATGTTGGCCAGATGACCAGAGAATTGAAACCGTTGTGTTAGGTAAAAGGGAGAGGGTGATGCGTCAGCCATGGGGGACCATTGACAATAGAAATTCTTGAGCTTACCCTTTTGGCAAGCAAGCATGTGTTCATGCATGCAGTTAGTGGAGATGATGGACAGAAGTTCAGCGAGGGACGGAACGCAAGGTGATTTCCAATGGCAAGCCATTAAGAATCGGGCAGCATGAAGAAAATGACATGAGAGACCGGGAGTGAGGGGAAATTTTATGAATCCGAAGCAAGAGAAGGGATAAAGGGGCATACGGTATTATTTTCCTATGTGTGTAGTTATTGAGTGCATTAATAGTGACGATGTTTGGGCAGTTTCAAAAGATTTAGAAGAGTAAACCAATTTGGCCACCGCCTCTCCAGCAAAAAG
Organism: Leptodactylus fuscus; assembly: GCF_031893055.1. Lineage (NCBI taxonomy): Eukaryota > Metazoa > Chordata > Amphibia > Anura > Leptodactylidae > Leptodactylus > Leptodactylus fuscus. The sequence continues at coordinate 67,051,255 of NC_134266.1, forward strand.
ATGAAGAGGTTGGGTACGTTTTTAAGAGTCTCAATGGGGTATAATACCAGCATACAAGAAGATTATGGTATTGCTCCCAGTGAGAAGCACAAGACGTCGATCTGTGTGCCCAAGTTAAAGCAGCGTTCCACTTTGCCATGCCAAAACTGTGACCTAAATCAGCTTCCCATTTCGAAAGGGGAGGGGATTTAGTAGGGAGGAGGTCATTGGCTACTCTGAGGAATAAAGGTTTTACTCCTTTGGATTTTTAGGCCAAAGGACTTTGTAGGAAAGAACAGCAGGGATGGAAGAAGTATTAGGGCGGGTTCACACCAGCTCCTGAACTCCGTTTTCAGCGGAAGATGGAAACCTGGCAGACCGTGTCTGGCCTTGAGCGCCTGTGAGCATTTTGTGCTCTCTGCGGCGAAACATTTTTTATTTTATTTTTTTTTAACATGTCCGACTTTGTGTCCGGTTAAAAAAACAAAAACGGTTTAGCCGCGGAGAGCACAAAACACTAACGGCTGAACACTTTCCAAACCCATTCAAATGAATAGGTTTGAAAAATGACTGCAGGTTTCCGTCTCCTGTCCAGTTTCGGCCAGGAAATGGAAACCTGCGTAACGGAGACCTGGAGCGCAGATGTGAACCCGTACTAAGGGGGTTTAGATGATAGTAGAAAATCTCTAATTTAGAGGTATCTAAACAACTCTTGTGAAGGTAATGAGTATTTTGCTTGGAGTTGAGAAAATAAGGCAAGTTGGTTGTGGAATATATCTGAGATGTGGCGTATTCCGCAAGCAGTCTATAAACATAGGAATATGTTGGGAATGTAGTGTGTTAGAGCTTGGATGGGAATTATTATATTTATCTTAGGAAGGGAGGAATTTTGAGATGGGAAGAACATCCCATTTTCCAGGCCTCAAGGGAAACCTGAACTGAAGGGGGAGTTAATGCGGACTGCAAAATCGATGCAGAAGAATATAGCAAGAGTGCTTTCATGTCGGAAACATGAACCACGCAAGCCTCCAGAGCCGGCCATAGTTTGTCATGGGTATCATTCCAGAAACCTGGTTATTTCTTTACACAGTCTACAAATCAACAGACCAAGCCTTTGCCAAAATGTGAAACCATGCTGCTTTAACTTGCTTAAGGGAACAGGTTGAAATGTAGCTGCTGCATTTTTTAGCTTTTCATGACTCTCAATGCATATATGCTGAGTGGTTATTTTTCTGTCTTCTCAGAGCCAAGAACCTCTACCAGACGATGACGAAGAGTTTGAGCTGCCAGAATATGTTGAGCCCTTCCTGAAAGAAACACCTCTGTATACAGACAACACAGCCAATGGCATCGCATTGCTTTGGGCTCCTCGTCCTTTCAATCTCAGGTCCGGTAGAACACGGCGGGCTGTTGACATACCTCTTGTAAAGAATTGGTAGGTGGTATAACTTTTACAGGACTTGCTTTTATTTCATATTTTACCGAACCTGTTGTAGAATAAGGATATATGTTTATTTTTAGGTATCGTGAACATTGTCCTGCAGGGCAACCAGTTAAGGTCAGAGTATCTTACCAGAAACTTCTAAAATATTATGTCCTCAATGCTCTCAAACACAGGCCTCCCAAAGCACAGAAGAAGAGGTATGTGAATCTGACTTCTGTTCTATCAGTGGGCTTTCATTGTTGATTAAATTAAATGTTATATATTTTTATTCTGAATATCGACACAATTTTTTCCCAGGTATTTGTTCCGTTCCTTCAAAGCCACAAAGTTCTTCCAGTCCACAAAGTTAGACTGGGTGGAAGTTGGTTTACAGGTGTGTCGCCAGGGCTACAACATGTTAAACCTGTTAATCCACAGAAAGAACCTTAACTATCTTCATTTGGACTACAATTTCAATCTAAAACCTGTGAAAACGCTGACCACAAAGGTACGTTCACGTTACCTGATCTATTTACATTCTAAATTATTTACCTATCTTTTGCTGAAGACTTCTGTTTTAGTGAAATACCTGTAACTGTTAGATCAGGTAATCCTCCAATTGTAGATCTTTAAAAAAAATAAAATGACTTCTCAGTTTTGGGGAAAATTAATAACAAATTGTTTTAATTTTGATGTTTGGATTTGCCTGTTTAGGAACGTAAGAAGTCTCGGTTTGGCAATGCTTTCCACTTGTGCCGAGAAGTTCTGCGTCTGACCAAACTAGTTGTGGACAGCCATGTGCAGTACAGGTTGGGAAATGTCGATGCTTTCCAGGTAAATCTTTAATATCAGTACAAATGGTAGCTAGCAGTGGTCTCATCAATATCTTAGCACATCATTAAAGTGTATATTAAATATCTTGTATTCTTTTACCAGCTCGCAGATGGTTTGCAGTACATCTTTGCCCATGTCGGGCAGCTGACTGGAATGTACAGATACAAGTATAAACTCATGAGACAAATCCGCATGTGCAAAGATTTGAAACATCTCATCTACTACAGGTTCAATACTGTAAGTACTGCACTTCAATGGAAAATCTCCTGAAAATATTTTAGCGATGTGTTTTAGATTTTTTTTTTTTTTTTTTTTGACTTGTTTAGGGTCCTGTTGGAAAAGGACCTGGTTGTGGATTTTGGGCAGCAGGCTGGAGAGTCTGGCTGTTCTTCATGCGTGGTATCACCCCTTTGCTGGAAAGGTGGCTTGGAAATCTGCTGGCCAGACAGTTTGAGGGTAAGTCATTAGGCTATTGTATTTGTGACTTCTTATTTTATATACTTTTGTATCGCCCTCAAAAGTATTAGCACAGAATTTTTGGCTATCCAGATAAATCTGATTCTAAGCTTTCAGATTCAATAGTAAACATAGGATGACCTGTCGTTCAGATATTGAAGAATATAGAACAAAGGATTTTGTTACAAATGAAGAGCCAATAGACCTAATGATTTAAGAATCAAAAGGTCTGGTTAGTCTTTTGGCTGGATAATATGGAGTGTCTAGTGAAAGTAGTAGATTATAATTTCTGGTAGGAGATTTGATTCTATTTCTATTTTTTTTTTGTATTTGTGTTGTTTCTTCACATTTTTGTCGTGGTCTCCTTTTAGGTCGTCATTCGAAAGGGGTAGCAAAAACTGTAACAAAACAAAGAGTAGAGTCTCATTTTGATCTGGAACTCAGAGCTGCAGTCATGCATGATATCTTGGATATGATGCCAGAAGGCATCAAGCAGAACAAGGCCAGAACCATCTTGCAACACTTGAGTGAAGCCTGGAGATGCTGGAAGGCAAACATTCCTTGGAAAGTGAGTTCAGATTAGTTAAAACTATGAATGCATTTATGTAACTGCACATTGGTCTCTTAAAGTTTGTTTAAACTACATTTATTTTGATATGATTTCTTGTAGGTACCAGGTCTACCTACACCCATTGAGAATATGATTCTGCGTTATGTGAAGGCTAAAGCTGACTGGTGGACAAATACTGCTCATTACAACAGGGAGCGTATTCGCCGTGGTGCAACTGTGGACAAAACAGTTTGCAAAAAGAATTTGGGCCGATTGACACGTCTTTACCTAAAAGCAGAACAGGAGAGACAGCACAACTACCTAAAGGTAAGTACTTGCCCCAAATGTGTGTTATCTTAAATCTGTCCTATTTTGCTAATCTCTGCCTTGGTTTGCAGGATGGGCCATACATCACTGCAGAAGAGGCTGTAGCTGTGTACACCACCACCGTCCACTGGCTGGAGAGCAGGAGGTTTTCTCCTATTCCATTCCCTCCTCTCTCATACAAACATGATACCAAGCTTCTGATCCTGGCTCTGGAAAGACTGAAGGAGGCATACAGGTAAATAACCATATAGATTTATTTTTATTTCAATTCAATTGATTTTATTGCACCAAAGTATTTTGTAGTGCTTTACAGACATTGTCCTCACTATATCTACTACCGGTATGGAAAAACTGCATTGTATTCTTAAGTTATGTAATGGCTTTTTCTTGAGATTTTAGTATTGTTTTTCTTCCACTTTAGTGTGAAGTCTCGTCTAAATCAGTCGCAGAGAGAAGAGCTGGGCTTAATCGAACAAGCTTATGACAATCCTCATGAAGCCTTATCCAGGATCAAGCGTCACTTGCTCACTCAAAGAGCCTTCAAGGAGGTAATGTTCAGCTTTATATCTCTGGGAAAATATTGATTAAATGCTGTTTGCCCATAACAACCACTGCCCGATATATTCTTGTTCTTCCTTATTGTGAAAATCCTGTCTACAGTATGATTACTGTGGCATCACCTGCTTTCTTTGAGCAGTTTAAAGAGGACCTTTCATCATTTGGGGCACATGCGGTTTTATATACCACTAGATAGCCGACAGTGCGCTGAATTCAGCGCACAGTCTGCTTTTTAGCGGTATAGAAAACCGCATGTGCCCCAAGTGGTAAAAGGTCCTCTTTAATAAATATCCCAATTACGCCTTATCCTTTTTTGTCACAGTAAAAGCATGTACTGAAACTCAGTATGTTCTCTGTAGGTGGGGATAGAGTTCATGGATCTTTATAGTCACTTGGTCCCCGTTTATGATGTGGAGCCTCTTGAGAAGATCACAGATGCTTACCTGGATCAATATCTGTGGTATGAAGCTGACAAAAGACGTCTTTTCCCTCCTTGGATCAAACCTGCAGACACAGAGCCACCTCCATTGCTTGTGTACAAATGGTGCCAAGGTATGAGAAACTTCTGTTTCTCAGCTCTTAATGAATTATGTTGTACTAATTAAACTTTAGTTCAGTCCTATAAGTTATTCCTATGATACTCTTTCTTGTAGGAATCAACAACCTGCAGGATGTGTGGGACACCACTGAAGGAGAATGCAACGTGATGCTGGAGTCACGGTTTGAGAAGATGTATGAAAAGATTGATTTGACGCTGCTAAATCGTCTCCTACGTCTCATTGTGGATCACAATATTGCTGATTACATGACGGCCAAAAACAACGTGGTGATCAATTATAAAGTAAGCCTAAACAGATTTGGACTCCTCTTCTGATTGTATTGCCAAAACTTCTTAAAAAAGTGCAGAAGAATGGTAATCCTACATCACAAATTTTTATCTTTTGCAGGACATGAATCACACAAACTCCTATGGCATAATTCGTGGCTTGCAATTTGCTTCCTTCATTGTGCAATACTATGGCTTGGTGATGGACCTTTTGGTTCTGGGTTTGCACAGAGCTAGTGAAATGGCTGGTCCACCTCAGATGCCAAATGACTTCTTGAGCTTCCAAGATGTAGCCACAGAAAGTGCCCATCCTATCCGCTTGTATTGCAGATACATCGATCGCATTCATATATTTTTCCGGTGAGTGTGAATGTTGCTTTATGTTTTTAGCAGCAACTAATTAGATCTAACTAGAACATTCTTAAGAGGCTTACATTTCCTTTCGTTCTAGGTTTTCAGCTGATGAGGCCAGAGATCTCATTCAGAGATACCTTACAGAGCATCCTGATCCTAACAATGAGAACATTGTGGGCTACAATAATAAAAAATGTTGGCCACGAGATGCCAGAATGCGTCTCATGAAGCATGACGTCAATCTGTAAGTTGTGTTTTGTTTATTTTTGTTTGCTTGTGTATCTTGGTATAACTTTTATTATATCTAGCTCTTAACCTCTTCTTTTTTCATTTACGATTTATTCACCAATTTTTGGGTATTTTTTTTAGTGGTCGTGCTGTTTTCTGGGACATTAAGAACCGCCTGCCTCGTTCTGTCACAACTGTACAGTGGGAAAACAGCTTTGTGTCTGTGTACAGCAAAGACAATCCTAATCTGCTCTTTAACATGTGTGGCTTTGAATGCCGAATCCTTCCAAAGTGTCGTACAAGCTATGAGGAATTCACTCATAAGGATGGTGTCTGGAATTTGCAGAATGAGGTATGAATAATCATTTTGTTAGGCATGAGTGGAGTAATGGTGCTTTCCCACCAGGAAGTTTCAGTTTAACATATGCACCAGGAAAGCTTCCAGTGGTTAGGTTATACTACATGAAAAAGGGACATCTATCACGCATAGGCGCAAATGTTAAGAGACAATACTGTACATATTTACTGTTTATTTTCTTCACTTGATGTAACTGCATGAAATAGTGCAGACCCTGCCTTTTTTTCTTTTTTCTTTTTTTTTTATATCACACGTGTGTCATGAGCTTTCTTGGCGCATACGGTAAACTAAAACATAAACATGGTGTGAAAACAGCCTTAGGGTGCATGCACACTACGTAACGCCGGGCGTGTATGAGAGCCGTACACGCCGGCATTACAGCAGACTGCCGAACACTTCCCATTCACTTCAATGGGAGCGCTCGTAACAGCGGCGTTTACGAGCGCTCCCATTGAAGTGAATGGGAAGTGTTCGGCAGCCCTGCTGTAACGCCGGCGTGTACGGCTCTCATACACGCCCGGCGTTACGTAGTGTGCATGCACCCTTACGCTGGGTTCACACCTGCGTTCAAAGTGTCCGTACTATGGTTTACGTCTTCTGCATGGCAGAAGACGGAAACCATAGATCGGGTCCGGCCGTGCGCGGCGGTGAGCGTTTTAGGCTCTCCACCGCGAAACCGGATTTTTTTATCCGGACACAGAGTACTGCATGTCCGACTCTGTGTCCGGATTATAAAACCCGGTTTCGCGGCGGAGAGCGCAAAACGCTCACTGCCGCGCACGGCCGGACAGCTTTCTCACCCATTCAAATGAATGGGTGAGAAAGTCTCCTGCAGGCTTCCGTCTCCTGCATCTGTTTTATGCAGGAAACGGAAACCTGCAATAAGGAAAGAAGAACGCAGATGTGAACGAGCCCTTAGTAGATTTCTCTAGCAAGAAGCTTACTGAGAACTTTCCATTCTGTAGGTGACCAAAGAAAGGACCGCCCAGTGCTTCTTGCGGGTGGACGATGAGTCTATGCAGAGATTCCACAACAGAGTTCGTCAGATTCTCATGGCTTCAGGTTCAACAACATTTACTAAGGTGATTGATTTTGCTTTTTATAAAATATTAACTTTTCAGGTTTAGCGCAGTTGGCACAAGGTTCCTGTTGGAAATTATTTTGGCTTTCTGGTGTAGTCATGTACATGAGACTTATTACAGTGACTGGAAGAAAAAAATCAGATTCTCCTACAGTGTTAAATGTAAGCAGGTCTATGTACAAATGCTAGCATGCTTCTTCAATTAGTTAAGGTTATACATCAACCATACAAAACTATAACTTTGGAGAACCAGGTCTCATTTTAGGTGGACCCTCACAGGTAAATAAAGATCTTTTCTTAAGTCAACTCTTCATGTTGGAGATCTGAGATGTATACATTTCTTGTTTTAACCCCTTAGCGACCCTTGACGTAACTGTACGTCATGGGTCGCATGGGGATGTATGGAGCGAGCTCACACGCTGAGCTCGCTCCATACACGGCAGATGCCGGCTGTATCATACAGCCAGGACCTGCCAATAACAGCAGCGGTCGGTGCCCGAGCCGATCGCTGCTGTTAACCCTTTACACACTGCGGTCAAACGTGACCGCAGTGTGTAAACGGCGCCGGCGGCATGGGCGCCATGTTTCGCCGATCGCCGCCCTCCTGAACGTCACATGAGGGCGGTGATCGGTTGCTATGACAGCCGGAAGCCTATTGAAGGCTTCCAGGCTTGTCTCTGCACTAGATCTATTAGACGATGCCAGAGGCATCGTCTAATAGAAGTGCTGGGATTCTGCTATTCACTGCAGTACTGTAGTATTGCAGTGAATAGTATGAGCGATCAGACTCCCTAGGTTTCAAGGTACCTAAGGGGTCTGATCATAAATGTAACAGAAGAAAAAAAAAAGTTTTTAAAAGTATTAAAAAAATAAAAAAAATATAAAAGTTCAAATCACCCCCCTTTCCCTAGATTAGCTATAAAAGTAATTAAAGAACATTAAACATAAACATATTAGGTATCCCTGCGCTCCAAAATGCCCGAACTATTAGAATATTAAAACATTTATCCCGTACTGCGAACGGCGTAGCGGCAAAAAAAATAAAAACCGCCAAAAAGCGTTTTTTTCAACACTTTGCCTCCTATAAAAAATTGCATAAAAAGTGATCAAACCATCAGATCTTTCCCCAAATGGTATCAATAGAAACGTCATCTTGTCCCGCATAAAAAGACACCACAACCAGCTCCATACATGGAAATATGAAAAAGTTACAGGTGTTAGAACATGATGACACAAATTTTTTTTTCTATTTTGCAAAGTTTATCATTTTTTTAAAAGTATCAAAACATTTCAAATACTATATAAATTTGGTATCACCGCGTTCGTACTGACACGTAGAACACAGGTAACATGTCATTTGTACCAAACAGTGAACGCTGTAAAAATTAAACCCATAAGAAAATGGCGCAAATGCATTTTTTCTCCAATTGCACCTCATTCTGAATTTTTTTCCAGCTTCCCAGTACATTGCACAGCATATTGAATGATGCCATTACAAAGTACAATTTGTCCCGCAAACAATAAGCCATCATGTGACTCTGTGAACTGAAAAATGAAAAAGTTATGGCTCTTGAAATGTGAGGAGGGAAAAACGAAAATGCGAAACCAAAAAATGGCCGGGTCCTTAAGGGGTTAATTTGTAATTGTTTTTATTTATGTATTTTTTATTTATTTTTAATAAATCTGAATTGGAACTTTATGCAAAGTAAAACCTAAGTATAACACAAATACGTAATTTCTTTTGCTAATAATTGCAATACCTTTCTCCAGATTGTCAACAAATGGAACACTGCTCTGATCGGCCTCATGACTTACTTCCGTGAGGCTGTGGTCAATACTCAGGAGCTGCTCGATCTATTGGTGAAATGTGAGAACAAAATTCAAACCAGAATAAAGATCGGTCTGAACTCCAAAATGCCCAGTCGTTTCCCACCTGTGGTCTTCTACACTCCTAAAGAACTTGGTGGGTTAGGGATGTTGTCTATGGGACATGTACTTATCCCACAGTCTGACCTCAGGTAATGCTGAAAGAATGTTTTTTTTTTTTTGTTTTGTTTTTCCCCTCCAATTCTACTGCAAGACTTGCAGGCATTTCATTGTCCTCTTCTTGCTTTTCTTTACAGGTGGTCAAAACAGACAGACGTTGGAATCACTCATTTCCGATCTGGAATGAGTCATGAGGAAGATCAGCTGATTCCAAACTTGTACCGTTACATTCAGCCATGGGAGAGCGAGTTTATTGATTCTCAGAGGGTTTGGGCTGAATATGCTTTGAAGAGGCAGGAAGCCATTGCCCAGAACAGGTATACATATCCCTCCATACAGCTAAAGGCACAGGTTTTGTGGATACAGTTTAATAAGATGATGATTTTATTTCAGGCGACTTACCTTGGAGGACTTAGAGGACTCATGGGATAGAGGTATCCCACGTATCAACACACTCTTCCAGAAGGACAGACACACCTTAGCTTATGACAAGGGCTGGAGAGTCCGTACAGATTTCAAACAATACCAGGTATTTCAATATAATGGAATCATTTATATTTTACTTGGCTGTTATTACTTCCTGTGTTTTTTCATCGTACCTACTTGTTCTTCAGGTATTGAAACAGAACCCATTCTGGTGGACACATCAAAGACACGATGGGAAACTCTGGAATCTGAATAACTACAGGACCGATATGATCCAGGCCCTGGGAGGAGTGGAAGGCATCCTGGAACATACACTGTTTAAAGGCACTTACTTCCCTACATGGGAGGGTCTGTTCTGGTATGAAAATCTTTGTTTCTTATAAAAATGTTCCAGATCTGAGACTGCGATTGTCCAGGAAATCTCTTTTAAAATTCGACAGGGAATTATATTTTAATTTGTTGTGTATGTCCTGGGCTTTAAAACCGATGGCATTATTTTTGGGATAGCCACTCTGTATTAGGTTGGTGGGGGTCTGGATCATGGTCCCCTGGTGGTCAGCTGTTTAAAGTGTAAATAATGAAAGAGGCTAGCACTTTCCTGAGTGACATGGTCTCTTTAGCTGTCCAGCAGGGCTGCTGAGAATTGGAACATCACAGATCTTATTGCTTTCTTGTACATTCTGTTCCATCTTCACTCTACTGTACACAAAATAATTCTGTTCTTCAGCATCTGATACGGTGTTTTACTTCTTTTTACCAGGGAGAAGGCTAGTGGTTTTGAGGAATCTATGAAGTGGAAGAAACTGACCAATGCTCAGAGATCTGGTCTGAATCAGATTCCTAACAGAAGATTTACTCTTTGGTGGTCACCCACAATCAACAGAGCCAATGTATGTGGAGAAATTCAGCTGTTAACCACCTATATGTTCAGACTCAGGATATTTGATTAATTGTTGTTTTCTCCATTCTAGGTGTATGTCGGTTTCCAGGTGCAATTGGATTTGACTGGCATTTTCATGCATGGCAAAATTCCAACACTCAAGATCTCATTGATTCAGATATTCAGGGCCCACTTGTGGCAGAAGATCCATGAAAGCATTGTCATGGATCTTTGTCAGGTAAGTCCAATTTAAACTTTTTTTGGTCTGAAAAATATTGGCTGTATGTTGGCTGTATATTCCCAGACTGCTCTCTGTCTGGACACCTGAAGTCTCAATATTATAGTTACTGATGATGTTGTGAGACACTACGTCATCATGGGACTATAGTCCCATTGTGATTACAGTATTCCCACAATGAGACAATGACTCAGGAAAGCTCCACAGGATACGTCGTCAGTATCTGATCAGTCCACGGTATACAGCCAGAAGCAGCACTGCTCATATTCAAGTGAATTGGAGCAGGTCTGCAGTTCCATTGCTACAGTGTATGGACCAGAAATTGTACACACCAGGTATCCGTAGCCACACTCCCATTTACTTGCATAGAAGCTGGGCTACTTCTGGTTGTATACCTTATATACAGCTTCTGACAACTGCACCCGACCAATCTGATACTGATGACCTATCCTGGCATTAGGGCATCAGTATGAAATCTCTTCAGGTCCTGAATAACCCATTTAGTTTGTGGCTCCAAAGTGGATGGGATTCTGGCTAATCTTATCCACACATTGCAGAAAATAATCCACAGCAGAAAACCACTGGAGTTTTTGAAAATCACAGCATGTCAGTTATACGGAAAACGCCAGCATTTCCGCAGATATAATAGGGGCACCGTTGTGGTTTTTTTTCCCCTCTGTCTCTCTCTACATGGGACCTTTAGGGTGTTTCCCACCAGTTACATTAATGTTTTGTCCTGAAATATTTAACTTTTTGCATAACCTTTCTTATTCTTCTAATTCAGGTCTTTGATCAAGAGCTTGATGCTCTGGAAATTGAAACTGTTCAGAAAGAAACCATCCACCCTAGGAAGTCTTATAAGATGAATTCATCTTGTGCAGATATCTTGCTTTTCGCATCCTACAAATGGAATGTGTCCCGGCCATCTCTGCTTGCTGATTCAAAGTATGTATTTTTTTATTTTTTTTATTTTCCACTCACAATCCTACACGTGTTCACAGACTGTGTGGTATTACAGGTCAGTCCCATTCCCCTCAATAGAGAGGATCTGTAATACCAGACACAATCCATGGACTGGTGTGGTGCTGTTTCTGATTGAAAGTAGCTATTTTTCTTTGATCCTGTACAGCGCCTCTATCTTTTTCAGCATCACTTGAGTGAGAATTTTGCTTGTAGTGATTTACAGTGAGTGTTTTTTTTCTTTCTTGCAGGGATGTAATGGACAGCACCACAACACAGAAGTACTGGATTGACATCCAGTTGAGATGGGGAGACTACGATTCTCATGATATTGAACGATATGCTCGTGCAAAGTTCTTGGACTACACTACTGATAACATGAGTATTTACCCATCACCCACTGGTGTCCTGATTGCCATAGACCTGGCTTACAACCTCCATAGGTAAGAATCTTAGCTATGTATTGTTTGGAATTTTCTTTTTTTACATTTTGAATAGAAACCATCCTTCAGGGTTGGTTCACACTAGTGTTCAGGGACTCCATTTCCCCCCTTCATTCTTCTTAAAATAGGCAAGTGAGAGAAAAGTCCTGCAAGCACTCTCTCTGCTGATGTCAGGTGGAAACCCGGCGGACCCAATTATAGTCTGTGTGGTCCGCCAGTTTCCATGGGTAACCACTTTTTAAGCATATAGGCTTTCCGGGCCCATGGAAATCTGAACGCTAGTGTGAACCTAACGTAAGTGTTGATGTTTTTGGCTGAGAGATTTATATACATATGCATATACATACATTTATATGTATATCTTTAATTTTAATTTATATATTATTAATTAATATATATTATATGAATTTCTTTGTATTTCTAGTGCTTATGGAAACTGGTTCCCTGGAGGAAAACCTCTGATACAGCAAGCAATGGCCAAGATCATGAAAGCTAACCCTGCCTTATATGTGTTGCGAGAACGCATACGTAAGGGATTGCAGTTGTATTCTTCTGAACCGACTGAGCCATACTTGTCTTCTCAGAATTATGGCGAGCTCTTCTCCAATCAGATCATTTGGTTTGTGGATGATACCAATGTGTACAGAGTAACCATTCACAAGGTACAGCATGCATCTAGATTTTTGGGAATTGTTATAAGTGAAAGGCAAAGCATTTAACATGTCATATTAACTTTTTCTTCTAACTCTTGTTTTAGACCTTTGAAGGCAACTTGACGACAAAACCCATCAATGGGGCAATTTTCATTTTTAACCCAAGGACAGGACAGCTTTTCCTGAAAATTATTCACACATCTGTATGGGCAGGACAGAAGCGATTGGGTCAGGTATGCTGTAAAGTAATAAGCCAACAAGGTGTTTGAGAATTCTCAGTGCCCATCCCCCTCCCAATCCCTCCATTCTCTTTTCTTATTCATTAGTACTTTAGGGTCTTCCCACCCCCACCCTGTCCCCCAGTGTATCACCTTCCATAACAGATTTTCAATCTAAAATTGCCTTAACATTTCCTTTGTAGCTTGCCAAATGGAAAACTGCAGAAGAAGTTGCTGCCTTGATCCGTTCATTGCCTGTAGAGGAGCAGCCCAAGCAAATTATTGTCACCAGAAAGGGCATGTTGGATCCTCTTGAGGTGAGAAGAGCAGTTAGAATAATTTCTAATTATTTTCTTTTTCCCTTGCTTTCTCAATTTTGTTTCCTTTTAACAATGTTTTGCTTGTAAATTAAGATTATTTTTTAATTTTTTTCCCCCCTGATCCTCAGGTACACTTGCTGGACTTCCCTAACATTGTAATCAAAGGATCTGAGCTGCAGTTGCCTTTCCAAGCCTGTCTGAAGGTGGAGAAGTTTGGAGACCTTATATTGAAGGCCACTGAACCACAAATGGTTCTGTTCAATCTCTACGATGATTGGCTGAAGACAATCTCTTCATACACGGTACTTAGTAGTTTTGTTGATATATGTATTGCATAAGGATTGGATGTAATTTTGTGATTGGAAACAAAGCGAGATAGCAGAGGATCATGTCCTGTCCGCTACTGACCCCATCATGTCTGATATGAGATTGCTAATTCTTGTCACTTGTCCTCCAGGCTTTCTCTCGTCTGATTTTGATTCTGAGAGCACTCCATGTGAATAATGACCGTGCAAAGGTGATCCTAAAGCCAGACAAGACTACAATTACTGAGCCTCACCATATCTGGCCTACACTGACAGATGAGGAATGGATTAAGGTAGAAGTTCAGCTAAAGGATCTGATCCTGGCAGACTACGGCAAGAAAAACAAGTAAGAATATTACTTTATTCTTAATTGTATATTGATGCAGGTAATAAAGAGGAACCTCTCAGGTGGGTTTTCCACCCTAAATTGGTCCCAGTGTGTACAGCATCAAGTAATGACCTTTCCAATGGAGACCCTCACTAAGGTTTTCTCCTGATGAAAAGCCAAGTTATAACCTTTTAAGACCTCATGCAAGTTTACTTTTATATAATCATGGGTGGCGTTGAGCAGCTTCTAGTCACGCAGTCATAATGTTCAGTCGCACCCTGTGTGGGGTGATTGTCATGGCTCTATCACATGTCGGCCTGATTCCCTACCTAAATGCAGCTTCACAGGGACCAGCTTGGCGTGATAAAACCACCTGACGTTCCCTTTTTAAGAAAGCCTGTAATTTGACTGTTAGTCCATCATCGTGACTTGCATTTTCTTTACTACTATTTTTATCTTTTCAGTGTAAATGTGGCTTCTCTAACACAGTCTGAAATCAGGGATATCATATTGGGTATGGAAATCTCTGCCCCATCCCAGCAGAGGCAGCAAATTGCTGAGATTGAGAAGCAGACAAAAGAACAATCTCAGCTCACCGCCACTCAGACACGTACAGTCAACAAGCATGGAGATGAAATCATTACCTCTACCACCAGCAACTACGAGACCCAGACCTTCTCTTCCAAGACAGAGTGGCGTGTCAGGTAATGCACTTTTCACAAATAATCTGGGCTGTTTTGCTCGGTTGCATTACTATACGAGATGGCTTTCCTTCACATAAGCGTGCTTTAGCTTTTGGATTGCAGCCAGCATTTATGTAATATAAAAGCTCTTATATGACAGATGAGCAGGCATAACCAGTATTGAATCGCTGGCTTCTCTGTATAATTGCATTTATGCGTATCCTGCTGTTTGCTTGTGGGTCACATGTTCTGTTTAGGACAAGTTGTTTTTGCATGTGGGTCTTATTTCTGCTATTATGCATGCTAGGATCTGCTGATGTATATTAGGTTTGTATGTGGGCATGTGATAAACATTTTTTGGGTTTATACTAAAAAGTAGATGACTCCTTTTTTTTGTAGACCAGCTGTGTGTAGGTGTGTTCCTTAATATTTACCGTACCCCCTGATGACCAGGCTGCTATGTAAAGTCTTTAGAGACCTTCTTAGATAGCTGATGTTGAGTATGAGATGTCTGGAAGATGGATTTTAACAATTTTACTCTTCATTGGGAGATGAGTATTGTATGTGTGTGCATGCACACAGGGATCATTGTATTTAGCTGTCAGCTAAACAAGCGTTTGACTGTCTATTGTGAATGTCCAGCCTAACTAATACCATGCACAGTCCTAAAATGACCAAAAAGCAAAAAAAAGCCATACATACAGTAAAGTATATAGTCCCCAAGCGGACTCCCCGAACAGAATACCGAACACAGATGTGAACCGGGCCTCAACTGTAAATCAGAGAGGTAGAAAGTAATAGTCTCATGGTGACTCTAAAAGAGTCCTTTGAGGGTCCTACCTTCACTGGTTTTATTCCCGTTAAAAAAAATTAAAAAAATGGAGCAAGTCATTAGTAGCCGCTTTAACTCTGGTTTCCTAACCATAACTTTTTTTTTTTTTTTTTTTTTTTTGTCCCCAGAGCCATATCTGCTGCTAATCTTCACCTCCGAACCAACCACATCTATGTATCATCTGATGATATCAAGGAGACCGGTTACACTTACATCCTGCCCAAGAACGTGTTGAAGAAATTCATCTGCATTTCTGACCTGCGAGCTCAGGTAGGTTGTGTATCGAAACTAAGGGGGGGGTTTACACTTTGGGGGGGGAGGGGCCACCAATACAGACCCGGCATCCGCTGTAATAGAAAGGCGGGTGCCGGGGAGGGTTAGACACAAGCACATGTGCCGGGGCCTGAGACATCGCTGCGCTCCTGCCCTGCAGGAAGCCAGCAGCGGCAGGAGCAATGCTGCTATTGCGGGGAGGGACGGAGGAGCGGAATAGCAGCATCGCTTCTGCCGCTGCTGGCTTCCTGCAGGGCAGGAGCGCAGCAATGTCTCAGGCCCCGGCACATGTGCTTCTGTCTAACTCTCCCCGGCATCCGCCTTTCTATTACAGCGGATGCCGGGTCTGTATTGCGGCCACATTCGGACTATAAGATGCACCCTTCTTTCCCCAAAAATTTTTTGGGGAAAAAAGTGAGTCTTTTATAGTCTGAAAAATATGGTATATACTGGAAGTGGCAAACTATATAAATGTGAGATATATTTGAAAGTTAAAGTTCTATTAAAAGTTATTCTTAAAACCACAGAACAGATGAGCACTTACTATGTTAGATGGCAATGGAATAATCTTTTTAACTCCATTGAGTTCTAATGACTTTTCTGACCTGTTATCTTCTATAGATTGCTGGGTATCTCTATGGTGTCAGCCCACCTGATAACCCTCAAGTGAAAGAAATCCGCTGCATTGTGATGGTGCCACAGTGGGGAACGCACCAGACCGTTCACTTGCCAAATCAGCTGCCTCAACATGAATATCTAAAGGTAAATTTGAAGAGGCGCTGTTTCAACAAACTTTTCCTGTGCTATTTATTTATGCAATCATAAGAAACTTTGTAATACATCTTATGAGACAGTTTTTGCCTGCTTCATCTTACCTCTGCTAAGCTGACTGTCACACGAAACATCTACTATATTGATCTTAAAATTGCAAATCACAGACTAAGATTACACATGTTCATAGGTCTATGGGGAGGAGTGAGCAGAAGTAGAGATTGAGAAGTAGAAACAGATACTTGGGGCTTATTCACAGTTAAGAAACAGATTCTCCTCTACTTACTGTGTGTAGTGTATGGCAGCTAGCTCATTTTCCCCCCCTTCCCAAGTTTAAGAAGGTGAATGATAAAACTGATAAATAATGCAAGATAAGTCATATAATGTCAGAAATAGTTAATCCTCATATTTATACATGTTTATACACACATACATATATATGCACACACCCTTATGCTGAAAAGTCAAATGAAGCGACACATACTTTTTAAGTTCCATGCTGATGTTTTGCGTGTCTTTGTTTTTCTGTTACTTTTTATGGCCACTTATAAGAATCATTTTAAATTTTAGGAGATGGAGCCATTAGGATGGGTTCACACACAGCCAAATGAGTCTCCTCAGCTCTCGCCACAAGATGTCACCACTCATGCTAAAGTCATGGCTGACAATCCAGCTTGGGATGGAGAGAAAACTATTATTATAACATGCAGGTATTGTAGCATTGGATTCTTTTTGCAGTGTTCAGTATATTCAATTAAATATTGTATGGGCAAATATAGATTCTTGTGGGGTGTATTTAAATGTGAGTACTTTATTCATCCATACAACGTTTCAGCTCTAGTCACTAAAGCCATTCCCTATATATATATATATATATATATATATATATATATATATATATATATATATATATTATATTTTATCTATCTATCTATCTATCTATCTATCTATATAGTGTGTGTGTGAGTATAATTAAAATGTGTTTGTATAATAAATATATATACTGCATTTTTTGCCACTTGATTTCATCTTTTCCATGATATTAAACCATGATAGAATTTATTATTCTTGATCTGACTGTTTTGTATCTTTAGCTTCACCCCTGGATCCTGCACCCTGACTGCTTACAAACTAACACCCAGTGGTTATGAGTGGGGCAGGCAGAATACTGATAAAGGGAACAATCCTAAAGGCTACCTACCCTCTCATTATGAAAGAGTGCAGATGCTGCTGTCTGATCGTTTCCTGGGATTCTTCATGGTACCAGCTCAGGGATCCTGGAACTACAACTTCATGGGTAATTTTTTTGTATAGTCTTGATATTAAGGCAAGATTAAGATGCACATTACGTATGTTAATGATATAAAATGCTGTTCTTTCTAGGTGTCAGACACGATCCCAACATGAAGTATGAACTACAGCTTGCTAACCCCAAGGAATTTTACCATGAAGTTCATCGCCCATCGCACTTCTTGAACTTTGCCTTGTTGCAGGAAGGGGAGGTGTACTCTGCTGACCGTGAAGACCTGTATGCATAGTCAGTACTTCAAATACATCAGGATTTGATAGCTGTTGATATTCAACATGGAACTTTTTTATGCACATGCTCAGAATCTACACCATCTGTTTGTTTTGCAGCTCTTGTCTGTTTGCTTCTATAATTGAGTCTTTGATGTGTACTGTTGATGTAGCCTGGCTGCAACTGTGTAGAAATTGTATGGACCTCTTATTTGTCAATATCTTTGCAAAGTATTGTGCAATGTAGTTGACATTTCTGATTTAATAAAATTTTTATAAATGTTTTCCATTTGTATTTTCTTTTTGCACCTCCTTCAGTTAATGTTAGATGATCAGAAGGACCTGATGAATGTGTGGCGCCATAACATGCATTACAGTAAGGGTTGGTCACTCCAGTCTAGTTAGTTTGTATCTCCTCCATTAGCACCATCATTAGGCGACATTTTATTTTTCTTTGGTTTACTGATCAGACTGGCTAGGTAAGAAAAGGGAGCCTTTACTTTATTAACTAAACCTTTTAGCATTTGGTGTTTTGTAGTCTTCTAAATAAACCGTGATGTATTTACTGTGAATTTTTATCCCTTTTGTGGTAAATGGAAATACTTTGGAAAGTTCCCAAGTTATCCTGAATGACAATACATGAGGAGCAAAACTTCATCCATATTTTATCTCCTCTCATTGAAGTGGAAGCTTAATTCATGTACACTTAGTTTTGGAGAGCCACATCTGCGAACTGGGGTTATTGGTATTAAGACGCATTGGTGAGTAGTGTGCACAGCTCCTATTCTAGTCCTATTCTACTAATGGGACTAGTGCAAAGGGATGGTTGGCTTGTCACCTGTAAGACCCCTTGTAGATGACCGTGGTGTGGGTCAGTGTGCTATCCGTGTATTTCATGGATAGCACACTGACCCATTCTTTTCTATGGGCCCGTACATACAACTGTGATTTTAAAGGTCCGTGTGCAGGCTGACAGTCCATGCAACATGAAATAAGACAGATCCTATTCCAGTGATATTTTGTGGCCTGTGCTTCTATGGCTCCTATTCATTTAATGATATGGGCGGAACACAGTAAGATCCCTGTGTCATTTCTCAGCATTATTCAACTGTACAAAATTATCTGGTTGTGTTCCATATTATAGCCCCAGAAATATACAAGCAGAATTGAGAGCATCACAGGGTGACAATAGGAATAGGAAATGTCAGGTGCATGAGATAAGGACATTCAGGGAGTCCAAACATTTTGGAAAAGCTGCATTGCATCTGAATTTTGTCATATAAAAAGATATTTGTTCTAGAGGTGACTACAAGAAACTAGAGTAGGGACCGCCTTCGAGCACCAATGTGACTACTACTTAACTGAGTAAACTGAGTCTGTTTATATAGTGAATTTTCCTTGCAGATGGACTTCTCAAAAGTCACACACAAAGCTGAGATCCTTGGGGATGTTTTCACCATAACCTCTGTAATGAAATGGACAATTCTTTACTTAAGGTCTTGCAACATGCCTGACATTTTTCTATACCTTGGGTAGGTCTTCTTCCCTCTCTGACATGAATTGGAAGTTTACCGTTGAGGGGCGATTGAGTGATAGAACTATAGATCAATGAGAGTAGGCCTATCCTCAGGGGGTCAGAGATAGTGGCTGCCTTGAGTGGAGAATACTGAAGCACTAAGTAGGGACCAGAATAGTCCAAAAAGGAGAACGGTTGGAATCCTGTGATAATCTCACATAGAGGCGTCAGATATTTCGTAATTGGAAAATTTCTCCGTAATTTTTCAATCACTTGCCATGGTAAGATGTAATAAACCATTCAAGCTAAATCTACCCAAGCAAACCTTCCTTCTTATTCTACATGCCATATTAGATTTACCTTTCATGGCCCAGGGAAAGCTGGCAAGTCTGAAAAATATTAGCTCAAACTAGAGGTGGCAGGATGTGCCACACTGGCCCAGATTTTATATGGTGATGATGTCTAGAGTCTGGTGTAAATGTTCTCTGCCGAACACATGCAGAACAGATATAATAATAACCCTAGCAGTATCACAGGCTTTACCATATGGATTCTATGTACCCAGGAGATATGAGGCAATCTCCCATTAGCTAGGCTCTCCCTAAGGCCCACATCAACTCTATGGCATGATGTCTGCCACAAACCCTTAGTGGGATCTGCTCATAACAAAACCAGTTGATATCACTTGCAATGGTTTGAAAATGTGGGCAAAAAAAAACCCACAATAATTGATATGTTGTGTGTACGAAACCCCCAGTTCAAGACAGTTTGTGCTATAGATTTGTTACTACAGTGTTTGGATGAGAGTTCTTTAAATCCCATCCACTACAATGGTTCTGTACTTGTACTGCTAATCCGCAACATGAGGCCTGATAATAGATGACCGTATAGGATAAATTACAGAATAAACTCTTACCCACCTCACTGCTGGGCCTGAATATTCCCATTACTTAGAATTATTGTGTCGCTGATCAGAAACGTAAGAGTATGTTCACACAGCAGAAATGGAAGAAGAATTTCAGATCCAGCATAACGGGTTTTTTTTTCGCGATGGGATGTGGAATTTGGTAACTATATTGATTCTGCCTCAAAATCTGCAGTGCCAAATCATTCTGTGTGAACAGGTCCTAAGCAGTTCTAGTTCAACCACAAGAGGTCTGCACCAATCTATGGGGGACCAATGCAGCAATAGGATTAAAGGGGTATTCCCATGTACATGATCATATCTACCGTATTTTTCGGACTATAAGACGCACTTTTTTTCCCCAAAATTTTTGGGGAAAAGAAGGGTGCGTCTTATAGTCTGAAGGTGGCGCCTGGCATCCGCTGTAATAGAGAGGCGGAAGCCGGCAAGTGATAGACGCCATTACAGGTGCCGGGGCCTGAGACATCGCTGCGCTCCTCTTCCCTACATGAAGCCAGCAGGGGCTCCTCCGTCCCCCCGCTGCTGGCTTCATGAAGGTTAGAGGATCGTAGCGATGTCTCAGGCCCCGGCGTCTATCCCTCCCCGGCATCCGCCTCTCTAGTACAGCGGATCCCGGGTCAGTATCAGCGGCCCCTTCTCCCCCGGGGCCGGTCCCCACCGGCCCCGTACCTGTAAAGTTGCAGGCCGGCTCCTGCGCGGCGATATCGCAGGAGCCGACCTGTCCCGGTGACAGCCGGGAGCCTAATGAGGCTCCCCGGCCTGTCACTGCTGTATTAGTATTGCGGCTGGTCTCTATGACCAGCCGCCGTAATACTAATATACAGAATGTCCCATAGACGGCAATACAGTTGTATTGCCGTCTATGGGACTTGCGATCAAGTGACCGCAGGTTCAAGCCCCCGGGGGGGAATGAAATAGTAAAAAAAAAAAAAAAAAGCTTTAAAAATATGAAATAAATAAAAGTTCTAAATCACCTCCTGTTTTTTTTCAATACAAGGTGATCTAAGCAATAGATATCCCCCAAAATGGTATAACTAAAAAGTACAGCTGGCCCCGCAAAAAAAACGCTCTATGCATCCCCGTACAGCTGCAGGGTCACCTGTCAATGTGGCCTTGCAGCTGTTGCAAAACTACAACTCCCATATATTAAATATTTTACCAGTTTTTGCTTCAAAATTTTTTTTCCCTATTTTCCTCCTCTAAAACCTAGGTGCGTCTTATAGTCCGAAAAATACGGTATTTGTAGATAATTAAAAGTTAAACATTTTTGCAACTATAAGTAATTAAAAATTCTTCAGTGTTTTAAAGATTTCCTCTAACCATCTTAGTGGTGACACTCTGTTGTCTTGATCGGTTGCCAATGGATACGACCACATATGCAGAAACTATCTATGGTCTGGGACTTGTCAGGAGCCCAGCTATTAACTTTAAATTATCTACAAATTTAAAAATAATTATGTACATGGGAATACCCCTTTAAGCATCCCTGTCTGTATAGCTTTGATAAGGGCGCCCATTATATAATCTAATTTTGCACGGACACTTCGCCTGCCCTAATACATACCGCCCAACCATCACGATTTCCGCTGGACACTCATGCTTTCCTGCCCCTGTCCCGCTGTCCCACGCCGCTCCCTACATGTCCCGCTATGTCCCTTTAATGATTTACTGATCAATCATTCCTCCGATCACCACCTGCACTTATAACAGATAAGAGGCTGCGGTGATGTCACACTTGTAAAGGACCTTGTGTGACATCACACGGTCACGTGACTAGGTGGGCATGTCAGTGTCCCGTGCAGTGAAGAGAGAAGAGATCTGTGTAAGGTACTGAGAAGGAAGGGGGGATCTGAGATGCAGGATGAAGAGAGAGTGTGTGTGTGTGTCTTGTCTGTGTTTGTCATGGGGGCAGAGATGGAGGAGGGGGCACTTAAACTGGAGGACAACTGGAGAGGGCATTAAACCGTGGGAGGAGCTGGAGGGGCACCTGTCTGCTTCTAGTTGCCCCCAGTTTAATATCACCCTCCAGCTATCCCTACGGTTTAATGTCTGCTTCTAGTTGCCCACTGTTTAATGTCCCACTTCATCCGCCATTTATTTATTGCCCCCTCCAACTACCCCCATTGCTAATGTCCCCCTCCAGCTGATCCAGTTTCATGTTTAAACTGGGGCACCAGGAATGGGACTTAATACTGTGGGACAGTTGGAAGGGGGACATTACAATGTGGGGACATATAATGTACGGGTGACTGTAGGAGGATTATACTGTGTCAGGGGACATGAAAAAAAAAAAATGAGAATGGGCGGAGTCAACATAAAGTGGGCGGGGCTAAATTTGCTGCGACGCACTATGCGCACCGCACATTTTCTCCCTCTTTCTGTTGTTCAAAAGTTGGGAGGCATGCTAATATGTGTATGACTATACTACAGCTTCGCCATTTCTGTATACATGTACGTGTTTTACGGATCCTCTGCTGTATCTGTGAGCCCAGGTGACCATTCTAAAATAATCCCTGATGCTTTAATCCTGCAACTAGGTGGATCACTGGCTATGCTCGGGACGTGCAGCGCCAACAAGCCGAAGGTCGGTCAGTGGGCGGTCCTCCCGTGTGGGCGGGGCGGCGAATAGTTCACTCAGTGGGTGTCGTGCTATTTGTGGGCGGGGCTAGGCTTCCCTCCTATGTGACAGCTGTGGCTGCGGGCAGTAGAGGACAGTGGCGGGATGGAGGCTCCAGTGTGGCTGTGGGGCCCCGGCTCTCTGTCACTGGACGATGTGTACAGTATGGCCAAGAGCCTGGGCTCTGAACTACAGAAGCTGACCGAGCAGTACGGACCGGAGTCGGTGTCCGGGGTGGTCCCGCAGGTGGTGCGTGTTCTGGAGCTGCTGGAGGGCTTTGCGGCAACCGGGAGGGAACGCGGCCCACCGGAGCATGAACTGCTGATCCGGGCCGTACAGAGCATGCACATGGGCAGAGACGAGCGACCCGCACCGGTAAGTCCTATCTACAGTGTGCCGTGTGGAACTATAAGTGCCAGCGTGTATTTGTGTATCGTCCAGTGTGAACTGTTGTGGAGCCTTCTCACTTACCGTCATGAGTCTGATCTGTCGCTGCCGACACTGCTGCAGACTACTGCGACATTATAGTGAACGTCACATTTCCAACGCGACAATGGTACCTGGATGATCAGACTGCACTACTGAAAAGCAGGTGCCCTAGACCTCAGCAATTACCCCAGACTGTAAGAAGACAAGTATTGGCAAGTCCTTGCTCAGAGTTTAAAGGGGTCCCTTTGTTCCCCCAAATCTGAGTAAGTCTCTGTTCACATTGCCGTTGTATTTTCCATCTTTCTGCCAGAGGAACATAAAGGGGTAATAATGTGACCCCTGAGCAGTGAGCGACAAGTCCTCATAAATCTATGATAACAGGAAGTGGTGGGAACTGTAGGGACCACCCTGGCCAGAATGATGCAGGTTTACAAGGTCGGTCTGACATCTTTTGGTTCACGTTGACTTCTTCAGATTTACCCGCTGCAGAGTCTTCATGAGAAGGCGCTTGTTACCCTCTACCCTTGTATTATACTGTAGAAAATTGTGCCAAAATTTGTAGCTGAAACTGCTGCAGGAGCCCCCACAGGACAGAAACCTACGGCTGGGCCTTACACGAACATTGTGCAAACGGCTGTGAAATATTTACATTTTTCACATCTGTTTTGTACCTAAGGGACGTCTGTTTTCACGGATCCATCGTAGATTTCAACATATTCAGGGAGCCAAGAAACTAACAAAAATAGAACATGACCTAAATTTTACGGCCCATTAAAGCAGAAAGAGGGATTGGTTATGTTGGATTTCAGTCTGCCTGATCTGTTTGTAGCTGTGGGAGTGCCAGACACCTAAAATAGCAGTTGCCTGCAGACCCCAAAGACTTTAATGGTGTCTGTCCAGTCTCTGTTTTGTTTTTTTAATGTAGATTGTGAGCCCCATATAGGGATCATAATGTACTTTTTTTTTTTTTTTTTTAATCCTATCATTATGTCTTTGGGAGTAAATCCACGCAAACATGGGGAGAACTTAAACTCCTTGCAGATGTTCCTGGCGGGATTTGAACCCAGGAATCCAGTGCTGCAGTGCTAACCACTGAGCCATCATGTTGCCCAAATCTCCGCTTTTTTATACTGAGACCATCAGAGAGAAAAGTCCTCCGGTCAGGACTTTTCTCTGCCAATTTTCGTCGGTTTCTGCAGCAGAGTCTCTAACAAAAACTCAGATGTAAATGTGAACCTAGCCTTAGGCTAAGATGCAGCATGTAAATTCTAGGAGTGGAATCAAAAGCATCAATATCAGATCGGTAGGGTTCCAACATCCAGCAACTCTTATCTAAGTGAATGGGAGCACAGCTGCAGTATCCAGGTGCTACAGTGTATGGAGCTGTATACAGTGTCAATACACTGTATACAGCTCCATACACTGTAGCTGTGGCACCTTCCAATGAACGTACATTGTAGCGTTGTGCCAGGGAACTGCAGCTCTGTCCCCATTCACTTTTATACTACTACTACTACTGCTTCCAGCCGTGCATCTTGTATACAGCTTCATCCAGCCAAATCCGCTGTTCAGTGCGGTGTCTGTGTCTGGTCCCTGCCCATCTGGCTTCCATTACCCATAAGTCTTTGACCCCTCATTTAGCAACAAGGAGTGTATAGAAGGCCAGTAAATATACAGTAATTCAACATAACCTCTTTATGGTAGTCCTCAGACTATTCTTGCTGATCTACATTGCCAGTATAATAATATGTGCATTCCTTCATCTTCCTGACCTCCACGCCATGCCCTCTGTAAACACTTGAAGCACCTGCTATAACAGTGCTTGTGGATCAAGGGTTCTTCCTGCCTTCTACTGTTATATTTTACCTTACATACTGCAGGTAGTTCTGCCAGTTACCATAGGAGGTACATGTGCCCCCTTACCAAATATGTATATGTCTTTAAGTGTGTGTGTACTACATTAAATTGTTCTTTTACGCATCTGACCCCATGGGAGCTGGGAACTGCTGACCCTGCAGTGTTGCCAACTATGTATTGATGGATAAAAGCAGGAAGTTTCCTGTATGCCATCCCTAAGACATGCCAGTTAGCAGAGGCCATTGCGCTGCCCATCATGGTGGGCATAGTGAACTAGTGGCTTTGTTTTAGGTAGGCGCATCTAAAAAATATCTAAGAGTAGTAGGGTGCAGTGGGAAATGTGCGCAACGTGGCATGTGATTCAGAGAGACATGCCGGAGAAGGATTTGAAGCCTAGACTGCTGCCAGAGGATTCTGCCAGGAAACCATGTGAGGCCTAAGAGCGACCAAGCCCAAGAAGGGATAGAGAGACACATGGCTGCTGTAACAAGCGGAAAGATGGAGCTAAAGTTAGCCTATGTGGCTTTAACTCCATCTGGAACCAGCTGGTCCTCAGACAGGTCCCTGTGAGAGTGGAGAAACCATCCATCTTACTCTCATTGGCGCATGGGTGTACAAGTTCTAATAAAGCATTGCAATACATTGCAAAACTTGTCAAAAGAGAAGCACTGCCAGCCGGGGAGCCTTTACAGGAGCTCTGAGGGGAATCCCCAGCAGGAACGCTCTTGGGAATCTCCAGCCGGCCGGACCTGAAGGGGAACTGCAGCCGGACGTTGGCAGAAGCGCTTAGGGGAATCCCCGGCAGAAGTGCTTCTGCCGGCGGCCGGATGCAGTTCCTATCTTCAGAATCGCCCTTGAGAGAGCGGTCACACCCGCTCCCTCCTCCCTCCAGCAGCATGGCGGCACCTGCTTGAACCCCTCAGACCAGGACATCATCGGAGACCATCTCCGCTGTAACACTTACAGTGGAGATGTCAGGGCTCATGCCTGCAATCTCTGATTGCAGGGAGCTCCGGCATTACCGCTGTAAAAGTTACAGCGGAGGTGCCGGTTGGTATGGCGACCGCTCTGAAGCAGAGCGGCGCCCTTATAGTTACATACCCAGCATCCGGACCCAGCATATAGACACCGGGGTGGGTGCCGTGCTGCAGAATCGCCACGCTCATAGCGGGAGTGTGGCAATGCTGTTCATTTCAAACTGCAGAAGTACTTACTGTACTTCTGCTAGCAGGCCCGCTAGAGACGTATTTTACTCTAGAAAGCTCAGGTATGGACAAGACAGGGATTGGGTGAAATGCTAACTTTATTCATGATTTTGTGTATATGTTGTGTAAGTGTTTGGTGCAACTTTTTTTTTGGTGCTGTGACCTGGACAATGGTGAACGTCTGGGTCACAGTGCCAATAAACCTCCTGGTTATGTTCGGGGGGTATAACATAAGAAAACCCCACTAGTAAAGCTCAGGGGGGAATTATATTATACCTGTAAGTGCCCTGATTGACAGGAGGGGGGAAATAGAGACTGAAGCTCCTTCTCCCCCCCCCCCCCCCCCCTCCTGGGGTCACATACAGGTTGTGCACAAAGATCAGATTGCTTGCTCTGTCTGTGTGCACGCTGCAGGGCTCCCCCCTTCCTTCCTGTTACAGTTCACAAGATGCTTGCTGAGTCAGGAGGGGGGGGGGGGGACACTTTAAAGTCCTGTATCTCAGGACTCGTATGGGCTATGAAGATAATTTTGGATTCATTTTAAAGATGAGAAGTTCTTCATAATAGCCCTTACAGATTTTGAGCGAATCACTGTTAAAAACGCTGTCAGGAATTGAGATCTTTATTGAGGATTGAGATCTCATTGGTGTTTTTAACACTGAATCGCTTTGGCACTGTAAGGGTTAACATGAAGACCTTGGTATCATTTTAAACACGAGAGTCTCCTCTTTAAAATGAATCTAAAATTATCTTCATAGCCCAAACGAGTCCTGAGATAGGGGTATAAAGTAAGCACGTAGTTACATCCTCGGCTAGACAAGTGACACCCTGGGAGGATGTAGCGCTACCTGCTTGGCAAGAAAAGGGTTAAACAGTTGTTTCTTGGCCACTCAACATATATATGTCTGTGTTACTTCCAGAGATGTGATCAGTTAAATACAGTCAGGATAGGCCTATTTATATGCATCAGTTCCCGGTCTGTTCTGTAACTGTCATGCTTGTGTACCTCTCTGTAGTACCTACCACTCTATAATAGGCAAATTGCATACCTTTCCTTGTAAAATGTCTTTGTTTCCTTCATGAGCAGGTGATCTCATAAAGCAGTGGAGCTTTAGTAATCTAAGCACGATGCCATAGGCAGAATACAGGCTGCTACAAGCTACTTGACCGTCCCTGCTCATGGGTTTGCTGAGAAATTTCAGGAACTTGCTATCCTTGTTGTCCCACAAGTTTGGTTCCCAAGATAACAGTAAATGTGTAGTAGTTCTCTTGTGACTCTTCTACTGCCACGCCGATCAGAAGGTCACAGATAAAAATAGACTGTGTAACAGAAAGTAAAAGGAAGGCAGCATGGTGCTGGCCTAGACTGTTCTTCTATCAGGCATGTATTTGCCAGGCCTATGTCCTATTACTATGAGACTTGTACTGCTGCCAGACCGTATCATTAGATGCCATCTGGAATACGATAAGCTTTGGCTACATTAACCTATATAAGTAACACAGGACCTGCTCTGACATGTGGAAGAATAGGAGGGAAATGAGGCTGCGACTCACCGTCTATTCCTTGCGTGTCCATAAATGAGATCACATTTGTCTCTGGATTTGCTTCCCCATCATGATATCATTTTGCATGCTCTAGTATAGCATCCTGGTCTGGAGAGACCTTAACAGCTATATGAGCATAAACCTCTTCATATAATATATTGCTTTCCTAGTACTGGGGTATGTTCAAACAAGAGATTTTTGCACACAGACTTTCAGATGGAATCTGCCTCAAATAACGTCTCCCATTCCCATGACTATGGGAGTCAATAGCGGATTTTTTCCTTTTGATATTTTTTTTCAGCTAGTGGAAAATAGAAGCTTCATGCCCTATTATCAGGTGAAATCCATCTTGAAACTCAATAGAAATGAATGGAAGGTGGTTAAAAAAAACAAAACAACAAAGCAATGTGATTTTTTCTTACATTTATTTTTTCTAAGCGATTTTGCAAAAATCCTGCCAAACTTATTCTGTTTTTTTTTTAATGAATTATCCAGGCCCATTCCTCTGTGGAGGGAAAAAATGCAACAAAAAAACACATCACACTGAAGACAGTGAAAAAACTGCTTCCTGTTTCTTGAAGCAGATTTTTTCAGTGGTCAAAAAAACTCATTGTGAACTTACCCTTAGGGCTGGTTCACAAGGGGTTCCACAATAACACATCCTGTTGCGGCTCTCCGCTTCCAATTAGGAGCAAATGAATGGGCCTAGTCCGGAGGGTGATGCCGCGGTTGAATCAGCCGCGGAATCCTCCTGAAGAAAGGGCAGCTCACTTCTTTTTTCTGCGAGTGGGAACAAACAGCTCACGCAAAAAGGAAATGGCCGGCTCCCATTGATTTCAATGGGAGATGGCAGGATTTTGATGCAGAAGCCTGACCATTTTGCCCTGTGTGAACTAGCCCTTACTCTCCTTTTATAAACGTCAATTATTGATTTCAATAACTTTAAGTTTAAATGTCCACATGTGGGACAGAAATGATGGGGTTAAACCTACCCATCCGAGCATAGCAGGGGTAAGGCATTGCACTGCTGTGCTGGATTACTGTTTGCTTGGGCAGTAGTTTTGCTTGCTTGGTTTTGTGTACATATAGATATATACATGTTATAGCTGACAAAGCTGAAGACATGATCTATACTGTATGTGATCAATGACCATACGCAAATCTTTGGTTTTCTGTTAATGTCTAGTTCCTACCACCCTAGCCCCTTGAAATCTACTGGGGAAAAATGCAATGTAAAGTTTGTTACGTGGCCAGTGGTTAGAATTCTGGACAATATGTTGACCAAGTGCTTGTTATACTACAATGTGAACGCTCCTGTGTCATTTAGCTGCTGCTGACAGATCTGTTTATTCTTGTTTCTATTTGGTGTCATGTAAATAGAGCTTAAAGGGGTTTTCCCATGACTTGCATATCAATAACCTATCCTTAGAATAGGCCATCAATATCTGGTCAGTCAGTAAGGCCTAATCTGTGGAGTTCCTGGGTGTCAAACCCCCAAAGATCAGATATTGATGACATGAGTCCTGGAAAACCCTTTTAACCACTGTATACAAAAAGTTACTCAGCTCTGTTTGAGTCACCATTTTCAAGAACAAACCCCATACTAATACCTACCAATACTAATACTTCTCATATCTGAGACTTTTGTTCCACTGAATCGGTACAGTTAAGGGCAAAGGTGTTCAGGACAGGAGACCGCTTTGTGCTCCACAGATGCATTGTAATGGGCCCTCATGGGCTACACTAGTGTTGTGGAGGGGCTACCACAATAGAACTAGATTTATTGTCACATGATAGTCACTTACCTGAGATTATTTTATTGGTCTCCTGAAGTATCTTCTATAATGTACTTTGATCTGTTATGACTGGGTCGCAATAATTAGAAGCTAAAAGATCATGCCAGATGGTACAGAGGTCAACAGATGCTCACAATGTGTCACCCCGGGCGCATGTAGACCTCAAAACATTGTTCAGAGATAACAACTCTCAACTGATGGTTGTATTGATCTTGCAGAGCAGATTGATACCCTGCTTTCCATAGGAGTCAATTACTAGGGGTTGTCTCAGAAATGTAAAATTCAATGCATGCATTGTTCCCTCCGGGCAAGTGTACATGTTGCACGGTAAATTGGTATCCTATGTCTCTGAATTGTAGTACTCACTATAGGATTCCCACTGTTATTACGGTATTCACTTACTTTAGACAGAAAGCTTACAGGCCCGTATGTTAGATAACATGTTTTTGACATGCTCTCCATTATCTTTTTTCCTTCCTAAACAACTTGATGTACTATTATGTGAAGATGATCTAACAAAAAAACTATAAATATTAGTATAGTAGTATCAACTACCCAGCACTTTAATGGTTTCTTTTCTGATTTTATATTGTAGAGTTCAATGGACTATTTTAGTGGTATAGTTTTAATGTTTGAAGAACCATTCTGAATACTCATCTCATTGGTAAAACACTAATAGACATTAGAGATGGCCATTCACAGTCTTGGCTGTAGGTATACATTAGATGGTCGGTGGCTTTGGCCAGCATTAATCTAATGTGTGACTAGCTTAAGTGACCCTATTGAAAGGCAATAAAGGAGACTGTGAAAAAATGCCCCAAATCTTTGGATGGTTCCTGTCTTTTACTAACTAATAAAACCCTAAATGTATCCCTTGACATCTTATGTCCTCCTCTATGGCTGAAGCATGATGGGGTTCATCATTACTTACCATAAGGCAAGTACTTTGTGATTTCAAGACTCTGGTGTGCCTAGTTCATTATTGCATCCCTATTGTACCTTACACCAGCCCTTAAAGTGGTTTACCCACCATAGATGTGAATTTGTTATAGGTGATGAATCCTAGAACAAGCTGGACATGGCTGTTTATGTAATTCCCATATATAAAGGACAATAGGTTACTTTATCTGCTAATTTTGTAGCCATGGTTGTGCATTACAGTTCTCAAGTGATCTCGAGGCTTCCAGGCATAGAATTATAAGAAGTGGCTGCACGTGTATAAAGATGACAGATTGCCAAGGCTCATAAGTCACACTAGGTCTTTTCAAGCATAATCAATTGGATAGGCTCCAAATCCCAAACATTTTCGTCAAAAGTAGACTGAATCCTATAGTGGTAGTGAGACCAGACAAGGCCTTATATACACCCTTGACCCATCTCTGGGTTGTGGTAGCCATCTTGCCTCTCCTCTACATATCAGTATCTGCCATTAGTGCTTGCAGTCTAATGAGCACATAGATCCATTGTGTCATCCACTGGCCATAGCTTGGCAAACATAAATGACCTGCACACTCTGCCCTGACAGGGAACCTGGAGGCTGACATTAAAAATGAAAATCTGCTCCGATATGTACCGTTTGTTTCTATGGCTCTTTCCATTCGTATCATTTGGGTCAGATACACTGGCAGTCACTGCTTTGCAAAGCATTTTTGGGCGGGTGGAAATCAATTATCCCTATTGTAAAAGTAACAGGTCTTGTTGTTGCCTTGTCCCCAAGAACGCCTGGTCAGGGAACCCCAGAGTTTCTCTGGACTACATTGATTTTTGCTGGAAGGACAGAATAGAAAATATATTTCTGAAACTTCCATCTGAATAACTTCTTCTTGTGTTAACAGAAGTGAAGGGGAAACGCCATCGTCCTCCTCTCCCTTCTTCACACCAAGGCGTATTTACACTTGGGATTTTCCTGAAAGAAGGACGTGATGCAATTCTTACTGTAAGAAGTTCCTAAAACTTATATTGCATGGTAGCACATCCTTCTGTTACACTGGATGACATTATTAATATGTGTAAGTTTCAGTCCTGTAGTAAGTTCCTCATCTTGGGGTCAGATGTGGGCCTTCTGCCAGGATGGTGACACATCAGTACATGTCATATAGGCCATAATACTCTGCTTAGAGTGACTGGTGTAAATGGTTTATTGGAGCTGTCTCATGTAACAAGCTTTCTGTCACATGGCAGATTCTTATCCAACTATAAAAGTTTATACTGGATGAGAGCTACCTTCAAGCTAGGAAACCTGAAATATCGATACTAAAAGTGCATTAAAATAATTCTAACACTTATTTAATAATATCTGGTTAATTCCAGCAGCCTGAAAATGAAGTCCTAAACTGTGACTTATAAAAATCTGACCGTGACCATACACAGGAGGATGAATGTTGCCGACTCTGCCGACCATCCAGTGTGTATGGGGTCCTTAACTCCCTCAAGTTAAATGTCTGGCAGATATAAGATCACACAATTTTTCTTGTTTTTTTGTTTTCTTCAATCTGTCTGATCATTTTGTTCTTGGAAAGTGCTGCCAGAGATATATGACATCAGCCTAATCTTCTCTTTCCATTGAGAAGAAATGCAAGGTGGGATGAGCCAAGTGTGCATGTGTATGGGGTGTAGGAGATCAGAAGGAATAGCTTGTTTGGCCAACATCAGATGGATTTAGATCATTTTAGATTTTTCTTCTCTCCTATTAGGGTCCATTTATTGCAAACTTTCTCAAGAGATTTCCATAGTGTCTCTCTCTAGATCTCCTCATAAAATGATTCTTAATATTTTGGCATGAGACCTCTCTGGAAGGGGATCTAATGGGTGTCTAGTTAGAAAAACAACCTCCCCACCTCTATTCTCCGCACAGCTTACTGACGTCATCATTGTTCTGTATTTTTCTTCCCTTATAGCAGTTTCACTTTCTTTTCTCTGATCGGAAATCTCTTCTAACATGAATGTTAGATTTGTTGGAGTTCTTAACTTGATGGTCTGCTTATTGATTAGAAATAAAGGCTCCTTTTTTATGTTTTTATTTATTTTTTTGGCCAGTAGGCACCATATCTGCCCATGTGCAAAGTTCGAGGGAGTTGCAAACAATCAAGCATCTGTGATCGGTCACCATCAGCACTGGGCTCAGGGATCTCCCATTTTGGATATAGGTGTAGGTCTCAGAGGTGTGATGGGCTTGAATCAGACATTGATTGATCTAACCCAGGGGTCCTCAAACTTTTCAAACAGTGGGCTGGAGGCAGAGCAGGTCACACAGACATCGGTAGTGGTGCCCTCCAATAGGTAAAGTGAAGTGCGCTCCATGGCCTGGCCTGAGCTCCCCAGGAGCTTCATTATAAATGCACGCCTGTCGGCGGGGCCAGACAGAAGTACTTGGCGGGCCGCAGTTTGAGGGCCCCTGATCTAACCCTTTGAAGAGAGCCAGCTTTCTCTGAACCATTGGGAGATCTCACTTGTTTACTACCTCAATTTTCTCATTTGAGTCTGTCTTAGCTGTTTCCTGTTATGCAGGCGTATCCTGGTGGTATACTGATAATGTTCTCCTTTACATCCTTCATGCTATAGTATGGTGCACGAGATAACACGTGACAATATGCCTGTACGAGACAATGAATCAAAGTCTGCTGACCGTCTGTGAACCGTCCTCTATAGTAATAATAATTAGTTTTTGTAGTTTTTATAAATGAGCTACTGTCTGGTCTTCATTTATGTGACCTTAGTGGCAAGGTTTAGCTGTACCACACTGAATTCACTAACACACAGTGAGTTGTTCCTGTGATGGCCTCCGTTTAACTGTATCTCCTTCATTGATTGCAAGAGTCAGACTAGTGTCCTTTTCGATCTGAGTTTATTTTCTGTGTATGTAACCGGCATTGAATTGTGCCTTGTTATTGAGACACTGTTTCCACAACTTCCTCTGAAGATATTTGCTTGTGTATAAGACTTGTCATTCATGACTTTGCAGGTATTTGTCTTTCATTCACTATGCTGTACACTGATTTTTCACCTTGTGACAGGGTTTCTTCCAGGCTTGATATGTACATAGATACGTATAGAAAGTAAAAATGTTTATTTTTATGTAATTGAAAATGGCTATACTGGATGTTATTGATTAACCAAACAGATCATGTAGGGATATGGCGACCATCCTTTACCGAGAAAATGTTTTCTTATCGGACATTACTCATTTTATTGCTCACCTTACAGTAGGTTGTGTACAAGCCTTCTGGCAACACCTACTGTAATACATAGTAACCTGTATTCTTATCTTTAAAGACCTTTTAAACATCTTTATAGAAAATCACCTGATTCTCTTCCTCATGCAGGAAGATACAATATTTATGCTTGTGCAATTCCTTGACTATTTTCTAGGCTACACTCCACAGCCCTGATGTCTGATCTGACTGTATTCGGGTATTGCAGCCGCCCAGCCTTTATTTTCAAAGCAAATTACATATATTTTTCTTATATTCCTATGGAAAAAGAGTAGGAAGATCTTGCAACTCTTTATTTGACATATTATTGTCCCTTCAAATTTCTTAATGAAAATTTAATGAACCACTAACCCAACATCGCGGCCACTTAAAGGGGTGATGGGCTTAGTTGTTCCAGAGAGTTGGAAGTAATATACGGCATATCCCTTGATTCACATTCTTTTCATTCTTTGTCACCTCCTTGGATTTGCTGTGTTCTATACATATTACATGCTGATACATATCACATGTTTACACATTGCTATCTTTGTTGTGAAATTTGCATTGTACATGGATACACTAACTAAATGGATATCGCAGCATATTTGCTGACTTTAGACAAGGGACAATTGTTCGGCTTCATGTCTGCATATTCATATGCCAGTCTGTTTTTCATCTGACTTATGCCCCTATTCAGCAGATTCTAAAATGAACATAGGTCACAGACCCGACCCCATGCAGAGTCCTGCCCCAAACCTCTAAACAAATACAGATATATATATATATATATATATATATATATATATATATATATATACACAGATTCAGTCCCATAAACTGAGAGAACCCAGTCCAGACCCCTTAAAACTTAATGGTCAAACCCCATAACAGATGCCTCTTGTTTATAAACACCAAATATCACTTTACAGATCCCTAAACCATGTTCATATGCTAATATCTTCCAATGTACTCTTTCACTTTCCTTTGCTCCAGGTTGCCACCGCAGACAAAGTTGGGACATTATAGAGAGAGACCAAAAAACCTATTGCTATTTACGTTGTCCAAGTGACGCCGTTTTTGGCATCGGCTGCCTCCAGGTCTTTTAACTCTAAATCTAGGGTGACATATTTGTATGGTTGTCATGTATTTTATTTTTTTATGTACATTGTGAGCCCCATATAGGGATCACAATGTACATTTTTCTTTTTATTTATTTTTTTTCCTATTAGTATGTCTTTGTAGAATGGGAGGAAATCCACGCAAACACAGGGAGAACATTTAAACTCCTTGCAGATGTTGTTCCTGGCGGGATTTGAACCCAGGACTCCAGCGCTGCAAGACTGTAGTGCTAACCACTGAGCCACTGTGTTGCCCCTGGTTGTTGTGTATTTCACACAACCCCTAAAGGTGAGAGACTCACCACTTATTTCCTCATGTTTATGGTTGTCTAATTGAAACCATATTAGTCTACAGTATGCAAGGTTCGGTGCTGTTTTTTATTTTAAAGTTAGGACATTGTGGCTGTACCCAAGAGGGGAGCAAAGCACAGAAATGGGGGAGGTCTGTATATGGAGGCACTCAGGAGATCTGTAGATTATTCTTGTGATCTCTCCTTTTTTTTTTTTTTGGGGGGGGGGGGGGAGTCACATGGACATTCTGGGAGCATTATCGCATACATTGCTGGATTCTGCCAACAAATATTAGTCTATTTCCTATCAAAAAGACTAAAATGTCTCGATGCAGGTCCCACCTCTGGGATTCACATTTATCGCTAAATTGAACCCCCTCAGGCTCCCTCCACTGGCTCTTCCCTTACTACGACCTTTCTGACAGGAAGTCCTCGATGGTTGGGTTTATAGATGGAGTAACTCAGAATGCTGCACTGGTTCCATTACTCCCATAGACAGTAGTTACAGTAACCATGTAGAATAGTGAGCTATGTAGTTTTATAGCTCCCATTCACTTCTATGGGATAGAAAATGGCATAGCTCTGAGAGCTGTGATGTTTCCATAAGCTCAATCATCACGGACAGTTGATTGTCAAGGTTGCTGTCAGGTAAGAGCTGGAGAATGGAGCCTGGAGGGTTAATTTTAGCTATAGGCAGCGGTCTCAGAGGTGGGAACCACCTCTATCTGACCTTTATGCATTTCTTTCATGGGAAAACCCTTTTAGGCTAAAGCACCACATTGTGGAAACGCAGTTTTTTTTTCTTTCTTTTTTTTTTGCAGTTTTTTGAGCCAAATTTGAACCAAAGCCAGGAGTAGATTGAGCAGAAGATAGACTTATAAGAACTTATCATATGTTTCCCATTGCTTTTGTAGCCATTCTTGCCTTTGGCTCAAAAAAACACAGCAAAATCTGCAACAGAAAAAGCTGCGTTTCCATAACGTGGGGCCTCAGCCTTAAGGCTCTATTCACATGATGATGTGTTTTTGCAATGTACCGTATTTTTCGGACTATAAGACGCACTTTTTTTCCCCAAAATTTTTGGGGAAAAGAAGGGTGCGTCTTATAGTCTGAAGGTGGCGCCTGGCATCCGCTGTAAGAGAGGCGGAAGCCGGCAAGTGATAGACGCCATTACAGGTGCCGGGGCCTGAGACATCGCTGCGCTCCTCTGCCTGCATGAAGCCAGCAGCGGCAGGGGCTCCTCCATGCCCCTGCCGCTGGCTTCATGCAGGGCAGCGATGTCTCAGGCCCCGGCGTCTATCCCGTGCCGGCATCCGCCTCTCTAGTACAGCGGATGCCGGGTCAGTATCTGCGGCCCCTTCTCCCCCAGGGCCGGTCCCCACTGGCCCCGTACCTGTAAAGTTGCAGGCCGGCTCCTGCGCGGCGATATCGCAGGAGCCGACCTGTTCGGGTGACAGCCGGGAGCCTAATGAGGCTCCCCGGCCTGTCACGGCTGTATTAGTATTGCGGCTGGTCTCTATGACCAGCCGTAATACTAATAGACAGAATGTCCCATAGACGGCAATACAGTTGTATTGCCGTCTATGGGACTTGCGATCAAGTGACCGCAGGTTCAAGCCCCCGGGGGGGGGGGGGGAATAAAATAGTAAAAAAAAAAAAAAAGCTTTAAAAATATGAAATAAATAAAAGTTCTAAATCACCTCCTGGTTTTTTTTCAATACAAAGTGATCTAAGCAATAGATATCCCCCAAAATGGTATAACTAAAAAGTACAGCTGGCCCCGCAAAAAAAACGCTCTATGCATCCCCGTACAGCTGCAGGGTCACCTGTCAATGTGGCCTTGCAGCTGTTGCAAAACTACAACTCCCATATATTAAATATTTTACCAGTTTTTGCTTCAAAATTTTTTTTCCCTATTTTCCTCCTCTAAAACCTAGGTGCGTCTTATAGTCCGAAAAATACGGTAGTTCGAATGCTCATCAGAAAGGAAAAAAAAAAAAAACCACAAAAAAA
This sequence comes from Leptodactylus fuscus, assembly GCF_031893055.1. Lineage (NCBI taxonomy): Eukaryota > Metazoa > Chordata > Amphibia > Anura > Leptodactylidae > Leptodactylus > Leptodactylus fuscus. The sequence goes on from NC_134266.1 coordinate 67,088,564, forward strand.
CTCATTTTGTCTTTTTAATCAGTTACTAAAAAGTGTTCAGATGTATTTTTCTGAAAACTCTTGATGGGATCAAAGTCTTATCAGATTAGTACTGGACAGGTTTTCTAAACTTTGCTTTTCTCTGTATTTTTATACAGGATCTTGAGCAGAAGCTGCTTGAAGCTCAAAAAAAAGAACACGACCTTCAGAACCAATTGTCCCAGCTTAGTGAAGAGAATCAGAAGCTCCTGGTACAACTGACCGAGACAAAATCACAGGGAGGTAATGGCAGATTATCCTCTGATAGTTGCAATGTGACTCTAACGTTTGTGAAGGCGTTTACAACCCAATGATCTTTGGTCGGATTGCGAGAGTCACAGCCAAATCACTGTGTACCCCTAGCCTAAAAGGTATAGACTATCAGCTGAATGGGCCTTAATTTTTTGGTTCTGCAGCCATATGTTTTTTTATTTATTTTTTGGTGGTGGGGGAGGGGGGGTGTTTGGGAATATTACAATTGCTAGGTAAATTGACTAATACGGTTTGTTTTATATTTTTAAGAATGTGCAGCGAGGGAAGAGCGAGATCTGATGCTAAAGCTGAAAGTAGTTGTGGACAGACAGAGAGATGAAATCCGATCATTGTCACATGAGATCCAGCAGAAGAACAGGGACACAGAAGCGGTAAGAGCCAGATTTAGACTTCAGTCTAAGATTTCTCATCCTCCAATTATTGACCACTTTGTAGGTGTGCCCCCTTTATGGGCGAGCCAGTCCTGTAGGTGATTGTTTTCAATCTTTGTAGTGACAGACTTGTACAATGAATCAGTGACATAAGCCATCATGGAAAGCATTTATCTTGCTAATAAATACACATACTAGTTTGTCATAATATATATGTCATCATACGCTGTGACATTATAAGTCAGGTTAATTGCAAGTGCAAAGTATTTGTAGGTTGACAGAAGGTTAAGATCAGAGGGGTTCTGATGGGTAGAACGTAACTGATGTGCAGTAAATTGTGGAGGTTATAGGATTAGGGCAACGACAGGAAGTTATATAGAGTAATATAAGCCATAGAAGATAATTTACCATCTACAAACTAATTATCAGGACATGACCAGGCCGAATGTCAATGTGTATTTCAATAGGAAGATGGGAATAAGCCATTGCCATATTCCACTGGCAGTAATGGGCCAGGCAAGGTAATACCCAATTCCACTCCAGAGCCAGCAAGTTCCTCCATACGCATAAGATTCTAACAAAAGTGGCATGCTTGGCCACCTTGTGGTATAGTCAACTTTAAGCTAAGGCCTCACGTAGCGAGCTGCAGCCAAAAAAAAGTCTCCAGAGTTTTCCTCTGCCCCTATTATATCTACAGTATACGAAAACCGCCAGTATTTCCGTAGGTATAATTGACGTGCTGCGATTTACAAAAACTCGACAGTTTTCGAAATCGTGGCATTTCCACTGCAGCTTTTTTTTTTTTTTGCAATGTGGATGAGATTTGGCAGAATCCCATCCACTTTGCAGGTACTGTTAAATGCCAGGCATTCACATTATGTGACCGTACATATTCGACTAAAGTTGATGAAACTGCGGATTTCAACCAAAACGAATATTCATTACATGAAATTTAACATTAAATAATTGATGTAGCCAACAAATGGCAGGTTCTTTTTAGCCGATGACAATCTCACCATGCTTGAAACTTCTGGGTGATAGAACTTTCAGCTAAAACAAAAGCTCTTGATTTAGAATATTTTTTTTTTCTTTAAAAGGTTCTTCCCAGCCAATATGACCTAAAATATGTAAGTCCGCATTACCAAGTGATCATTCATTCACCGGCTATTCAGCCATCAGCTGGAGATTAAGTGATGGAGGAGAATGAGTGTTATTTTAGATCACTAAACTAAACCGTATATAATACCTATGTGCTCATATTGTTAAGTCTGTCTGTTCTGTGCCCTGTTTGTCTGGTGTTTCTGATGCAAGTCTAAAAGTGTTTGCTCCACATTTATTAAAAGGATAATACCTCTACCACTGCCTGCTGTGCCAATAGTAGTTTTGGGTAGAATTCATGTCCTTTATAAATGGTAGAGAAATTGATTTTTTTTTTCCCCTTTTTTTTTTTTTAAAGCAATTTTGGTACGCATATTGAATTGTGGCAATTTTTGCTGCAAGTAAATGTGGGTCATAATTTGTACAAAACATGTATTCGTGCTGGTCAGTGTTCTGGATTTAGGCCAACTAAATGAATAAGGGGGTCATTGAATGAAGAAGTAAAAAGCTGCTTCCTGACCATTCGCCCTGTCTGTATTCTTTCTATAGAAATTTCTAAGTTCTCGTCTGCTAATAGGGATGCTGCGGTGACCTTAGGGGACATTTCAAGCTTGATATAAGCTGCAATTCAAGGCATACTCCCAAAGAGCAAAACACTCCAACAAAGAAAGGGTGGTACTGTAAATTGGATTGATGCTAAGCCAGTTTCCCTGCTGCAAGGAGATAAATAATGCAAGAGGAGGAGGAGGGAACTGGAAGAAGGCCATAACTTCCCACCTGTACAGATTCCAGTCTCTGATAAGGTCATACATATGCTGCTGACACTCAAAATATCTCTGTTAATACAAGCTTCCCTTTTTGAGGGTTCAGCACGATTGTTTTAACCCTGAATTCTTCCATATCTGTGCTATACGTCTCCCTGTATACTAAAATGAGGTCTATGCATAAACTATTGTTCTTTCTCCATTTATGTGAGAACCATAAATGATCTTTTTATACAATATCAATCCAAAGAAAACTTCAGTATTAAATGGCTTAGACTTGCTAAGACTAGTAGTGTCTCACTGACACCAATGGGTAATAACTACTGAAAAGATCCCCCTGGCACTATTAACATACAGTCCTATCCATAGGCAGGAGGAGCTGAACAGATTGACGTGCAGCTTTGTAGGGAGTGTTTCTGATAAAACTTTGTTTTTATGCAGAAATAGCAGTCAGCCATTGAGTAGGACTGGCCACTGGACTACTAAGCATAGAAGAAGCTGAGATTGACTAAGTCTATTCCATAAAATCGGTCGGTACATTTCTGTGCTTTGGCATCTGTGTGGCACCTATGAACATTTTTTGGAGGTTATGTTTTTTGTTTTATCTCTATATGTTTTTTTTATTCATTGGGGAGACTTTATCTTTACAGTGTCAATGCATTGGTGATTGTGCACCTCATTTATGAGGAGGCGCACCCTCTGCTGGGGCATGCACTTTTACACTGATGTCTTCGCCAGCTTGTAGCTATAAATGACCATAAATCTGTCCTGTACGCTCTGCAGGTCCATTTGCCATTTAAAGTGTGTTTGGCCGACTGCAGGCTGGGAGCAGTGAGAGCATGTGTATTGGGTATCTATTGGCCCAGATTTAAAAAAATATAAGAAAAAAAGTGCTGAAATTAACTTTTCTGATTGAAACTAAAAATAAAATTTTCCTACCTTTTTGAAGAAATAATCTCTGGTACTATCCCCTCCTTAGTGGTGCTGATCACGTGCTGTACATTGTGCACATGACTTCAGGTGTTAGTCGCACTAACCACGAGCGTGATGTCATCATTAATGAAAGCAGAATTTGTATAAACTTTATCTGCCATAGCAGCCAGGTGGAGTTGGAGGTTGATCACCAGACAAGCCAGCCATGGTTTCACCGCAGTGGTTGACGGCAGCAGGTTGACAAGCACATTGCACATTTTTTAATAGTCACTCCTGTGTCTACATTGGACAGGCATTCTTTTGTGAGGGGTCGGAGGGTTTTATGGGCATGGATGGGCTAGAATTGTGGCGGAAGCACAGGGAAAGTGAAGGAGATGAGCAACGTGTGCATCATGACGGCAAAAACTGCATGCATTTAAAAGTCTGCGTGGGTGTCAAAAACTGCATGCATTTTTTAAAAAAACACACTTGGTTTTCTGATAAACACATACCATTTACACTATACTATATATTTGCATAATCGCATATGTATATATATAGTTAGTGTGTGTATATACGTATACAGAGTTACACATGCAGAAATATTATATTGGGCTTTTTCAACTGCTAGGAGGTGTGGTGGGCGTATTCTGGGAGGGGCTGCCTGGAAATGCGCTGACACTCCCACAATCAGGAAACGGAAACCAAGAAGTAGTGCATGAGAAAATGTGTGGAATGGTAAAAATGGTCCAAACGCACACAGAGGTACTCGGTTACCTTTACTCATTCATATAACAAGCATTTCCTGCCTTTAGACTCATTTTCTTAGTCCCAGAAAACCCCTTTAATAAGGAAAAATACAGCAGATCATAACACATCATATTGCAGTTGACATTGTATGAGAAAAGGTTAGAAAGTCTTTACTAACTATAAGCTGTACCTTTTAGATTTGTCACCTAACTACATGAAATGTAGTTCAAAAACAATCTTGTAGTCCTATATATATATTGTATATGTGTGTGTCAGCCAGGGTGAGACACCCACCTGCTTGTCTATAAGAAAGTGCATCATCATAGGAAGCTATCTATAGCCATGATAGGTGCTATTTGTGACCCTGGTAAATAGAGACGGATTGTGTTTCTGTTTGTAACCGCTCTTGGAACATTTGGGTCTAAAAGAGAACATGTCGCCCTCTATTTATTACGGTATTTTTATTTTTTATTTTTACAGTTTTTCAGTTCCATAATATCCTGAGCGTGTGTGTGATGGGGCAGCCACCTACAGTACACTACACAGAACAACTAGTACTGGTGTGTTATAGTCCTGGGATACTAACCAATAAATATAGTATATCTCTGCGTAGTGTTATAGGGGATTTCCAGACTAAAAATATTGATGTTTCCTAAGGATAATTAATATTAGATTGATGGGAACCCGACACCCCCACTGATCAGCTGGTACGCAGGATTTTTTTTTTATTTTTTTTTTTTTTGGGGGGGGGTTGTCGAGGCCCACTCATTACTTAAATGGGGTCTGAGCTTTAAGCTGCAGTTTAGGAGCTACACAGAGAATGGAGCAGTCCTTGGGATAGATCACCTATATTTGTAACTGATCAGATGATTCTATTACTTTCATTTATGGGACATAAAGGTGATAAAGCCATAAACTGTTATCGCCCTGACTGTTATGAATCACGCATATGGGAAAACCCCAGCTCACCATTCACATGTTATGACATGAACTGTGGTTTTCCTTATTTTGTTTTTAGCGCTGCTTCTCTCTGGAGGAGAGGACTATCTTTGTTGTTTGAATTAGATTTCTAAAGAATTACAAACCTCTAATATGTTTATTTTGGAGGGTTTATTTTAAGATAATTTTTATTTATTTATTTTTTGCCCAGAAAAGCGATCAGAGGTAGGAAAGGCTGTAAAATCAAATAGTAGGTGTAACTTACCTATTCTTATCTACATCATACATAGGTGGGCTCTGGTCTTCTCCGTCCATCTCTGGTTCTGGTGCTCCAATAATGACGTCTGTGATCCCTGATGTTATTCACACGTTCAACAGCCACCCTTGTTTTCTCACTTTATGGTCTTCCTTGCCAGTTTATGTGTTTATCTACTTTTGGGCTCCATAACCCCTTTTAAAAAGGTTGTCCAACCACATCAAGTTATCCCCAATCCTGTGGTTCGGGAATAATTTGCTGACCAGTGGGTGTCCCACTGCTGAGACCCTCACGGATCTCGAACTGGGGTAATTGGCACCTCAGTTTTGAATGTAGAAGCTGGACACCACAAGAAATAGCTGTGATGCCACTGTGAAGTATATACTGGTCACTACTGGTAGGTGTGAACAGGTCTGAACTTTTGCCTCTGGATCTAAGTCTATAGCTACGCCCGTGATGACTTCCCCATGGAGTATCTGTTGACCCATGTAAAGAGTGACACAAGAGATAAGCATGTTATAAGAACTGTTATCACTGCATATGGCTGACGCTTGTTTGTCTTCCCCCGAACATTACAGCTACAGGAACAGCTGAACCGTTTCATGAATATGAATGAAGAATTGCGACGAAAAGTCTCTGTTGTTAACGCTCAACTTAAAAGCTCCCTGCAAAGGAAAACTGAGCTGGAGAGCCTCCTCCAAGGAAGACAGAAAGAGATGGATTGTATGTTACAGAGGGTCTCTGTAGCCCAAGCAGCCCCTGATAAAAATATGGTAAGTATTGGTGTAAGTAAGAGCTGATCTAGTCAGAAACAGGGTTTAGCTGCACATAGTGATGGCAGAGGACTGCACAAGGGGTATGTCTATCTGCAAAGTCACTTGGAAATTGTAATTCTATATTTAATGCTTCTGAAATGTCACATGCTTAAAGGGAACCTGTCACATCGAACATGCAGTCCACTCCAAAGGCACCATGCTATAGAGCAAGAGGAGCCGAGTAACTTGATATATCCTATCCTATTAATATTATAAATGTGAAAGTTTGTGAGTTTGGATGTTTGTGGGTTTGTGTGTTCGGATGTTTGTTAGTCAATCACGCAAAACCCGCTTGACCGATTTGGCTGAAATTTTCCACAAACATAGTTAATACACCCCATTGCGCAATAGGCTACTTTTCGTCACAATAGCGCACATACGTTTTTCCCAGGAGCCCCACAAACCCCAAACTCACATCACTATCTCTGCAATCTCACACACTTTGGACCCCGATTTGGCTGAAATTTTCCACAAACATAGTCCCTACACTCGATTGCGCAATAGGCTACTTTTCGTCACAATAGCGCACATACGTTTTTCCCAGGACCCCCACAAAACCCAAACTCACATCACTATCTCTGCAATCTCACACACTTTGGACCATAGCAAGCCACAAAATTCATATTACCCCCTACAGCAGAGGTCAGCAACCCCTGGCACACCTGCCATATTTCAATGGCATGCCAGCAGCACAGGACCTGCAAGAGTTAAATGAAGTCTCTGCTAGAGCTCAAGCATAAGGACACTCCCCTTTGAGAGGGGTGCAGGAAACCCAGGGGGTGGAGCTTAATCACTCAGGTCTCTGCCTGCCTGCTATAGTGATAGCTCCTGCCGAAGCTGCTAGCAAACTGAAAGTACAAAACACACAGCTCCCTTCCTTTACTTCCTATTCTCATTAATGTCAGGCATTTGGGGTTATTAGTTTAGTGTTAGTAACTCCATGTACCTCACATTAATAGGAATAAACCCCATCATGTCCCTCATATTAACCCCTGTGTGCCCCATATAAAGGTTACTAATATGTGAGACATATGGAGGTAATAATAAAAGACCTCAGTAATGAAGATACTTAATTATTACCTCCAAGTCTCTCACATACCAGTAACTAGAGATGAGCGAGTACTGTTGGGATCAGCCGATCCGAACAGCACGCTCCATAGAAATGAATGGATGCACCTGGTACTTCCGCTTGGACGTAGCCAGCGTGCTTAACCCCCCGCGTGCCGGCTACGTCCATTCATTTCTATGCGAGTGTGCTGTTCGGATCGGCTGATCCCAACAGTACTCGCTCATCTCTATCAGTAACTCTTACACTGGGGTTAATGTGAGGGACATGATGGGGTTAATTGCTATTAATAAGAGGCACATGGAGTTACTAAACTGTCATGCACAGGGCCAGACTTTATGTTGCTTACTCAAGAGTATCCTGTGCCCAAAACTTACATGTACTGGCGGAAAATAACAACTCGTACAATGTCGTATATCGAAGTATATTAACCTGAAATACCTCTGTCCCAAAGTCACTATGTACAGTTTATACCAACACCGTATAGCGGCTGAAATACAAATTACATTCAACACAAAAGTCTCATGTGTTCTCAGAATTACAGCAAAAACGAGATACACAGTTACATTTTATATCCCATACCTTATACACAGTACGAAAACCTTACCCGCGCCTGTATATACCCACTTCTACAATCACCGCAGACGAAGTCGCGGGTACCAGCTAGTCTATATATATTTTTGCTGGTAAAGATTCAGGATAATTTGTGACTCGATCTAGATTTCTGTTTCTCCTGAGCTTAGGAGTCGAGTAAGGCAGTCCTACTCAGTGATGGTTACTTCTACATGCACACTCGGTCACTAAGTAGGGCCATCTACTGGATTCCTGGGCTTACAATAATGACCAGATATCCTGTTTTCCCACAAACTATATATCAATCCGCTCAGCGCCTCATGTTCTGTAACATACTGCCCGCAGACTGATCTGCATTTTCAATGTGTCAGGTGACAATGTGACCTTTAGCTTTGTTTTATCCTGTCCTCAATCATGTGAGAATCTATGAAGATCTTTTATCTGAAAACCATTAAACCAATGGGAATTTACATGAAATATGGCAGAGGTGACAGACTATTGCACCCTCTATCGCTCCTGCGGTCGATGGTTTCCTCAACACACAGGCACCAACTCATCTGATAGATCATAAACAAAGGTGAATATTTCCATATTCCAGGCAGTGAATTATTTTGTAACACCACAAGAGTCATGCACTAATGAAGATACGGTATGCACCCAAACTACCTGGAGCTTATCTTGTTTATCTGTCTTACTATTAAATCCACCTTTCGGTGTCTTGGTGCTTAATACTGATCTGATTCCACAAGCCTTACCGTCCCTCTGGGGTTATGCCTACAGTTCAGGCCTATGATGTTTTTCTAATTCAGTGAGCTCTGACTAGTGTCCTGGTCGTCATTGCTGTTGGGAAGTAATGGTAATGTATTAAATAGGAGTGGTTCTCTTGTGCCATCTACTGGTCAAAAAGGAAATGGACCAGGCAAGAGAATAATAGAATTAATAGAACACTTCTGTATATACTAGAGTATAAGCCAAATTTTTCAGCACAATTTTTGTGCTGAAAGAGCCCCCCTCGGCTTATACTCGAGTCAGCAAAAAAAAAAAAAAACTTTTTTTTTTTTTTAAGGGGGGTGCCACACTGTCAATGTATGGAATCTCCCATAAAGTAGTCGGAAAAAAAAGAAGCTTTAAAAAGCTGTAAATCCCTCCTTTCCCATAGAATATATACAAAAGTAGAAAATGACTGTGAAACACATACACATTAGGTATCCCTGTGTCTGACAGTGCCCGGTCTACTGAATATAGGGGATCTGCAGTGCTCCTGTTCCGTCGGGAAGGGGTTAATACAGTGTTTCCCCGAAAATAGGACGTACCCCGAAAGTAAGGCATGGCAGACATTTTGCTGCCTTGCCTAATATAAGGCGCTCCCCCGAAAGTAAGACGTAGTGAATAGAAATGAATGGAAGTAGCCGGCAAGCGGGGGGTTAATCGGCGTGCCGGGCGCTTCCATTCATTTCTATGGGAGCGTGTGTGGGCACCGACCGGAGGCATTAGCGCTGACACCAGCAGACACCAGGCGGCTATGGCGGCCACCCGACTCCCAGGTGGCCGCCATAGTTAAACACCCGGCATCCTGCCAGCAGGATGTCAGCAGACATCCAGCGCTAATGCCTCCGGTCGGTGCCCACACCGACCGTGGGCATTAACTCTTCTGGCGCCGGTTATCGCTGGCACCTGGAGCATGCTCCAGGGCCGACGTCACGTTGGCACGACAGCCGGGAGCCTTGTAAAGGCTCCCCGGCCTGTCTGCAGTGCTTTTCTTTTGCAGGCTGCTCTATGCAGCCTGCAAAAGAAATGCCCATTTTTTTGCAATGCAATGCAGTTGCAAAGGTCTGATCACTAATGCAATGCATTGCATTAGTGATCAGACCTTTGTAATTGCATTGCAAAAAATCGTCATTTCTTTTGAAGGCAGGTTGCCTGTCTGTAATGTATTACAGGGGGTTAATAAATGCAAAAAAAAAAAAAATAATAAAAGTATTAAAAATTCAAATCAACCCATTTCCCTAGAACACATATAAAAGTATGTAAATACTGTGAAACACATACCGTACATGTTAGGTATCCCTGTGTCCAAAATCGCCTGCTCTACAAATCTATAAAAATATTTTTATCCTGTACAGTATTTAATAAATTTTAATTTTTATATTTAGCAATATATGTGAATTCTTCTTTGAAAAAAATAAGACACCCCCTGAAAATAAGACATGGCGCATCTTTGGGAGCAAAAATTAATATAAGACACCATCTTATTTTTGGGGAAACAGGGTAGGAGCACTGCAGATGCCCTATATTCAGCCAGACTGAATTCCAAGTGTGTGTGTGGGGGGGGGGGGAACAGTCCTCAAGCTCAGGGAAGAGGCAGACAGACAACCAAAACACCCCCTCCCCTTCCCCATCACCCAGCATCTACTGCACCCAAAAACTCCGACCATTTTAATTTTTGAAATTTTCCAGTAACTGCTGCATTTCCCCCCTAGGCTTATACTCGAGTCAATAAGTTTTCCCAGTTTTTTGTGGTAAAATTAGGGGCCTCGGCTTATATTCGGGTCGGCTTATACTCGAGTATATACGGTATTTGTATTTTTTTCCTCCACAAGCTAGATTGTGTGTGTATACTGCTATGCTTATTCCTTCTCATAGGTTTCATGTTATTCACATCATGCAACTTTTTCAGAATACATCTCAATGTAAGTCGTTGGAAAAAGATGAAAGTGACAAAACTCCATCAAACCAACTATGTTTTACCAAGGAAGATGTAAAGCATATTGTACAGGAGAGGAATGAGCTGAAGACTAACTTGTTCCTGGTAAATGAGGAGTTAAAGTATTATCACAGGTGACTTATTTTTGTACCTTTTATAATAAATCGGGCTTACAAGTAGTCGGGTAATGCCATAATGGGCCATGCTGTGATATGTTCTATGTAATGACCACTTATGAGAAGATGTGCGACCTGCTGCATTTGAGCACTGTATTGTCTGAAGTTGAACCTATGGCAACTAAGTACTCTCTGGACTGTCTTCAGCCTGAAAAGGCACCGTAACAGTCTTAAGTCATAGAATGATCTTTCTTCAAACCATAGGACCATTTGTGTGCCCTTCTGGTTCCATTAGGTTCTCAGGAAATTGTGTCCTTATATGTGTTTGCAATTCTAATTCATGAATTCTGCAGGGCTAATGTAAGGAACGACAATCCCCTTGAAAAGGACTGTGTTATAAGTGATACCTAATTTAGAATGGACCACACTTGCTTGTTAGTCTGTGTCCAAATCCCTTTTACACTGGTCTTGTCCTATTGGTGTGAATAGACCTGTTACTAAGGGGTGTATTATGGTTATTTGGTAACATGTATTGCTTTGTCATTTTTTACTTACTAAGGGAGCTGCTGAATGATGAGAGGATTCCCAGCCTTTTGTTATGTGGCATGAAATCTGCCATCAGGAAACAGAGGAAGAAAATTAAAGCCAAAATGCTGGGCATCATGGAATCTCCTAACAGCAGGTCAGCTCATCCATTACATTCTTGTAGTTTTTACGATTACGTTGTGTATAGCATAGAATAAGCTAGCGATGGGATTTTACAGAGTCATGTGCAAGAAACAAATCTCTCATCGTCATTTATCCTTGTGCTGGTTAGTGGTCCAGCTGCTATGATGTCTTCCATAAACAACACACAGAAAGCAGAGGAGAACCTGTTTCCTAACTCTCTCAGAAGCATCAGCAGGGTCATGTAGAACATCGTACTGATCAGTATTTGAGAATAAAGCATTTGGGGTGACATAGAAACACACTATTCAGCTCCAGCAATGTGTGTCTCCTTTCTCTGTTGCATAGCCCCTGCTCACATCACTCTTCTCTTAATAAGACTTCTATGTAACTTGGTTCCTTTATGAACTGCAGCAAAATGGATTCAGAGTGAAAGTCAGTTTAACTAGAGGTGGTGGAGAAGGAAAATAGTCAAATATGTGGAGAAAGAGGCATTTTTCTCATATGAGATAAATTACAAAAGTTTCTTCTACAGGATTGTACTATTGAGAAATGCAAAGTTTGTTGAAAAGTCAATGACTATTAAAATTTAGATGGCTTAAACCTGGACCAGGAAGGCAGGTAGAAGATGGTCCAATATTTCTCAGTGACTTGTACTAAATATGAGACATGATGCATCTTGCCAAATACTGTAGATCTGACCCTTTACTTCCTTCTCTTCCTTCCCTTCCTCCTCATGACCACAATATTTTGTGGCCGAATGTGGCACATCTTTATTCTTTTCACTTTTCTAGACTTTTGTATGAAGCACAACATGGTGCCCTTTGCTTTTGGCCCTGAGAACTTACTATAAGTATCTTACTTGAAATACACTTGTATCAGTGGAGGCCATTTTTATTTTTGTGAAATGATAGCTTACGTTTTTGATGCATTGGAGATATAGACCTAAAATGGCTCCTTTTTAGATTTTTTTTTCCCCAAGTCTGATTTAATCTAATCATAGATTTCGGCTTTAAAAGGCGATTTTGCCCATAAATTTATGGCTTTCATAAGTTTGTGATAGATAATACATCTCTGTGTTTGGTTGTTGCAGTGATGATGAGAGCTCATGGACACAGACAACGGCAACAGATTGTGTAGACGCCAAACCTCCGGACTCCAAGATCAAGAGTTTGTAAGTTTTCTTCTCTTTATCATAATGTCTAAAGTTCTAGTCTGTAGAGAAATAGTCTTCAGAACAATGAGACATGAACTCCTGACAAGTGTCTTAGATGGAAGCTTGTTACACTGCAGGCTAGAGTAGCAGATTCTGTTAGTATACACTAGACATCATAACCGATATTCTAACCATTCAGTTCAGCTTTCAGCAGTTTTATCACCTGACTCGCCTGTAGAGAGGAAGTATTAAGGAAATTCTGAATTTCACACCCAACACCAATGACACTTAAGTTTCATAAATGAGAAATTCCATATAATTGGTTACATCCTCATATAAATACATGTGTGACTGTTATAGGAACATATAGTAAAATATAGTGACACCAAGTTACCTGGATATTCACTGCAAAAGAGAAGTCTCCTACGACGGCCAACAACTGATGTATTATTAATTTGCCTCTTTTTGAGTTGCAGCGATGTGGGTGACTTGGGTGAGCAACCATAAGGATATGCAGTTTCCTACACTACTCTCCCAGTGCAACAAGCATACACGCTAACTGAATCAGAGAGCACAGCCATGCAGTTTTGGTCTCCCAAAGCAGCTGTGAGATGATGATGCAGTTGTGTCCTTCCTTGCCTTTCCTATTAGTTGGAAATGTCTACTTCTACGTCTTATAATTTGATCGGATTTTCATAGCAATATAACTTCTTTGCAATATGCAGTTGTGAGATATATTGTATTTGTGTCTTTGTGACCACCTAGTGTTTTTTTATTCTGGTTTGCAGCCTGTGAAAAATTTTGCTAGCATCCTGCAATATAGTATTGAGTTGATTTTATGAGACATTAGAATCCTTAATCTGCAAGTACATGCTTTTTTTTTTTTTCTTCCATAAATCACTAGTGCAGGTGAAGGCCACGAATTTTGCAATATTGTTCATTAAAGAAAAGTGTCTGTGTTTTCACTCATTTGCCGTCTCCGCCGCTGATTAAAGGGATCCTATCATTAAAACTTTTTTTTTTTTGTCCCTAACACGTAGGAATAGCCTTAAAAGAGGCTATTCTTCTCCTACCTTTAGATGTCTTCTCCGGGCCGCCATTTGGTATAAATCCTTTTTTTTTCGGTATGCAAATGAGTTATCTCACAGCACTGGGCGGCGGTCCCCAGGACTCAAACGGCACTGGGGGCGTCCCCAATGCTGCGAGAGAACTCTCCAGCGCTGCCTCCATATTCTTCAGGAATGGCTTCTCTTCGCGTCGTCTTCCGGAGCTGAGTTCAAACTGCACATGCCCTCCAGCCACAAGAAAATGGCCGCTTACACTTGCTCTGTAAGCGGCCATTTTATTGTGGTCGGCGGGCATGCGTAGTCTGCTTTGCCCGAGGCCTAGAAGTTTGAAGCCAGCGCTAGAAGAAGACTCAAAGAGAGCCTATTACTGAAGAAGATGGAGGCGGTACTGGAGAGTTCTCTCACAGCATTTGGGACACCCCCAGTGCTGTGAGAGAACTAATTTGCATACCAACAAAAACCGGGATTTATACTGAACGGCAGCGCGGAAAAGACATCTAAAGGTAGGAGAAGAATAGCCTTTCTTAAGGCTTATTCTCCTACATGTTAGTGAGAAAAAATTGAGTTTTAATGATAGGATCCCTTTAAATCTGTGCAATAGATGTCTATGGTGAGGGTAAGGGGAGGAAGATGAGAACGCCTCAAAGCAGAAAGACATCTGCACTATGGAGAGACAGTGTTGTTTTATAATACAACTGAGATATGGAAAGGAATGACTATGAAGGAATTTAATGCTGTAGATGCCTCCTAGATCTTTCCTTCACCCTTCCCTTTTCATAGAGCACATTGGAAACTGAGAGTGATTGTGTACGGGGTATGGACCAAAATCTCTCAGATAAGACGTAAAGAAAGGAGTTATACAGGCACTTTTGTTTAGTGAAGTATACATTTGTTCCCTTCACCTATTCCCTTCAACTACTGATTTATAGAAAAAAAAAATTAAGTTTTACTTACCCTTTAACCATATATCAGTGAAAGTAAGTTTCACAATGCATAAGTGGTAGGTGGAGAAGGTTTCTACGCTGTGGTTTTATGACTATGATCATATCCAAGGCAAAGCAGTATAATGCTTCTCTTCATTATCTGATGCCAATTTGGGGTTGGGTGCCATATGCCACGCTCTCTGTCCAGGACTAATGTTTCAGTATTTTGCTTCCACAGGTTTGGGATGTGGTACGGTAAACCAGAAGCAGAACCAGGCCCCTGGGAAATCATCAATGTCAAGGAAATCAACATGATACAGAAAGACGGCAGCAGTGCTGATACCAGCTGAATTGGACTATAAATGTCTTGTAGAAATCTCTCTACCACATTGTATTGCCAGATCACTGCCGGGAAGGGTCAGCACATTCTTCTTCCCTGTAGGACATCGCTGGCTTTACACTCGGTGTAATATATGTAATTGTCCCATGAAGGGGAACACCAATATATTTTTCTAACACTATTTTTATTGGAATTCCTTTTTTTATAATAGATTTTTAAATGTCTATGTATACAGAGTATATTTTTCAGCTGTAAATTCTGTACAATGTATATCTCTCTATTTCTAGTGTTTAATAATCTTAAAGCACTGATGAATAAATATTTCAAGGTAATATAATGTGGCGCTTCACATTAGAACAGTGTGAATCTGGACCGGGCAATGTAAAAATGTGCCAGATTCAGCATGGTTGCTGATGTCGGATAATAAATCCGGTGCGTCTTTACATTGTATAGCCTAAGTTTATAGCACCTATTGTCTGGTGCACATTGTCACGTCTTAAGCAAGGCCCAAGTGGTGCCCCCTTGTCAGAGATTGAAAAAAAAGGTATCCAAAACAATTAAAAGGGGTTCCTGGGCTAAAAATAATGTATGATCTATCCTAGGGATAGTTCACCAGTATCAAATTGGTGGAAGTCCGACATCTCCACTGATTGTTGTTCTTCACAGCAGCCAATACACAGAGAATGGGGCAGGAAGTAGACAGCTCAGTTCTCTGTGCAATAGCTGATCCATTCACTGCAGCTTAGTACCCTGGTATGGCCACTAGTACTGGAATATTCATAGGGCCTGGATTGTTCATTTTTATGAATATTAGTATAATCCACAAATGGCAATCTTATGCATGTAGATGGCAGGAAATATCAGGGAAGAACTATTAGAGTAACACTGTCTCCTGACATCAGCAAGCTGTCACCAGCTTCATCAGCTATATACTGTGGTTATACAGTGACAACCTGAAAGGAGGAACATGTTGTTCCAGCAACATCACAAGATGACCATGTTGTCAGATGACATCTGTTACTGGAGCCACATTGTTTTCTATGTATCTATAGGAAAAAACTGATCCCAGTTTCCAAATGGACACTGTCAGCATGGAGGAAAGAAAGGTGGATTATTTACTAACTGGTCGCCTCTTCATGCAATGAGCACATTGCTTGGGCATGAAGTGACATGTAGACCTGGTCTCAAACACTAAACTAGTCAGCTTTAATATGGCTGAACTAACAGAACAAATGAGGCGTATGCAGCTATGTACAAATGTCTCAAATGCAAAATTAATTATTAAACCAAATTTTATTTTTGAAATGCAAATAGTTTATATATTTTGTAAAGTGAAATATATTGACCCCTGGGAACACTGGATTGCTATTATATTAGTATTATATGGTCTCTTGTGTTATACTGAATGCTGATTTATGGTTATTATATGGAATAATAAACTAGAGCATGAATTCCATTTGGGGTGTTTTATTGAGAAAATACAGACTATCTTTTCAATCCCAGTTTAAGCTTCAGTGTCTCAGATATCTTTGGAGAAACTTAATCTTTACTTATGTACGATTTAACCCATTCATTATGGAATCTTCCCACATCAAATTTACTGCAAGTCTTATTTCTTTTGTGCTCCTTTTACTGAGCTCACAATGCCATACAGTGTATGTAGTTACAAGTATTACAGAACATGCTGCTGAGACCATTTTCGGTCTGGATGAGAGGTTATCCCTCCATAACCCGTAAGAAGGATGAGTTGGTGGAGAGTCGTACCGTTGCGTTCCATATTTTGGAGAATTTCTGGGGCCAGTCTCTGTACACCATTTTCTTGTATTGAATGGCATTAACAAGCTTCTTCCATTGTCCCACTCTAGGGAGTTTTATCTCCCATCCTTCTAATTGTAGGTTTTCTAGCAAGAAATACTAGTATATGGTGCGGCCATTCAGACTCTGAGTAACCAGTAGTGGAATGATGGTAATGCTGGATAGTGTGGCAACAATATACCCCAAACCAAGTCCATAATGGGGCAGTCGCAAACTATGTGCCAAAATGGTATATGGACTGGCACAACAATGACATTTATCACCTGAGGCATGGCCCATATTGTAGAGGCACACTAGGGAGAGAGGACACATGCACAAAATACAATTGAGTCAGTCTGGTATTACATACATAAAACAGTGTTTTTAGGGTGTCGGGCCAGTCATCTGAGAAAGTCCATACAGTTGTGAGTGCCATTTGCTTTTCACTGCTCATTGTGTTTGATTTTAATTTAGTGTACAGAGCTGACATTGTCCCCCGTGTGCCTTTAGATGTACCAATACTGAAATGGGAAGAGTGCCAATACTCAGTTTGTGCCTAGAGTTACCCAATAAAAAGGAGGATATGATAGAATTGAATTTATTAAAAAGAAAAAAAATTGGGGTTGGTCCTGCAGCATGGGCCAGTAGATACAGACGCTTAGAGAGGAGAATCATTCTGACTAAGCTGATGTGGCCCGGGCATACATCGGCTATTTCACATCTAGATTTCACATAACCCAACGGGGAATAGACTTGACTTGCCCAGGGGTTATAGTGACACTTATGCCCAGGTATTAAAATTTACTGAACTACCGGTACTTTATAATATGAGGACCATTGAGCGCTCCAGAGAGGCATTAAGGCTCCAGTTAATACAAAGACTAGAGAAACTGCCATATTTTTACAACTGGAGGGCTCAAGTTCACTCATGAGCAACATAAGGTCATCTGCATATAAATCAGTGTGGTCCTTCCTATATCCCAGGGCAATCCCCCTATACACTGGGCCCTGACTTGCCTTGAGGGGCATAGGTCTCTATTGCCAGACTGAAAAGGAGGGGCGATGAAGGGTAACCTTGAAAAGTGTCCTGGCCCTGGCTAAGGAAAAAGAACATTGACCAATAACCAGCAGCTTTGCCTTGGCTGCATCTAGCAAGGCCAATACCTACTTCTGACTTTGTCTCAGAAAAGGTTTTTTTTTAAAAAAAAAAAAAAAAAAAAAACTAAAAAAACGTTCTAGGTCTTAAAGTGGAGGCAGAAGAAAAGATGGACCGTCCTCCTTGCGGAAGATGAAGGAAAATACCGCGCTCGCCCAAATGAGGTGAAAAGGCTTTATTTCGCATAACGCGTTTTGAGCAAAAGTGCTCTTTTTCAAGTGCATACAATTTACCTTAAAATTGCGGCTTAAATAGCTTGCTTCCTAGCCTATTCCTCATGTACTAATTCTCAGTCTGGGAAGGTAAGCACGGGGTTGATTTGTATAACGTGTTGTTATATGTTTAAATTATTTTCTCATTTATCCTACTGGTTCATAGAGGAAAGGTGTGAACTGTTTGTATTTGTGTTAGACATCCTCCTAGTATCTCTAACATTGTGTGTAGATTTTGAAGGATCATTGTTTTATTATGACTATTTACTATGTTCTGTTTCCTGCGTAGTTAGTTGCTTGGTTGTTTTTATCAATGTTTACTATCATTCTAACAACCACCATTATATATTTTCTGATACTTAGACTATTAGCTCAATGTTTGAGGATTACTTTGTATATAATATAATTCCAATACAAGTCTAATAGACTGGGATAATAACTCTCATAGTCTTATATGGTTTACTTCTTTCCCCTTATATGGGTTGCTATAATCTATCAAAGTTTTTTCTCGCTTATAAGCATATGTTGTGTTTATCTGTCCTTCATATGTGAGTAGTTATTTAACACGAGACATGGTTGTCATAACTCTTTTAAGTTTTGACCATTGATTGAGCTCACCCACTGTTTTTAATTTAATTTGATTGTGTTCGAGTTATTCAGAATACTTTGTATGTCCTGTACATAATTGTTTCTTTCCAAGAACCTTATTGAATTTTTTGGATATTTTCTGTTGTTGTTTATCAATTTTAAGGTAAATTGTATGCACTTGAAAAAGAGCACTTTTGCTCGAAACGCGTTGTGCGAAATAAAGCCTTTTCACCTCATTTGGGCAAGCGCGGTATTTTCCTTCATCTTCCGCAAGGAGGACGGTCCATCTTTTCTTCTACTATCTTGACGTCTTGTGGCGTTTCCTCCAGCAGCTGCCTACACCGAATTGTTGCACCTTTGTTCTACACACCTTAGGGTTGTTGTGTCCCACACAACCCAGTCAGGTGAGCGGCCATTTCTCTGCTTACCTTGTCCTATCCCTGTTATTACTACACATTGGTCGGCTCGGTGCCTCTTTTTGTTGTCTTTGGATTTAAAGTGGAGGCAGAAACTGTAAGGCATCTAGCATTCAAAAAGCCTATAGGGCAATCCCACTAGAATTTACTGTCCTTTCCCCCCTTACATTTATTTTAAGAGACACCGGAAAATGCCCGATACAAGACCCTGATTTAATTTCCTGTTTTTCATAAATTAAAGGGAACCAATTGCAAACCCAAGCAGTTTGTAGGATTAATTTTGCACTTTGCCACTAGATGGTGCTGTAGACACTAGAATTCACACTGATGTTAATGATTTCATCAACATGAGGCCAAGCCAAGCTACAGATAGTTGTGCTCTTTAATCTATGCTGGTAGATTATTACAGATTGGAAGACTTGGTCAGGACACATTAATTGTAATTAAAACCAATGGCACCACAGATCTATTTTATTTAGACTAAAGACTGACACATTGTAGCAATCTAGCAGTGAGAGTTTTTTGCAGCTACTAAAGATGTGTTGAGATCACATCCCATTGCTTAGACTGTATACAGTTGTATCTAGTAACTCTCCCCATTCAGGACACATTTCATTAAGATGACTGTGTATGCATATAGGGGTCGAGAATGGGATCCACTTTGCAGGAACTGTAAAATGCCATCGTTTTTGCTGTGATGTTTTCTCCATGTGGGGCTGAGGCCATAAACACAAGTTGGCAGCAAGTTTAATAGGATTGTTGGAGGATTATATGCTGGGACCTGGCAATGGTGGTATCCGGCCGGAGTTCTTCCCAGATAAGGTAATACAGTAGTACTTAGAGGCAGAGTATGAGCCTTTCTGTCTCTTCCTAAAACTTTATTACCATGTAGAATCGCCGCTTTGTGTGCAGGACATTACCATGCTGTCTCCTCTGTATCACTGCAGGGTTATAGAGAGAACAGGGATGGAGTTGTGGAAAGAGTGCCAAGTATCTACCACCCTAGCTGGAATACACAATATAGCAGGAGGGCAGAAAATTACTCATGTAGGTCATAGCCATCCCCAGTATCTATCAGTATTTCTATACCAAAAATGTCCACCGAACTCCAAAGGTCATGCTAAAATATAGAATTATCAAAAATATCATGTGATCATGCTGCTGGTCATATGAGCAGATCTCCAATGGGCATGCAGAGCCCGCACCAGCACTGTAAGGGCTAGTTCACACGTGAACTGCCCGCGCGGGTTTTGACACAGAGAGACGCGGTGAGCCGCGTCTCTCTCTTGTCAAAACCCGCCCGCCGCGACCATCGCTGTCGCGGCTTAACCCCCCCGCTGTCGGCTCAAATGAATGAGCCGACATAGGAGGGAGCTGCCGGGGGCGGAAGCCGCGCGACTGAGACAGCGCGGCTTCCGCCTGAAGAAAAGACATGTCCTTTCTTTTCTCCGCTAGCAGCAGCTCGCCGCTAGCGGAGAACAGAAGCCCGGCGGTCTCCATAGACCACCATTATAAGGGGAGGTTTTGGACGCGAAATCCGCTGTCAAAAACCTCCCCTTATACTCACGTGTGAACTAGCCCTTAGACCCGCACATGCCCAGATCACAGTCGGAATAGTCATACAGTATCTAGATTGCGATGTATCAGTTTGCCCTCAGCTTTAGCCCAATACAAACCAAAATGATAACTATTTATTACTCATTTAACTGCGCCATAGACAATAATCATCACCAAAAGGACATTACAAAAATCTTATATAAAGCTGGATAGACTTACAGATGTTAGTTTATAATGTAAAAAAGAAGATAGTTAAGTCATATCTAGAAAGTAACTATCATAGAATATTAACAAAGGGTCTGTACTCATCTCAATTTCTACTTGCGTTGTTTTAATCTCTGTATGCGATCCCCACTCCGTTGTAAGGAGGGAATATGCTCCAATACTTGTAATTTTAACTGGAACTGGGATTTCCAACTTGTGTTTCCAAATGCAGTCTCACACATGTTGGGTAGTCTCTCCATTTTAAAAGATATACCATAAAGAATGCAAGACATGTAAAATAACCCTTTATGAAATATGAACCCCAAAATGTGAATGATATACCTGGTCATACCTGAATACATTGGAACACGTTTGATTCCAAGGAGTCAGCAAAAGTTTCTGATGGGGAACTTTACTCATAGGACCAATATCTGCGTGTACTAGTTTGTCGCTGATATTTGAACATCTCTAGAAGCACAACAAAGAGGGATTTTGGAACTCTCGGACCATAAGGTAGGAATGTCCCAATACTGTTCAATGTTTCTGATGGATTCTTGGTAGTATTGGATGGTAAGTATTGACACGTGCTAATCTATGGGAATTCTCAGGTCTGGATTCAGTTGTGTAGAGGTATAACCGCTTTGAATACATTTTTCAAACATCTCACTAGCTCCTAAAGCTAGAATCTGTGGATCTGAAACTATCTTCTTTACCCTACACAGCTGAGATCTAGGCAATTAATTTTTAATGGACCAGGGATGACCACTAGTAAAATGTAGCAATCCTTTCCGATCTCTAGTTTTTTTTTGTATAGTTCAAAAGTCAGATGACCCAATTCATCCAACTTGTTCAGTGTGTCTAAAAAACTCACCTCTGAATGGTCATTGTGTAGGGTTAAGGACAGTTCTGCTGTGATGATATTAAGGAAATCATATAGTGTCTCAGTGCCCCGCTATATGCAAAACATATCATCAATGTACCTAAACCATTTGATGACCTCGTCAACATACAGTTGGTGTGTGTACACATGACTTTGTTCAAGATCTGTGATAAAGGAGTTTGCGTATGGGGGACCATGTTAGACCCCATTGTGGTCCCCCATTGCTGGACATAGAAATGGTCCCCAAACAAAAAATAATTCTCTTCCACTATAATTTAAAGAGGAACAAGATTCCAACAATTTTGCAGTAGCCCTTATTCCTTTCTAGTGATCAATACAAGTATATAGGCTGGTTACGAATAAACTAAGAATACAATATGGGGTAATAGTGAGATTTCTCCCAACTTGGATAAGAAGTCTGCTGTGACTAATAAGAAGGATCCGGAACTCTGAATCAAAGAGGATAAAACTTTACCTAGATAAATTAGCCATATTTTTATGTGTTCCCGATCCTACCTGCAATTAAAAAAAAATTGGATGATAGGCACTTTATGATAGGTTGACTTAGCAGACAATTGTCCATGAACTTCTTAAAAATAGGCATTCTTATCCATGATCATTATTTCTGATCATGATCAGTAGATTTCATTCTGGCACACAGACGTGCCACAGCTTCTTTACTTTATTACACATTAGGCTATGTAGAGGGGAGAGGGAAAATATACACCAATAACTGAAGGTGCTACACTGTGACTCATGGAGCATTTTCAATACCTCTCTGTCCCAGATAAGAGGCTACCAGTGCACAGAATGAGGCAATGAATTAATTCCTGCTTCATTCTCCATAGAGTTCTGTGTGTGAGCTAGGTAGGGATACGATTCTACGTAAACAGACTAATAAGTGGAGAAGGAAACATTTCTTTAATAAGACATATAACAAAGATTCTTATAACCACATTCAAAGATTCAGTATAAATTATTTATCATTTATCTATTAAAATCTCTGTGTTTTCTATATTACGAAGTCAAGGAGGCGGTCCTACCGGTGATTGTCAGCTATGTCTCTATGTATAGTCATATAGGGGAGGCTATCAATCACTGTTAGGACCGCCTCCTTGACTAATCATTTCAATGGATCAATGACAGGTGGTATTGAATCTCTTTCCCCAAACTGATATAGCAATCTGCTCAGCTCCCCCTGCTCTATAACATGCTGTGTGCAGACTGGACAGCATTTCCAATATGACCGGATCCCTTTAATAGCCTATCATGACCTGTATAAATAACAGACATAATAGGCTAAGAAAACAATGAAATGCCTGTCTGAATAAGCTGACTCATACGGTACTCATACGGTAGTTGATCATGGAGATGGTGGCAGGACACAAGAATTAGAATGTCTTCCTTAGGCCTGGGAATCTGCACAATTCCAGGCGTGACTACTGACATTAATGTTTTGCGTCTGTCTGTCCTTATCGCCATCTGAGACACAATGAGCAGTGAATCATCCCCATCACCCGCTAATACAACCAGCGCTCTCACATTATAGCAAGGAGATGGCAGTCACTTCCTGCTCAGTGACACACTTCCTGTGCTTTCCTTAAAGGTTACTTGCCTTGTCAAATAATACAAGACATCTTCCAGTGTGTATTTTATTTCCTTATATGCTCAGCTGACTAGTAGAAACTATATTTAGACCAGATTTTATTTCCTTCAGGATTTCACAGTTTGTACTTTTTAGTAAGATGTGAGTTGTGGATTATTCATTGGTCCAAAGACTAGAGAGACTAGAAGAAATAATCTTATGTGCAGAGCTCAAAGGACAGATTTCGGCTGCCAGGAAGACCCTGCCAGATCTGCTGATATAAGCAGGAAAAAGGTGCTTCCTACAAAACTGCTGACTGCTGGGGCAGTAAAACATGACAAGGAGGAGGAGTGGTAACAACAATGATAGGAACATGAAAAGTAACTCAGGGAAGTCCACGGCTATAAGGGAATCATCCTGTGTCTGCCCACATGTTCAATTACTAAGATACCCGGCCAGTTTCATGTGTATAGAACTACACTATATGGCATGAAGTATGTGACAGCTGACCATCACCATCACATGGCCATCTAAGTCTGAAATCATGTGTTTTATAATACAGACAGGGCCCAAGGTCTACCCAAAGCGTCCAAGTGTAATTTAGCCCTATACAATTAGCAATAAGTATGCGCTCCTACATTGATGTGTGCTGACCCCTGACACAGATGTATGCAGGATCTGTTCAAGGACCTTAAACTTCAAAGGTCCTCAAGTGTCTGTAGGTGAGCAGAGAGAAGATTGGAAATATGTAAAGGTAGGTGTTTGTGCGTCTGTGAAAGTCTAAGTCTCCAGGGATTCTGTTTTTCCATTTTGCTTGAAAAATGCAAAGACAAAAGTTCTGCAAATATAGTCTATGGGGTCTTCAGGTTTCCACATGCGATTGCTTTCTACGTGGATTGGGTTTCCGGTTTTTCAGGTCCCCAATCAGACTTAAAGGTATTTAAAACAGATCTGTGCAATGTGAATAGCAAAGGGGTGATTGCACTTGCAAAAGCACCACAGTCCGTTCATATGGTTAATGACCATGGGTGTTAGACTCCCGTTGATCTCTTAGATCTCTAAGACTGTTAGGACCGTACACCAAAACATGCAGCTCTCAGCATTGTTTCCATGGTGGGCAATGCTCACTCACCTTATTGTTGAGGGTTGTGGATACTATGGGCTATACTAATATTGACAATTCCAGGAGCCATGCTGCTCGATTGCCATCCATAGTGTAGAGGCAGGTTTAGGTAGTGCAGTGGTGTGGATCGTATGGCGGGTGAGCAGCATGGAATTGATATTAACTGAAGCCGCGCTTTGCTGGTACAGCTGATCTCCAGGGTATCTGGGGGTGGGCTCCTAGAAATTATTCCAATTTTGGGGCTTAAACATCCCAGTCCGACACTACCTTAGGTGTTTCCATATTATCATTTTTAGGTTTGTTGTTCTGATCTATCAGAGGAACAAAACAAGAGACATAAAAAAGTCAGATGGACAGATAAAAACTGAACACATTGCATCCATCTTCATTGATCTCAATGATAAAGAAAAACCGGAAACACTTCTGCTGACTTTCTGTTTTGTATTTTACTTTCACAAGTGTCAAATGTTTTTAATAAATTTAGACTGTTGAGGGGCCACAATGTTCATACAGTCCATTGTAGTTTTAATCTGCCCTGGTACTTGTAGCTTAAGGTAACTGAAGTGTTTTACCCAATATATTGGTTTATCTGGTTGCCTATTCTACAGACCACCTTTCAGGTCAGACTCATGCCTCAGTCCCTGCTCTCGGCCATATATATTCTCTTCTCTCCCTCTCTTTGCATATTCCTTTCAGTTGCTGAGCCCTGATAGGAGCTATAACAGTGTTTGATCAGGTCTCTATTATCTCTGGATGTAAATGCAGAGATAATTGTACAATTTACAACGAGCACCAGCATGCTGCTGGACTGAGCTTAGAACCAGGGAATGGAGGGGCGAATAGACAGGTGGGAAGCTAAAATCCTAAATTGGGAAAACTCCTTTAAGATGAAGTTGGGCCCTCTTTTGCATCTACGACAACCCCATTTCTTCTGTGGAGGCTGTCCACCAGATTTTGGAGTATGTCTGGAAATTTGTGTCCATTCAGTCAGATAATACTTGTAATCTGTGATTCAGTTTCCACCAGTGATGTCATTGGGGTTGAGGTCAGGGCTCTGTGTAGTTACTCGCATTCCCCGACACCAACATTTTTCAAACCATGCCTTTATGTATCTTGCTTTGTGCACTGCTAAAATAAGAAAGGACATTCCCGAAACTGTTTCCACAAAGTTGATAGAATATAATTGTACGACACAGTTTTGTATATAGCTGTAGCATTATATTACCCTACCTTGGAAATAAGGGGCCTGGGTCACATCCTTAAAAACAACACATTATCCCTCCTCCTGCAAATTATACAGTAGACAGTATATTCTGTTACGTAATGTAGTCTGGAAATAGGACTAACCAAGATCTGTCTTTGAAACTACCAAACAGAGATGTGCAGTTCATCACGCCACAGAATATATCTCCGCTGAGTCCTCTGGTGGAGTGCTTAGGTTTGTGTGCAGTCATTCCATCCTCGGAAACCCATGTTCTGAAGATGCTAATGTACAGTTCTTGTGGAGACAGGTTGGAAGTCTGCAGTGAATGATGTAAAAGAAGACATACACTTCAGTACTCGGTGGCCTGTTCTGTGAGTTTGTTTGGGTGACACACAAAGCCATATTGCTTGACCAAATAAATACATTTACATTGCTTTGGCCAGGTATAGATTCAGGGCACATGTGATCTTCTATCCAGTTTACCAGTAGTACTAAAATCTGTAAGTTACCAGAATAAATCACTGGCAGAGTTTATAATCATAGCAAAGTTTGTGAAGCACCTTTGGCTCTATTCATATTAACCGGACACCAATCTGTCCTGTATGAGTTTGACCTTAGTATTGGACAGAAGTCAGTTCTAAACTTCATGTTTGCATCAGAAACAAGATTCTGATTAAAGGGGTTGTACAGGATTAGAAAAGATGGCTGTTTTTTCTTCTCAGGACGTGATCTCATGGCCATTGGTCAAATAGCAATAGTACGGCTCAGTTCCATGTAAAATGAATGGGACTGAGCTGCAGCATGATCATGTGACCAAGAGGTGGGATGTCACTTCCTGAGAAGAAGAAATCAGTCATGTTTTCTGACCCCTTTAAAGAGCCCTTAGCAAAACCCTATTAGGGCTAGTTCACACGGGGCTAAAGGGGCGGATTTTGACAGCGGAATCCACGTCATAATCCGCCCCTATACAATGGTGGTCTATGGAGACCACTAGCGTTCTTTTTTCCACTATCGGCAACTGCCGATAGCGGGGAAAAAGAAGCGAGTTGCTCTTTCTTCAGGCGGATTCCGCGGCTCCCTGGCCAGCGTCGGCCCATTCATTTTAGCCTACTCCAGGGTGGGGGAAGCCACGACCGTGACACCATGGCAGACGGGTTTTGACCATATTTTGACTTGGCTCCCCGAGTCAAAATATGGTCAAAATCCGCCCCCGTGTGAACGAGCCCTTGCCGGGTAAAATGTGGTCCTAGAAACAGTTGTTTCTAATACATTGGCCTGATGCAGGATGAGTTCACACATGCAAACTTTGAAGACAAAACCAAGCGTGGATCATAAAAGGAACACAAGTACAGAGAACAGACACTAATTCTCTCTTTTTTCAATCCACTCTTGGTTTCATCTTCAAGAAATGCATCTAAAAACCTAAATTTGTGAACCCTCACCGCATATGCAAAGAACACCTGACAATTTAGCAAACCCTCGATTCTCAGAGGAAGGCGTTATATCACAAACGTTTTTTCAGCAAATGCAAAAAAAGTAATGCAACTGAAAGGAGGCTAGTCTGTGGAAAACATTAAAGGGGTTGTCCACTTTCAGACCAATACTGAGAGACAAATGTTATTGTTTGTATCATAAAAAGTTGTACAATTTTCCAATATACTTTCTATATCAATTCCTCACAGTTATCTAGATCTCTGCTTGCTGTCATTAATTCTGCTTATTTCCAGCAGATATAAATTAGTCCATAGTCATGTGATATACAATTCATGGTCCTGTGATATACAGACAATGGGCATGTGATGTGCGGTCTCTGGTCATGTGGTATACAGTCCATGGTCATGTTGTCAAGTCTGAGAACATGAATCAAGTTTCATATACTTTATATGTATGATGTGTTTTGGAAATACTAATTTTTCCTTAATGAGGTTGCATGGATCTGAGACAAAGGATCTTGAAGCCCAGATGGAGCTTGTTTCTTTACCATGCCTCATGTGGCAGGTTACAGCAAGGAGGTGTCTGGCTGGACATTGAAGTTTGGAACCAATAGAAGCTGGACAACTCAGGAATGCCAAGGGGGCAGTGACCCCTCCTTTCTTTGTCTCTAAAGTGTGTGTACTTTCAATAAAGAGCCAGTAATGCTGAGGTGGGCGAAGAGCATGGCTGGTTTGATACGGAACTCTGTGTCTGTCTCATTATTAGCGATCTGTGCACAAACATGCTCATTTAATTTGGACTGACTGATTGACCCACGATATAGTCAATTCGACTCTGACAATGTGATATACAGTTCATGGTCCTGTCATATACAGGCAATGGGCATGTGATATGCGGTCCATGGTCATGTGTTATACAGTCCATGGTCATGTGATATACGATCCATGGTCCTGTGATATACAGTCAATGGGCATGTGATATACAGTCCATGGTCATGTGATACACAGTCAATGGTCATGTGATATACAGTCATTGGGCATGTGATATACGGTCCATGGTCATGTGATATACAATTCATGGTCCTGTGATATACAGACAATGGGCATGTGATATGCGGTCTCTGGTCATGTGGTATACAGTCCATGGTCATGTGATATACAGTTCATGGTCCTGTGATATACAGGCAATGGGCATGTGATATGTGGTCCCTGGTCATGTGGTATACAGTCCATGGTCATGTGATATGCAGTCCATGGTCATGTGATATACAGTCACTGGGCATGCGATATATGGTCCATAGTCATGTGATATATAAATAGTCCATGGTCCATGGTCATGTGATATACAGTCAATGGGCATGTGATATACGGTCCATGGTCATGTGAGATACAAATAGTCCATGGTCCATGGTCATGTGATATACAGTCAATGGGCATGTGATGATACAGAGGTGCACCACACGTTACTAGGCAGATGTCTGATTACTGTGTTGTGACTATAATGAGCTGTGAGTTAGCAGAAGGAATGGCAACAAGTAGATATCTAGAAATGTCCTGCTTTGTCTGGGCCTAGAATCCAAATCAAAGATATGCCCCTCCTTGAAATGCAAAGTATCTCTGCAATATCGAAAATGCTTTTGACCCTTGATTTGAAATTTCTGGTCGACCTCCTCCTTATTATTCTGCTAAACTTAGGGGCATACCGGTATGTATTATTGAAGAGGGACCCATGAAATAGCAGTGATTGTACACCCTGGGTGGTAGATTGATAATGGCTGTAAATTGCATCATACTCGCTGCCAGTAAATTGTGAACTCCATATATAGAGGAAAATTTACTCACCGAAATTTTCATTTCCCGTAGTCTGTAGGCAGCACAATTACACAAGGGATTTCATCCCCTAGGTACAACCAGAGAGACAGGTTAGTTAGCAATCGTGAATAATTAAACAATTAACAAGGACCCCTCCTATAAAGGTAAGGAAGTCGGCTGGCCCAATTGTGTTTTTTTTGAAGCAATAGACATTCAATAGGGAGGGTCGCTTGTGCTGCCTACGGACTACGGGAAATGAAGATTTCGGTGAGTAAATTTTCCTCTTTCCTGTACGTCCTACGGCAGCACAATTACACAAGGGATTTGAGAAGCAATGAGATAATAGGGAGGGATGCCGGCCGCCACTCTTTGCCTAATAAGGATCGCACTGCTGCTCGTGAATTGAGTCTGTAGAGTTTGATAAATGTGAATGAAGAGGATCCGGTTCCGCCATGTGCATTTGTTCTAGTGGAATCTGTCCCCCTTCTTCCCATGATGTGCACATGGGCCGAGCGGCATGAGCTCTGACTTTAGCGGAGATTGCAGATCACTCAGTTGGTAGCACATTTCAGCCGCAGCCCTGAACCATCTTGCCAGTGGGGCTTTTACTTGTCCTTTGCCCCCTTATTTGGGCCATAATGTTGCCAGTAAAATTTTGGCTTTCCTGAAGCTGTTGGATGTCTGCAACCAGACAGGAGTTCTCTTTAACATGTAAAGATGCCACTTTAGTTACTCCTCTCCCTAAGGTTTAGGGAAGACCTTGGCAAGGCAACTTCCGGGCTGATCTGCTTGAAAGAGGGACCTTAGGAAGGAACCCTGGGATGGCTCTCAAGAGAAGACAAACTCCTGGGAACTCCGATAGGACTCTTTGTAGTAGAGAGCCTGTAACACACTAATATGTCTGGTAGATATGATCGCGATTAAGAAGAAACTTTGAAGTTTAGACATTTATTGAGACTTCTTGAAGTGGCTCAAATGAAGATTCAGCGCATTAATGACCCTGCAGGTCCCTAAGAATACCTTTTTTTTTTTTCGGTGACAAAACAGACTTAACATTTGCAATGCTTTGAAGAAAGGTTCTTATGAGGTGGAGACTAACGAGTATATGAGCATATTCAAAATAGCACATATGAGTATACCAGACAATATGTGAGTATATCCACAATTGGATATATGAGAATATACAATGAAAAATGTCCGAGTATATATAATGGAAGATATGTGCATGTATCCACAATAGAATATATGTAAGTATATACAATGGGCGATATGCGAGTCCACACATCAGACTACATGTGAGTATAATCACCATACAGTATAGGACCATATCCACCAGAGTTCATGAGTATCTCTATAATCAAGTATATGCGAGTGCAACCATAAATAAAGCACGTGTGAGTATGTATACAACGGAGTTTATGTGAGTGTAAACATGCTAGAGTGTATCCACAACAAAGTATTTTTGAGTATATACACAGCAGAGTATGTGAGTATATACACAGTAGAGTATGTGAATGTATACACAGTGTATGTGAGTATATACACAATAGATTGTATGTGAGCATACACACAGTAGAGAATATGTGAATATATACACCATGGAGTGTATGTGAGCATACACACAGAAGAGTGTCTGTGAGTATATACACAGCAGAGTGTATGTGAATATATACACGATAAAGAACATGCTAATATATACACGGTAGAGTGTATTGAGTATACACACAACGGAGTGTATGTGAGTATATACATAGTAGAGTGTATGTGAGCATACACACAATGGAGTGCATGTGAGCACATACACAGCAGAGTATGTAAGTATATATCCAGAGTGTATGTGAGTATATACACACTGGAGTGTATGTGAGCATACACACAGTGGAGTTTATGTGCGTATATAAACAATAGAGTGTGTGAGTATATAGACAGTGGAGTGTATATACACCACAGAAGATATATTCTAGGATCCTGTGGATACAGATCTTATTTTATGCAAATGAGTATCACAGAGAAATCTGAAGGATTCTCCATCTGTGTCAGTACCCGGAGGATTTCTGCCCTCGGACTCGTCTTCTAAATCTCTGGTGAGATGAGCGAGCCGTATACATAGTGACCTGGCAACTGGAATCACTTACAAAGATGTATTGTAAACTCCTATGGAGGATATAGAAGGTTTCTACAAGACGGAATCTGTTTTGTTGTTTTGCTTGTTTTTGGTTTTTTTTAGCCAATGGAGTTAGTGATTCCCAGTCCGTCTCCTCCGCTGGCACTTGCCAGGCCCGGAGCGGACAATGGAGGCACTTACAGTCCACAATGGTCACTGACATTTCAGTGACAGGAAGATCTAGCTTAGGAACCAATTCCCAATCATGAGTGGAGAAGATATCCCGGCTGTAGGTTGTTTTACATCTAGATCCAGATACACAGGTTGTTTTTGTTTGTTTGTTTTTTGTTTTGTTTTGTTACTTTCTCGGCGTCTCCTGGTCACATTGTAGCCATTCCTGCAGGACTGGAGGACTCGGGTAAACCTTGCCCTTGGTTACATGACAATAATAGAGCTTCTTTCTCAGGCTCCATCCTACGCTGTTTTAACTCATTAGTGGGCCCAGTGGAAGCTGCTGCAGCACCTCATTAAATATAACATCAGTTCCTGCAGAATCTCCTGATAGACATGTCCGCTTTATGCAGTGCGGTAGATTTATCCCTAGTCTGACACTTTCCATTTACACTATGGTGCGCGGCTTTACCACATAATCTATGCAACAGAAACGTATGGCGAGGACCCCAGTGCAGATTTTCTTGTGCACAGCATACAGCGCTTACAGTGGTGTAAGGAGGCGTTCACATGTAGGGATTTGTGCCCCTAAACAGCGACAGACTTTGTCCAGACTCTGCCTCTATTGTTTCCAATGGAAGGTGCAGGTTGTGGGAGGACCCTGGAAGGAGAAACCGCTAACTCCTGTAAGTCCTGTAAGACTCCTTATGGATAAGGCCCCAATAGTGGAGGAAAGACCGCAGCAGAATCAGTGTCTGTCAGACATTCAGCCGCAGGAGCAGAAGGCTGGACAATGAAGAGGAGCAGTGTGAATGGCTCCTAACTGGGCACAGCATAAAACATTATCCGGATATGTCTCTACCAGCCCTGACCTGCGCCTTGTCTGCGGCATGCTGCAAATTTGTGCAGTGTAGGGTTTGGGGAGGGCCCTGGCGCAGAAGATAATCAGCCACTTTATGAAGGGATTATTATGGAATATATATCTGACTATACTTGTCATTATAGCGGACACTGCACGCCGCCATCCAGGGCTCCACCGAAACTTCAGCACATCTGCAACAGTAAATCCACTGGCTGTCACCCAGCTCTCCAGGAAACAGATTCAATGGTCTGACCACAGAACATGTCCGATCTCTAAGACAGGGATAGGAAAAATTGACCGTAACACAATCTGCTTTAGGTGGGACACGGCTGCATAGGCGCGGTATTCTATGAGCCGGAGCCTGATATGCAACCATAGATCATGAGGGGCTCTTTACTTGTTTCCCAAACTTAAGGGATCAACACCAGACCCTTCATTAGGGATGTAGAGGGAACGCTCTGCAGCAATGCATCCTCTACCGCTCTGCACCGCTCCAGAACTGCCATACCTGGCAAATAACAAGGCACATTGTATGTAAGAAACCTAACCATAGGGCCCATAGGCTGCTGCGCTAGCAAAGGTATTGACAACGGGACTACCTGCCCAGCAGGAGAGGGGGAAATAAAACCAGTCATGGCAATATATTTATTGTTTGTTATTTGTTTTGGTTTTGTTTTCTTTTGCAGACTCTCCGCCTCTCATATGAAGTGCTTGATGGGCCCGGGGCAGCTGCACCATTTGCCATGTGATTACAGTAACCTGGTTACACCTCTTTAGCAAAATTCCCTGAGTTTTAAACTGCGTTAAGTAAAAAAATTCCCATTGTCCTTGAACACAAAACTCCTGGGTCATCTGAATTTAGGATTTAATCCCTCAAGATTGTAAGAGCTGGCGGAGCTTGGTACTGGTCACTGGGTGAGGGAGACCTCCTGAACCCTTAGTAAGCTGCTGTATACCCCTCCATACATGCTGTAGTGCCCTCTCCTGGAGAGGAGGCCACAGATGAGGAACAATTCACACAGGTGTCTGCGACCAGGTCCTCAGGTAGGGGCTGCGGCCTCTACTGCCCCCTGTGTCTGGACTTACAGGTCCTCTTACTGCTCCCGCAGACATCTAAACAGAACACAAACAGTTAGCAGAGCTTCAGCATGCGGAGAGTTAATAGTGCACAGAGCTGGACCCAGCCGGGCAAACAACATGGAGCAGCTTAGCACATACAGCCATACTTACACAGTAAGCAGAGGGCAGAGCAGGAGGCGAGTGCAGCATGTGAGGAGTCACAGTGTGTACTGGAACCAATGCAGAGCTAAACACAGCAGGGCAAACAACATGGAGCAGCTCAGACCATACAGCCATACTCACCACAGTAAGCCAAGGGCTGAGCAGGAGGTGATCACCATACTGCCGGCTACTGGCATGTGAAGGGTTACAGGGTATAATAAAACCAGTGCAGAACTGAACACCAGGATAGACAAACCCGAGCTGCTCAGAACATTCAGCCTTACTTACCTCAGCAAGCAGAGGGCTGAGCAGGAGGCAAAGTGCGCCATGTTGCCGGATACTGGCTCCATTCCTTATGGTGGCTGCAGCGTTGATGCCAGTCCTGGAACAACATGCCTCATTTCTCGAGGAGCGCACGCGCCATTTTCAGTGCGCCATTTGTAGTGGATTGCTGGGCTAGGCGCGCATACTTCAGGGAGAACCTGAAGCGCCTCCATGTGCTACCATCCATGTTTAGTGGGGAATTCCTGACCATGTAATTCCACCCACATGTGAACCAAGGCAAGTCCAAATAGAAACGATCGGCATCATCTTGGAACACCTTCGGAACTGAGGGACAGGGACCCAGCCCTGTATACAGCCCGGAAAAGCCCAGCAACTGCCGAAAAGTCCTCAACACATCCTGTCTCTTCCGGCACCTAGAGAGAAAAAAGAACACAATTGGGCCAGCCGACTTCCTTACCTTTATAGGAGGGGTCCTTGTTAATTGTTTAATTATTCACGATTGCTAACTAACCTGTCTCTCTGGTTGTACCTAGGGGATGAAATCCCTTGTGTAATTGTGCTGCCGTAGGACGTACGGGAAATATATATATATATATATATATATATATATATATATATATATATTTAAAAAAAAAAAATAGATTGTGAGCCCCATATAGGGATCACAACATTTTTTATTTTTTTTCCTATCAGTATGTCTTTGTAGAATGGAAGGAAATCCACACAAACTCGGGGAGAACATACAAACTCCTTGCAGATGTTGTTCCTGGCGGAATTCGAACCCAGGACCACAGCGCTAACCACCGAGCCACCGTGTTGCCCCAATGAACTCCATATTTGAAATGAAATATATGGTAAAGAATAAAAAATACTTGCAATAGAGGCAAAAGGTATAAAAATGAATTCACTTGATATCTATGCAGATTTCCATGCCATTCAGGTAAACTAGAATATTATATTTCTTTCTGCATAATAATTTCTTTTTTCTAATTAATATGTCCAAAAGGTTGTGTATTCATGAGCATGTGAAAATGAATTTACAATTTGCATTCTTCTTGAAACTGGATATAACTTCATAACCTTGTCAGTACTTGTATTATCCATAGTATAACAATTCTGGGCATTTTTCTTAAAATAATTCCTGTGTAAATCCTCCTGGAAATGTATAAACTGACAACTGGGTATTACCCGTAACTACGCAGACTGAAACTGTCCAATCAGTGTTCACATTGTAGTGACACGCAAACAGACAAAGAGATTGGTAACAGCCAGTTGTCAATTTATTTATAGAATTAATACAGATTCTAAAAAAAAATGCAGCGGGATGGCTGTTTCGAAGGGATGCACAAGATTAACATGTCAGAAGACCCTCTGGTGTGCCTAAATGTGCTCAGTTACACGTAACCCAAATATCTACTGTATACATGTTGAAGTATTTTGGCATTTCCATTTTATTGCACTCCAGATCCTGTGTCACTGTTCCCCCTCCCACTAGATGGATTCAATAGCAGGAATTCTGCACCCCCTCAGTTACTTCCTCAG
Organism: Leptodactylus fuscus; assembly: GCF_031893055.1. Taxonomy (NCBI): domain Eukaryota; kingdom Metazoa; phylum Chordata; class Amphibia; order Anura; family Leptodactylidae; genus Leptodactylus; species Leptodactylus fuscus. The sequence goes on from NC_134266.1 coordinate 67,123,520, forward strand.
GAAAAAAAAAATCAAGAAGGAACTTGATCCCAATGAGAGGGCATTCACACTGGGATGGATGCATGAGGGAAAAGCCCATTCAGCTTGTGCCTATGATGGAGGTATTCCATAGCAGCTCCTGGCTTATCTTCCAGCCTCTCTAGGATCTCGTTCTCCCGGCTTCTCACCTTTATACATGTAGCAGAGAAAATGTCCACACTGAGACTGATGCTGATATTTTGGACCTGGCTTCACAAAGTGAACTCTCAAGACCTGGATCCTGCTGGAAAAAATGTCTGTAAATCCGACAGGTAAATGATCATCAGCTACTATGTGCAATTGTCCATCTTCTGTATAATGTTCATGTTCAAGGTTATAAGGCTGAACTAATAGTACTAAGAGGAGAATGCGGGGAAACATCTTAAGGTGATAATCTATGATGTACAAATAGATATGATGTATAGAATAAGAATCTGCTACCCTGGCTCGTTATAATATTACATTGGAATCAAGATCAAGGAAAGAACGTCAGCTGAAGAGTATGGTATATTATATTACAATATTATTTATGACTTCTTATGTGAAAATACTGTATATTTGCAAATTAAAGTAAATTGCTTGTATAGATCAATAACTACAGCTAATAAAGCTCAAGTCCTTCCTATAGTTTCTTCTAAAGGAAGGATGAATAAGGAGATATTTAGATTCCTATATTAACATGCCACATCCATAGGTGCACCTTTCCTAAATGGAGGATTGAAATGAGGCATTGTTGTTTTGTGTTACATGAGACGTACAGTATTACCTGGCTCAGAGATACATATGGTATAGTAATAGTAAATTAAAGGGATTTGCCAATAACAATACTTATATTCTACCTACACAAAAGGAAATAAGTGGTCACTGGGGTCTGATCACCGAGCCCCTCAGCGAACACAAGAACTGGGACCCCTGAACAATAGTGTATATGTATGATCACTGTTCCATTCCCTTCTATGAGACTGATGAAGATACTGAGTACAGCGCCATGTGATCCCCAATGAAGTGGATGGAGTAGTGGTCACATATGCACACTATAGCTCCTTTCACACAGAGACCCCCACTCTTCTCACTACTAGTTGAATTGATGATTTAGTTTACAGAAGCCAATATTTTTCATCTATTTTGATTATTTTCACATATATGTGTTACCATTTTGATGTTTGTTTTTGTCACTGACTAATAGACTTTAATGAGCACCCAATGGACCAAAACAGAGAATGTCTCCAATGTTCTGGAACATGAATACTTGCATTGAAACCAATGGGGAAAATTTATACCTTGTACACCAGTTTTGCAAAAAAAAAAAATAGACATTTTGGGGTTTTTGCACCATCCTCACCACTTCCCTGAAAGTGGGGTATGGTGAGGGTGGGCAGAGGGTGCCATGTCTACTATCATTTATGATATAAATCTGGTGTAAATGATGTAAGAAATGTATGCCAGCTATGAGCTATTAACATCTAGACACAGCTTGGCAGAGACTGCGCCTTGTGGGGTTATGAAGAAGGGCATTGATATTAATAAATCTACCTGTAGTATTTGTCCGTATTATTCCGTCCATAAAAATATGGAGGGAACACGTATGTAAGAAAGAAACAACATCATAATTTGACAAGGTGGTAACTGGAGGCCATTTTGGTTCTCAGCAATTGATGATAATACTGGGAGAAGAGAAATGACCATAGCAACCAATCACAACGCAGCTTTCATTTCAGACACTGCCCTTAGAAAACGAAACCTATGATTGGTAGCTCAGGGCAACAAAGACAGATTCTTTGTCAGACAGTTTTACAAATCCAAGAATTGTTTTTATTCCACATGATGAAATATTTCTCTTGGTCTTCGATTTCTAAGATGATAATTCGATATGTCACCTGTCTCCTTTGCAAAGATGGCTGCCACGACAACAAAAAAACAAATACCAATATCTCTCAAAAATGGAAAAAAAACTTCAAACAAAATGCTGAAATTTGACAACTGTTTCAAACTTAGAAGTAGTAACATAAGGCCAGTCTTATATTACTTATTATGTAGATGTAGTTTTGGTAAAATATTATTTTTAGGTAGAGGCGTTCTTCCATCTTCTTTGTCATTTCTGTACCGCACACAGTTACTATAGTATGTTGTATATATTTGTTCTTACATCCTGTTTGTGCTCAATGACACTTCCTTTTTAACAATAGGGAAATGCATTTCAAGACTTTCTCAGATTTCAGAGACTGCTCAATATACAAAGTAAGACAGCAGTGAAACGAACACTTAGAACCATAGACGTATGGTTATGTAAAACATTAGTCATGAGACACAATTCCAGATTTCCCTCAATGTACAGCAGTCGCCCTGAAGGGTAGTCAACATCTGTTTGCAGGCTACCACTTACATAACATCTAAATAGCTGGAAATGTCAATGGTTGGTGTTGCTATAGACTTGGACTGCTCAAACCTTTTGTAATGGGGCCCTACTGAGCAGAACACAGTGACTCCTGGTCCTCCACATTGGTTGTAGCCCATAGCAAGTAGGGTTGAGCGATTGGGATCGGAAAAGATCAGATTCCAATTAGCGATCGAGCAAATTTCACGATTGGGATCGGTTGGAGAATGATCGGAAATCGTATTTTGAAATCTCAAGATCAGTTCAACCCTAAAAGTGACTTTTCTCATAGAGAAGCATTGACTAGGGTTGAGCGATCGGGATCGGAAAAGATCGGATTCCGATCGGCGATCGCACAAATTTCACGATCGGGATCGGCTGGAAAATGATCGGAAATTGGATTTTAAACTCAATCCTGAAATCTCAAGATCGGATCAACCCCAATAGCAAGATTAAAGGTGAATTTGGAAGTTTGTCTTTTGAACACAGTATAACATTAGAGCGTACCCCTTTTATAACAACTTTTCATAGATGAATAGTACAAGCGAATACAATACACGTTGCTATAAATTTTATTAAAAACATGTTTTGTTCTCCATTGATCAGGCTGAGTTGTTTCTAACATAAAAGTCTATGGAGATAGGGGGAGGAGGCTACAGGAAAAAATGTAAGTTAACTCTTTTGACTGCTAAATCTAGTTAGTTAACCCCTTAGCGACCCTTGACGTAACTGTACGTCATGGGTCGCATGGGGATGTATAGAGCGAGCTCACACGCTGAGCTCGCTCCATACACGGCAGATGCCGGCTGTATAATACAGCCAGGACCTGCCAATAACAGCAGCGGTCGGTGCCCGAGCCGATCACTGCTGTTAACCCTTTACACACTGCGGTCAAACGCGACCGCAGCGTGTAAACAGCGCAGGCGGCATGGGCGCCGCCATGTTTCCCCGATCGCCGCCCTCCTGAACGTCACATGAGGGCGGTGATCGGTTGCTATGACAGCCGGAAGCCTATTGAAGGCTTCCAGGCTTGTCTCTGCACTAGATCTATTAGACGATGCCAGAGGCATCGTCTAATAGAAGTGCTGGGATTCTGCTATTCACTGCAGTACTGTAGTATTGCAGTGAATAGTATGAGCGATCAGACCCCCTAGGTTTCAAGGTACCTAAGGGGTCTGATCATAAATGTAACAGAAGAAAAAAAAAAGTTTTTAAAAGTATTAAAAAAATAAAAAAAATATAAAAGTTCAAATCACCCCCCTTTCCCTAGATTAGCTATAAAAGTAATTAAAGAACATTAAACATAAACATATTAGGTATCCCCGCGCTCCAAAATGCCCGAACTATTAGAATATTAAAACATTTATCCCGTACTGCGAACGGCGTAGCGGCAAAAAAAATAAAAACAGCCAAAAAGCGTTTTTTTCAACACTTTGCCTCCTATAAAAAATTGAATAAAAAGTGATCAAACCATCAGATCTTTCCCCAAATGGTATCAATAGAAACGTCATCTTGTCCCGCATAAAAAGACACCACAACCAGCTCCATACATGGAAATATGAAAAAGTTACAGGTGTTAGAACATGATGACACAAAATTTTTTTTCTATTTTGCAAAGTTTATCATTTTTTTAAAAGTATCAAAACATTTCAAATACTATATAAATTTGGTATCACCGCGTTCGTACTGACACGTAGAACACAGGTAACATGTCATTTGTACCAAACAGTGAACGCTGTAAAAATTAAACCCATAAGAAAATGGCGCAAATGCATTTTTTCTCCAATTGCACCTCATTCTGAATTTTTTTCCAGCTTCCCAGTACATTGCACAGCATATTGAATGATGCCATTACAAAGTACAATTTGTCCCGCAAACAATAAGCCATCATGTGACTCTGTGAACTGAAAAATTAAAAAGTTATGGCTCTTGAAATGTGAGGAGGGAAAAACGAAAATGCGAAACCAAAAAATGGCCTGGTCCTTAAGGGGTTAATGCTCTACCACAGTACAAGATGAGGCAATAAATCAATTACTAGTGGCAGCCGTCTCCCCCTTCCCTCCTATAGATTTTGTGTGGGTCTAGCTATGGATAGAAGTGTTATTAGAGATAAGAGTTAGTGAAAGTAAGGAAGAAGGAACATAATAAGCCCAACAAGTGGAGAAGGAGACATTATTTTTTAATAATATATATCACAAGGTTTCTTATAGTCACCTGTACTATTCATTTATGAAATGTAGTTTATAATTGGAGGTATGCTTTAAAATTTATGCAAAAAACCCCTGCCGTCCAAACTGTGCTACACTGACAACTGTTGGGCACCTCACTAGTGATGTCCGTCTCACAATATGAAAAGGATTGTTAGGGCTCATTCACACGGAGTAAACGCTAGCTTATTCTGAACGTAAAACACGTTCAGAATCAGCGGCGTATAAAGCAGTTCCATTCATTTCTATGGGAGCCGGCATACGAGCGCTCCCCATAGAAATGAATGGGCTGCTTTTTTCACTACGAGCACTCCCATTGAAGTGAATGGGAAGTGCCTGCGTGTATGGCTAGCTCTGCTCATGCCGAGCCGTACAGGCGGGCACTTTCCATTCACTTCAATGGGAGTGCTCGTAGTGAAAAAGCAGCCCATTCATTTCTATGGAGAGCGCTCGTATGCTGGCTCCCATAGAAATGAATGGAACTGCTTTATACGCCGCTGATGCTGAACGTGTTTTACGTTCAGAATAAGCTGGCGTTTACGTAGTGTGAATGAGCCCTTACACTGTGTTCACATTTACGCTAATCTGTAAAGGACCAGACAACGGACACGTGGGCTTGCTTAAAGCGTAGCTAAACTTTTGAAAAACCAGCGTGGTTTTGGAAATCGCAGCATGTCAATTATATCTATAGAAACGCCGACTGCTTTCCCGTAGATATAATGGTAACAGAAAGTCCGCAAAGGAAAACTCGCGCTGTGAGAAGAACCACAATGTGTTCTTGCAACGGTTGTTCCCGCAGCGCTTTAGCGTGGCATTTCCGTTGGGGTCTGACATAAGGATCCCACACAGATCAGCAGCTCTAGTAGCCTCCTTGTACTGAAAGCTGCCAGTGGACAGAGAGCATGTATAGAGCTTCTCCTATTCAACTAAATGAGGCAGTGCCTCTATTCCATGGAACCCCCACTATACGAGAATGGAAGGGGCTGCTGCGCAGCTCCTATTTAAGTCCACTAGCAGCTTTCGGCATCTGGAGACTTCTAGAACAGCTGATCTGTGCAAGGTCCAGGTGTCGGAACTCGAAAGATCACATACTGTTGACCTGTATGATCAGTTAGGCTGGAGGCAATTTTGCTGTTGTGCACTATGTGCAACAAACATTTTGTCCCTCTTTCCATCCTTAGGGTGCATTCACACGGAGTAAAATGGAGTGTAATTTGGAGCGTTTACGGAGCGTATACGGAGCGTTTACGTAAACGCTCTGTATACGCTCCGTAAACGCTCCAAATTACACTCCATTTTACTCCGTGTGAATGCACCCTTAGAATGTCGGGAGGTATGTATTTGTATGTAGGTGATGGAGTGGTAGTGCTTTTTTTGCTACACTTTGTTATTTGACACACTGTGGCATCTGTGTGTTGCTGCTGGGAAGGTATTTTGTGTTGCACTGTGGTTTTTTTGTGTGTCACATCTGCGCCCGGGAGTCCGTTCTGCAGGTTTCCGTTTCCTGCACAAAACTGGTCAGGAGACAGAAACCTGCCGGAATCTTTTCAAACCCATTCATTTGAATGGGATTGAAAAGCGTCTGGCCGTGAGCGCTGGTAAGCGTTTTATGCCCCCCGTGGCTAAACTGTTTTTTTAAAACCGGACACAGAGTTGGACATGCAGTACTCTGTGTCCGGTTTAAAAAAAAACGGTTTCGCTGTGTAGAGCATAAAACGCTCACCGGTGCTCACGGCCGGACCCAATCTGACAGGTTTCCGTCTTCTGCATGCAGAAGACGGAAACCTGAGAACGGAGATTGAACGCTGGTGTGAACCCAGTCTAAGGAAAAATTTTGTGCAGCACTGTGACATTTGTTTGGTGCTTCCATTTTTTGTTTTCTTTATGATGCTATTTTGGGTGTCATTGTTGGTAGTAATATGGACATTGCACAGTGGTATGTTTGGCGTTGCTACTATAGTAATATGGCTTCTGCACAGGAGTAAATGTGATGAGGTTTTAGCATCACCTTGTATTGGCACAGTTTGAGAAGTCCTGTTCTAGAAAATAGCTCCTACCTAGTGAAGTTTCACATGTATTTGTCATCATATTTTGGGATGTAGTCACAATTAGTTTGTGAAATCTCACTTTTTTTTTTTTGTGCCTTTTGTGTCCCTAAACTTTCGGATGACATTTTTAAGCAGCCATGTGTGTCCATGAAGAGTAACACTGTTTTTGGCCATTATGTGACTTATAGAATACATTTTTTAGCAGTTTTCCCCATCTCTTAGTTTTGCCTTGAGCTATTAAGTGAAGACTAGCTCTTATGATGTTTCCCATAAACAATACATGGAGAAAACAGGGAATTCTTCTCCCTAACTTCTCTTTCAGTCAGACATCAGACCCTTATAGAACATTGTAGAGAGGTACTGAAAAAATACTGGTGTGAATAAAGTACTTGAGGTGAGCTAGACCATTTACTGTTAGCTGCAGAAGCCTCTCTTTGCCTGTTTCTGCTTCTCTCTTACTGGGCTCCACCTGCCCCAACTCTTCTCCTTAGCCCCCATGCTCTTGTGCTTTGTCATTCTGCTAACCTTATTTTTAACGGACTGCACAATAACCCATGATTTTCTTATGGCCCCTGTAAGCCAATGGCTGGTCAGGTAATGGAGAGGTGTACATTTCACCCAGACTACTAAGGTGGGTGAGATGAGAAAACTCCAGAAGGAATGTTTGTTCTTTGCAGACAGCTTTCATCTGCTGAGCATTTTGGTAAATGCTCAGTATTGGGCTGGATTTCTAGGAATGGCAGGTAGGTTGGTAGTGGGACCTGTCATTCCACCCCCCTCCAGTCCACACTTTGGGGATGTTCCGGTAGTGACTCAGCTGTTGAGAGTCTGCTCATCAAGGGAGCTTAAGAAGCCAGCTCCAGCAGAAGACTTTGGGCAGAGCTTGGCTGGAGAGCCAAAGAAAGAGGTCTTATTTTTGGAGCTGTGTCCTGAGTGATTCTACTGGCTTTTTCTTTCTTTTTTTTTATCCTAGGTGAGGTAACCTATTCTTATGTTTAGTTAGAGCCTAGCCGGGCAGGGATTTATTTTTGTATTGTTTTCCTTTTGTTGCTGCACTACCTTTTTGAGTGAAAATAAACTCTACCTTTGTTTTGGACTAAAAGAAACTGGACTTTTGTGTCTATGCCACCCCACCTAGCAACCCCAGACCCTGACAATTGGTGGAGGATGCAGGCATACAGCGGGTGCTAGGGGTAATGACACGTCCACTCTTTGCTGGAGAAATTTTTTTTTATGTCCTGGGTGAAGGCTGCTGCCGCTATACAGACCCAGACTATGGAGGAGATACTGAAGCATCTTGTACAGTCCAATGTGCAGCAACTACAAATGAATCGTTTGCTGATGGAGAAAATTGCGCTCCTTAAAGAGACTGTTGTCACTAGTCCGCAAAGACATGTGGAGCACAGAGATGGGAAGCGGGCTGTGCAAAGAGCTTTGCAAAAGAAGACCCAAGATGATGACGTGGAGGCCTTCCTGACTGTGTTTGAGAGAGTGGCCGAACGGGAAACTGCCAGCTGCTGACTGGGCAGACGTCATTGCACCCTATTTGACCAGTGAACCCCAGAAGGCCTATTATGACCTCTGCCAGCAGGGTGTCCAGGACTATAACAAATTAAAGGTGGAAATTCTTGCTCGGCTGGGGGTAACCACTGCTGTCCGTGCACGGCGGGTACATACCTGGAGCTACCAGATGGACAAGCCTGCCAGATCCCAGATGTACGACTTGATTCACCTGGTGAAAAAGTGGCTGGAACCAGACACCTGTACCCCTGCAAAGATGGTGGAGAAGGTGGCCCTAGACCGGTTTACCAGAGCTCTTCCTCCTGCATTGCAGCGCTGGGTTGGACATGGAGACCCCAAAGATGCCAACCAGCTCGTCAGCCTACTGGAGAGGTACCTGGCAACTGAGGCAAAACTCCATGATTACCCTACAGCGCGACCATACCCCAAGAACACCCGGTGGAGGGCACATCCTGGTAATACTGTTCCAATATTTGAGGGCAGAGGGAGAAGAGCTCGAGATGTGTTTTCTAGGCAGTCCACCAGCCCAAGAAGGGACTCTCTGCTGGAGAAACCAGGGATGGTACAATGTTGGAAATGCCATGAGCGGGGACATATTGCTGCTCAGTGCCCATTCACCTCTGAGCCAATGGACTGTGACGGCTAGTAAGCATGTCATTATTTGCAAGACCTGTCTGTGCTGCTGCACCGGGACTAGAGACTGGGCCTCAGGTCTGCCAATTTGTGGTGAATGGCCATTCTCTCCAGACATTGTTGGACTCTCGTAGCCTGGTCACTCTGTTGCATGCCAGTTTGATAGCTGGGGACTTTATCTCGGACAAACATATGGTTGTTTGTTGCATCCATGGGGATGTCAAGGACTACCCCATGTCCAAGGTCACAATAGAGACTATATTAGGATCTGTTTATTATGAAGTGGGTGTTGTAAAAAATCTTATGCATAATGTGATTTTGGGATGTGATTTCCCTTTGTTCTGGGATTTGTGGGGAAAAGGTACAACCACACAGCCAAAGGTGGAAACCCCGCCTACACCCAAAGTGCATGAGGAGGGCAACACCTTTCTGTTACAGGTCCTAGCTGGAGAGGAAGATGGTGCCTCTTCCCCAGCTCCTGAGCCTAATATATCTAAATTAGAAGTCTCACGGGATAATTTTGGTACTGCACAATTGAGAGATCCCACTCTAGCTAATGCTCGTGATATTGTGATAGTTGTTAACAATGTGCCTCAGGAACCTGATGCTGACCACCAATTCCCACATTTTGCTATGAATAATGACCTCTTGTACCAAAGTGATACCGCCATCTGGTACTTGATATGGCCCATAATCATGTGCTTGGGGGACACCTAGGGGCGGAGAAAACACAGGAGCGGATTCTCCAAAGATTTTATTGGCCATGCGTGTACAGGGAAGTGAAGGACTACTGTGCGTCCTGTCCTACATGTCAGGTACATGCCCAAGCCCCACATTTCCGTAGTCCCTTGGTTCCCCTACCCATCATTGAAGTGCCTTTTGAAAGGATTGGTATGGACTTGGTCGGTCCAATAGTCAAGTCAGCTAGAGGTCACCAATATATTCTGGTTGTCTTAGATTACGCTACTCGCTATCCTGAGGCAGTTCCCTTGCGTAATACGACATCAAAGAGTATTGCCCGTGAGTTATTCTACTGTATATGTTTTCAAGAACAGGCATACCTAGAGAGATACTGACAGACCAAGGCACGCCCTTCATGTCAAAGGTGATGAAAGAGCTATGCAAGCTGTTTAAAATTACCCACATACGGACCTCTGTGTATCACCCCCAGACAGATGGGTTAGTGGAAAACTTTAAGAAGACTCTCAAGCATATGCTTAAAAAGGTGGTAGAAAAAGATGGTCATGACTGGGATTGCCTGTTGCCGTACCTGATGTTCTCTATTAGAGAGGTTCCACAAGCGTCTACAGGTTTTTACCCTTTTGAATTAGTCTATGGCAGACACCCCAGGGGCTTACTTGATATAGCCAAAGAAACCTGGGAAACGGAGGCTTTCCCGTACCGTAGTGTCATAGAGCATGTAGCCCAGGGGTCTCAAACTCAATTTACATGGGGGCCGCTGGAGATAGAGTCTGGGTGAGGCTGGGCCGCATCAGGTTTTCCACAAGCTATGCTTGCCGAAGCAAATTTAGCTCCGCCCAATTTTATGAGGACTCCACCCATTCTTATTCATCTTCCATGTGCCCCCACACAGTATAATCCTCCTACAGTCACCCGTACACTATGTCCCCACATTATAATGTTCCCTTCTAACTTCCCCACAGTATTAGGTCCCTCTCCTGGTGCCCCAGTTTAAACTGGGGGAAACTAGAGGGGACATGAAACTGGGGCAGCTGGAGGGGGACATAAAACAGTGGGGGAAGTTGGAGGGGGGCAATAAATTAATGGCAGCTGAAGTGGGACATTAAACTGGGGGTAACTAGAGGGGGACATTAAACTCGGGAGGCTAGAAGCAGACATTAAACTGTAGGGGTAGGTGGACAGTGACAATAAACTGGGGACAACTAAAGGCAGACAGGTCCCCCTCCAGCTACTCCTATGGTTTAATGCCCCCTCCAGTTGTCCCCAGTTTGTGCCCCCCTTCATCTACCCTCAGTTTCATCTCCCCCCACCATTTCTCCCTCAGTTTGATATCCCCCTTCATTTGCCCCATTTTATGTCCCCCCTCCATCTGTCCCCAGTTTTATGTCGTCCCTCCATCTGCCCGAGTTTCATGTGCCCCATCCATCTGCCCCCAGTTTCATATTCCCCTCCATCTGCCCCAATTTCAGATACCCCCTTCATCTGCCCCCATTTTCATGCTCCCCCTTCCATCTGTGACCCCAGGTTCATGTCCCCCCTCCATCTCTGCCCCTAGGTTACTGACACACACACACTGACACACACACACACACTGACACACATACACTCCATCTCACATTCCTCTCAGTACTACATCCATACCTCCCAACCGTCCCGATTTCCGCGGGACAGTCACGATTTGGGTGACATGTCCTGCGGTCCCGGTTGGAGGGAGGTATGTCCCGATTTCAACTCAGATTGGCGTCCAGAGGACGCCGATCTGAGTTGAACACATACGCGGCTGAAGCAAGAAGCTGACACAGATCAGCTCCTCGCTTCGCTGCTGCCCGCCTCTCTCCCTGACACATATGCGGCTGAAGCTGCTCACGTGCTCGCTTCGCCGCTGCGTCTCTCTCTCGCTGACACATGCGGCTGAAGCGAGGAGCTGACCTGTGTCAGCTCCTCGCTTCACCGCTGCTGCCGGCTCCTGGCTTGTAGACGCGATGTACAAGACAGGAGCCGGTGGCAGCGGCGAAGCGAGGAGCTGACACAGGTCAGCTCCTCGCTTCAGCCGCATGTGTCAGCGAGAGAGAGAGACGCAGCAGCGAAGTGAGCACGCGAGCAGCTTCAGCCGCATGTGTCAGGGAGAGAGGCGGGCAGCGGGGAAGCGAGGAGCTGACCTGTGTCAGCTCCTTCCTTCAGCCGCATGTGTCAGCAAGAGAGGCGGGCAGAGAGCGGCGAGGGAGCGGAGGAGAAGGTAAGTTTAATGTGGAGGTGGAACGTGAATCTGGGGGCAGATGAAGGAGAGGACGGCATGACACTGGGGGCAGAGATGGAGAGGACAGCATGACACTGGGGGCAGAGATGTGGGGACATGAATCTGGGGGCAAAGATGGAGGGACATGAATCTGGGGGCAGAGATGGAGTGGACATGAAACTGGGGGCAGAGATGTGGGGACATGAATCTAGGGGCAGAGATGGAGGAACATGAATCTGGGGGCAGAGATGGAGTGGACATGAAACTGGGGGCAGAGATGTGGGGACATGAATCTAGGGGCAGAGATGTGGGGACATGAATCTGGGGCAGAGATGGGGGACATGAATCTGGGGGCAGAGATGGAGAGGACATGAATCTGGGGGCAGAGATGGAGGGACATGAATCTGGGGGCAGAGATGGAGGGACATGAATCTGGGGGCAGAGATGGGGGACATGAATCTGGGGGCAGAGATGTGGGGACATGAATCTGGGGGCAGAGATGGAGAGGACATGAATCTGGGGGCAGAGATGGAGAGGACATGAATCTGGGGGCAGAGATGGAGGGACATGAATCTGGGGGCAGAGATGGAGGGACATGAATCTGGGGGCAGAGATGGGGGACATGAATCTGGGGGCAGAGATGTGGGGACATGAATCTGGGGGCAGAGATGGAGAGGACATGAATCTGGGGGCAGAGATGGAGAGGACATGAATCTGGGGGCAGAGATGGAGGGACATGAATCTGGGGGCAGAGATGGAAGAGGGACATGAAACTGGGGGCAGATGAAGGGTGTATATGAAACTGGGGGAGAGATAGAGGGGGGACATATAATTTACGGGTGACTGTAGGAGGATTATACTGTGTGCAGGCACATAAAAAATTAATGAGTGGGCGGAGTTAACACAAAAGTGGGCGGGGTTAAATTTGCCGCGGCGCGCGGCATTTTGTCCCTCTTTCAGTTCTTCAAAAGTTGGGAGGTATGCTACATCTCTTCATCTTTCAGCCGGGACACTAAGACACACCTCCAATAGTCACGTGACGTCTGACGTCACACACACAGTTCCTTGAGTCTTAAACTTCAGCAGTACTAGCTTTCCACTGATCACCCTGTTATAACAGCAATAAAAGCAATGGGTGATCAGTGGAAAGCTAATACTGCTGCAGTTTAAGACTCAAGGACCTGTGTGTGACGTCAAACGTCACGTGACTATTGGAGGCGTGTCTCAGTGTGCCGGCCGAAAGATGACTATAGAGGGACATGCAGGGAGCTGCGCGGGGGCCGCAAACTTTTGTCCCGAGGGCCGCAAGTTTGAGACCCCTGATGTAGCCCAAATCCAGGACTGCATTTCAACAGTCATGCCAATTGTAAAAGAACATTTGCAAAGAGCACAAGAGGCCCAAAGCAGAATTTACAATCATTCTGCCAGAGTCCGAGAGTTTAACCCAGGGGACAGAGTCCTTATTTTGGTGCCTACTGTGGAGACAGGGCCGGCTCCAGGTTTTTATGGGCCGTTGGGCGACAGAGCCTCAGTGGGCCCCCTTGTAAAGGAGGCGGGGGGGTGGGGGGATGGAGACACTGTGCGTCGCAGATGAAGTGAGTGACGTCATGCAGGAGTGTGGCGTCACCAACGCCATATCTCCCAATTTTTAGAGAAGAAAGAGGAGCAAAATGTGCGGCGCGCCGCGACAAATATGGCTCCACCCACTTTTGTTGATTCCACCCATTCTCATTCATTTATCATGTGCTCCCACACAGTACAATCCTCCTACAGTCACCCGTAAATTATATGCCCCCCCTCCATCTCTCCCCCAGTTTCATATACACCCTTCCTTTGCCCCCAGTTTCATGTCCCCCCTCCATCTCTGTCCCCAGTTTCATCACGTTCTCCCCCTTCATCTGCCCACAGTTTCATGTCCCCCGTCTCTGCCCCAGTGTCATGCTGTTCTCTCCCCACCCCCTTCATCTGCCCCAGTGTCATGCCGTTCCCCCCTCCCCTTCATTTGCCCCCCAGTTTCATTGGGCCCCCTCCATCTTTGTCCCCAGTTTCATGCCGTTCTCTCCCCACCACCTTCATGTTCTCCAGTGTCATGCCGTTCCCCCCCTCCCCTTCATTTGCCCCCCAGTTTCATGGGCCCCCTTCATTATGTTCCACCTTTATATTTAATACAAAACAAACACTTATACTCACCTTCCATCGATCCCCCGACGCTCCTCTCTCCAGTCACATACGCGATTAAAGCAGGAGCTGTGAGTTCAGCTCCTGCTTAGCTGCAGCCCGGCTTGCGTGTGTATGCGTGATGACGTCATCGCGCCAACACACGCAAGCCGGGCCGGAGCTTTAAAGTAGGAGCTGAACTCACAGCTCCTGCATCGCGTATGTATTCCAGCTCATTGGCGGACGGACGCCGATGAGCTGAAATCGTGACAGGCAAGTGCCGGGGGGGCCCCCAGAGGCTCTGAGGGCCCCGGCACTTGCCCGACTATGCCGTGCGCTGACGCCGGCCCTGTGTGGAGAGCAAGTTTTTAGCAAAATGGCAAGGCCCATATGAAATTGTGGAAAAAGTAGGGCCAGTCAACTATAAGGTTCACCAACAAGGGAAAAGGAAGCCTTTTCAAATCTACCATGTGAACTTGATTAAGCCCTGGAACCAGAGGGAATCCTTGGTGGCCTCAAATACAGAGGTGGGTGATTCGTTGCCACCAATCCCTCCAGTCCGTGTGAATGAGACCCTCTCAGTGCCCCAACAACAGGAGGCAAGAGAGTTCCTGCAGAAAAATAGACACAAGTTCTCTGATCTACCAGGGCGTACCCACCTGATAGAACACCATGTAGAGACAGAACCTGGGAGGAAAGTAAACCTCAAACACTACAGAATACCAGAGGCATGTAGGGAGGTAGTGTCAGCCGAGGTTAAACACGTGCTTGAGTTCGGAGTAATTGAGGAATCCAAAAGTGAGTGGTCTAACCCAATTGTGTTGATACCAAAGCCCAATGGTGCTTGGAGGTTCTGTAATGACTTTAGAAAATTGAATGAGATCTTGAAGTTTGACGCTTATCCCATGCCCAGGGTTGATGCGCTTATTCAAAAGTTGGGTAATGCCAGGTACATAACCACACTGGACCTGACAAAAGGTTACTGGCAAATACCTTTGTCTAAAGAAGCCACAGAGAAAACTGCCTTTGTTGTTCCCGAAGCGCTGTTCCAGTACAGGGTTATGCCATTTGGTTTACATGGAGCTCCTGCTACCTTTCAGATGTTGATTGACCAGATCTTGCGGCCACATCGTGACTACGCAGCGGCTTACCTGGACGATGTGGACATTCATAGTTCAGACTGGGGAAGTCATCTCTGTAAGGTGCAGGCCTTACTATTAACCCTGAAAAATGTGCTTTAGGGCTGGAGGAAGTCAAATACCTTGGCTATGTCATTGGCAAAGGGGTAATAAAGCCCCAAATCAATAAGGTGGAGGCAATACAAAATTGGCCAAGACCACTGGCCAAGAAGCAAGTCAGGGCATTTCTTAGCATTGCTGGCTACTACCGGAGGTTTGTGCCAAACTTTGCAGCTATTGCAGCTCCTCTCACTGACTTGACGAAAGGTGGGAAGTCAGTGATGATCCACTGGACACCAGAGGCGGAGGAGGCGTTCCAGAGGTTAAGGCAAGCTCTATGTCAGCAGCCAGTGCTAATAGCCCTAACTTTAGGAAGGAGTTCCTGGTGCAGACAGATGCCTCAAATGCAGATCTAGGAGCAGTGCTGTCCCAGGTGGTAAATGGTGAGGAGCATCCAGTGATGTACCTGAGCTGGAAGCTGTCCCCTGCAGAGAAAAACTACGCTATTGTGGAAAGATAATGCTTGGCCATTAAGTGGGCAATGGATGCCCTGAGGTATTACCTCCTGGGCACAAAATTTAAGTTAATAACTGACCATGGCCCTCTCACGTGGATGAAAATGAATAAGGACAGAAATGCTAGGGTTACCAGATGGTTCCTATCCTTGCAAAATATTTTTTTCAGTGTGGAGCATAGACCTGGGAAATTATTGGAAAATGCTGATGCCCTGTGATGGATCCATTGTATGATGTCCACAAATGCCCAGCCCTCCGGTCTGGAGAAGAGGGGGGATATGTAAGCCGATGGCTGGTCAGGTAATGGAGGGGGTGTATATCTCACCCAGACTACTAAGGTGAATATGTAAAGTAGGCATGTAGATTAAGGAGAAACTAACCGAAATAGGCTAGGTTCAAATTTTTTCCAGTGGACCAGAATGATGGGGAGCCCAGTGCTGGTTTGGACCTAGCCTTAGGGAACATTCTGAAGGCTCAAGGCGAAAGCACAGCGTTTTGTCCATGGCAGAAACATGGCAAAAAAGGTAGTGTTTTATAATACCTGCAAAGTGGATGGGTTTCTTTTCTTTTTTGCAAAGTTGTAGCGATTTTCTCTAACCATCTTAGTGGTGACAGTCTTTTGTCCCAATAGATTGCCAATGAATATTACCAAAAATCCAAGAACTTCCTATGTTCTAAAACCCAGCCATGATTTCCTTATTGAGGCTGGTTAATCTTCTTCTGTATGCAATAGGCATAATAAGGAAATCACAATAAGGAAATGGTTCCAAACCATAGTAAATTTCTGCATTCCTAGTTGGATCCATTGTCAACACAAAGTTGGTTACAGAAAATCTTTAAAACTTTCCTAAATATGGTTCTGTTCATGGGAATACCCCTTTAACAAAGTTTGCACTTCATCTGCTTAGCATTGATTTCAAGATGTCATCAAAAGAAAATGGTGCAACTAATCTACTTCCTGCTTCTCCCTTCCCTTAGTGTCACCAAGCGGCTGATGTGTTGCCCAGGCTGGAAACAGGAAGGGCGAGAGTGCACAGCTGGTAAGTTATGATGTTCAACCTTGAAGGTTTACAGGACAGATAAAGTAGGATGTTAGTCAAAAGTCTGGGACATAGAGTATCATCACAAATCCCTTTGTGAGTTTTCACCAATGTGTGCAAGTGGGCTTTATTTTTTAATCAGGGTACCTTTCCATGTTATATGATCCCAAAAGTGGCCCTAAAAACCACTCAGTCATGCATGTCACATGGTTTGTAAACTAACTGTTTAGAAATTCATTGTTAGTTTATTGTTCATTGACTAGAAAAGCCAGACAGCCATTATCAGTCAACAATGGATTTTTAAACAGTCCGGTTAAAATGGCGCAGACGTGCAGATTAGAAGTGGTTTACAACATCATTACAGCTGCACCGGTACTGTGTCTTGCTCACTGTTGCAGCAGCTATGTACGTATTTACGTCTTTGGCTAAGTTCACATCCATAATGGAATCTCTATTGGAGACTCCATCAAAGAAACTGTGGAAATTGGTTGAAAGAAAAGTCCTGCATGGAGGACTTTTCTCTCTCTCATTTTTAGTTTTGAAACAGCGGGCACCTGACAGTTATAATCAATGGGGTCCGCTGGTTTTGCCAACCGCTACAACAGCAGCCCGGATTTCCTCTGGCAGACCCAAACAATGGAGAGACCGGCACAAATGTGAACCTAGCCTCAGCCAATAAATGAAATTCCTGATATACTAAGAAATGACTATTTTCCAGTACTCGTTCCTCAAGATTTTCAAGATCTCTGCTTGCAATAATCCAAAGGGAATATTGTTTAACGCCGTATAAAAATATGTTCCCCTTGATGAATATACAGGTGCACAGCTCTTTCCATGACACATATATTTTACAGAACCGTGTACCTGCGTGGCCATCAGTACTTTATATCACTGATATAAAGGATGGAGATAAATGACTCCTAGCAGAGATCTTACAAGCGTTTTTTTTTAATCGGACATAAAGTCAGACATGCAGGACTTTGTGTCCGGTTAAAAAAAAACGGTTTTGCCGCAGAGACCGGAAGACGCTCACAGGCACTCATGGGCAGACACTGAATGCCGGGTTTCCGTCTACTGTCAAGGTTTCTCAGGCAGAATACGGAAACCCACAAAGCGGAGAGCGGGCGCAGGTGTGAACTAGCCCTAAAGGAAACCTGTCAGTAGAAAAATTGGTATGAAAGTAATTGGCACTTTCCAAAGATGTCTTTCTTATTCTACATTGCTGCTCCATTTTCATGAAATCAAATTATCTAATAAGGGCTTTAGAGGCATTTCTCCTGCCAGGGCTTTACTTTCCGTTGTAAATCATTGTCCCAAACTGATGGCAAACTGGAAGATGTCACTCAAGCAATGGGGAGTAGAAGGTTTTGACAATTAAAGGAGGTTTTCTTGAATGGAGAGAAAAGCTCTGGCACGGAAAAAATGCCAAGCCATTTTCAGCTAATTTACATAAGAATAAAATCCTGATTTTCACAAAAATGGAGCTACAATGCAGAATACGAAAGGCAACTTTGGAAAGTGTAGAATCCGTACTACAAGGTACTTTCATTAGTTTGATATCGATTTCCCTGATGACAGACTCCCTTTAAGGTGGTCATAGTAGAGTGGGGATCCATTAAAAGTTCTAGTATGGGGTCCCATGGTTAATTGTTAGGAAATGAACCATAGTGCCATTTAAAGCTGAGTGTCTTCTGATGGACAGTTATTGTGTTAGACACTCGGGAGCCCGTGAAAGATTTGTCGCAGTCAGTCTGTTGTACGGTGAAATATCACAGCAATCCTTATTCAATGCAATCAGATTATAATGATTTCATTCACACATAGAACTACATTAACCCAGGAAAGAGTGTATGTACAAGGTATTCAATGTAAAGACGTTTCAGTGTAATCCACCTTCATCATTGAATATCATGTAGTGGAGGATCCTGACGGCATGCAGGAGCTGAGGACATTATTTTTTTGGTAATACCAGGGGAAGATGAAGTGGTCCGCACATCTCCACCAAAAACAATACATGGGCTTCCCAAAACTAGTAGCAATCTCAGGCATATTAATTTTCCGGCAATATATCAATACCTAATGTAACTACCAAGGCAGGAATTTCGCTATGCATACAATATACTTTTTTTTTTTTTTTTTATAAATTCTTTATTTATAAACACAGATACAGTAGAAACCGAGCAAACTGTAAAAAACAGGCAAATGATTGTCATAACAACAAAGGGCCCCTGGGACCCAGGAGCCGAACAAGACAAGAGATGCGGAGACGGGCCGCCACAACAATCAATGGGCGAACAAACAAGACCAAGGGAAGGGGGAGGCGGAGCAAACAGAAGGAGAGGGGGGGCGTGAAAGAAAAAAGGAAGGGAAAGGGACAAAAGGGAGAGGAGGGGAGCAGGAGGAAAGGGGGGGGGGGGCCCAAGCCCAGGACCAGGTCTCGCATCCTGAAGGAGCGACTCATTGAGGCGCCACTGCCAGGACCGCGGTCTTTTAGCGGGGGACGCCAGCACAACATGGATCATGGCGTGATCCGAGAAAGTGATAGGGTCTATCGTGGAACCACGAAGCAAAGGAACATCAGAGTGACGGACAAAGAAGTAGTCTAACCTGGAGTAGACATCACGGGGATGAGAATAGAAGGAGTAGTCCCGAGCGTCAGGGTGAACCGCGCGCCACGTGTCAATCAACTGATGGGAGTGAAGAAGCCTACGGACCCGACATAGAGCCTTGACAGGAAGGTACGATACGCCCCGAGAAATGTCAACAGATGGATCTAAAGCAAAATTGAAGTCCCCTCCCACCACTAGAGTGCCTTCAGAAATATCCGACAGCTTATCAAGGATGTGGTCAAGGGCGCCTACCTGGCCAGTATTAGGAAGGTAAAGATTAGCAAAGGTAAACAAGGTGCCAGCCAATTCCCCCTTAACAAACAAGAACCTACCAGAGTCGTCCGACATAGCAGCCCGGAAATTCCAGGCCGCGGAGCGACCGATCAGAATGCTGACTCCCCTGGACTTGGACTCAGAGAAGCAACCATGATAGACGTCCGGAAAACGAGGAGAAGAGAGAGAGGGGACAGAACCTTCCCGGAAGTGCGTTTCCTGTATAAACGCCACCGTGGACCTCTTGCTCCACAGCAAACGCAAGAGAGAGGACCGTTTTTCGGGTGTATTAAGCCCGTTAGCATTAATGGAGGAGAAGGTCAGGGAATCCATGTTCCGGGGCCTGGGACCCACCCCGGGGGGACGAGGGGGGAGAGGAGGGTGAGGAAAAACAAGAAGAAAGGGAGGGGAGAGGGAAGGTCAGGGAAGGGAAAGAGGGGGAGGGACCGAGAAAGACGAGGAGCAGGAGTGGGAGGGCAAAGACAAATAGGAGGGGGAGGAGCAAAAGCAAAATCAAGTAAGACAGACTAGGACGAAACAATATGTACTACAACAGAAGCCGAACCCAGCTAATCCAGGTACGGAAAACACAAAACAGTGGGACAAACCCACTAATGCAAGTCTCAGAGGCACACCGCGGTATGCGCTCAGAGAGCTGCCAATTACAACTAACCGGGGGAGAGGTAGAACAAGAAGAAACCCGAGCTACCCATTCCCACAGCGGCAACTCCTAACAAACAGTAGAAAAAAAAAAAAAAGAGAGTGAAGGGGTCACAGCCTAGAGCAAACTTCCCAAAGGCCGTGATCTCTCTCAAACTCGGAAACCACCAGATCCCAGGGAGCCGGAACGCCCCGCATCCAAAAGAAAAACAAAGAACAAAAACGATAACAATGTGACTGTCTGCAGTCCCAGGGGCAGCGCCCCCAAATAGGGGAGCCCCACCACCAGGAGCAGAGAGAGAGAGGATGCGAGGCGCCCCAACCCGCCCAGGAGACGGAGGGGGGGCGAGACTCACCACGGGCAGGCGGCGCAGACCGAAGTCCAGAACCGCCCACACGCGGGGTACAAAACTTAGCTCTATGCAAAAGAGAAAAAATAAAGCATGAAACAAATTCAAACAGTGGAACAATACGTTTCAGAGGGAAAGCGGATTAGCGACCAGCAGGACCGACCGGCCCAGGAAAGTTCAAGGGACCGTAGGAGGCACCGATCCTTCGGGAGGAACCAAAGGGGAGTCTACAGCTCGGAATCCCTGGCGTGGCAACGGCTGGGAGGAGGGCCCGGTGACAGGCGGAGGGGCAGGGAGAGGAAATTCCAACCAGTCCGGTAGGGATAGGTCCGGGACATCCAGGAAATGGGCCAGGGCCTCCACCTGATCCGGAGAGTGGAGGGTAAAGGTGGCGCCATTGCGGCGTATTTGCAAATGAAATGGGTGACCCCAGCGATAAGTGGCGCCAGAATCCAGGATGAGGCGAAGAACGGGCTTTAGGAGGCGCCGCATAGCCAGCGTGCGGCGAGAAACGTCTGGGAGAAGAGTAATTGAACCATCCAGGAACGGAACCGGGCCATGACGCCACGCAGCTTGGAGGATGTCTTCCTTTTCTCTGTAATAGTGGATACGGCAAAGAACATCTCTGGAATCGGAGGAGGAGGCCCTCCCTGGCCCCAAGACACGGTGGATCCTGTCAATATGGATGTCAGTGTCCGTCGGCTTAGACAGAACAGTGTTGAAGACGGAGATAGCGATGGAGCGGAGTTCTTTAGTAGGGACAGCATCAGGGATACCCCTCAGTTTAATGTTGTTCCGGCGTCCCCTATTTTCCTGATCATCGACCTGCAGCAGTAGGTGACGGTTAAGCGACCGTTGGGTAGTTAGGGTTTGCTCCACCACAAGTAGACGCTGATCAAGGGAATCCGTGCGGAGTTGATGGGATGAGACTTGAGACGACAAAGAATGCAAGTCCGCCTTGAAGCCGGAGAGAATTTGATCCTGTCTTTCCTCAACCCTGCGGACCATTGCCTCCATGTCCATTTTAGTAGGCATAGTACGGAGCAATTCCATAATATCTGACAACTTAGGGCGTTTGGACCGACTCCGGGATGGTGAGGTACAGGAGGAAGAATCAGAAAAAACAGGAACCGTGGGGGTCCGCAGGGTAGTGGGAGTAGCAGAGAAATCCATGTCAGGATCAACCTGAGGCGTGGGCTGAAAGGGGTCGCCTCTGGCAGGTGGAGACCACTGCAGTCCTGGGGAGACAGATGAGGAAAGAGCCACCTGGGATAGGGCCCCCGGTGTCCCATAGGATGTAATGGGAACCAGAGAAGAGGACACAGCAGTGGGGGCTGGGGGGGCATCAGATACAAGACCTTGGGAGGAAGGGACCAAAGGTATCAGCAGGGGGGGCACCTCACCCAAGCCCTGGGAGTGAGGGGGGGCTGAGTCCTGTGCAAGTCCTCCATGAAGTGGTATAGAGCAGGTAGAAACAGCCTGGGGAGGGCCAGGAGGGGAGCTGCCGGAAGAAGAGGGGGGGAGGGGGGACGCCACGAGGTCCGCTCCACCACCATACTGAAGGCCGGGTACCTGAGCAGTAGTGTGCCGGGGAGTCCCCACGTCGGGAGGGAGAAGAGCCGGTGCCGGAGGACGCAGAGAGTCGGCTGGGTCCAGGATCTGGAGCGGAGGGGACAGCTTCTGCAGCATCGCTGCCTCCGAAGTTCCGGCAGGAGCGCGCGCCGGCGCCATTTTGGAGCCGCCAGGCCTGGGGGCTGAGGAGGCCGCAGACAGGAGG
The DNA here is from genome assembly GCF_031893055.1 of Leptodactylus fuscus. Lineage (NCBI taxonomy): Eukaryota > Metazoa > Chordata > Amphibia > Anura > Leptodactylidae > Leptodactylus > Leptodactylus fuscus. The sequence continues at coordinate 67,145,818 of NC_134266.1, forward strand.
AATCGTGCCAGGGGAGGATCGATCCGGGCCGAGACGGTGGACTTGCGGCTCGCACGTCGCACCATACCGGAGCGGGGAGCAGGTAGGCTCTGTGACCCGAGTAATCCGGGGAAATTGCCGCTGGAGTCCGGGAGCTCTGGAGGACCACGTCTTCACGCTGCCATAGCTAGGCCACGCCCCCCGCATACAATATACTTTTATGAAAATATTTGTCTGTTACATAACGTTGCCTTTTTGCTCTCCCCAGCGATCTGTGAGGGGGCTGATGCCTGCAAAGCAGATGAAATCTGTATAAGACCAGGAGTTTGCCGATGTAAACCAGGTTACTTTGGTGCTGACTGCAATTCACGTGAGTACAGAAGTGCTGCAGTGATTTATATCTATATAACTGGTATCATTTAGGAATACTAAAAAATACTAGAAAGGCAGCCCCTGTGAGTCTTATGTAGCATGGAGCCTGGGACCCTACCCCAGCCTGGCTTGCCCATCTTCCCTGCATATCAATTCTTCCTATGGTAAAAGAAGAAAGAAATGAATGTGACCTTTGGCAATGCTGCTTTAGAAAATAGTAGAATGCTTTCTTGTTGCTTTTTCCATGAAAATGGCTTCATCCATTGCACTATAAATCTGCAGCTTAATCTGCTGTGAATTTACATTAATATGTGGATTTTTGTGCTGGTTACACTGCACTTTTTCAGAAGCTTCTGAAGGTTCCCCTAGAAGAGTCTTAAAAGAGTCCCAAGGCATATGTCTTACCCCCATTGAAGATAGCATAGCTATAATGCAATCGCTGAGGTTGAAGCAATGTGGAGATGGTGTGGTTAGAAATAGACTCCAAATACTCTTACAGACCCTAGGAAGGCATATTGTTGAGGGGTTATGCTGAGGTGATGTTGTCGGGTTCCCTGGTGTACTCCATGCTACTTATCTCCCATTTGATGGTTTTTGAGGCGCCCTTGGTGTTAGATGCGAATGAAAGCACAGAAAACAGGGTGGCAATTAAAACAGGCATAGGTCACAGCTCAGTTTACTTGGCACAGTCTTATTCAGTTACAACATAACATGGAGGCTCACTCACTTACAACAGCAAATTTCACTCGTATGGCCCTATAGACACACTGACAGGAGTAGTTATTGCTCTTAACTCTTCTCCAGTCTTCTGACACTTTTCCATTGTTAATCTGAGGCAAATCCTGGAAACTTGCCCGCCTTTCCAACAGTAGAGCACGTTTCGGCTTTGGACATATAACCCTTGGTTCCCATCTGCATTTGGTAATCCGTTCGGGAAGTGTTTGAACTGCAAGAGGTGTGCAGTGAAAGCACACGGACCCTATAGACTATAATGGGGTCCGTGTGCTTACCGCGAGATCTCCCTCTGAGTCATGTGGACAGGAAAGTAGATTGTGAAGGACTTTCCTGTCTGCATGTTCCCTGTGGGGATCTCGCGGCAAGCACATGGACCCCATTATAGTCTATAGGGTGTGTTTGCTTTCACTGCACACCACTTGCAAATGCATTTGGTATTCTGTTCCGGGGGTCCCCATGCAGACTCCCTGAATGGATTACGAAATGCAGATGTGAACCAAGGGTTAGTCTAGTCTGACTAGTCACCTCCTGGCTATAAGCTGAGGGCTACTAGCAGCCACTGAAGTCTTCCAACCTACTATGAAGCTCAGATCATAAGTTACTTCTGCTTACACAGTAACACAGAAATGTCCTGTTAACTCCAAACTGTCTAGCAGAAACCTGGAAAGTACAAAACAGTTTATAACATGCTTCATATCTATAAACCAACAGTCCTTAGCAATGGCCTTTTTGGAGGACACTTCAATAACATGTGTTTATATAATGTTCCTATGGAGACCAGAATAACTTGTCAATTTTGCCCTTCAATTTGAAGGTAATTTCTTATAACTCAAAGTATATCACACTGTTACTTTACAAACCTTCTGTTCACTATTATGCATGGACTGTATTCCTGTTACTGCATTTCAAGGGGCAGGTTGATAAAACTCATTTTCTTCTGTCCCCATTTAATGACCATTTTTCTCTTTATTTTGTAGCATGCCCTGATCAGTACTGGGGTTCAGACTGCAAGCAGAGGTGTTCTTGTCATCCTTTTGGAAAGTGTGATGGGGTGACTGGCAAATGTACCTGCTATCCTAAGCGGTGGGGACCTACTTGTCAGAATACCTGTCACTGCAGCGCACATGGCACTTGCAACCAGATGAATGGATTGTGCAAGTGTGAGCCAGGCTGGTGGGGTCAGCACTGCAATAAGCCATGTATATGCAACCTGGAAACATCATACTGCAACCAGACTAATGGACAATGTATATGTAACAGCGGATGGTGGGGACATCGATGTAGTATAAAATGTAATTGTAAAGGATCTCCCTGTCTGCAAACAAACGGAAATTGCATGTGTCAAGAAGGCTGGTATGGTCCGGGATGTGAACACCCATGTGACTGTGTGAACAGTAAATGCAACCCTAAAAGTGGTGAATGTGAATGTTATACGGGATACCAAGGAAAAAGATGTACCGATCTCTGTCCTGCTGGGTATTATGGGCCCAAATGTGAAAAAAGGTAAGCCATAAGGGCAGCTAGAGATTTATATTCCCAGCATGTGCTTGCCGGTTGTACATTAGCTATCATTACTGGCTGCAAGACTCAATGTGATGGCAGCAAAATATTAGCAGCTGAGTAAATGCAGTTAAACATAAAACACGTGTATACATGTCAAAAAGTGTTCACTGGTAAGCCATGCCATTAAAACCATTGGCGGGTGAAGTGAAGGATAAGCTTGTGACAATGACACCTGTCAAGGGGTAGAACACATTAGGAAGCAAGTAAATAGTCACTACTTTGATCTGTAAAAAATGAGCAAGAGCGAGATTCAGACCAATTGAAGATCAGATGGGATCTAACACCTATCTGTTTAAACAGATCTCAGTGTTCAGAAGCGTGCTGTCACCTCTTCAAGTACAGCAGCGTACATTTCACAATGGCTGTGCTTGGTATAGCAGCTCAGCCCCATAGACTTAAATGTGATTGAGATGCAAACAGGCCATATTACCAATGAAGGTGATATAACATGGGCTATGGAGAGGAATCTCCATTAGCGGGACACCGCTGCTGCTTTAAACAGCTGGTCTGCGGGGTTCCCAGGTGTTAGATCTGATCTTCAATTGATGACCTATCATAAAGAATAGGTCATCGATTGATAAAGCCTAGAAGACCCTAGGGTCTCATGCATTATGTCATGCATTATCTCCATCCCATTACTGGGGCTGAGCTGCAGCATGACCATGTAACCAACGGACATGATGTCACATCCTGAGGAGAAGCAAGCAGCCATCTTTCCTGTACAACCACTTGATTGCTATCTTTGATATAAAGGCGTCAAAATACACAGATTGCTGTGTACGAGGCCAAAGATGGCCAGAGTGCCCATGTATGACTATGCCATAGTGAAATGGAACAAGTCGGCCTTGCCTGGTGAATCATATTTTCTATTATCAGGAGAGCTAGGTGCATTTGTGTCATTTACCTGAGGAAAAGATCGCACCAAGATGCTCTGAGGGAAGAAAGTAATAAACAGAGGCGATGCTTTAAGGAATCTGACAAAGATTTCAAGGTGTTGACCTCCAAGTCCAATTGATCACCTATGGGATATGTTTGGAATCAAGTCTGATATGTGAAGGCTCCACCTAAAATATTTTCTGCTGACGTTTTAGTGCCAGATACCACAAGACACCTTCAGAGGTCTTGTGTATCGATGCCCCGATGGGTCAGGGCTTCAGACTGTATGTGGGAGACCTAAGCCATATTAGGAAGGTGTTTCTAATGTCATGGCTGATCGGTGTATTTAGAGTCAATGTTTTTTTAATGTATTAACCTCTACTTTAATCTGCAGAAGCTTCTTCTAGGGAGATCTCTGCAGCACATTATACAGTTTCAGCGCAGGAAGGGATTAATATACATTATTAACAGCTCCCAGTGGGTGGCCGGCCATGGTACCACAGCTATTTAATGATTTAAAAGGCGAAAACATATACTATCTTTTTTTCTTTATGATTTTTAGTTCATTTTTGCCATTTTACATATGCAGTTAAGATTGCGCTTTATTAATATTAATAGGAACCTTTTCTTTGATATTTGTTAAGCAGCCTGAGAGTAGAGGGGATATACAAGTATACTTGCTGATCTAACATTTAGCAGAAACTGAATAATAGTCAATTTTGCTCAATTTACCAGCTGTGGAAAGTGCAAAGTGGGCCAAACATGCTCCCCTTTCAATGGCTCCTGTGCATCCTGTGAGCCCGGCTGGAAGGGAACCCATTGCGATTTGCCTTGTTTAGCGGGATCCTATGGAGAGAACTGTGCACTGAAATGTCCAAAGTGTTTTGGGGAAGAAGAATGTAGTCGAGACAGTGGGACCTGTCTAAACTGCGATCCTGGGAAGATGGGACCAAGGTACCTTTTTTATTGCCTGCTTACAGTACATGCTTAGAGTATAGTAAGGATATGATGAATTGCAATAAAAATATTTCTAGTTCTTTTTAGTCAGTTAATATTGTCAATAACTGAGATAGGTCAAGTCCCTATGTAGTGAGCCACAGCCAAATAACGCTGTGGAAATGCATAACTTTTTTTCCATAGCAGTTTTCACAGAAAGTCCACAGAGGTTTGTAAGTAAATAAAACAGAATAGCGCGGGTTCACACCAGCGCCTGGTGTCTGCTTTAGGCAATCCAGTGGGTTTTCGTCTTCTGCTCCGAGAAATTGGACAGGGGACGGAAACCCGGCAGTCAGTTTTCAAACCCATTCACTTGAATGGGTTTGCAAAGTGACCGCCCGTGAGCATCTTGTGCCTCACCACGGCGAAATTGTTTTTTTTTTTTAAACTGGACACAAAGTCCTGCATGTCCCCTGTCCAGTTTCTCAGGCAGAAGATGAAAACCCGCCGGATTGCCTAAAGCAGAGAGGTCGCAGGTGTGAATCCGCCCTAATAGAGTCTTAACTATTGAAGAATGCTTGGATAAATCAATGTTCCTGATGTTAGTCACAGACTAAAGAATGTAGCTGAATTAAGAAGTATGCAGCAATGGTAGAATATAAAATTGTTTTTGTTACATGAGTTAGAAAGTCTTTGGAAGAGAAATGTTATATCCTGTGGTGGAGACACATTGCAGGCGCACACTTCCTTCTTGTATTGTCTATGTAAACAGTATAGCAGGGTGTGTGCTTTATGAATCTGTAATGAACAAGTGTCAAGTAACAGAAATATGTCATAGATTATTACCATTTCAGTAGGTGGTTGAGTACAGCCCCAACACCACACACTGACCAGAGAATGACGGAGGACAGGCGCACACAACCGTATCTGTGTATACAGTATATAATGTTATTATCCTGCCTTCAGCAATATACCGTATTTTTCGGACTATAGGCGCACACAACCGTATCTGTGTATACAGTATATAATGTTATTATCCTGCCTTCAGCAATATACCGTATTTTTCGGACTATAAGACGCACTTTTTCTCCCCCAAATTTGGGGGGAAAAGAAGGGTGCGTCTTATAGTCTGAATGTGGCGCCTGGCACCCGCTGTACTAGAGAGGCGGAAGCTGGAAAGGGATAGACGCCGGGGCCTGAGACATCGCTGTGCTCCTCTGCCCTGCATGAAGCCAGCAGCAGGCTTCATGCAGGGCAGAGGAGCGCAGCGATGTCTCAGGCCCGGCACCTGTGCCAGCGTCTATCCCTCCCCGGCATCCGCCTCTCTAGTACAGCGGATGCCGGGTCAGTATCGGTGGCCCCTTCTCCCCCGGGGCCGGTCCCCACCGGCCCCATACCTGTAGAGTTGCAGGCCGGCTCCTGCGCGGCGACATCGCAGGAGCCGACCTGTTCGGGTGACAGCAGGGAACCTAATGAGGCTCCCAGGCCTGTCACTGCTGTATTAGTATTGCGGCTGGTCTCTATGACCAGCCGTAATACTAATAGACAGAATGTCCCATAGACGGCAATACAGTTGTATTGCCGTCTATGGGACTTGCAATCAAGTGACCGCAGGCTCAAGCCCCCGGGGGGGAATAAAATAGTAAAAAAAAAAAAAAGCTTTAAAAATATAAATAAAAGTTCTAAATCACCTCCTGTCCCTAGAAAAAAAAAAATTATATATATATATATATATATATATATATATATATATATATATATATATATATATCATAAACCACCGGGTTTTTTTTCAATACAAGGTGATCTAAGCAATAGATATTCCCCAAAATGGTATAACTAAAAAGTACAGCTGGCCCCACAAAAAAAAAAACACTCTATGCATCCCCGTACAGCTGCAGGGTCACCTGTCAATGTGGCCTTGCAGCTGTTGCAAAACTACAACTCCCATATATTAAATATTTTACCATTTTTTGCTTAAAATTTTTTTTTCCCTATTTTCCTCCTCTAAAACCTAGGTGCGTCTTATAGTCCGAAAAATACGGTAATACATCTATGACTACTTACCCTGCATTCTGCTGACCCTCTACTATTATATACAGCAAATTTACAAGTGAGACCGCTGTATGAAATTTGTAAAACAAATCAATACCACCTAAACCGCTGCTATGTACTGCCAGTAAATTAATATTTAATATTATTATGGGTAACATAAAATATATATCTAGCCTAGACTGATATAGGTGCTGATCATTATGTTTGTCTCCAAAGGTGTGAGTTTTTTTGTCCAGCTGGAAGTTATGGAAACAGATGTAAACACTTGTGCCCAGTCTGTGTCCACGGGCAGTGTCACTCTGTAACAGGGGAGTGTATCTGTGACCTGGGATACTGGAAACAGAGGTATGACATTCATAGGTGCTTGTAAGAAGGTTCTTATGGGGTTTAGTCAATCCCTAATGTCTCTCAAGTGCCCCCTTCACAACCAAACAAAATCATGCAATGGCCCGCCTTGCCAACATCTGGGAGGACAAACAGACTCTTTTAGTTCTCTGAAAGATTTTACTCTTTTACTCCGGCTGCAGATGATATAAATCTCTATATTAGTGCAAAGATAGAAGGAGGTGCAATACCCAATAAATAAAACTGTTTTTATGGGCAGATTCTGAGCACAAGTTTATAGTAAATGCGTGTGGTGTCCGCACAAGTCATGCGGAGAGGAAAGCAGTTCATGAAGTACTTTTCTGTTCGTATAACTCGTGCGGACACCATGCAGAAAACACACAGACCCCGTTATAGTATATGGGGTCTGTGTGCTTTCATAAGCACAGCGCTTGTCAATGTGTTCAGTATTCCATTCAGGGGGTCTCCAAGTAGACTCTCTGAACTGAACGCAGATGAGAGAGAGAGTGTGTACCTTGTAATTTCTAGGCTAAAAAAAAAAGTATTTGAAAGCCAATGTATAGTTGCATTCATCTATTCTTCTAGCATAGTAAACACAGTTATAAAGTACTCCAATGGCCTTTATATTGTCAACCATACATTGACTCTCGTCCTTACAAGGGAAGCACAAAAATCACTATGCCTCACATACATGTCCCTACTCTAATATTCCCATCTGATTCCCAATATCTGATTGAGGTTGGTGATACATGTAAGCCTATCCCTATGATAGGGGAGGTAGCTGATTGCTGATTGGACTGATTGGACATTCTTTTCTTTATGGACACAATATGACAATACAGTATGTGAGCATTGTAAGGCTCTGTGATGGAAAAATGTGCTGCTTTTTGCACACAGGTCTTCAATGCGTAGATATAGTACTCGTATGTGAGTATGTAAGCAGTGTAGGGCTCTATGTGGGAAAGTGTGATACTCTCTGGGAACAGTTTAGCTCTATGTATTAAAAGTGGGCACTACATGAGTACAAAATGATACTATTGGATTACTGTATGTGACACTGTGGATAAAGTAGTTTGCCTGACATATCTTAGCGATATATGACATTCTATGTGTTTATATAATGCATCTCATTTATAACCTACAGTATGTCAAGGTCTATGTGGCTCAAAATTAATTTGAGTGGTATGGGGGGGGGGTTAAACTATGTATATTCCTCTGTGTGCTTCCACCTTTGTCTGTGACCCTGACTGTGATACCTCTGAAAATCTATATTAAGCAAATTAATGCTGCTTTTTTGGAATTACTATGTCTACAGTTGCAATGAAACATGCCCTCCTGGATATTTTGGATCCAACTGCTCAAACATCTGTGGCTGTAGTGGTGGCCCATGTGACCCAATGCATGGAACATGCCAACTGAGTAAGCATGCTCACTACCATTCATAATCACATCTTACAGTCCTCTCATGCGGAGTTTTCCTATACTTGTCTTACAATATCACTCCTTGCACACGTCTTTGCACCTCAGGAAATATATTTTGCTTTGCAGATTAAAGGTTGTAGATCAAGGTGTGTTTACAAAAATCTATGTGTTTAGCGGAAGGGAAAATATGCGTTGCCTTGATTAGTAATCTTGGGAAGACAATCATTAACTTATTTAATATTTACAAAATAAATGTTTGGTAGGATGGAAGCGGAATAATCACACAGATCACATAGATCACACAGATCAATGATTTATCCTTGACCCACAGACCTGTTATAAGGTCAAAATGATAGCATGGGAAAAAAGAATGGCAAACACTATATAAAACCCTCCATAAAACAAGAATCAATAAGCACATATATGTATATTTTTATGACTTTCATGCATATATTTAGTAAAGCTTGTGGATCTATTTATTTCTTTTATAAACAGCTTTTTATACTCTATGTTATAGAAAGAATTTAGATGGTGTTTGTGTTAAAATGTGCAATAACTGATACAATAAACTCTAAGGTGTATATGCAGCATTACTAGTACATTTAATAAACACTCAGTACTAGAGATGAGCGAACAGTGAAATATTCAAGATTCGATATTCGTTTCGAATAGCCCCTCAATATTCGACTATTCGAACGTATATCGAACCCCATTATAGTCTATGGGGAAAAATGCTTCATTTCAGGGGAAGCCACACTTTGACTCAGGAGAGTCACCAAGTCCACTATGACACCCCAGGAAATGATGCCAACACCCTGGAATGCAACTGGGACAGCAGGGGAAGCATGCCTGGGGGCATCTAGCATGCCCAAGTCCCTGTATTACGTCGGGATCCCTGTCAGCTTGCGATATGTGGGAGCTGACTTTTTCCCATAGAAATGCATTGACCAGCATTGATTGGCCGAATGCCATACAGAGTACAGCATTCGGCCAATCAACGCTGGTTCTGCCAGAGGAGGTGGAGTCTAAGATCGGTCCACAGCAGTCTCCATTTTAGTCCGATCTCAGATGTAGCAGTGTTGAGCGCACAGGTGTAGCAGAGCTGGCTGTGCACTGAGCTCTGCTACACCCAAGATGTAGCAGAACTGGCCATGCGCTGAGCTCTGCTACACCAGAGATGTAGCAGAGCTGAGTGTGCACTGAGCACTGCTACACCAGAGATGTAGCAGAGTTGAGTGTGCGCTGAGCTCTGCTACACCAGAGATGTAGCAGAGCTGAGTTCCGGAAGAGGCGGAGTCTAAGATGGGTCCCCAGTCCGATCTCAGATGTAGCAATGTTGAACGCATCAGAAATGCATCTCTGGTGTAGCAGAGCTCAGCGCACACTCAGCCCTGCTACATCTCTGGTGTAGCAGAGCTCAACGCACACTCAGCTCAGATGAAATGCTTCATTAATACATGGACATAAGTAGAAAATAAGAGTACTTAAGTGTTTGGAAGTGGAAGTTTCTGCATGTCCTGTTATTTCTGTGTGTTTTGTTGTAGCGTCCAGCCACAAGGCAGCTATCATTGCTGGGGTTCTCGTTCCCTTATGTCTGCTTTTGCTCCTCTGCTGCTGTTGCTGCTGTTGCTGTGGGAATAATGAACCTGAGGGTATAGACAGGTAAATCATATCTTTTAAGTAGCAATAACAGCAAAATCAAGTTATACAGGGAATATTCCTGGGAAGAAAACTCATGGAATCAGCTGTGAAGATTTTACAGTTTGCTTTAAAATAAATCCGCTACAAGAAAATGTTTATTAATATGTGCTATTCCTGTGAGCCACCATTCCATTAGGGTGAATCTATAGCATGAGCATAGAAGGTTGTCACCAGCATAAAAGGTATAGGTTGTGTTATTTACCTGGCACGTCTTACCGCCAGAGTCTGAGATAACTCTGGCAGATTAACCACTTAGATACCACAATCAATAATGAGCATGACATCTAAGGGTAAGTTCACACAGAGATTTTTGGAAATCAATGGGAGCCGCTCAGGAGCACAAGCCGGCTCACGGAAAAAGAAGCGAGATGCTCATTCTTCAGGCCATTTCGCCTCGCAATTCGGCCTGAAGACACACCCTCCTCCGGACTAGGCCCTTTCATTGGGCCTAATCCAGAGCGGAGCGTGTGGCTGTTTGCCGGTGCAGTGCAGGCTGGAGGCCTCAGGTTCCGATCCAAAAAACCCCATGTGAACTTACCCGAAACATAAAATACAGGTGACATGTCATTTTGGCTGCAGAGTAAACACCATAAAAATGAAGCCACAAGAAAGTCACATAAATGCACTTTTTCTCCAATTCCCCCCTTCCCGTTCTGATTTTTTTTCCAGCTTTCCAGTACCATGTACAGAATAATAAATGGTACCAATGTGGAGAACAATTTGTCCTGTAAACATTAAGCCCTCATGTGGCTCTGTGAACGGAAAAATGAAAAACTTATGCGGTTTTAGAAGTGCTTTAAAAAAGTGATCGCTGTCAACTGTCCCCTATGCAGTTTCTCCAGGGATTAGGACGGAAACAAGCAGAGGGTCATGGGCACAAGTGTGAACGCCCCCTTAGTAACACCTTGAAACAGAGCGACAGCTTCAGCGACAGCGTCAGCTTCCTCTATCCTTCTATCCTTTGTCAGTTACGATCAGGAAGTAGCACTCACCTCAGTAAAGATAAATGGATGTATTAAGATTTTATAGTAACATTGTGGTAATATAAGGAAAGGTATTACATTTCTTAATCTCTTAATATACAGCACACCTTTCAGTACAATGTGTTGGACTAATATTGACCACATTGTATATCATGACTTTACAGAGTATCTAATGGCGACAGAGGATGTTTATCAAGAATGAAACACAATTTCCAAGGAGCCCTTGTTAATATAAGCTCCCTTTTGCCATGCTGTTCTATTGGGAGTGATAAGGTTTCTTGGGTTACCGGTAAGAAATTTTCCTGTAAAAATTGTTTCTAGACATTTACTGCACTTTTTTTTTATATATTGTGTGAAAAGGTGACAGGCAGAGTGCTGGAGTCCAGGTATAGCCCCGGGTTTCTGACATATGTGTGGTCCAGGGCAGATCTGGAGTAGGCCTCACCCCAGGTGTAGATCCTTGGCTTATTACTGGGCCAGAAAAGGCTGCAGCTCTTGCATTGCTGGGCAGTTCCATAAGGTGAAAGCAGGTGTAGAGTTCTGTCCCTGACCCAAGTGAGACTATATTGCTTCTGTTTGGTTTGTGTGGCTGCAAGTAAGCCACACATATAGTTAGGTTATCAGTTCTGTTTAGTTAGTTGCTCAGACGAGCAGGTTTTTATTTTGTTTTTGCCTGAAGTTAAGGCTGTATTTTGTTTTGTTTTATTTTCTGCCTGAAGTCAAGGTTAAATATCTGAAAATAAGATTTCAGGGGAGAACAGCTCCTTGTATTGCCAAATTACTGCTTGTCCTGCTTCATAGTAATTTAGCTTTAGATAGGACCAGTTTGGCCTGAAATGGTACATTGTTAGAAGTACATAGTCTTCTGGTTTGTAGGTTTAAGATTTGAGAAAATACCACTTATATGCAGCTTATATAGTTCTAATGGTTTTATTTTTTTATTTTTTGATATAGCTGTGTATGTTGGGAATAATATACTGTATGTAATTTTCTGCAGATATATTTACTTCATAAGATCTAAAATTAATGATTTAACTGTTCTAGACTACTAGAATAAAGTCTGTACCACTAGTGATAGGATAAAAGATGACTAGATGTGAATATATATAAGCAATATGTGTGTGATACAGTACATTGTTAATAAGTCAGTTTTCTCTTCATTATCCTTTATCTTCTAGTTTCTCATCATGACACAGAATTACCTTTCAACCACAGCTTCATTGAATCCCCTTCTACGGGCTGGTTATCTGAAAACTCCTTTTCTTCATTTGAAACAGATGAAGAAGGACCTGTGTACTGTGTTCCTCCAAGAGAAGGTATCATTGCATGTAGACCATAAATATACTTAAAGGGGTTGGCCACTTTCAGACCAATATTGACAAACAAATGTACAATAAAAAGATATACAATTTCCCAATATACTTTCTGTATCAATTCCTCACGGTTTTCTAGATTTTGGCTTACTGTCATTCATTCTGTTACTTCTAGTGGATAAAAGTCTGACCATGGTCATGTGACTTACGGTCCATGGTCATGTGATGACTACACAGGTGAACAGCTGATTACCAGACTGATTACTGTTATGTGACTATAATGAGCAGCACCTGTGTGCTCATCACATGACCATGGACCGTAAGTCGCATGACCATGGTCAGAGTTTTATCCACTAGAGGTAACAGAATGAATGACAGCAAGCAGAGATCTAGAAAAGCAGAGATCGCTCAGAGGAGTAGGTGGGACTTCCTTGTGGAATGGGGTCATGAGAGGGCAAGCCGAACTCTGATCAGTTATGTAGGCAAACTTAAGATTGCACCAATTAATAATTCTGGCTGAATTTTGTATCTAACGTACCAAAATATCCAATCTTTTTGTTTTATAGGAATGTCTGTTGCTGACTTGGATGGGTTTCAAGAAATAAGCTCAAAGTGCAATGTATTCCCCGATGCCATGGTTTTAAACTCGGATGATGTATCCCTTCCATTCTCTATTCCTAGAACTTCTAGCATTGCAAAAGCAAAGAGGCCATCTGTATCATTTGCTGAAGGAACAAGGTTTGAGAGTAGAAGATCATCCACAACTGATACACCCAATCTTGCTCGGAAACCTAAACTTACTATGAGTCTTCCAAAGTTGCCCTCAATACAGTCACAGACCATGAATGGAGATAACTCACAAAAGGGTGAACATAGTAATGAGCACTATGATACAATAAATTGTAATCCAGAATCCGAGAATCATCCCAAGCTCCAGAGAAGTGGCCCAATTGGCCGCCGGAGGACAATGTCTAATGCTCAAAAGGCATCTGTTAAAGTAGAATTGACCGAGGCCGGCATAAAAGAAAATTCTGAAATGAAGAGGAAGGTTCACAATATTTCCACTCTTTATGTCACAGTGGGTCCCCCAAGAAAGCCTTGTAAGCCTCGTAGAAAGTCAGAAGGCAATGTGGATGGAGCAGTACAAGCAGTGTTGAAACGTTTGGGCAGTTTTCAGAAAGGAATCCCAAAACCTACAAGGAGAAGTTTGTTACAGTATTCAAACTCAAAAGTTATTCAGCCAAAGCCTTCGTATCCAGAAGATGTCAAAATTACAGTCAAAAACTCTTCAACTGATAAAGTACAAGAGAGTCAACCAAAAAGACTAGTTCTTCCAAGTTCTTCTATCCTTAAAAAACACTTGTCTCAGGATGGTATAGAGAATGCAGACAGTCCTGAGAAACTGGAGAGCGTGTATTCCAACTTACATGATCCTGAACACGCTCAGAATGCTGATCACATTTACGAAGGCACAGATGACAGAGACGATGCAGAACCAAAGTATGAAAACATAAGTATATCAAAAAGTTTGGGGAATAATGAACCAGAACCATCTTCTTTATATGAAGATGCAGAAATGAACTGTGATAATCCTAATTCTTAAAGCTTTATGCCCATAAACATGAAGAAATACATATTAGTGATTGTCCATAGCCTTTGAATCAGTACTATGTTACTTGAGCCATCCCATAGGCTGTTTTATATGAATTTGATAATAAAACATTAATGGTAATGTGGTGGGTTTTCTGGAGATACATGTGAAGTAGTCAAGACCTGTAATCACAGCAGCATCTGCCCTTACTCAAGATAGTAGTGTCTGTATTGTGACAGAGGTAAGACGAGTGATAGCTTGTGCAGTGATCACAGATATTAACAACTGTTTGTTAGTGAATTAGGAAGAGCTCTGTAGTACAGATTCCTTTTCTTCCTGAAACTATTTTGTAATCTTAAATTAATACCCTAACCATTTGTTTCATTGCTCTCTTCCATGTGAGATGGAAGGAGACCAGAAAAAGAAAAACAAGACAAGTCCTTGTGTTTTTAGACTTTTTGTTTTGCCTGCATTTGCTTCCAGTGCACCTAGCTCACCTGATTGCGACCAGTGCAGCAGTCCTCAATGGCCAACGCATCACCAGCAGGGTTGGCCCTGACAGAGTAGCCACCTTGCAACACCACCCCTCCTTGTAGGTCACCTACACTGACAGAGTAAGGAAGACACTGACTTTGACACTAGGAACTTTTCTGCAGAGGTTCTTTACTGGGTAGAGGTTGATAGGACAGCAGACAGGCTAATAATAATTCTCACAATTAGAGGAGGGAACTATGTAGTGTTCCTTCCATTACCTAGAGTGCTCTGTAGTCCAGTACGGCTACACCTATTAACTGCACTGCCAGGTGCTTCAGTTCTGTAACTTGCCATGGCTACCAGGGTTACCACTCTTCCTTCTGGGAACCCTTCCTCCACACAACTCACATGGGGAGCCCTCCCACATAGGAAGTTTACTAGCCCTCATAAAGAATAGAGATGAGCGAGTACTGTTCGGATCAGCCGATCCGAACAGCATGCTCGCATAGAAATGAATGGACGTAGCCGGCACGCAGGGGGTTAAGCGGCCGGCCGCCGTCAAAGCAGAAGTACCAGGTGCTTCCATTCATTTCTATGGAGCGTGCTGTTCAGATCGGCTGATCCGAAACAGTACTCGCTCATCTCTAATAAAGAACTATTTACTCCTAGGAGTTTTCCACTCACCTGAAGATGCTCCTTCCCTAGGATCTCTCACCTGTGACTTAGTCCTGTTTGAGATTTTCATAATTCATCCCAGGAATTTGCAAGGCTCACCCCAACTACCCTACCAGAACAGTCAACTATTTAAGGTTTGCACATGGTACTTGTGCAGCAGTAAAAAACTGTAAAATGGAATATGTGTGGATATAAAACATCCCCGGTAATGTTTTAAAGACAAGCTGTGTGTTTTTATTTCTTCTACTAAAAATAACTAACTAGTAAATGTGGATATTATGTGGTTATAGGCAGGAAAATTAGGAGAACATTTGATGCTATTGTTTTATTTTTTAAAGGATCCACCACCTGGATAACATATCTGTTTTAATGGAAAAATATATCTGCATAAATAAATTAACTAAATGTGACTAATTAATAAGTGCACAGGGTGTGCACACATCACCAAACCTTTGCAAAAGCTGGATCTGAGCTTCCTATCAAGCAGCTCTTGTTATGCCTAGTGCAAGTTCCTACAAACTCTAACAACATACAGTGTAAAGCTACAAAATTTAGTTATTGCAAGATCATGCTGCTATGCCTAAAAGATCAGTGTATATACCATTCATATAGCAATCATTCAAGTGCATAAAAGATACATCTATGTATATATGCTATATAAATGCTATTACTAGGAGTTGTGAGATCTGGCTAAGTACTATGACAATGAAGCAGAATGTTGTGGTGTCCAATCCAACACCTCTATTTCATTGTCATTGAACCTTTTCTTCACTAATCTCGTCCTATTCATACCCAAAGTACTCAAGTATTGTTGTTTTGTAGGATACTCACATATAGCCCAGCATTGAAACCCCTATAGACCCTGGTCATGTCTTTGGCTATGAAACAACCCCATATCATCTGGTCCATTAGCCCCCTTTTCCCTTGTTTCTTCCAGACCCAATTTGCACTCATCAGAGCCCAGTCTATTGACTTTCATCGCATCGCTGGAAATCACCCGTTTCCAATCTTCTACTCTCTACTTTCCGTACTTAGCAAACTAGAGCCAACACTTCTTATAATGATATTGCAATTGAGGTTTCTTCATCTTTTTTCGGGCCACCAATCCAGATTTGTGTAACATGCTTTGCACGGTGCTTGCATGGATGTCTGTGATCTCACTATCATGAAACATGTGAGCCACCTCCACTGCCATGTTTTTTGTGCCAGAACTGATAGACCTTGTGATGAGCCGCCTTGTTGATATTTTGCCTAGATGTCCACCTTGTGGTATTTGAAAGGATGGACGGACTTAATTTTGAATTCTTCCAACTATCATAGCACTCAAATAATGCAGTTTGGCAATTCTCTTGTCTGAGAGACCACTATCAATGAGCTAGATGATGCTGTTTCTCTTTTCTTGGGAAATATTCTTCACGGGATCATCTTTGATCCTTCAACCAGTGACCTAATAACACTCTGAGCTGTTAGAGAATTTTAGAACAGGTTGTAATTTGTAATATAAATCAAGAAAAGGTTTTTTCCATCACCAGGAGCAAAACAGTAACAATGCAGTTACATTACAAGAATCTGCATAACTAATAATATTCTAAATAGTTGCAAGTCAAATTTATGTATCGGATAGCCAAGATGATTTAATAACTGGATTGGCAGAGCTGGGGAGAGCCACGCTGAATTCACTTACTGCTCCCCGCTACTTCTTGTGCCCTCCTGTTCCCTCTTCAGCCTTCAGTGGGACCTGTGCGCTGCATATATGTTCACAATGACATAATGTGCGTCGCATGGGGGCCCCATGGTGGCTGAAGTGGGAAGATGAGGCTGCGAGCAGGAATAGATAAATAGGGGTTATTACTGGACCACCACCGTCTATTAAAAAAGAAGTGGGAATCTGATAAGGCCCCGTAAAGGCAACAGTGCTAGTAGGCCCCATGTCCCGGGCCGGACTTTGGACATGCCTGCTTTAGACTGTCTAGTTTAACTTTACACGGCTTATTAGTTGGCTTATAAAGTTGGAGGTGTAAAGTTTTGCCAGCCTTCTGGCACATATTACACCAAACTTCTGGAGTATATCTATCAATTTACAACTTTCCTGATATTAGGTTTTTTGATCATTGTTTAAGAGCATGTGATTTTTATAGTAAAAGTTTAATAACACACAGAAAGATTGAATAAGCCCAATAATGATGAAAAATATATTTTTTTATAACATTCCTAAAGGAAGTAAAGTGCGTATTAAGGGTTTGTCCCACAAATAAATATTCTTTTTTATTTGTTGGATCAGGCAAAACGTAACATTTCAAATTGAATAGTTGAAAGAAAAAATTCTCCTCTATTTTGATGTTTTTACATATTATGGCACCCCACAAATAGACAGAACTCTGTTTGCTATTTTGCGACTGCACCGAGCTGTGTTCCTCTGTCCATGGAGCACAAATTGACATGTTTGTAATTGACCAATGCTTGACCAGGTCGAGATCTCTATTGTACTAGGGCCTTAATCTTAACTAAGATATCTGCCTTATTGCCCTGTTCTCCCTTATATCCAGGGCCGGCTCCAGGTTTTTATGGGCCCTTGGGCGACAGAGCCTCAGTGGGCCCCCTTGTAAAGGAGGCGGGGGAGTCGAGACACTGTGCGTCGCAGATGAAGCGAGTGACGTCACGCAGGAGTGTGGCGTCACCAACGCCATACCTCCCAATTTTTAAAGAGTAGAAAGAGGGGCAAAATGTGCGGAACGCTCTGCGCGCCGCGGCATATTTGGCTCCACCCACTTATGTTGACTCCGCCCATTCTCATTAATGTATCATGTGCTCCCACACAGTATGATCCTCCTACAGTCACCCGTAAATTATATGCCCCCCCTCCATCTCTCCCCGTTTCATACACATCCTTCCTCTGCCCCCAGTTTCATGTCCCCCTCTCCATCTCTGTCCCCAGTTTCATCACGTTCTCCCCCTTCATCTGCCCAGTTTCATGTCCCCCGTCTCTGCCCCAGAGTCATGCTGTTCCACCCCCCCATCTGCCCCAGTGTCATGCCGTTCCCCCCCTCCATTTGCCCCCCAGTTTCATTGGGCCCCCTCCATCTCTGTCCCCAGTTTCATGCCGTTCTCTCCTCACCCCCCTTCATCTTCCCCAGTGTCTTGTCGTTCCCCCCCTCCATTTGCCCCCAGTTTCATTGGGCCCCCTCCATCTCTGTACCCAGTTTCATGCCGTTCTCTCCTCACCCCCTTCATCTTCCCCAGTGTCATGTCATCCCCCCCCTCCATTTGCCCCCCAGTTTCATTGGGCCCCCTCCATCTCTGTCCCCAGTTTCATGACGTTTTCTCCCCACCCCCTTCATCTTCCCCAGTGTCATGCCGTTCCCCCCCCCTCCCCTTCACAAAGACAAACACTTACACTCACCTCCAATCGTTCCCCCGACGCTCCTCTCTCTCACTCCATTCACATACGCGATTAAAGCAGGAGCTGTGTGGCCCGGCGTGCATGTGTAAGCGCGATGTGATGACGTCATCGAGCCTACACACGCAAGCCGGGCCGCAGCTTTAAAGCAGGAGCTGAGATCACAGTTCCTGCTTTAATCGCCTATGCATTTAATTCAGCTCATAGGCGTCCGTCGGACGCCGATGAGCTGATATCGGGACAGGCAAGTGCTGGGGCAGGCAAGTGCCGGGGGGCCCCCAGAGGCTCTGTGGGCCCTGGCACTTGCCCGACTATGCCGTGCGCTGACGCCGACCCTGCTTATATCATCAGCTGACCCAGCTAGTGCCTGCTGTATGAGAAGGAAAAACTCTTCTATGCTATCTGTATTTTGCATTGCCATTTGTCACCTTGTCTTCCACATTAGTAATTTGCATAGTTGTTCAAGGGCGCTACCCTTACCCCAATATGCACTCTCACAGCCATATCTTGAAGGTCCTAAGCCTTCACTTACACTAGGTTCACACCTGCGCTGGAGTTTCCTTTCTTCGGGTCTGCTTGGTAACCCAAAAACGGAACCCAGCCTTTATTGCAAATAGTATTACATGCCTCTGGATGAAAAAAGTGGATTGTAGTTTAGGAGATTTGTCTTCATATCATCTGATGTTACTTTCTGTGGCCAGCATTCTTTTGCATCTTCTGACTCTGAGATCTTTGGCTCTCTTCTTTCTGAGTCTGACCAAGCCTGTCTTCCACAGAAGGGTTTGCTCAATACATTAATATTACAGGATATTGTAGTAAAGATCAGACACTCAAGGGGATATCTCATCTCTGGATTTCATCTGCCATCCTGTCTCCTCTCCCCTCCACTTCCTGGTTTTCAGCTCATCCCACACAGTTTGTTGTAAAGCACTCAGTTATCTCTGGATTTACATACACAGATAACAGAAGCACTATTCAAGAAACTTTACTAACCCTTATAAGGGCTCAAAAACTGAACAATTATTTTACTGCATTTGCTGGAACACCCCTTAGGGCCCCTTCACACGGCGTAAGTGCACCGCTCATTAAGACACGTATACACGTGTCCGAGCGCGGCGCTTCAAAACAGAGCCCGTTGATTTCAATGGGAAGAGCACGTATATGCCGATATACGCGTGCTTCCCATTGAAATCAATGTGCTCTGTTTTACGCCGTGTGAAGGGGCCCATAGGACTTATTCTTAAACAGCCGTCACACAGTTGGCCTTAAAACAATGACAGTGAATGAGTGTATTCATGTGTTTTTTTGACAGACCGTTTACACGCCAGTCAAGAAAACTGACATGCTCTATCTTTGTCTGTTTTCATGGATTCAAAAACAGACATGTGAAAACAACCATAGACTTTCATGGGTTTTAAAATAGCCATCACATGGTCGTTTTTCACTATCATGTTAACAGGGCCAAAATCAGCCCATTAGGTCTATGACAAATGGAACAGTCATGTGAATTAGACCTTATCATTCGTGGTTGCTGCACACAGGGCCTTGACAATATATATAATTGGGGGCAGTACATGGCCGTGACCACTAGTGAGAGGCTCTTGTGTGGTTCACATCAGCCGGCAGTGAGATGGTACCAACTTTGATATGTCATTATAACAATACAGAAAACACTTATTACTGGATCTCCCCTGGTCTATGCACAGTGCATATAAATGAAGTTACATTTCTAATAGCCCTAATATATGTCTCCTCTGAAGATTTATGATGTGTCAGTTTGATGCTGTATTACTGCATAGCTACAGATTATAAACAAGCTCTTCTTCTGTTCGGATTGTGTATTTTCACATGGAATGCCTACTAGGCTGTAAACCGTGTAAACTGTAAATCGTGTCAGGTCTTGAAAATACATAGAAGTAATACTAGCCAATATATTAGAACATATTAGAACACCCTGAACCTTCCTGTGTACACAGGCTCATATCTAAAAATATATTTCCATAACAGAAGCGCAGATAAGCTGCAACGCTGTGTGGTCAGTGAGTCAAAAAACAATGTGTAAAATGATAAATTATACAAAAACAACATGTAGTTCCAGGGAAGATCACAAGGTGGCAGTGCAGAATGACAGATCCTACAGGGAACCTTTCTTGTATAATAAATGATGTCATACATGTCTCATAAATCATCCACAAACACTGAGATGTTTCTATAATACTTAGAATTAGCGAGACCTTTGTCAGTACAACATCATAAAGCATCCTATCCTTTTCTAGGCTGGACCATCACTGCAGGTTATTCAGAACTAAGATATTTACCACCTCAAGAATCAAATTAAACATTATTTCTATGAAGGGTTTGTTATATTGAGGGTGACAATCCTGATGGATATCACAGTTTGTCATACATAAACATTTTAGGTATGGTAAATCTAATAGAACATTTTGCCATTGTTGTAAGAAGTCCACTAGATGGCGCTGTATGACCTCTTTTTTCATATACAGTATATATCTCAGAGCTGGTTTGCAAATCATGTTTAAGGCTGTTCTACAGCTTTCACAGAGTCATGTTAATCTCAAATCTTTCCCTGAGATTTATAAAGAACAAAACTACAGCTGGATTTTTTTTTAAACAAACACAGTCAGGGATTTAACAGTTTTCTCAAGTCCAGTAATTTGTAGACGTTCTGTTCCCTCAACCCAGATGAAGTAATAATCTGTTATTTAGGAAAAGTAGAACATCTGCAGAAAAACAAATCCATGAAATGCAGCGCATAGAAAAACAAGGCTATTGGTGCAGCCCTCTTACACACTGCAGCAGCCCAATGGTGGTGGTGGTGGGGGGTCTGGCTTTATTTGGGAGCTCTGCTGGCACATCCACACTTCACTGTTTGCTGAGCATGAAATATATGAAATATATGGTCATGCTGAGTCTTATATTCAGGGACATGGGGGAAGGGGTAATCCTGTAAAATGTACCTTTCTATGGTACTTACCCTATTTTATATATTGGTCCGCATGTGCATTCCCTTGTGTCCTTTTGTAATCTTAAAGGGATACTATCATACAAACTCTTTTTTTCTGAGTAAGAGTGCATTCACACTTCGGATACGCTGACTGATTCTGAACATTAAAACACGTTCAGAATCAGCACGTATAAAGCAGATCCCATTCATTTCATTGGGAGCCGGCATACGAGCGCTCCCCATTGAAATGAATGGGCTTTTTTCTCTATGGCTCCTTCACACGGCGTAAGCGCTCAGCTCATTCCGAGCCGTACACGCAAGCGCTTCTAAACACTTCCCATTCACTTCAATGGGAGCGCTCGTAGAGAAAAAAGCAGCCTATTCATTTCAATGGGGAGCGCTCGTATGCTGGCTCCCAATGAAATGAATGGGATCTGCTTTATACGCGCTGATTCTGAACGTGTTTTAACGTTCAGAATCAGTTAGCGTATCCGAAGTGTGAATGCAACCTAACACGTTAGAATAGCCTTAAGAAAGGCTATTCTTCTCCTACCTTTCGTTGTCTTCTCCGCACCGCTGTTCGGTATATAATCCGTTTTTGTCAGTATGCAAATGAGTTATCTTGCAGCACTGGACGTGGTCCCCAGCGCTCAAACAGCACTGGGGGCATCCCCAATGCTGCGAGATTACTCTCTCCAGCGCCGCCTCCATCTTCGTCAGGAACAGCTTCTTCATCCTCTTATTCCGGCGCAGGTTTCAAACTTCTAGGCCTTGGGCACAGCAGACTGCACCTGCCCACAGGCCACGAGAAAATAGCTGCTTACAATACTGTGTAAGCGGCCATTTTCTTGTGGCCTTTTGGCAGGCGCAGTCTGCTGTGCCCGAGGCCTAGAAGTCTGAAACCTGCTCCAGAAGAAGAGGACGTTGCTGAAGAAGATGGAGGCAGCGCTGGAGAGAGTTCTCTCACAGCATTGGGGACGCCCCCAGTGCTGTTTGAGTGCTGGGGTCCACCCCCAGTGCTACGAGAGAACTCATTGCATACCGACAAAAGCCGGGATTCCTACAAAACGGCGGCGCAGAGAAGACAACGAAAGGTAGGAGAAGAATAGCCTTTTTTAAGGCTATTCCGACGTGTTACTCAGAAAAAAATGTGTTTGAAAGATAGGATCCCTTTAAAGGGAGTTTGTCACCCAGATTATTAACCCAAACCCCAAGCATAGATAGGTTAGGGTCCACTTGAGAATCTGTGTCTCCCTTGCTGAGATATCTCTGTTTTTTCAATATGCAAATGAGCTCTTTGGAGCAATGAGGGCGTGGTTACTTATATATTTTATGCAATGCTCTTAGGCCTGGTTCACATGGATTTACGCTCAGTGAATCCGCTTGGGGACCCCTGGAACGTAAACCTAATCTGCATAAAAAAGCGGTTACCTCAGGAAACCCATAGACTTATATGGAGTCTGTGTGGTTTCCACACAAAAAATGCGGAGAGAAAAGTGCTGCTTGAAATATGTCACTGTTTACAAAATAAATACCTATAAGAAAGCTTGTGGACTTATATAATAAAGTGACATGACTTTGCAGCTTTTAGTGCATCTACACAGCACAGCTTTTCTCTTCCTCTGTCCTCAGACACCCTTGGATTGTACAAGATTTACTTTGGGTGTGGTTTTTGAAACCATAGTGTTTGTACCTGACTGTACAATGTAAAGCTGAGATGTTATTTACAGACACAGGCATCCTGTGCATATACATTAGGGTTAATGTAACGTTTTACATAGACAGGAGAGAGGTAATAATCATGTTGTGTTTTAGGATACTGGGTTTTACATGTGAATTGGAAATCTGTGTAGAAATATCAGGGACTTACCACTATTTTGTTTTTTGCTATTTGTGGCATATTTATGGCCTGTTATCCTGATGTCCTAGGACAGGGGTAGGGAACGTACGGCTCTCCAGCTGTTGCAAAACTACAACTCCCAGCACGCACACTTGCTCTGCTGTTCTCGGAACTCCCATGGGAGTGAATGGGGCATGATGGGAGTTGTAGTTTCACAGCAGCTGGAGAGCCGAAGGTTCCCTATCCCTGCCCTAGGAGATGCTATGGCATACGAGGAGCTGTAGCAGTACAACAGTATACTACACTTAAGGAAACCTTAGTGGTTTACTATTGGGAACTTTGGGGCTGGATAAAACAATTCAAGTAGAATACATTATGGCTCTCTAATTTTCCAAATAGCCTGTTACTTTTCTATAGCCATGTACCTGAGAGTACACCCAGAACACCTGCCAAAGATATCTCTTACATTGTCCTCACTTTCCAACAGCAAGTACCTTCTTTAGGGTTAGGGTCCATTCACACGGAGCAAACGCGCGCTCACTTTGGCAAAATACACGTGTAAAGAATACACGTGTAAAAATAAGACTCCCGTTGACTTCAATGACATTTTTTTACACGTGTAAAAAAAAACATGTCAAAAAACACGTTTCGTTTTTTGGCGCGTTATTTACACGTGTAAAAAATGTCATTGAAGTCAACGGGAGTCTTATTTTTACACGTGTATTCTGACAAAATGAGCGCGCGTTTACTCAGTGTGAATGGACCCTAAGTGACATATGCTCCTATTATTGTCATAGGTTCTCCATAATATTTGCAGTGTTCCCCACTATCAGGCCAACAGGAGTATTACAACCTACTGTATATGATATCGTAGTCTTGTGACCCATGCCCCTTTTTTCATTGTATGTGAATATGACATCATACACATTATTCTGAAGAAAACATTTTATGGATAAAAAATGGACCCCAGCAACTGCCTGAGTTTAGTAGGTGCTGCTGTTCCTAACTATCCGTGGCCACAGTTAAGGAAACAGCCCTCTATACTCACCTAGAGACAAGTCTGATGAGTCACATGAGACTCATCTCTGGTGCTCCCGATGCTTGCACAGCTCTTCACTGAAGCTATAGAATACTGTGTGAGTACAGGAGCCAGGCAAGTATAAGGGACCCTTCACACGGCGTAAGCGCATCGCTCATTTAGACACGTATACACGTGTCTGAGCGCGGCGCTTCAAAACAGAGCCCATTGATTTCAATGGGAAGCGTGTGTATAAGCCAATGGGCTCTGTTTTGAAGCGCCGGACTTGGACACATATATACGTGTCTAAATGAGCGGCACGCTTACGCCGTGTGAAGGGGCCCTAAAAGTTTTTTATCCTGGTCATGGACAGCAGGAGCCTTTGGCTATTTGGGACACTAAACCTCCAATCCGTAAGGGTCTGTGGGTGATCTAGTGGCCCATATTGCCTGACAGGTTCCTTTTAATACCTCTAAAATGATAAATTAAAAAAAACTCAACAACGAGTCTTAACAATTAAAAGTTTCCATTTGTTTTCTGTCTACAGCCCCAGAGAAGGCAATGCATCTCCATGGTAACAGACAACAACCCCCCCCTCCCCCATTACCATAGAGACACATCAGTTTGTATACTAACTGTAAAAACAAAATTATAGGATTTTTTATTATTATTACGACTGCAGTTAGTATTTTTTTGGAGGATTTTATTTAAAAACATGGATTTGGGAGGTGGACAAAGCCTATGTAATTATTCGTCAGTGTGCAGAGACATAGATTTCTATCATTACTGATCTATTGCCAACTTTCAATGTTATTTATTAATCCAAACCATCTGCAATTTTGGTGTCATAAAGCTGGAAAGCTGTGGGCGTACTGGTACATTCAAGGTGAATATTTCTAAAGGGCTGCCAAATTTTGAGAAGCTGTTTTGGGTACAAGACAACCTGTCATACTGCACCACACACATAGTGAGTCAAACTGCATTACGTTTTAGACTAACGCCCCATGTAGCAAGCCGCAGTCCATGGACAAGGAATGGTTACACGCTCTATTTTGATGTGTTCAGCAGACCACGGAGCACCATTGTAGTCTATGGGTCTCTAAATATTGCAGATACCACTAGGCCATATGTGCTGTTTGTTTTTAATGAATCTAGAAACATACAAAAGTACACAAATTTAAAAAAAAAAGTTGGTCCATGTATATTTTAAAGGTTGATTTGGGAAAAATTGAAAAAAAAAAAACAGTGCACAAACAAGGATCGTGTGCGGTCTGTGATCAACAGGGGCATCACATTTCCATTCAAAGTGAATGTTTGAATAAGGTCTTAGGCTAAGGTCCCATGTTGTGGAAAAGCTGCTTTTTCTGTTCCACATTTTGCTGCTTTTTTTTAGCCAAACCCATGAGTGGAAATATAAAGGATGTTCTCATACTTCTCTCTTCTGCTCAACTCAGTCCTAGC
Source organism: Leptodactylus fuscus (assembly GCF_031893055.1). Lineage (NCBI taxonomy): Eukaryota > Metazoa > Chordata > Amphibia > Anura > Leptodactylidae > Leptodactylus > Leptodactylus fuscus. The sequence continues at coordinate 67,171,519 of NC_134266.1, forward strand.
TGTAACTCAAAAAATCGTATCAAAATCAGCAAAAAAACGAGGGGCCTTAACTTTCAGATGCTGCAGTTGAAATCTTCAGTGTTATCATTCTATTTGTTTATGCTTTCTTTCCAACAAAATCCATTAATGGATCCATAGTTTTTCAGTGGGGCTTCAGTTAAAGGGGTTGTCCCATCACAAGGATCCTATCTATACTGCTGGTTAATGTGAATGTAAGACTTTTCCTAAATACACTGCTTCAGCAAAACTGCTTTGTTTGTCCACTATCTTACTTTATTCATTTTTTTTTTTACACTTCCCTTGACTTATCTGGTCATAAGTCAAGTGATGTATCTGCTGCTCTGAGGGGGGAGGGGCTAAGTGCACTGGAGCGAGCTTGGAGGGGGGGTGTAGTTTACCCTTTGGGGAGAAGGGGCCGCCAATACATACCCGGCATCCGCGGTAATAGAGAGGCGGATGCCGGGGACAGTTAGACGCCGGCACAGATGCAACATCGCTATCCTCCTGCCCTGCATGAAGCCAGCAGCGGCAGGAGCGATGCTGCTATTCCAGGGGGGCGGCGGAGGAGCGGAATAACAGCATCGCTCCTGCCGCTGTTGGCTTCATGCAGGACAGGAGCATAGCGATGTTGCAGGCATCTGTGCCGGCGTCTAACCGTCCCCGCTGTAATAGAGAGGCGGATGCCGGATCTGTATTCACATATGCAAAGCCAGCGGCGAGATGCCACTGGCCCTGTGTGCACGCTCATAGATGGTGAGACCAGTCTAGCCTTCACAATGCGAATACAGACCCGGCATCCGCTGTAATAGAGAGAGGCGGATGCCAGATCTGTATTCGCATTGTGAAGGCTAGACTGGTCTCACCATCTATGAGCGTGCACGCAGGGCCAGCGGCATCTCGCCACTGGCTTTGCATATGTAACCCCGCCCACCAATGACGCAACAAAGCAGGAAGACAGAAGATTTTACAGCAACGAAGACTGGTGAGTATGCGACGTGGGAATACCCCTTTAAAAGTGTCCAATTGTCTCCGAGCTTATTTCTGTCAGAATGCAGTTTTTCCAACACAACAAACAAATGGGGACTGTCTAATTTTTTTTCTTGTTGAACAGGATCCCAACAGATCCACTTTTCTGTACAAGGCAAGTTTATGGTAACAGGATGCTACAAGATAGGCATCCTGTTGCACCATCCTGTTGGACAGTTGTGCGTGTTTTTTTTTTTTGAAACACGGTAAAAAAGAGAAAAAAAATGGAATGTTTCCACAGGATTAAGAAACGAGCCTTAAATGCACTGATAAACAGAAAATAGAAATTGTAAAAGATGTGACAGTTTTAGTGAAGGAGTCAATAGAAATAACAAAATACCGATGTGACTGGGAACAATACAATTACGTTTAGTGTATTTAAAATATTTGGGGTAAATGGGATTGTTTTTTTTACAACACTCATTTCACTTAAAGATGAATGATGATAAGGAGCAGCAATTCTGGAGAAAATTAGGGCAGCTTCCAATGGCTGTATTTGGCTGAGACGACGGAACTGAACACTGAGACTTGACATTATATTCATCTATGATGTTAGGAGTTTTTGCCTTCTCTAATGTCCAATACTGTAATTATGTTTTTAGTATTGGGAAGTCCCGTGGAGATGCAGAGAGCAACACTAGGTTCACACCTGTGCTTGGGTTTCCATTCTTCAGGTCCACTTGGGGACCCAAAAAAAGGGAACCTAATCCACTTAAAGTGATTACATGTAGACCTCAAAGACTATAATGGAATCTGCCCGAAAAATGTGGAGACAAAAGTCTCCAGCTTTCATTTAAGTTGAATGGGGGATGGAATACCCAAATGGCTTAGGAGGCATTGACACTTGCTCCTGATATCTCCATGATTCTGCTAAAATTACACAAAAACAGATTGGAGATGGCTTGCATGAGGTCAGTTTAAAAATTCATTCATTCATTTCATTGGGTTTTTTAAGCAATCTGCAGGTGTCCATATGCGGCCTCTCCGCTGTGAAACCACTTTTTTTTTTTTTTTGCACAGACACAAAGTTGGACATGCAGGACATTGTGTTCATGCAAAAAAGTCAGTTTCACGGTGGAGGGGCTGCATACGGACACCTGTGGGTTGCTTTAAAAACCCATTGAAATGAATGAATGGGTTTTTAAACTGACCGTATGCAAGCCGTCCCCAATCTGTTTTTGCAATTTTGGCGGTATCACGGGGCGGACAGCAGATGATGATTATGGGTCTTGGTTCATTGTTTAACCTGGAAGATACAGCCATCATTTGGTTTGTATCTCACAGACTAAATACGCTCGTGTGAAGCCATTTTTAATGAGAGAGTGCTCCTTCAAGTGGTGATAGGAAAGAATGATGAGAAAATGTGAAGCATGTAGTACTTTTTCATACTGAAATTATAGAGTTTTTTACACATTAGACATTAAAGGTATATGTAATGACCCAATCCTTTTAATCTCAGGAAAGATAAGCCACTGCCAGAGGTGTGACAGCATCTTTCTCCCCATTGAGAACACATGCACACTCAGCCCATCCAAGCATGCATGTGTATGAGGGGTTCAGGTAAAATAGCTGTTGACCAAACAAGCATTTGACCGCAACTGTTTAAGGGCATCTTTAATCCAAACCTATTGTTTGTTGGTCAAAATAGATTTGGGCTGAAATGTGTAACGTTTAGTTATGAGATGTGGGTATACAGATTGATAACAACGTGAGTTACTAGATAGCTTGTGTGACCGACATTGCAACATTGAAAAATATAGAACTGCTGGCCAGAACTGTTAAATCCATGGTCAGTTTTGGTCAAATTATCTCACAGTTTCAGGAATAGTGGTAGAGTGCCTGGAGAGAAGGGACGTCTTTGTTTGATGGTCAATGGAGTTTCCTTGTCTTGGCTATTTGTTGGGTGATGGTCTCCTTCTGTTGTCCTCTTTGTCTTTGCTGTTGAATCTCATTGGCTGGAGTCCATGGATCAGGTTTCCTTTTCAGCAAACAAAATAACAATGGATGCCTAGAAGTATCCACATTGCCTTCCATCTATGAAATAATGCAGCCACTATGTTCATGTCAGAGCCAGTGGGCAGAGTGGCAGTGATTCCTGCAGTGCCATAGCGAGCTGTCAGCTGTTACCCTACAGTATATTGGAGTAATGTGGCTCATATTGTAGGGTGTCAGGTTTCAGCTTCTCCATGTCTTTGTTGTCCTCAGTACAATGGCTGTAGTGTACATACAGGGTGATATGATGGTGGCCCCGGAGTTAGTTAGCAGTGCCCCATCTGTGCCGATCTCCCTTGTACTCTGACTTCAGCCTCCTCTCTGCTTACTATATGTATCTGTTCCATCACCTCTCTCTATCTAGCCGCCCTCTGATTGGCTGCTTTCTGTTTCTAGCCCCTGTCAGCCAATCACATTCGAGCACTGTTTTTCTCAGAAGCTCCGCAATAAAAAGGACCTGAATAAAGAGAAATGAGAAAACAACTCGGTCGGGCCCGAGAAGGACAAGGAGAGGCTGCGGCACCGGAACCGATCCGGTCCAAAGGCAAGTGAAGCAGCCCCGGGACCCGCACCGCCCGATATAACAAGAGAAAGGACCGGGCTGCCCAAGATCCCGGGCAGCATCCACTGTCATTACAGTCTACTACACCGGTAAGTGAGGCAGCGATCCTGCCGGGCATGTGCAGGTGACATCACGTAGTCATGACCGGGGAGCTGCTGCTGCTTCCTATACATTGTCCCTGCTATAGGAGATGCCGAGCGCCCTTATACTGAGTCACGGCTCAGCCACTGTGAACAGCTGGGCGACAATTACCTCAGCTCCTGCATGTCCGACCCGGCTCAATGGAGAATGGGGGGAGGTTAATGGGGTGTAACGTGCAAAGTTGCCGCAAAGAGATGCGACTATATTCTAGGCGGACATAATACTTGTATAGTGTATAATGTATCCCGCGCCATGTACTGATGGATTCCTGCACATTGTACTGTATCCTCCTCCTGTATACCGGCTGTATAGGATGATACAACACTTACTACTTCTATATACTTTGTGTGTACTGTGTATGTCCCTGTATACTGACCTTAGTATTTACACCTTGTATATCTGCACATTATACTGTATAGACTGACACACCACTTCACAGTACTTATATACCTCCCCTATATACCGGCTCTATAGACTGATACACTTCACGGTACTTAGTCTGTGTATACCTGCACTGTGTATATACCTCCCCTATATGCCGGCTGTATAGACTGCTACACATTACAGTACTTAGTCTTTGTATACCTGCACTGTATATATACCTCCCCTATATACCGGCTCTATAGACTGATACACTTCACGGTACTTAGTCTGTGTATACCTGCACTGTATATATACCTCCCCTATATACCGGCTCTATAGACTTATACACTTCGCGCTACTTAGTCTTTGTATACCTGCACTGTATATATATATATATATACCTCCCCTATATACCGGCTGTATAGACTGATACACTTCGCGCTGCTTAGTCTTTGTATACCTGCACTGTATATATATATATACCTCCCCTATATACCGGCTGTATAGACTGATACACTTCGCGCTGCTTAGTCTTTGTATACCTGCACTGTATATATATATATACCTCCCCTATATACCGGCTGTATAGACTGATACACTTCGCGCTGCTTAGTCTTTGTATACCTGCACTGTATATATATATATATATATACCTCCCCTATATACCGGGTGTATAGACTGACCCCAGGCTGCTGCTCCTATAGAGACCCTTATGTCAGCCGCTACCACCTCCTTGTCCCATAGCCCATTTCCTCAGTGTCCCATCCCCCCCTCCCCTGTATTGTTTTACTTCAGGTGCCTGACTCCTCGCACTGGCTGTATCTCTCCCATATCTCATTACTGACACCTCCGAACCTGCACGCCGTGGTGTGTCCGATGTCTCCCAGCAGTTCCCCTAGCTGCCCGTGGGCTGCAGAGCCCCTTGTCCCTCTCCTTCCACACCCCCTCCTCCGCCGTGCCCGTTCGCGCTCTCCCGTCTTCCCTCACGAGCACTTCTTCCGCAGAGCCGCAGTCTCGCGCCTGCCGGTTCAAACCGGCTGCTCTGACACCTGTTCCCTCCCTCCCTCACAGGGCTTCAACTCACCGACCAATGAAAGGAAACCTTAAGTTTTTGGCCGACCAATCCTTGATAGGGGGGCGGAGTTAGTGTCTACAGGAGCGCGCTTATTTGCTCATCTCTTCAGAGCCGGGCGCTAGTCGGGGAAGCCGGCTGCGGCCGGTCAGCTGTGAGGTGACAGCAGGGCGGTCCTACTGTGGCCAGCAGCTGAGCCGGCTTCTGTGCTGCTGTGGGAGCAGCGCTTCATATAAAGCCCAATAAAGTATATTACCAAGCTGTCATGGAGTCATTACCTCAGCACGGGCAGTCTTCTGTATGTCCTCACACTCACATAACATTGCTTATCCTACGGCTCCATTCACATCATCCATATGCCGTTCTCTCACGGACACATACACGACCGAGACCAGGGTGCTAGTGTGAACCTAACCTGAGTTATACGACCTTATTAAATATGGCTGCACCCTTGTACCAAACAAGCCAAAAATGCTGCGTTTCTGCAATGTGGGACCTCCGCCTAAAGTTCTGGGTTTATTCACAGTTCTACCGCCATCATCCAATAAAGCCGTCAGGGTTATGATATGACGTATCGGTTTGGGCAGTTAGTTTTTTTATTTTGTCATATTACTATTCCTACAAACATGCAAATAATCTTATAAAATAACTGCTATTATAATAGAAGAAAGTCTATGCATACACATGCTTATGGAGAGATATCAGAATAGATGGATGATAACGTATTGATCATGAAGAGACATTTCCTAGACTTTCCGGCAGTAATCACATTGAAGACCATTACAGTCATTCTTCCCCGTGTGAAATGGCTTATTATAGGAAACAGACAACTTTCAGCCGCTGTAGATAAGATAGGCTTAAAGTGGTATTCACATCTTAGACATTTATTGCATATCTGCCTCTGAGACTCTCCGCACATGTGGAGAACAGAGGTTCTGGGACCGAAGTTGCCAGGTGACTACCAGGAAGACAATGGTTGGAAAGGTGGTCACAACATGTGCATGTCCCTTTTCATTCTAATATATTAGTTCACACTAGTGTTGGGGTTTCCTTTCTTCAGGTCCTCTTGGGGACCCTAAAAAAAGGGAAACTGTATCCGCTTACAAAACAGTTACCGGTGGAGACCTGTGGACCCCCATAGGCTGAAATGGTTGTCTGCCAGGTTTCTGCCCAAAATCGGTGGAGAGAAAAGTCCTGCTTGCAGTCAGACTTAGGCCTCGTTCACATCTGCTTTGGGATCCTCATGAGGACTCCCCCGAACGGACTACCAAGCACAACTGCAAGTGGTATGCCAGTAAAGCACACGGACCCCATAGACTATAATGAGTTTCGTGTGCTTGCTGCCAGATCTCCACAGGGATCATGCGGACAGGAAAGAAGTTCACAATTTACTTTCCTGTCCGCATGTTTCGTGCGGGAAGCGCGGCAAGCACACGGATCCCATTACAGTCCATGACCCCCCCCCCCCGGACAGAATACCAGCGCAGATATGAACTAAGCATTCCAAGCATATATGTGTCTGCTTCTCCATTCATTCTGCTACTTGATGTGGCGATTACCTGATACATTTCTCCTCCTTGGAGAAATAAGACTCAGGGGTTCTCACATCAGATGCTTATGGCATACTCTATGGGTATTTCATAAATATCTTTAATGGAAAAACCATTGATCAATTTGCCAAAAACTAAAGCTGAGCTTACACATTAAATTAAAGTGGTTATCGAAGACCAAAATGAATGACCTATTCTTAGGATGGGTCATTAATGGTGCCATATAAATAAACAATAATTTGAGATCCTTGGGGGTCCAACATTACCCCTTATCGATCAGCTGTTCTCTACATAGTGGATGGAGCTGGAAGCAGACAGCGCCATATAATATGTAGTGACTGAGGCGCACTATTACAGTTTAGTTTCCTTTCATTTGAATAGAGTTGCAGTATTATACCAGTACACAGTGCTCATAGCTGATTGTTTCTGACTCATGCTTAAAGCAGATGATCGGTGTGGGGGGCTTAGCTAACCCCTTTAATTTGGTCTAACCATATGATTTTGGTGGAACAAGACAGCCATCTAATGTGTATAGAAGTGTCATGACTTCCCCAGACAACAGATCTCAGGGGGAAAAAAGCAACAGACATTGTATTTCAACATGCCCAATCTCTTTTCTTCATGGGAAACAATCCACCACCAAAAGTGTCAACAGCCTATTGAGAACAAAGGATCAGTGTGCTTAGTGTACATGTGTATTAGGTGGGGGGTTCGCTGTTGACTAAACAAGCATTCACTATCTAAGTTGTTTGGTGGATGAGCTGTTAGTATTAGAGTGTTTACCTGCTAATGGAGGGGTCAAAGAATGTTTGTCACTTTTTATATAATATTTGTAGAGCAATAAAGAGATCTCAGAATAGGAAGCAGATGGGTAGTGGATTCCTATCTTATCTGTATCCATGTTGTTTGTTGGTGAAGAATCTTTAAGGAAGCAGTTCAGTTATCTGATATCAATTTCATATCATCCTAAATCTTTACTCAAGGAACATCTCAAGGAACTAGATCTTTGCCCCTCTTAATATCAGAAAAGTGATAAGCCTGGCCTCACTAACCTGTTTCATTGCTTGCCTCCTGCATCTACTACTTGTGCTTTGTCTCTTTGGATGCCCATTTGATTGCATTGTATAAACAGGAGCTTGTTAGGTATGCATAGCTAAATGTAGAAGAATGGGAACGGTCACGGGTGGGAGCTTCTCATTTGGAAATGTGGGCCGGGTATATATCCAGGATGACTGAAGGTAGAATTATCAATGTAAAGAAGAACTTGCTATAACAGGCATCAGATAACATTGTTATTTCTGCAACATTGCAACAAGGGAAAATGAACAAAGATTTATTTTTTTCTTTTACAGGTTGACAATCACTAGAAGCAAAAAATGGCTCCTACTTTAGCTACAGCGCATCGGCGTCGGTGGTGGATGGCATGTACTGCAGTGGTTGAAAATCTGTTCTTTTCTGCAGTACTTCTAGGCTGGGGGTCTTTGCTGATCATGCTGAAATCTGAGGGGTTCTACTCTTACATGTGCAGCTATCCAGGTAAATATGATCCATTCTGTATAATTTATAACATGGCTTTCTGGTCTTCATTATTTTGAGAGGCACAGTGCTGTGTAATTTTGCCTGCACTACAGTCCAATTAAGGCTATGTTCACCTTTGCACAGGTGTGTCTGTTGTTCTGGTTCACCTGAGGACCAGAACAATGGACATTAAAATTATTATTAAAATAGCAGACACCAATGGAGCCCGACAGTCCCCATTGATTATAAGTAGATCATTGGGTGTCTATTAGAGATGAGCGAGTACTGTTCAGATCAGCCGATCCGAACAGCACGCTTGCATAGAAATGAATGGACGTAGCCGGTACGCGGGGGGTTAAGCGGCCGGCCGCCGTCAAAGCGGAAGTACCAGGTGCATCCATTCATTTCTATGGAGCGTGCTATTCGGAACGGCTGATCCGAACAGTACTCGCTCATCTCTAGTGTCTATTCTTTTAAACTGCAACTCCTGGATGAAAACATCATACTTATAGGACTTTTTTGTCCAGTGATTTTCAATGACACTCCATACAGAGACTCCGCCATGAATGTAGCCTAAGGTGTTGTCCCTTTAAAGACTTTTATATCATATCCACAGGATAGGAGATAGGTCCAATGCCTGGTACCCACGTGGACAGGAGATATAATTGTCTAATAGGACAACCTCTTTAATCTTAATGGCTGTCTAATATACAACCAGAAACTGTGTTATGAAATGTCATATAAAATGTTTCGCCAGTGACCAATATCCCACCACAGCTGTAATATATAGTTCAATATGCATATCCTTATACAACAGCAGTTTGTGTGATGTAATATAGACATAGAACTGGTTGCATGTTAAAATAATTAGCAATGCCTCCCCGATAGTCTCACTGGTATCTACAGGGTTATTGCTAATTGTCTTTAAGGTGCAGCCAGCTCTGTATCTATATTATATGATACTGGCAGGATATTGGTCACTGGCTATACATTCTATGTCACTAGGTTCACACCTACATCCTTCTTTCAGTTTGTCTGGTTTGTCACAGGACCAGAAGAGCAGAAAAACAGATACAATTGAATTTGTTAAATGAACAGATATGAATGCAGTCTGACAGATACCATTCATTATAATGGGGTCCGGTGGGTGTCTGTTTTTGCTAACTCAAACCATGGACACTGTGTCAGAGACTCTTGACACAGATGTGAACTCAGTCTATGATATTCCTTGACATAGTTTCTGACTATGGTTCTATATTAGACAGCTATTAAGATTAAGAACAAAAATTAGATTATCTGTATATTTCTGGCATCAGAACGAGCCCTATACTTTATTTCAATCATATAGATTCCCACCTATCACACATAAATGGCTTTCTTATTGATAGGCTTTCAGTGTTTAAAGTGGGTCTATCACAGTCCATAGTACATAGTCTGTCACAGTACATAGTAGCGGACATTATGCTGAGCATGGTAATACCTGTAGACCCTTTAGATGCACCAGAAACCTGCAAATGAGGTTCAAGTACGGGGTGTCAGGGTCTCTAAGGATTCTATATTTAGGTTAGAAAACTTGAAGATCTGGCAAACCTAACTGCACTTAAGCCTTATTTGCATATTTCTAAAAATGGCTTTTTCTAGGAAGTATTGGATTTATTGGAGTATCTAAAGGAAATGGCGCATCTATTGGTCCATCTAAAGGACTGCCAAAATTGTTGGGGTCAGCCAGTATTAACCTACTGCTTATGGTCAGTCTTAGCATTTTCAGATCATTTAGACAAATTTTTGAGCCATTATTTCATCTGCTAAGTTTTATACAGAGATCTGTGCTCTCTGAATGGGATGCATGATGGGTTGGGACTGGATGATCTGTATGTAGAGCTCACCCACTCAATGTGACAAATAGCTTCATTACTGTACAGTTGCTCAAGATAGTTTCTAAGGCATTAATGATTAGTTTAAGGATTTATGTGACATCAATGGGAGAGAATTGACTGAAGGAGCAGAATAACACTTCTGCATATGAGGTGCGTCATTGGTGCAGAATTCAAAAAACGCAGTTTTATTCATTCATTCATTCACTAATAGAGGCCTATAGTAAAGCAAAGTAATGTGACGTATGATACTTTATACCATGCTATACATATCAGGAAATGGAGATGAAATAACACAGCTGTAGACATAGTTACATAGTAAATCTGAAAAGAGTTGCATGAGGACACACTTACTTACTGGTACATATGCCAGGGCCAATTAGATGCACATTGCGGCAGTATTGTCTATACGGTTTGCAGTACAGATGGCCATTTCAATTACAAAGATTTGCTTTCCGGAGATCACCAGAGGGTTGTTGTACTGTCTTCAAAAGACTTCATCCATATAGGCTACTCCACAGACAGAATATTCATACACCTCTATGAACCCTCTTCCACTATTTTATGGTTGCAAAATATAGGTAATATTAGGCATAATATATATTGTGAATGTAGAGAATATGTTAATAATACAATGGAGATGCAGTATTACATAGGCTAGGTCCACTTGAGACTGATTGTTTTCTCTAGCTGACATAGGGATCCCGGAGTATAGGTTTGTCCTCCTTTCACATGCATGTTTTGGCTAAGCTGAATGTATATGTGTATAGGGCACTTCAGAGGAGTAGCGATAAGGTGGTATGGGGCCGGAGGGTGTCGTGTAAGACTCATAGATGAAAGGAATTCCAAAAAGAGACTAACCATTAGGACTTTGTACTAGGAATTACACAGGATTTACTGCTTATTAAAAATAGAAAAATTTGGAATCATCTTCCTCCAGGGGCAGTCCTGTTTCTAGAGCCTACAAGGCCCAGTAGACGTTTGAGGCAAATCTAATGTCTATGACCACCTTGAGAATCAATATGAGCTGTTGCTAGATGTATTTTTTAGAAGCTGTCTCGCTATCATGTAAGCCATTAGCTAGTACAGAAGCCAGATGGATATTGTTTGCCACAAGGGATAGTACATGGCTTAATCGCTGAGCTCTCATTGCTCTGTTTGCCAAGTGATGCTTGTATTCTGCTGCTATGTACACATACAAAGAGACAATTGTTCATTTATTTATCAAATCATCAATACCTGTGGACACACACACACTATGATCTGGGTCATCTATATCTTGCTTGTATATACAGTATATGTCCAGTGAGTTTTTGAGCCTCCTTGGTTTCTGGGATCAATACTGAATACTGTTAGTTATGGAAATGCAAAGAGAAGCTCATAGGATAATGGATGGACACAGAAAATTACACAATTGGTTCTGGTCTGCAGTCGTCTGTTATCACTAAGCATGCTCCATTAGATTAATTCTGCCGGCCAATTGCATCTCTGTATGACGTAATCGTGTAACTAGCCTTCTCTAGTTCCTTTGTAACACTATGGCCTGGATGTATGGCAAATAGAGTGATTTAAAGTGGTAGCATGCTATTAATAAATATGATTTTATATGTGTTGTGCTATGCTGGAAAATGCTCTTGACATGTACACCATATGCCTTTCATTATTCACTACAAGAAATGCTGTTAAATCACAGTTTTTACGAGGGAAATTGATGTAACTGTATTGCATATATAGTTGTACTGTATATGTTAGGACTGTAGATTGTGAGATTTTGCAATATACATTCCTAATACAATGAAGTACATTACCTAGATGTTAGTGGGGTTGGCCCCTAACAACATGTATTTCCTATTCAAAGGATAGGTAGTAAGTATATGATTGCTGGGTGTCTGACTAGTGGGTCCCCCACCATCACAAGAATGGAGGTGTCTGAGTTCCTTGGGTAAATGAAGCAGTATGCTTTAGTCCCATAACAGTGATGCTTGTGCATTACCATGTAATTCATACAGGAGACTGAAGGCTTTCCGGTCTCCTGATAGGTGGGGGTCCTAGAAGTCACAGCATATATATATTCCCTGTGCTGTGCTGTGGTTAGGTGATAAATGTTGTTCATGGACCACCCCTTTAATTATGTAGTTATAGTATTTGTAGTACAGGTACACTTTGAAGCTCTAAGTTTAGCACGACTACACATAATATACCGTAGTACAGCACATCTTCTCCATAATTAACCTTCGCGCTTATTATAGTGACTGTGGTTATAAGAACCTCTTTATACTATTGTCAGCAGATGTATTTGAAGCTAGGTTAGTTGAAGACACAAGCATTCTCCTGTATGTCAGGTCACGGTAGAGCTGGGTAATTATACCTCCAGCTTTTTAATAGATTCGGTCAGGAGATTTGTGTCTCGTGAGTCAGTTACTTATAGTAGGTGAACTAGTGTGAAAGTGATGATCTTAAAGCCGCAGTTTCTTTATGTTGCTGTCTTTTGTCTTGTAACAGTTTTAGAAAATATTCAGATTGCCAGGTCACTTAAGAAACCAAGCTTACATTTACTTTGTGAATTCTTGTCACAGTAACACATGGGACAGAGTTATTAAAACTGTCTTAGACTAAGGACCCGTGCACACAATGTAACGCGGTGCTCATTCTGACACGTAAACTCGATTCAGAGTCAGCGCTTTAAAACAGAATCCTATTGACTTCAATGGGTTCTGTTTAACGCGCGTAACACATTGAAATCAATGGGTTAAAAAGCCACCCATTGATTTCAATGTGTAGCATGTGTAAGACGGAACCCATTGAAGTCAATGGGATTCTGTTTTGAAGCGCTGACTCTGAATCGAGTTTACGTGTCAGAATGAGCACCGCGTTACATCGTGTGCACGGCCCCTAAGGCTACATAGTGCGATAATGCAGCCATTCTGGTTGTTGGAAATGCAGCAACCCCCCCCCCCCCCCCAAAAAAAAAAAAAAAAAGCTACATTTTACAGAACCTTTCATAGATAGCTTGTCCTTGCCATGTATGAATGGAAGTCCTTATAGATGGCTGCCATGTATTGCTGCATTTCCATTGCAGTGGTTGATATGTTTGGCAGGATAAAGCTACCACAGTGCCCTTTAAGGGTCCATTCACACGGAGGAAAATGGTGAGGAATATGGTGTGGAATTTCAGCGCTGAAAAAAAAGCTTCCCATTGAAGGCAATGGGTTCCTCTTTCTGCTAGCAGAACCCAATGAAGGCAATGGGAGGCTTTTCAGTGCTGAAATTCCACACCAAATTCCTCACCATTTTCCTCCGTGTGAATGGACACTAAGGCTAACTTTTATAGTTTTTTTTGGGAAAAAAGATAAAGTATATTTTCTCTATATGTCTGAGCAAAGAGCCGCTGAGAAGAGCTGGTGGAGTCTACATGACAATGTATTTCATGGTGGTATATACACTGTAATACAACATTTTGCCTGCAATGATTTATCATGGGTTAGCCTTGTTTTCTTATATCACTAAAGCCCAGTGCTCAAATCTGACCTAAGCTGAATATGTTCATGTTCTTCCCTTGTTTGCATTTTACTTCATTTTCCTTCCATTCTCCAATCCATTACTGTTCTCTTTTATAAACCAGCTTTGGTTGGATGGACTGTTGTGTAAAATTACTATATATTTAATACTTGGCTTTGGATGTGCATGTGGATCCATTCCCCATGTATAATTTAATGATTTATTTTACCTTTATGACATTGAAACTAACATGGCCCTAGTAATAATTTCATCCGCCAGCAGTTATGTGACTTGCTTATGTCGGAAACCTTTACACTCTGTCCCACGTCAAATTTATTTCATTAGCATTTGACTTTACCACACGGGCAGAGGGCAAGAACATTTCTCCTACTTTAGCAATCCAGTAAGTAATTCAGGCAACGCCTCAGCCATAATGTGCTCTAAAAGCTGCTGCCACAGGCAAGAAATTGAGTAGATGTAGCATAAAAAATGGGTTATGAAAGAAGGACTCTGATCACATCTACATGTAGTCGTGCTATCTTTAATCAGTCCAGAAACAGCATCTCAGCACTCCTGGAACTGCCCTTTGGACCACAGAGTAAATCTCAGATGTCTGTCCATGCAGCGCCCAGATCTGCTGAGTATTCCACTGAACTTTGGCTGGCAAGGCGCAGTCAGTTTCATCCAAGTCTTTCTGTTCAGTATGTGGAAACATGAATCAGATCATTAAAGTGACTGGGTCTCCCGATACCACTAACACATTTTATAGTGCTCAAGAACGCATGGCACATTTATCTTTATGGCATAAGCTATTCTAAATCCATACAGCTTATACATGCAGCATTGTGGATACTTCAAAAGAAGAACGATGACTACAATAAATGGTCTAATGATGGCCATAGACATTAGATTAATGTCAACATGATCTGTCCACAATGTAATGAGTATGTGACCCTACCAAGCGCACCCGAATGCCAGATGTCAATGAAACTGAAATCTAACATGCCCAAATCCTTCATTTCTGTTGGGAGATTATCGTCAGATCCCACTATAATTGTCCAACAAATATTTAATATCCATAAATATGTTTGCCCTTGGGACCAACACCTTTCTCCGAACTAGGGCTCCCCTGTCCTCCTTGTTTCAGCAGGCAGTACAGGGTACTAGGTATAGGTGGGGATCACAGACATCTACAGGTGGGGATAAAACTGACCATACACTTTAGATAGTTATTGAACACACAGCTATTCCTCCCATCAGTGGAAAAGTCAAACACTCCCATAAACAATAGGTAGGCGGCCAAAATAGCACCAAATAGACCATTTGGTCTATCATTAATCAAATCTGACTCTGACCACTTTTACTCTTTATGGTTTTATTGAAGGTTTGAAGGGCCATTAGAAGCCCAGTAGTAACTAGATACATGTATTATAGTACTATGATTATTGTTGCATGGAATGTATATTTTCTTAGTAGTGATACAAGTCTGTACATACACGAAATACCTGCATAAACTGTGATTTCCTAGAAATTGTTATCTGAAGGCACATATGCAGAAATTCCTGATATTGAGATAGAGAATGAACTTCTGCAGATGAAAGCTTATGCTGAGTGAACTTTGGTTTTGTAAGTATAAAGTAAAAAGTCAAGTTGCAATGATTATTTATACTTTATAGAAATGATATAGGTAATATTAGATGGAGTTGTCGCAGAAAATTCCCATTTTTGTATATTTCATGTCATGATCCTCGCAAGTAGGCACCTTTTTTCCCCCACAAACAACTCAGATTTTCATGAAAGTCACGTGCAATTTTGAGTTGTTCCGGTGTAATTGAACATTACAATAGATATATAAAGGGTATACTGGACTCCTTCTTTTGATGAATATATGCAGTTACTGTAGAAGCACAGTGATATAGGCTATAGACTGAGATATAGGATATGCACAGTGAAGTAGAACATGGACAGTAATATAGGCTATGGACACTGAAGTAGACTTTGGACAATGATATAGATCATGGACAATGATGTATTATATGGACAATGATATAGGTTGGACAGTGAAATATAGGCTATGTATGCAACATACCGTATATACTCGAGTATAAGCCGACCCGAATATAAGCCGACCCCCCTAATTTTACCACAAAAAACTGGGAAAACTTATTGACTCGAGTATAAGCCTAGGGGGGGAAATGCAGCAGCTACTGGAAAATTTCAAAAATTAAAAATGGTCAGAGTTTTTGGGTGCAGTAGGTGCTGGTGCTGGGGAGGGGGTGTTTTGGTTGTCTGTCTGCCATTTCCCTGAGCTTGAGGACTGTTTTTTCTTCCCCCACTTGGAATTCAGTCTGGCTGAATATAGGGTATCTGCAGTGCTCCTATTAACCCCTTCCCGACGGAACAGGAGCACTGCAGATACCCTATATTCAGTAGACCGGGCACTTTCAGACACAGGGATAATGTGTATGTGTTTCACAGTCATTTTCTACTTTTGTATGTTTTTTAGGAAAAGGAGTGTTTTAGAACTTTTATGTTTTTAAAATCTTCTTTTTTTTTTTTCTTTTGCACTATTTTATGGGAGATTCTATATTTTAATATTGTGGCTGGTCATAGACCCTCCCTCCTAAAAAAAAAAAAAAAAAAAAAAAAAAAAATAATTTTTTTTTTTGCTGACTCGAGTATAAGCCGAGGGGGCCTTTTTCAGCACAAAAACTGGGCTGAAAAATTCGGCTTATACTCGAGTATATACGGTACTTCTTCTATATACAGCTATTTCATTGTACAAATGTTTGCTTCATTTTTGTATTGTTTAGAGGAGCCTATAAGTAGGTTCCAATGAGACCGAAGAGACTGTAATATAATGTGTAGGGGAATCCCAAAGGAAACAGTTCGGCATAGTTAAATTTTAGCAAGCCCAAATCTTAGCCTGCCATAGGTATTCTTCCTTTGCCCAGTAAGCACAGCAGATGTGCACCTACCTCTTATGTTACTTGGTTAAGTGCTGACTAATATGCTGTTTGTAACATTGGGTACACACGTTACATATTTTTCTGTTTTGGGTGTCTACTGCTTAATGCTCAGCAAATATGCACTTGAGCTGCCCTTGTAAATTTCAGATCCCCAAGTCATCAAAATTGTAATCTTAACAAAAAGTCCATTTCTGTCAGCATTTATGGCAGATGATAACTGTTGAGTCACATAGCAACTGGAGGAACACTTCTTTATCGGTGTCCGAGGGCAAGTTTCAGCGGTTCTTCATTCTGCAGACAATGGCATTATTATACTTCCCATGTCCTGCTAGTTATGAGGAATGTGATCTTGAGAGCCAAGGTGATCTTCTCAAGAAAACTGGCACTCCTTTATGGGTCTATTGTGAGGACCTGTACACATTAATAAGTGTATCCCGAGGGTCCTATTATAGTATATAGAAACCACAAGACTGTACTTTTAGCATCCAGCCACCCAGTATATAAAAGTACACCACAAAAATAAAGAAGGAATACCATAGGAGACACTCTGTATCCCACTAGTACAATGCCATATGTCGCCGGCTTCTATCATACATTGTAAGTTTTGCTTGGCAGATATAGTTCCTATTATAGCGATATGATCAGAGCCTTACTTAACCAATACATCTACTTAGTGTGACCAGGGGCGTAACTACCGTGGTAGCAGCAGTAGCAGCTGCCACAGGGCCCGGTCCATTAGGGGGCCCGGTGACAGCCGCTACCGCTGCGTTTTTTTTTTTTTTTTTTAAAAGTCCGTTACGGGCCCCATTCACTTGCCGATCCTGGCTGGGCCGGGATCGGCAAGTGACACCGCGGGGCCCACAGAGGCTATCATTATACTCGGGGGTCTTTGCAGACCCCCGAGTATAATGATCGGCGCACCGGGAGGGGTAAGGTAACATAAAAAACAGTGTTACTTACCTCTCCGCGATCCTGCCAGGCCTCCGTCATTTGTGTCTGACGTCACATGACCCAGGCCAGCTTCCCGGGTCATGTGACATCTGACGTCATTAAAGCTGGACAAGAGCGGACAGGACAGCCGACAGGAACAGGTAAGCAACTGTCTCTGTTCTTTTAATGGTTTTAATCCCCCGGGTCTCCGATTATTATACTCTGGGGTCTTTTCAGACCCCAGAGTATAATAAATGTTTATAGGTGTCCACAGTGGGACATATGGGGACACTATGGGGGATAATACTGTGTGTGCAGGGGCACTATAGGGGTTAATAATACTGTGTGTGCATTGGACACTATAGGGGTTAATACTGTGTGTGCATTGGACACTATAGGGGTTAATAATACTGTGTGTGCAGGGGACACTATGGGGGATAATACTGTGTGCATTGGACACTATAGGGGTTAATACTGTGTGTAGGGGACACTATAGGGGTTAATACTGTGTGTGCATTGGAAACTATAGGGGTTAATAATACTGTGTGTGCAGGGGACACTATAGGGGTAAATACTGTGTGTGCAGGGGACACTATGGGGGATAATACTGTGTGCATTGGACACTATAGGGGTTAATACTGTGTGTGCATTGGACACTATAGGGGTTAATACTGTGTGTGCAGGGGACACTATAGGGGTTAATACTGTGTGTGCAGGGGACACTATAGGGGTTAATACTGTGTGTGCAGGGGACACTATAGGGGTTAATACTGTGTGTGCAGGGGACACTATTGGGGATAATACTGTGTGCAGGGCTTACTAAGGGACATAATAGAGTGCGGAGGAGGGGGTCAGTCGAGGTCTTCGGCATCGGTTTGGGGAGGGGGGGCCCCATGTCAAAAGTTCGCCACGGGGCCCCGCCATTCCTAGTTACGCCACTGAGTGTGACGTATTGTATTACCCTTCGAAAATCCGAAATACAGCTTTTATTTTTTTTTAAACTCTCACCCAGTGGAAACACCTTTGGTTGACATTTGCTGGCTATGCACTATAGTAAGTATTTGTCTCCAGGATAGAGTTCTGTAATATCTAAACCCTTCATTGTTCTCTCCATTTTAGGAGGACAATTCAGATGCAGAGTAGTAGGAATCGTCCTCTCAGGAGAGCATTCATTGCATCCATTACTTGTGCATGCATAGCAAAGAATGACATTGAGAACCATTGTATAGTGTACTATGCATTTCAGTAACTGTAACCTTCCACATTTAGCGTACCCTTTAAGCATGTAAAGTAGAATCTATAAAGGTAAATAAGTGCGACATTGTAATGCAATACTTCTACTGTTCCCAAAAAGCAGTTTTAACACATGGTATGTTTCCCTGCCAGCTGCCTTGCAGTATGGGACTAGGACACTACCTAACAATGAGAGAGTGAATGTTACTGCAATCATTGTCCACATTATCAGTAATTACAGACCAGCCATGCCATTAGCACATTACTGTACATTACTGTGGCTGCTGTGCTAGGGAGGGGGCTAGCATCTAACAAGCAAACAGCAGTCACTCATTAGACAAAATGTTCTTGCAATGTGTCAAGCACTAAGGTAATTTAAAGAGGACCTTTCACCACTTTTGGGCACATGCAGTGTTATATACTGCTGGAAAGCTGACAGTGCGCTGAATTCAGCACACTATCGGCTTTCCCGATCTGTGCCCGCTGTACAGAGCTTACGGTGCCGGTACCGTAGTGCTCTATGGTCAGAAGGGCGTTTCTGACCATTAGCCAGAGACGTCCTTCTGCCTCGCGGCGCCTATCGCGCTGTGCTGTGGAGCGGGGAGGAACGCCCCCCTCCCCCTCCTGATAATACTCGTCTGTGGACGAGCGCTGTGAGCAGAGGGAGGGGGGCGTTCCTCCCCGCTCCACAGCACAGCGCGATTGGCGCCGCGAGGCAGAAGGACGTTCCTGGCTAATGGTCAGAAACGCCCTTCTGACCATAGAGCACTACGGTACCGGCACCGTAAGCTTTGTACACCGGGCACAGATCGGGAAAGCCGACAGTGCGCTGAATTCAGCGCACTGTCAGCTTTCCAGCAGTATATAACACTGCATGTGCCCAAAAGTGGTGAAAGGTCCTCTTTAAGAATAGGGATCATACAGTATATCCCTATGGCAGTGGTTCTTAACCTTGTTTGAGGTACCGAACCCACCAGTTTCATATGCATATTCACCGAACTCTTCTTTAGTGATAAATCAAAAATGATTTATTTCCAAATTCAAGACATAGGTATATGGTTTTTTTACTGGTACACAACATGAACCGTGCATATGGCCTAGGGTTCGATCGAACCCTGGATAAGAACCACTGCCCTATGGGGAACACATTCATTGATATCATACTAAAGTTGGGTCCTTTTTCATGCTACTTGCTACATTCTTTTCCTTTATTTTTTTTTTGTTTTCCACCAGCTCATGAAAGTAACTAATACACAAACAGATGAACCTATTTCAAGGGCTAAGGAGTCAGAGGATCAGTTTCAGATGGAGTCAGAGTTGGAGAAAAGTTACTAATTCCAACTCCAGGTTCCAGGTTGGGCTGGCTGTGGTAAAATAGGAGCTGCAGTAGGTGGTTTTGCCTACCGACAACACAGCTCTGGCTGTTTGTATCATGTGTACTGTGCTTTATACAGCAAAAATCTGCAACCTAGCGGCTGTGTCTGTTGACTTGCAGAAGTCAAACAAATCAATAGATATCTAAAGCAGTCGTGCCAGTGCCTAAAGTAACTGCTGAAATGATAGAACTCTGCAGCTAGAGATTATGGCGCCTACTTGGGAACCAAGCCAAAAAATCCTGGTTGTTGTGAGCAACACCACTGCTTTATGTGCTCCAGTTTTCCCACATGACAGTAGTCAGATTTTATCAACTTCAGATTCCACTTAATCTAAATTTAGATGGAGACAACAACGTCTGTTTCCTCTTCGGTGAACTGCCAGCAAATGTATTCCTGAAACTGTACTTCGTAGGAGCAGGATGGTGATTCCTGACTGTGAGGTTCATGGAAATTTCTAAGGCCTGCAGTAGTTTCTGGACAATGAACTTCTTTATGACATTTTTTTTTCTTCACTTTTGGCAGATCATTTTAGTATCATGCATGCTCGGCCGCTTCCTGCTTCATATCTTCTATCAGCCAAACAGAAAAATATAAAACGTGACATCTCTGTGGCATTGTCAATTTGCCATGACCTTGTGCTTCTGAAATGGTACTTATGAACATGTAACTGGTGCATCAGACATGAAAGCTACAGCAAGTATAGCTGTTGGCATATAGATTTTATTCCTGGCTAAGATATATAAGATATATAACATGTATATCCATTGGGAAAGGAAACAGGAAATAGCAGGAAAGGATTTCAAAGCTAAACAGAGCCAGTGTGATAGGGCAGTTCCTATTTTCCTGGAAAATGACCCAGACTACAGAAGATGTGTACTCTAATTTCTGGAACATGAGTACTCTGTGTAAGCCTTTGCAGCTTAGCACGCTAGAGGTCACATGGTCTGCGCACAATGGCTGCCTATAATTTCAGGAGAATGGGAAAAAAATAATATAATCGCTCCCAGTGACTGCCAGTTGAGAGAAAACTTGACATTTACACTGTATTTTATAGTCAATGGGATTTCCATGTAAAGCAAAGGTCATGTAGGACCCTTCATTCCACATAAAGGGGTTTCCTGGGCTAAAAATATTGATGACCAATTCTTAAGATAGCTCACTAATATCAGATCTCTTGGGTTTTGACACCCAAGACCCCATAAGCTGTTCTCAACATCTAATACACAGAGAATGGAGCAGTAAGCAGGCAGCTCTGTCTGCTTCCTGCTCTATTCTCTGTGTATCAGCAGCTGAGAACAACTTACGGGGGACCTGGGTGTCAGAACCCAAGAGATCTGATATTAGTGAGCTACCTTAAGAATTGGTTATCCATATTTTTAGACCAGAAAAACCCTTTAATGGGAAGGGGGGGGGGTCTTGCATGATGTGCTTTACAGGGAAGTTTACCTTAAAGGGGTTTCCTACAAGTAATATTTATGACCTGTCCACGAGATAAATGTAAAATTTCCAGGGGTCTCACTGCTGATCTCTAGGGGCTCAGAGTCCTCCATTTAAACTCATCTTTAAGCTATATTTTAGTAGAGTTAAACAATTCTGCAGGCCCAGGATAGTTCCCTGACCCGACCATCTTCTGACCTAACAGACCTTGTACCCATTACATTTGCTTTGTCAGTTTTATCTACTCATAGTCTTTTTTTGGCTGCAAATTCACATTTAGCAGTTCTTTGTAACCATAGAGGTCAGATTCTAATTTATCCTTACACAGTAATAAAACTAACTGTGGTTACAGATTAACCAGAAGGTAATCCCAAATGTGAGGCACCATAGAAAACCATTCATTATTTTGTGTCAACAAGGCCAGTTTAACTAGTATATGGAATTGTTATTTCCATCCTGGGAATTTCTGTTCCTTTCGGATAACCTCACGCATTCAAGCAGATGCATATTATAGAACTAAATACTTATGGATTTATGAATAAAAAATAACATATTACACTTTCAGTTAGACTCTGTTCATACTTGTGCTATGGTTTCTGTTTCATACCATAACACATAGCCGCAACGTATGCATAACAGATAACACCAGGACCCAATGGGACCTATTGACTTACAGTCGGGTCCAGTTGGATTCCACCATGACTGCAAATTAGGCTCTGAGTGGAGAGTCCAATGTGGGTGTGAGCCGAGTGGCACTTGTACCTATCTATACAGTGATTATGATAATTATTCATTAACGCTTCCTAATTAAGTAGATTTGCTGTTCATTAGTTAAGTAATGAACATATTAATGAAGGTTATTATCATATGATAAGATGGATGCTATAGGAAAAACGTTAGGCCAGACAAGGGCATAGCTACAAACTTCTGGCAGGGCATGACGTGCCTCAGGTGCTGGCTGCCAGAGGAATGCCAAGAAGCCACTCTGCTTGGCCAGGTATTTACTTACAGGTGAAGGGAGGCCTAGCTACGATACTGGCCAAAGCATAAGGTACGACTGTGGAATAAGAAATCATAGCTATGTTATTCAGATTGCAGAATGTTTACTCAGTATTTGGAGCACATCATGTTTTAGAACAGGCTCTGTTTGATTTTGCAATGCGATATGTTCCCAAGTGTTAAAAACAAGCGAATATATCACGGTTCACAATAAACAATGACTGGCATATGAAAAACTGCAGAGGACACTGATGTACATTGTGTGCTGTGGTTACACCTCCGATTGCGTCACATAGAGGCTTATCCATGCCAGGCTTCGAAATTGGATTGCAAACTGTTTTATTGTGCAGAATATGAGCTCTAACGTTTGTGGGGGGTTCAGTCCACACATGGATAGTTCCTCACGATTATATATATGTGAACATCAGCTACAGAGTGGGGTGCGGAGAGGCAGGGGAGAGCTCTCCTTATGAGTACACAGCCAAATGGTGCTAGATGTATGTCATCTATGGCACCCTTCCACATGACGAAATATTACGCTGACAAATATTTTAAGATTTTTTTATTTTGCAGTTGCGTTCTGTTTGCAAGGGACTTCTTCTTAAACACCCTCATTATAATTTACCCAATAATGAATCTCTCATTGAAGGCCATCTTAGAATTCAATTCAATATGATTTTGTTGTAAAATCTATCGTCTTACTTTGTTTGTCAACCCATTTAATTCCACTCTACTACTGCTGCACTTCTTCGCTGCAGCTATAGGAGGCAAAACAGATTAGAAGAATACATGACTGACAAAGGAAGAAATTCCAGCAAAGAGATATTAAAAGGAAAGGTTACCAGCAATTACTTTTTTCCTTTTGGATCAAAGATCCCCTTTAATCACATGTCCTGGGATTGCTTCCTGCAATTGAACTTTTTCTTATCAATGTTACTTTAGCATCATCATTATTAGTATCTATTATTACCGTTATAAAACAATTAGATCATTTTCTGAGAACTATTGCAAGGCTAGGCTGCATGTAGTCACATAGAATGTCAGTCTGCATTCACACTGGGAGCAAGCTATGATACCCTGCAGACACTTCTGCTGAAGGGGTTCCCTCAGATAGCTTGTGACTGCCCCAAATCTTAATTTATATAACTGTTACCCCTCGTTCACATCTGCACACACAACATGTAGGCCAGTTTAGCCTGAATATTCTTCCCCAGTGTTTGATATTTGTATACGGTATGGCGCTATATCATATGGGACAAGGAGCAGTAGAAGATAATACATTGGGAACCATCCAACACAAGGCTAGCCTGTAGGAGTCACATTGGCACAATGTATTTGTATAAGGCTCCAGCCTTGAAGATAACTCAGATGGGTTATGAATCTCGGCTGTGAAATTACATATTGATATCTTAGTGAAGGATTCATTTACATATCAATTATTATCCTTCGTAATACAGACAGACCCTCCTCTGTTTTGGGAACTGAGCCAGAATCCTTCAAAACAGTCTGGATGTGTCGAGGACACAGGCTAAGACCTTCTGCGGATAGAAAGACCTCTGATCCATTCCAGAGCTAAATCAGACTTGTTTACTGTCAACTTGTGCCCACACTTCCTCAAGACTGTCTACAGTACTCCTTAACACCCAGGCCAGCCGGTAATTGCAGCATAAGGGACATAAGGGTGATTTACCATTAGTAGCAGAGATAGTCAATAGCAAGTGCCGCCATATTGTATTGTCTTCTTACATATATGGCCTGACACCCTTGGTTGCTTATCTTGACCCTTCACCCACATCTGTTTCCTGTTATCTTATCCCTGTTCTGCTGAAGACACATAGACAAGATAGACAAGGGGGAAGGGGAGAAAGTAGATAGTCTTTGTGTGCTTCTTCAGTAATTATTAACATACCTCCTGCAGTATGGCCGTATTATCTGCAGGACTAAATGGCCTTTTTTTTTTCTTTTTTTTTCCTTCTTCTATTATTATTTATTTCAATTTTTTCTAGCTTTAGCACAGTTTTGGAAAGCACATGTACAAAGTATCATCTTGGTTTATACATATGAGTATCTAAGTATTTCATACTAGTCTAGGAATAATTCCTAGAACTGCCTTTTTTAATTAAAAAAAAAACCAATTTGCAAAGACTAAAGCTAACCATATTATTTATTTTGCTCAGTTGTATAGCGCCAACATGTTGTACGGCACTTTACAAATATTGTCAATAAGGGCTAGTTCACATGGGGCAAGAGGGTGCGGATTTTGACGCCAAATCCACCTCAAAATCTGCCTCCTCACAATAGATGTCTATGCAGACCACTAGCATTTTTCTTGCGCTAGCGGTGTGTTCCCGCTCGCACAAAAAAGAATCGAGCTACCCTTTCTTCAGGCAGATTCCGCGGCTGATTCAGCCCCAGCGTCCGCCTCGCGACACCACCCTCTGGACTAGCCCCATTCATTTGGGCCTAATCCGGAGCAGAAAGACGCAACGGAATGTGTTCACGCGGAGCCCCATGTGAACTAGCCCTAACTGTCCCATATAGGGCTCACAATTTACTGTACATTACCTATCAGTGTGTCTTTGGAGTGTGAGAGGAAACCGGAGTACCCAGGAAACTCACGCAAACATGGACTTCAACCTGTTTAAAGGACACAATTGAGCTGAGTGTGCATGTGCATGGAGAGGATGGAAGAATTGGCTGACGGACAGCTATCTGAGGTGCATGACTACATTAAGCCTAGTCGAGAAAGTGTGTTAAAAATTTGGGATATTTATGCTACAACCTAATTTTATCCCTACAAGAATAAAAGGAAGGAATTACCTGGCAGCCATTGTCACATTGATGCTTTCATTTTGTGACTCATAGACACCATTTCACTCTAGTAACAGATATTTGGGTTCTCACGAGCAACCTAATAGTTTTCCAATTATTTACTCATTTACTGCTGACGTTTGTTCTGTGACCAGAAGTTACTTGCACATCAGCCCATCTACCATTTACTTGCAGCAAATTCACATTAAGGACAAGGCCCAGAAGAATAATACTTTATTTAAATCCCTAAACTCAAGAAAGTCTGTAACTTCCTCAGTTGTAAACATATTTTTGAGGTTGAACATCTGGTCTCAAGCCTCTGCAGTCTTAAAAAGCGCTAAGCAAATATGGCTGTCAGCACACCAGTCTTTTAGAGCGGCTCCTATAGAACGGAGAAAAACCAAGAACTAAAAGACAACAAAGTTTCTGAAATACATTGTGTTTGCTCTTTTCCCTCATTGGTGCTACTAAGAAGGATTGGATGTCGGTTAATGATTGAGCCTTTAACATTGGTGACAGAAGAAAGCACCTGATGTTATCTATGGATTGTTACCTATAGTCAAGGTTTTACCTAGATGGCAAATTAGAAAATGGCCTAAAGAAGAATTGGTTATATATTAACAAGACAAATACAGTATTGTAGACTCTTTTATTCAAATATTACCATAGGATGTCTAATAATGATATCTCCTGTCCGTACACCCGGCTACAGAGAGAAGGTTTCTGCATTTGGGATTCCCGTTTACATGTCAGAATTTAAATCCCATACACCGTCAATGTAAAGAGTATACTAATATTCATTGATGTTGAACATGTGGCTACTTCTTTCCCTTGGCCATTATCTGACAGCAGAGTCAGGATGCCCACACATACACAAAAGTAGTTAGCCGATTCCATCAAAAAGCTCTGATGTGCCATAAGATTAGTTACTGTGTCAGACCAGGTTTGTCCATAGTCAGTAAGAGGTTATAGGAAGGCAATAGAGGATTGCAGACATCTCATTTCTGTCTCTTAGAGTCC
This sequence comes from Leptodactylus fuscus, assembly GCF_031893055.1. Lineage (NCBI taxonomy): Eukaryota > Metazoa > Chordata > Amphibia > Anura > Leptodactylidae > Leptodactylus > Leptodactylus fuscus. The sequence goes on from NC_134266.1 coordinate 67,197,890, forward strand.
AGTGAGTTGTAGCTCTATTCAGATCCTGTTTTCCTCAATAGCAGATACAGGGGAACTGTCTTCTAGGATTCCATAGATATTATATTTCCTACAAACAAAACGGATATCTATGACCAGCTGTCTATTGGCTTTCTGTCCTCAGCAGGGCTATTGACCATGCGTTATATCCAGTTTGTACATTAGAGAGCTCTTTTGATACTTTGTGTTCAGTACTTGCTCATACATTCATTGGGGTACATTTTGCATTACATTTACAGTATATTCTTGATCCTGAATTTTAAGAAGCATTTCAAAGAGTTTTCTGGCATAACAAAAAAGGTCTGTTCTATAAACTGAACTGCAATAACTTACAGAGTGCATGGGCAAAAACTGTCACTAATTCTGTAAAAAGCCTAGACACCCTTTAAGGTTTTATCTGGCATTTTACATTGTATTATATTCGACTGCACATGTTTCAGTCTTTTCCGTGTAGTTCTCTACTTTGACCTGACTACATTTAATATCTAGCTGCTGCACATAACTAACTAACTTTCTTACCCCTTTAGAGAACCATACATTGGACAACTCCACTAACAGCAGCTCCCAGAATGGAAATAAAACAGATAATGAACTATTCATTGAATTGAATGGATGGCTGGTATGTAAAGAACAGGATGAGATGTTGAACCTGGCCTTCACGGTGGGGTCTTTTCTTCTCAGCGCCATCTCACTGCCTTTGGGAATCATCATGGACAAGTATGGGCCACGCAAGCTCAGGTTAAGTGGAAGGTGTGTATTGTGATATTAAATTGTGTGTATGAACACTTGCATTAGCTTGTGACATAATAGAATGACATTTCTTCTTTTCTGATTTCCAGTGCCAGTTTTGGTGTTTCATGCTTGTTGATTGCCTATGGAGCAAGTAATCCAAACTGTAAGTACATTGTAGCTCATAGTACATTTTGCTTGAGTTATGTGTTATTTACCATGTCTGCATTTTCCTGAAATCCACCATTGCAAAAACCAACAAAAATCAGCTTGTCTTACTGTGGTTCACCCACTAGATTTCCGGCAAGTCTTGCTACTATTATTCCCTGTGTGGCAGGGTATATACAACTTTACATGGAAATCCAGCCTGTTTCAGTTGTTTGTCAAAGTGATAGAAATTGTTATAGATGACCTATCAGCCCTCCCGGTGTGTATGCTTTAGTAAAGACCTTCCCATAAAATATTATTTCTGGAGCATCTTTTCTTAGGATTTTGCCTTATGGTGTCCTTCTGTTATTCCTCCTGCCAATCTAGTTGGCACTCTTAAACCGCATCAGACTGTTTAGGGACTTGCCTTATTGACAAGGTAAATGCTAACACCCAATTCTTAGAAAAGATGCTTAGTAATAATATTCAGAAGCAATACACGCATTTAGTAAAATAGACATGACAGCATACCTGACAGGTCCTCCTCAGGAGAACTGATTGACATTGTTCCCTGTATAAACATACACATAGAGGTATCTGTCTATCGCTGAGTAGGACTGACCCCTGGACTACTAGGGGCAGAATGAGCAGAGAGATTTAAAGGCAGAAAATTCTCATTTTTCTGGATCCACACATTCAGATATCAGTCTGCTCAGCTCTTCCAGCTCTATAATATACTGCAGATAGGGCTGTATTTTCAGTGTGATGGGTTCCCTTTGAATGCCATGTCCTTTAATAGCTAGCATATAACTAATAGGAAAGTTCTTTAATAGCAGTGTTTACAAGCTAGCCATAGTCCTGTAAGGATGTCAGAATAAAATCGCAGATTGTAATCTTAAATTTTTCTTGGTTTCCATGGCAGCTCTGTCTGTACTGATTTTCGTAGCCTTATGTCTGAATGGTTTTGGCGGAATGTGCATGACCTTCACTTCTCTAACAGTAAGTCGAAAATTACCTATAAATGCATCATTAAATTTACAGTGTACAGTGTTATATGAAATTACCAAATAACATTCTCCTATAAAGTGATTTTAGACAGTCAGGTACGGGTCAAGCAGCAGGGACGGCCGCAGATGCCAAGATTGAACTATTCTTGAACCTCATTAAGAGGAGGCAGTATGGTCATTCTTAATGGTTATAAATGAAAAATCTATAAGAGCCCTTGTGTGTTTCGCAGTCTCTTCCCCATTCATTTCAATGATAAAAAAGCATGCACACAATCAACATTATATATAAGATCTTGATCTGCACTGGTTCATTCTCAGGTATGGAGGGAAATGCTGCTAAACGTTTTGACGTTCTGACTGGGCATAGAAGTCTTTTTTTTTTGGTTCACATCTGCGTTTGGTAATCCGTTCTGGGGAGTCTGCATGGGAACCCCCCCTGAACGGACTACCGAACGCATTTGCAAGTGGTGTGCAGTGAAAGCACACGGATCCCCATAGACTATAATGAGGTCCGTGTGCTAGTTGCGAGTTGTCCGCAGGGAACATGCAAACAAGAAAGTACTTCACAATCTACTTTCCTGTCCACCATGACTTGAGCAGAGATCTCGCGGCAAGCACATGGACCCCATTATAGTCTATGGGGTCTGTGTGCTTTCACTGCACACCGCTTGCAAATGCGTTCGGTAGTCTTTTCAGGTGGTCCCAATGCGGACTTCTTGAATGGATTACCAAAAGCAAATGTGAACCAAGGGTAAGGCCCCATGCAGATTTTTTGTTGGAGATTTTGCTGCGTTTTTTTGAACCAAAGCCATGAGTGTATTGAGCAGTGAGGAGAAACATAAGAGGTAGCCATTCTTGGCTTTGGCTCAAAAAACACTGCAAAATCTGAAATAAAAAAAGCCTGTGTTTCTGCAACATGGAGCCTCAGCCTAAAAGAGGGATTTTCAGTGTTCACAGACATATTCACACAATTACAAGATGCAAAAGTGAGCTTAGGCTGCATAACCAGCAAACATTGCGGCTTAGCTAGGCAGTGGGTCAGAGTTACTGCTGTAATGTGCCTTCTGTGTCACTGCCCTAATGTGAAAATGGGTTAGCTCATGTGTGTGATCCTTGTTTGCTTTCCAAGGCCCGATCTGTGTCTTTATATAAGCGATTTGTTTATGTAACACTTATACTAATCCCTTTAGAGCCCCAAGTCCAAATTGTTTTGTTACTTTATGGCTTATGGTTTTATTTCTGTGATGTATCCGTACATTGTCACAAATGATACCAATTAACCTTCATAAATACCATTCCACTTCATGGCTACACTGAAAGCAGAATCATTTATTTCTGCTGTTAATATTTGCTTTTCTGTTAATTCAGTACATACATGATTTTTGTCCATCTGTTGTTTTCCTGTATAAAATACATTATAGTTAAGACTCTGTTCACATTATGTTTAGATACTATGTTTAGCAGGCAGTGCTGATAAATATAGTGAAAGCATGGAAGGTGAGATATTGGGAGTTCAACCATTATGATCTTGCCAATCTCTGAAGATAAATCGACAGTAAGTCCAGGACAACTTCAATAGCCATTCTAGTGATGTAACACCTTGAGTCAGCTTTGTTTTTAGAGGGTCACAGGAGTTGGAACTCCACCAAGTGAACATTCATGCCATAGTCTAAAGAAATGTCCCCAGTGACTTTAATAGGATAATCCCTTTAATGATGTAATAGGAGAAAACAGGCACAAACTATAGAAAAACAAGCAGGGCTGTTTTAACACATTAGTGAGCCCCATTCAGAGGTTTCATTCCCCACATAATCTAGTGACCCACACATTACAGTGCGCCCTCAGGTAGCCCCAACATAATGCCGCCTACTCTCCGTGACCATTCAATCAATATATTACATGCAAATAAACAAGTTAGACTCCCCTAACCCTGTTCTCTTGGAGTTACCTGTTGGTTATGGCACTCATTGCTCCTCCCTGCGGCAGACATCATTAACTGAAACCTGAATGGTGGAACGCAGAGCTCCACGATCCAGCATTGTATTCAGCGTTATTTATATCCTAAGGGCACATAGAATTAAATGTCTGCCTGCTGACAAGAACAGCAGGACAGTACCTGAAATGCAGGACTGTCCCGCTCGATCCGGGTCAGCTGATGGGCGTCTCATTACGATAGGGCCTGGTGTAGATGCACCGTTTGCCCTATGGTTATCATGGCCCTAAAGACAAGCAGTATCGCTTATTCTGTAACTCCGGAGGCCAGCTGCAGTGCACCTCCACCTTCTTGAGTGAATAGAGAATAAACAAATTACGGTGCTGCCACCGTGTTTATATGGCAGTAAATCTAACAGCACAGAGTTAATGCTGTATATAGTTCCACTTCCACTGACAAGTTCCTGAATAACATATTCCTAAACTAGAAAAGGAAGTGATGGTTATTTTTGCTGAGACAGAGCATTATGTGGAACATTGAAATGGGTTATGCCATCACACTAATTTATCCTCTATCCACAGGATAATGGGGGTCTGACTGCTGAGACCCCACCAATCCTGAGAACAGGTTATGGGGTTCTTTACTTCTGTTGTGAATGTAGCCACAGTGGACAAACTGCTGTCTGAAAATGTAGTGGCCATTGAAGTGTAGCACTCTAAAATTGTGGAAATAGAGGTTTGGGAATTTTTGAGCATGTCTGCATAAAATTTTAGCGACTTTTCGCATATTTACACCACTTACTTTTGACATGTTTGCGGGAATGTGAACATGGTTAGCCTGTCACTCTTACGCTGGGTTCACACCAGCGTTCGGCACTCCGTATTAGGTTTCCGTCTTCTGCCGACACAAGATGGAAACTTTTCATGCCGAGTTCAGCCGTGAGCATTTTGAGCTCTCCGTGGCGAAAACCAGTTTTTTTAAAACCGGACACAGAGTACTGCATGTCCGACTCTGTGTCGAGTTAAAAAAAAAAAAACGGTTTCGCCGCGGAGAGCATAAAACACTCACCGGCACTCACGGCCGGACACTTTTCAAACCCATTCAAATTAATGGGTTTGAAAGATGTCTGCAGGTCTCTGTCTCCTGCCTTGTTTTGTACAGGATACGGAAACCTGCAGAACGGAGACCGGGCGCAGATGTGAACGAGCCCTTATGTACATTAAATTTATCAAACAGATAAATTTAATGAAGACCCTGTCTTCTTAATACAGTAGAACACATTACTTTATGCCCTAACATTCTAGTAACGTTTTTTATTATTTTAAGGGGGGATAGGGGAGTTCTTTCTTAAATGTTATCTCCCACCTGTGACTTTTATTTTATGTATTTTATTAGGAGATGGTTTAATGTGTTTGCTTTGATGCTGTAATATCCCATTCCTATGGATGAAGGCTTGTCCATATCTCAGTGACCTAATGCTGATGTGTGCTATATATAGTTTGACCTTAATAGGAGCCATGCTTGGTACATGTATGCCAGGGACGACAGGGAGTTGGGGCTCCATAGCACACAATGAAGGTCTCTACTGTAGAAATTCCTTATACTTTTAGCTTATGAAGTGGGAAATGCTTGTCATGGCTTAGAAAAGCAAGACTTCCTAAGCCATGACTGGTTCTTAACCAGGGAGGAGACGCTGAAGTACTGTGGGAGACATAGGAGTGTGGGAGGAAAGCGTCTATTTTTATATGGCTCACATGCAGTTTGTAGCAATAGATATTATAGGCGCATAATATTATAATTCTGCTCAGGTTCTGTTTTTCCTTCAGCGCCTTGTCACGTGTAAGCACTATTAATGTGCATGCAGTAGACATAGAAAGGGTATCACAGGAAATGGCGAAATATCTCACATGTGTTTATTTACTGTTAAATAAAACTCTGACCTGAAACATGTTCTGTTCATACAGTAAAATTCTACATAGTATTTATTACCATTTACATAGATAGTAATAAGGACCGACTATATGCTTTACATGCTATTATCTAAACACAAAAAAGGTCTCCACTATATCTCAGCCTCAAACCTTGTCCTTTCTCGCTCACTCACTCCAGCCAATGACCGTTATATGGAGAAATGTGATAAAGCGTTTCGCAGTCACTCCCATGATAGTGACATGTGTGGATAGGTGGAGGCCCTCTAGTCTGTAATCTGTACATGGCAAGCATTGAAAAGCCTGGTCTTAGACTTGGCATCTTTCCCTTTTACCTAAAATTTCACACAATGACAAAAGTGTCCTCCATTAACATGGTAGTCAAATGTTAATACTCTGTACAGGAAGCTTACTGCAGGTCATCGGTTAGTCAGAGAATTGACTTAGACAGTCGGTTATTTGCTGGAAGAACCAGCTACTCTATCTGGGCTGTAAGATGTCTGGTTGTATTCATTGTAGGTTTAGTCATCAGGTGGACCATAACAAATCTGAAAAGCAAGTCATGATAGAAACGCGTGAATCCTAGTCTGTATGTTTATATCCACTGTCAGTAAGCAGTACTTACAACCTGCTGGTAATAGTCTCAATGTTAATGGGCTCATTCAACCTATATCTGTGTACATCAGATCTAAGGGTGCATACTGATACGGTGACTGATTCTGAACGTTAAAAGACGTTCAGAATCAGCGCGTATAAAGCATACGAGCGCTCCCTATTGAAATGAATGGGCTGCTTTTTACTCTACGAGCGCTCCCATTGAAGTGAATGGGACGCGCTCGCGTGTATGGCTCGGACTAAGCCGAGCGCTGGGCCTCTTCACACGGCGAGCCGTACACGCGAGCGCTTCCCATTCACTTCAATGGGAGCGCTCGTAGAGTAAAAAGCAGCCCTTTCATTTCAATGGGGAACACTAGTATGCCGTCTCTCATTGAAATGAATGGGATCTGCTTTATACGCGCTGATTCTGAACGTGTTTTAACGTTCAGAATCAGTCACCGTATCAGTAGTGTGAATGCATCCTAACAGCATTATCAGTGACATTGAGGGTGCTCTTAGATTGAATGCCCCAGCCTCATGGCATGTGTTAACTGTGTGGATATACCTGTACTGTGCATGCAATTCACGCTATTTGTGGCGTTACATTTATACTTGCCATTGCTCCTAAGGCCGGGGCCCCACATGCCGGAAATGCAATAGTAAAAAAACCATGGAGTTTTACAGTCCCAGCAAAGTGGATGGGATTCTAGTAAATCCCATCTACACATTGCAGGAAAATATGTGCAGCGGACATGCTGCAATTTCCAAAACTGTTGTAACCAATTAAAACAAAGAAGGCTTAAAGTAACCTTTAGAACAAGTTCTTCTCCTTTTGGAGCCAACAAATGATAGATCTTTAGTAGAAAGAGAAGGTATCATCTTATATGTCAGTGACGCCATCTTTCTTCCACTGAAGTAACGTCTTTGTCCCAGGCTGTATTAACAAGGCTGCGATCATTGTCATGAGCTGAATGTGGTCCAACGTGTATGGATCATTGTGTGTGTGGGGAGCTGGTACTGTTTAGCTGCCTTTTGGTGGCGGGGGAGGAGGGACGTACTTGATGTTCTCAGTTTTAGGAGGTCAGACAGAATGTACTTGTTTATTATTACAAAGGCAAAGCTGAGAGATTTAGGAATGACTCAGGGAATGTGCCCATTTAGAGGGGGATTTGTTACCAGAGACAGGTCAGGGTGAGCTGATAAGTGTCTCCCTGTCAAAAGGGAAAGGGCCGGATAACACTGGACAAGGCCAATAACTTCAGGCTGTTTTTAGAAAGAAGATTGTGACTGGCAGTCCTTTCCACTCACTGTGCCCACAACCAAAACTTGGAATTAACTTTCCTAAAATTGAACTTCCTTAGATAGCATATCAATGACTGGCATAGATAGCACAAAAACCTGCCTTGTCAGCAGCATTCACCTGTGTTTTCTGCATGGCATAAGTCCCGAATGAGCTGGCGCCGTATCATTCAGCCCGAGCAGCTGAGCTGAGAGAACAGACTGTGAAGACTGTAAAATTTTCAGTTCCAAGGTATATACCCTGCTGGCAACCAGTGCAATATTTTCCTTGTAAGAAATTTTAGAACAAAATAACAAATGTTTTATGATTGGAAAGTGAATGCAATTCTATCTGGGAAAATGAACTACACAATGTAGCAGCGTACGTATACAGCTTATACACACCTTGTCATCCCAAAACAGGAGGAGGTTGTGTTTTTTGTGTGCCTCATATATAAACCCACTACAGGGGGTACCACGCTCTTGTTTTCTAATGATACAAGACCTATAGAGCAGGAGTCACAAACATTTGTGCTCTGGGCCAGGGGGGGCAGAAGTAGTGTAGACAGCATAGAACTAGTTTAGGTGTTCCATATTTATCACAGTGGCTCATGCTTGAGGATAATTTTGGATGATCTTTAGACAGTGTTGTCTAACTTTATGTAACATCTTGGTTGGTTAACCTCAGATAACTTTTAGAGCCTAGATTTTGGTGCAGCTTGTTGTATCATAACCTCTGCTAAGATGCCCCTGTCCCATTGCACCAGATTATTATAAAAAAAATATGGGACCCGTATACAGAGCATATGCGTTGTGTCTGTCTAATCCGCGATGGGCCTCACACAATGGCGCTGCAGGCATGTATGGCCAATGAACTGTACAATGTGCACTAGGACTGTAGAAGAGGGAGCTTAGCATTGTTTTATATTACCAATGGAGAAGATGAAGAGAGTCCTGCTCAGCTGGGGCTCTCTGGTACATGTGTGGTTAATTTTTGGACTGACATAACCCCTCCATCCTATGATCCTATCATGTTGATCCAGAGAAAAGCAAAATAAAAACCCCAAGATGGATGCCAATTGCCCTTTATATTAAGGGAAAACATTTCTTCCACACTCCAGTATTTATTACCTATAATACCTGTATTTCCTGTAATATTACATCAGTATGAATGTTTTCCAAGACCGGCATCCAGGCCCGTCCTGAACCATCTTGGACCTACTGCTGTTACAGTAAAGAATCCTTGTATATGGTCATGGTGAGACCTTCTTTCCTCTACATGTAGAGGATGTCACATTGTCAATATCACAGGCCTAGGTGTAAAAATATCATTAGAACTATCTCAGTAATGTCCATTCATGACGAATTGGATCATTAAACCTTTCCCACCATAGTCTAACACTTCACAATCCCATTTCCAGTGTGACATTCACAGTAGATTCTCTATGGCACTACATGGAAATCAGGTTATTGTTAACCAGTATACTGTAGGTGTTGTGTATCATTGCTTTACGTGAGAATTTAATGATCTGTGTATAGCAGGCTCAAATTGACTTCTTGAGGTTGTAGACATTACGCTGTAGGTTTCTCGTCCCCTCCTGCAGATAATATTCCACCAAGAGGCCGCTGCTCTTGCTTTGTTCTGTATTTGACAAGGCCAGGTGCAGTTTGTTAGGTTAGTGAGTCGCTCACATCTGTCATTATCGATAACAATGAAGGAATTCCTCTAGAGCTTTAAATAAACCAGGTGAGACAGACATTTAGCAGAGGATTAGATAGGGGAAGAACAGATTACAAACTCCTCTGAGCTTATCCACAGCCTCACCCACCTTGTCCCCGTGAGACACAGTAAACAGGTATTTGGGCTACAGAGACTCATACATGGATACACGGTGGAGTAAACACCAATAACTTAATGAATGCTTCTGGTTTATTCTCATTATCCAGCCAGGTAAATTCAGTATGGAGGAATATATACAAGAACCATAATGCATAGTTACTTATTAACAACGCTACGTGTGGAATTTATGGAAAGATCGCTCCAGGACTGCACATAACCTGAGCAAGATACTTTACTTATAGCTACCATAGTATATGCAGCCTCACACCACTTCATATAAGGTCTGTCCATAGAGCTCTACAGGTGTAATCCACACAGCCTTACAAACTCTTTGCCTGGTTATGGGAAAGGTTAATACCCAGTTCATATCTGTTGTATTTCCTATTAAAGAACTTGTAACCATACTCACTGGTTCAACCGCTTAATCCGCCTTGTGATTTTACTCCAAGTATAACTTAAGAGTCTAGTGAGCGGCCCTAATAATTGATTGACAGTCTTTTCTGTATGATGTTGCATACAAAGATGGTTGTCAGTTCCTGAGCTGGCCCGCCCACTGGACTCCTATGTATATAAAAGCAAGGGTTTCAATTAATCTATTAAGAATTAAAATGTATCTTTTCCCACATCAATTGGGGTCCATGTGGTTTCATAAGATCTCCGCTTGTCAATGCGTTCGGTATTCCGGACTCCCCGAACGGAATACAGAACGCAGATGTGAACCAGGCCTTACTCTCCCATACACAATAGTTATATCAGTCTAATTCTCTTTCTGGGTGAGGATTCTTGCTGTTAAATCTTATTTGATTAAAGATTTATGGTAAAACCTATAAATATACCATAAGTGTTTATGGTGACAATACCTATGAAAGGGAACTAGAGTCTGTTGGACAGAAGCCATATCTTCTATATATTATGTGGCTACTTAGATGAGTGACAGCGGAGAGTTCAGTAGTCCCATACTGACCTAAGTATCAGTGGTTGGATGTTTAGTATATCAGTACATCAGTGGACTAGTTACTTTCTATTCTAAGAGATCCTGCCTAAAACTCAGTCAGAAAAAGTCTTGCAGCATTGGCAGGAAATAGCAGTGGTGCGTATTATTATAACATTATTGGATCACGCTGTGCCGTATACCCCAGAACAATACCCACATGATAAACTTCTGTCATAAAGACTGTACAGTATAATCATTCATCTATCAAACAGAGACAGATAATATCTTTTCATTTCCGTTTTGGCTCAAACTTGTTTTCTGGGCAGATAAAATGTAATCATTCCATATTCTGGTTTTCTGAAGCCATTGTGCTCTGATACTTTGGGTTTATGAAAGTGTTCATTTCTGTAGTTGGACCTGTTAACCGTCTCACTTCCTTTTTACAGCTGCCCAATATGTTTGGTGACCTCCGCTCAACATTTATTGCACTGATGATCGGATCCTACGCTTCCTCTGCAGTCACCTTCCCCTTTATCAAGGTGAGCACTTGTCTTACAACTTACCATTTGTGGTATCTGAAATTGGTAAGCTTGTAAAGTTATTTATTTGGTAACCTTCCTGTTTTCCCCGAAAATAAGTCATCCCCAGAAAGTAAGACATAGCAGAGGTTTTGTTGAATTGCCTAATATAAGGCACCCCCCGAAAGTAAGACATCCCCCAATAATAATAATCTTTCTGTGCAAAGATTGTATGAAGAAAAACATTGCAGTGGGCTGAACACTGTGCCTTTACTGGGCTAGAGTTCATAAAAGAGATCTGTAATATGGCTGTGTACATGAACCACGAGTCTGCATAAAGGTATGGAAAACAAGACGTAACCCAAATGTTGTTTATTTTGTCCACATACAGGAGTTTGTTTCTTACGGTTGCTGGTGATTCCTGTTACTAGTAATCAGTTAGCCATGTCGCTAGGCCCTAAGGGGTTCTGCAGTGACTCATTGCATAACTGTTGGCTTCTTTGTATTGTTTGCTGGGGAGTAGACGCCAACCTGTGTTTACTTGGAAGATTTAGTTCTTTAGTTACCTGGTTTGTTAGATTTCTATAATGCACATCACAAAATACAAAGTCCACAAATAGAAATTGTAATGAAAACCTTACACTGTAGTGGTGAAAGCGCAATTAAAAACCGCATAGAACAAATATCACAAAACTACCACAAAGTGTGAACAAATATCACGACACTGCCACAAAGTGTGAACTTATTTTTTAAGATCAATTCACCTTCCCAGAGTTCTTGGGAGGTCATAAATAAGGCCTTATTCACAAGACATTGCTTTTTTTCATGGAACTAATGTCCCTGAAAAATGTCCACGTCGGTCCATTGAATCCTGTTGTGAGGGCTTATTCACATGGTGGTTAATAACGCCCGTGCGATGGACATTTTTGCAATGGCCCTCACATGGTTTTATGTCCATCAAAATGGACAAAAATATGGCATATCAGTTTTTTTGATGGTCGGGACAAATGGTCCGTCAAATAAACAGATGTGAATAGACCCATAAACGTTCATGGTTTTAAAAACATCTAACAGCAGTTTTTTACTGATATGTGAATAGTGCCCTAGCCTCAAAATCTGGTGGTCAAAGTGAAGAAGACCTTGTACTTCTATTTATGAGTATTTGCTCCAGAACTAATGACATATCTGGTTTAATCTCCAGGTTATTTATGACCTTGGTGTGAGTTTCATCACTATCCTGATTGTCTGGGCAGCTTGCGCTGGACTTGTCTTCTTCAACTGCTTCTTCAACTGGCCCCTAGAGCCATTCCCTGGACCAGAGGACATGGACTACACGTAGGGGCATCACCATTACTACCAAATTATCGCCACCCTGATATTACTAGAGTCATACTAATGTTACGTATCACATTCACAGTGTGAAGATAAAGTTCAGCTGGTTGGGATTCGACCACAAGATCACAGGAAAGCAGTTCTACAAGCAAGTTACTACTGTGGGTCGACGACTAAGTGTAGGAGGTTCCATGAAAAATCCCAAAGAGTTGTCAGCATTACAAGAAGGGAACAAACTATGCCTGTCTACAGTAGATCTGGAAGTCAAATGCCAAACTGACAATGCAGGTATATGTCTTAGCGTAACATACCACTTCTTCACGGACCATCTAAACATCAAAATAACAGCTTTTTGAGAACAATATATTTAGTTTTTTAATTTCCCAATGCATATAAGGTGTAACATAAAACAAGTATGTAATAGGTGTTATATAAAACTTCCTACCATCTCCATTGTAACAGACAACAAGCAAAATCTGTGTAGTCTGATATTGTATTTATATTCTCTTCTATCTGTTCTCTACTTCTGTCCAACCTACCAAATGTTCAGTAAGTGGGCAAATGGAAGAATATATGAACTTGCAGTATTACAGTATACAGAATGTATCTGCTGTCTGTTACCATGGAGATATATAGTCTATTACAGCCAAACTGGAAATTGAGCATATAGAAAATATTGTATGAAAAAGCATCTGTCCAGTGCAATATATATTTTCCAAGGGAAATAACCCATCTATATTGCCGCCTGCACAGATGATGGAACCTATAAGGGCGATATTTCTTCCCCAGACATCTCTGCTGCATTTATTACCTGTGGTTAGACATTTGCTTTTCTGCTTGGAATGATCTCAGCTTCCTGTTAATTTAGATCAATAATTTCCTGTCCTGGAGTTTTATGTTTGGAGCATGAAGAATTAAATCGATTATGGCCTTCTACAAACACCGGATTCTTATCACATCAGCTTTGTCAATATGACATTTGCTTGGCGGAATATAGTTTTGTCTATTCAGAAGCTACAACCCACAATCTATTGCTGTCATATAAATGCCATCCATATCTTATTATCATAGTCTTGATTAGATTCTTCTTGTACTTGATTTAGATGCCACACAGTTGGCGTCTGAATTGTGACTCATCTTGGGTCCCCCCTTGCTCAAAACATTACAGGGTGCCTCTTGAAATCAATGATTGACAAAGTGACTTATGTATATGTTCAGTCTTTACAATTGTTTGTAATGTACAAAGCTCTGGTGACAGAACTGGCTTGTCATGAAATATCTCAGCCTTTTGGTTGTCAATCAAGCCAGAAAGGCATGTTTGTGGGCCATCCATTGTAACTCTATATGCAAGTGGCGCCACTTTTTACCTGCAATTGGTATGTGGTGCATACTGTGTTTAATCTTCCTTTTTTGTATAATGCAGCAATAAAGAGCAGGTATAGGAACATGTGTATGACGGGTTTCCTTTAAATAATACAATTGTGGCTACCTGCAGCCACCACTAGAGGGAGCTTTGGGGCTTATAGTGAATAATAAAGTAGCATGCTTCTAAGCTCCCTCTAGTGGAGGCTGCAAGCAGTCCATGTTGTGTCATTTAAAGAGCTATTATATACTGCTAGAATGCTAAGGCTGGGTTCACACAATGTCTTTTGGCACGTAATGTGGCATGTAGACGCCGCAGGAACTTTTGCGGGCCGTATACGCTCCCATTGATTTCAGTGGGAGCCAGGACCATATACGCAACGCTATTTTGCGGCCGCCGCAAAATCACGGCCGCAAAATAGCGCCGTGTATACGATCCACGCTCCCATTGAAATCAATGGGAGCGTATATGGCCCGCAAAAGCTCCCGTGGTGTCTACGTGCCACATTACGTGCCAAAAGACATCGTGTGAACCCAGCCTAACAGTGCGCTGAATTGGGCTATGCAGGGGGTTTGGAGCTCTATGTTAGAAGAACACAGCTCCAACTTCTATAACAAAGAAACTAAAACTCATATAATGCGTAACATACATACAGCCCTTCTGTGCACATGATGTGGAAACATTCAAAGAGTTTTTGTGCTTATTTTTTTCAGGAACTCCATCTTTCATGAAGAGTGTTTTCAGCCCCATATTACTGCTCAGCCTTATTACAATGTGTGTTACCCAACTACGTCTCATCTTCTACATGGGAGCCATGAACAACATCTTGGAATTTTTGGTGGATGGAAATCAAGCGACTGGTAAGTGGTTTGCTACTTCTATGTACAATGAATTTGTAGAAACATTTACAGATTGTACAGTAATACACTTTTGCTTTATGTATTGTATAAGGATATAAATACTACATACATAGAAAATGAGGCCACATTGACCATACGATAGCACCACATTTTTAGCATACAGTCCTGTGCCTGTGAATTTGCTAACATATCACATGCCTCTAAAAAAAAAGTTCAATGACAGAATGTATAACACACCCTTTGATGTCATGGTCACCTGTATTCATAAGCCTGTGGTGGTTGTTCTTGTGCTTCTCTGAATTCACATTTATACCAACATATCATTGTAAGAATATTTGTTGTCTTTTGCCTGAATCAATCCATGTAATTGTTGAACTATATATCTTAAACCTAAAAGATATCCAGCACTTTATATTTTTTCTTCCTTTATATGGTTTAGAGAATTTTAGATGATAGATATGATTCTTTGTGTAGGTCAGGGCCACACGTGGCGTAAACTCTGTGGCTTGCCCGCAGTGCTATTTTTACTGCGGTATGCTACGTGGGGCCTTAGCCTTAAACATCTTGTACTATAAAGTGGATTATGATATTGTGCATGAGCAGCTGCAACTCTGCATTGCGTCCTGTATTGTACCGCCAAACTAACATAAAGAGATATTATTTATATTCCTTTATTATGCCTAAGGCTATGGTCACAACTTGGTGCAGATTTGGTGAACTCTGGTAGAATTTTTAGTAAACTATTAAGATAAGATAATCCTTTAATAGTCCCACCATAGGGAAATTCAGTGTGTTACAGTAGCTTGGATAATACAGTAATATATTTAAAAAAAAAAAACACATACAAGCTGAGAATAGCAGATAGAAAAAGATACTAGGAGTCATAGCAACTGAGAAGGAAAGGAAAGACTCAGGATCATTTAGTTCTCTGTGCGGAGTGATCTTCGTTTAGCCTGATGTAGATTATATAGCCTGACCAAGGTTGGGAGGAAGGATCTCCGATAGCGCTCCTTCTCACACTTGGGGTGAATCAGTCGGTCACTGACAATACTACTCAGTACTATCAAGGTCCCATACATGGGGTGGGATTTATTCTCCAGCATGGAGCTCACCACGGACAGTATCCTTCTGTCACCCACCACCTGTACTGGGTCCAGGGGGCTCCCCCAGGACAGAGCTGTCCCTTCTAACCAGCCTGGCAAGTCTATTTCTGTCCCTTGCTGCTATGCTAACATTTTGACTCTAAACAATTCTCAGAAACGGCAAGCAAGCTGCTTAAGATTTCAGATTATAAAACCCCCTAGTATGCAATCTTATTAGTGCTATCTAAAATCAGCTGTGCGTCATGTGAAGATACCCTCAAGTAAAGATGTCTCTCTAAAATACATTCATGACCTTTATGGACACTATTTTGCCCATCTGTCAGTGTGTGTTCCTCGGTGAAATAAATAAGGGATGTGTCTGTGATTCTAGAGCGCCCTCTAATGTAGAAACTATTTTTAGCATGTGATGAGTTCATGTGCTGTTTACCTCCGTTACTCAGCCCAGATTGCAAAATGTTTTGTGGCACAAGTTCAATGAGGAAAAGCCAGTCTGAACCTGATCTATCAAGTACGATGAAGCCATGAGTTGAAAGTCATGTTAGGAGACAGGCATGCAGAAATACATACATAGATTAGACCGGGGCACGTGAGGAGAGAACAGGAAGCCGTGCATACATAAAGGTTTATAGCATTGTAACTAGGATGCTGCGAGTTCACCTACTTGGATGTTAGCTAGAAATACATAGCAAATAGAAGGAGATGAAAGTATTCGTAAAATCCAACGTCAAAATACATACAAATAACATACGAGCAAGTTATGCCAGCACATTGCAAAAGTTGGATACTATTTGGGTTCATCCAGGTTTCCATATATTGCATTACACCTGTGTTAGCTGGTATTTGTCCAGTTGTTGTGATGCTACTGCTCATAGCACACTGTGTCTTTTAGATTCACAACAGATCAGGTTTCCTCATATTGCCCTGGAGTGTTGATACAAGACACAGACGTAATATGTAAGGTCATATGAGGAGAATGAATCCCACGGGATTCTGTCCAGGGAAATGACTTCACAGAACAAGGGCATGTAATGAGTGGAGGGATAAAAACAACAGTGCATATAAAGAGCGTAACTATGGCTGAATGCTGGCGATCATAAGAGTCTATCTATTCCCAGCACTGGTAACTCTCAGCTTATGAGAAGAAAATGTGACTCCCTTATTATGCCTAATAACCTGCCATTAACTAGTAATATAATGTGCAATGTGCCAAACATGTATCTGACTGGTGAATGTAATCTACTGATCCACCAGGCAGTGTAAATAACAAACTTGTCTATCTATATTAGAAGTGATATAGAGAGAGGATTTTACGATAGTGACAGTGCCTAAATTCTGACCTAAAATTGGCATTCCATGGTCATTTCCATCGTCATCTTCACAAGAGGAGAGCAGTTACCTCCTGGTCCTATAGTAGGGGAATCTTTACTGCCAGAGCTTAGGTATGACAGTACAAGCTGACGTTTTTTAGTCATAGTTCACACCTTGTTGGATTTCACATGTGTTTACAAGAGGATCCATGGTTAATCCAAGGCTGATTTCAGTGCATATGCAGTGGCTGTACCAGCAGATCCGCACCAGGATTAGCCTAATTGAACATGGCTAATCCACAGCTTTACTTCACAGGATCCACGTGGGGAATGAAGAACATACCCTTCTATTCACAGTATTGTTTTTAAGTCCATATGGATTTTATCCACTGCATGGGAGTGGGTATAAAATACCCCATTCCCTGCATTGTATGTAGAATTTTAGCAGAATCCACTCTCAGATTCAGAGCGTGTTTACCGTCCCTAACAATGGCAAGAACAAGATTGACAATAAAAGTTATATGGTTAATTGTTCTTGTCTTCCGGAATTCACACTAGCCACTGCAAAATTAGCAAATTGTGGCAATAATCGGCGAACATGACTGCAACTATTTGTGTGGATTTGCTTTTGTTTCTCTAGTTTCTTCCTACACTCCATGCCAAAAAGATTCTGTTAGGTAAGGCTTAGTTCACATCTGCACTGGAGTCTCTGCTGCACGGAGGACCTTTCTCTTCACCACTCTCAGGGCTCGTGCACACAGAGTTAATGTGAGCGTTTTTTAGCATAATACACGTGTATAGAATACACGTGTAAAAATAACACTCCGATTGAATTCAATGAAATCTTTTACACGTGTAAAAAACGCGTCAAAAAAAGCGCCGCGTTTTGTGACGCGTTTCTTGACACGTTTTTTTTTTACATGAGTAAAAGATTTCATTGAAGTCAATGGGAGTGTTATTTTTACACGTGTATTCTATACACGTGTATTATGCTAAAAAACGCTCACATTAACTCTGTGTGCAGGGGCCCTCAGTATGAAAACGGCGAACCCTGTTATAGTCAGTGGGGTCTGCCGGTGTCCAAATGTAACCGCTCTTTTAGTGGTTTGGCTGTCTGTCATTCTGGTTCCCCCGGCAGACCCCAACAATATGGAGTCTGGCGCAGATGTGAACCTAGCCTTAGCTGGCTCTCTATGAAACTAGCGTAAGATAAAATAATTACAGATTGTGAGCATCATTGAGGACAGGGACTGATGTGACAATCTTTGTACAATGCCTTGGAATATGCTGCCGCCATGTAAACAACATTTAATAAAAGATTTTACTTACACCACAAGTACACTTACTGAGGGACACATGAGGTCATAGATACAAGTACATTTTTTTTAACAAGTAGAATAGCATACATCAGGTCTTCTCAATTTTTATTTTTGCAGTAACACTAATTCCATATTTTACATTTTTCACTTCCCCTTCTGTGGACCAGTTGCTGATTCAGCTTAGGCACACTCATCCAGCATCAGACATGTGGTGACTTCCATTTGCTCTGGGAGGCTGAATCCAGTTTGATGTCAGGATATTACTCATCTTTTGTACCACTGCTTTGTGTTTTCCTATCTGTCTGTGTTGCTGATACCACTTACTGGCGTCTGTGCTAACTCATGTCTTCTTGTATTGCTTCCTTTACTGTCACATGCTGCCTTGCTTTCCTAATACAGTGATGCACACGGGTAAGCTGTGAGAAGTATAACTATGAAAACCAAAAAGAATGTGCTTAATGATATTACTCCATGCACATAAAGCACTGCTTGTTCTTGTTCTCTGCAACTATTGTATGACGTGAAACTGTAAATTCCTGTTTATTCATCTTTTAGCACCATGATATGTACTGTATGTAGTTACCAACACAAAAGTTTATAAAGTGATGAATAAGTTGTGTGACACTGGCTAGATTGACTCTGGCACCATTTTATAATAATGTGATGTAGCAGGTAAAATTATAGTACAACCAAAATATAGGAATGTCTATGATATTCTAAGACAATGGTCACACCTGTGCTTGGATATTCCGTTCAGGGCTCCTGTATCACAATCCGCTTAAAAAATACGGAGAGAAAAGTTTTTTCTCTCTGCATTTTTCAGGCAGAAACCTGGGGGACCCCAGTATAGTCTATGAGGTCCGTGGGTTTCCACGGGTAACCACTTTTTAAGCAGATTAAGTTACCATTCTTCGGGACCCCAAGTGGACCCGAAGAGCAAAAATGCAGGCATGAGTGTAAACCTAGTGTTAGGCCTGGTTCACATCTGCATTCGGGTTTCCATTCAGGGAGTCCACTTAGGAACCCCCAAACAGAAACCTATCTGCATAAAAAGCAGTTGTCTAAGGAAATCCACTGACCCCATATACTATACTATACTATACTGGGGTCCCCCAGATTTCTGCTTGAAAAATTGCTTGCAGGACTTTTCTCTCTTCATATTTCATGCAGATAATGGAACGGAATGGCCCGAACACAGATGTGAACCGGGCCTAAGACAGACTTCCTATATAAGGGAAATTACAATGTTGCAATTACAAACACAATCAATGTAGAACACACATCAACACAACACATATATACAATAATCCCCCCTCCAATTATATAACACTCTGTCACACAGTTACAATTAAGCAAAAACAAATCTACCAGATCTAATATACAAAAATATATCATTGGAACAAGTCAGACCAGTAAGGCTCTGTGCACACTACATTCAAGCCTTTCCCCAGAGGTATATATAGAGTACATTTTCCAACATAGACATCCAACTTCAGTTTTTATGCATGCCTCTTTATATGATTATAGCGGGATATAACACTCACTGTTTTTGTTTGTGGTTCACAACTGTGTTTGGATTCACGTTTGTGGGGGTCTGCTTGGGGACCCCACTTAAAAAAAAAACAGACTATAATGGGGTCTGCCGGCCCGAAAAATGCAGAGAGAAAAGTCCTGCTTGCTTTACGTTTCTTTTTTGTCACATTAAAATAATCCTTACATGAGTTCTTGCATTGGAATAGTAAATAACAGCAACGTCTTGTGCTTTTCAGTGAGCCTGTATACATCCATCTTTGGTGTGTTACAACTGTTGTGCCTGATGACCGCCCCTGTGATTGGCTACATTATGGACTGGAGGCTGAAGGATTGTGATGATGGCAATGATGATGGCGACGATAAAGATGCTGCTCAGTACGTAGACTCTAGATTTTATTATATATTCTTATGTCTAGAATAGTCTAATGTTATAAGATGAATGTAACGTAATGAGGGTAATATATTGACAACCTTAGGTTGATTCTAGGCTTCAATGCAGTCACATTTTAGTGTCTAGATTACAGCCGCCCGCAATATGCGGACCTTCTGAGGTTCACAGAGCCACATGGGGTGACTTATCAAGTTGAGATGCCCTTAATTTATTATGGGACGCATGCTTCGTAATGAATTAGGCACAGCTATTGCCCTTCATGAACCAGAAACTCAAATAGATGCCAGTTGGGAGTTGACATAGACTTGAGCTGTAAATTATACCAGTTTCTGGCGTAAATTATAATAAATCTGCCGATCTGCAGAAGGCCACACCCCACCCACGCTCCAGCATGCCCAAAGTTTTCATAATCTTGGCATTTTAAGACAACTGAAAGTCCAAAAGTCAAAATTTTATGCACAACGTTTGCCATGCTTCAATGACATTTTAATGCCGATTTCTGCTGTAAAAAGAATGATAAATTCCACCTCCCATGGTAGTCAACATTTGGTTCAGTATTCTGAAAGTGGTTTTAGACACTTTACTGTACTTCATACCCACATTATAATATAACATTTAGTTAATTTTGTCAATTTCTTTATTTCTGCAGAGATGCAAAGAAAAAGAAAAAACCAGATCGGCAGATACAGAAGATCACAAATGCCACAAGGGCCTTTGCTTTTACCAACTTTTTATTAGTGGGATTTGGAATCACATGTCTCATCCCTAACCTGCCATTACAGGTACGTTAGATCACACAGCCCCTCCGGAGTTTCCATCGTATAGTTCATGCCGTTGTTCCACCTGCTCTTTTCTAATAAATGAGTATTGTTTTATGTTCCACTCGTCACAATAGAGCTTTGTAATGACATCTGTATTATGCTTTCTTCCACAGATTCTGTCTTTTATTTTGCACACAATAGTGAGAGGATTCATCCATTCTGCCGTGGGTGGACTCTATGCTGCTGTGTAAGTACCTGTAATACACTGTGGTATGTTTTTTGGTTGATGCCAGGTTCATACTAGCGTTCAGGTTTCCATCCTTCATAGACATCAGAGAGAAAAGTCCTCCTTGCAGGACCCTTCTTTCCACCAATTTTAAATGGAATGTGGGACGTCATTTCGTACAGAGACTCAAACGCTAGTGTGAACCTAGTGTTACTTGCACTTTACTAATACGGTTGTCGTGGAATCAACAGCTATTATCTATTCTTAGCATAGTGACAAATGTCTGATCATTGGAGATCCAGCTCCACCATTCACACAGACGATTACAGCAGAGATGGAACGCACATGGTTAGCTCTGTCATTCCCAGGATCACATGCTGCTTTATTCAAATAGGGGGCAATGGACTCCCAATTATTTGTGATCAGTGGGGGTTTCAGTGGCGAGACCCCAAGTGATCAGGCTCTTGTCACCAAATATGTGGATAGATGATGCCTTTATAGATTTATAGATTTACTCATTGAGGATTATACAATAAATAATTATTACATTGGTCATAGGGATTTCAGCTCTTGCCATACATGTACAAAACAATGATTTGACACAAAAGATTTGTTTTCCGTTTCAATAATCCTAAAAACACTTTCCTTAATATTGTTGTGACCAGAAACAACATCTAAATTACATTTAACCTATCATTACAAAAGAGAATATTCACTTTACAAAGGCAACATGGCTGGAAATGATAAGACAAGGCCACACATGTTGTTGTAAGCCGTTTCATCAGTAGTACACCAAGATGGCATCTTAACATGACATCATCGTATTGCTTCTTATCAACCAGTGATATCACCAAGAACTTCTATACCTGACTTGATTCTATAGTCAGAGAACACGTGCTCTGTTTATGCTAATGTGAATTAAACTCTATAACATTTAATTGTATATATTTTAGAATATTTATGTTGATTTTCTACAGATATCCTTCAACACATTTTGGCAGTTTGACAGGACTTCAGTCTCTTGTTAGTGCTCTTTTTGCACTGCTTCAGCAGCCTCTCTTCTTGGCTATGATGGGACCCTTGAACGGGGATCCACTCTGGGTAAGGATTTGTTTAATGTCTATGACTATAAAACTACAGCAGAACAGTGGTAGAATACAGTGGCATATAGTCAGATGTTGTTTTTGTCATCTGGCACGCAGAAAAAAAGATGTGGATTCCACGGCACAAGACTCCCTGCCCACTAGGCCCATTCACTTGTGCCTAATCCGGAGCAGAATGCCGCAGGAGGCATTTTTTGTAGGCGGATTCTGAGGCGGCTTCTGCGTCAAAATCCGGGCCAAAAAATTCTGTATGAACTCAGTATAAAGCTTCAGTTAGCTGTAACATTCGTTCAGCCATTAGCTACTCCTCACGGCCTCTAATAGACATATACACTGGCTTTGTCCCAGCAGTTCATGTGTATTGAATTGGAAAGGTGGAGTAAGTCAATGCTAGACGACTTCGATAGTGATTTATCTCCAGTGAGAACTAAAGGATCGGGCATGTTGAGATCCAACAACGCAATCATGATAAATTTGTTTATTGGGTGATAGTCCGGAGATCCCTATACAAAGAAATTATTGGGTTTGGCTACTATTAATCTAATGTATTGGCCAGCTTAAATGATCATGTAAGTCATGTGTCTTTGTTACCTCTCTAACTGATTTTGCTTGAATGATAGGTCAATGTTGGACTGCTGGCCATAAGCATGTTTGGCTTCTGCCTCCCACTCTACCTCATCTTCTTCAAGCGCAGCCTGGAACGCCAGAGGAAACAGAAGATTGAAGACTCTAAACTGTATCTGAAAATAAATGGCACTCCTGATCATGAAGCCTTTGTCTAAATGATGCCAGGTAGTTGCCAGGCCTGTATCCTCCAAATGTTCCTTTCCACACACTCTCTGGAAAGGCATCACTCCAGCATAACAAGTCACCATCTTAGGACATATTTTAAATTCCAGCCTCCCGCCTGTGAACCAACCTTCTTTTCCGAACAGGAGGCTGAATCTCTCTGTCATAGAAACCCAATGATTCCTACTACACAAGAAAATCCAAAGTTCATCCTGTACTATGGGGAATAAGGCAAACCCGGGTTAATAGAAGTGATTCTTCTTCCTTTAAGTAAGGGATGCCTACTTCTGCAGTAACTTTGGGTGACATGAGATGCACTGGACTAACTTGCCATAAGGCTGGAGATTATTCCCTGTCGTCTGGATTTCTTCTTCTGGGTGCTCAGCAGAGTGGTAGCAGGATTTATCATTCTACACACGATTACTTCTATGATGATCCAGTTAGCATGATATCTGGCTCTGATGATGCCTGTTGTGCAAATGGCAATACCAGATAAACTGCATCCCTGGGGCATTCCTGAATGGGTATTGTAGAATCCACACAGCAGGAAACACAACAGAGAATTCCCACACCATGGAAGTGTTTGTCAGTATCCTGCAGCATGATGCCTGCGGTTTATGGTGCATCATAATGGAGAGTATGCGCCTGTTCATTGAACTTTCTTTCTCTCTGCACTAATGGAACTTGCTGCTTTCCATATATAGTTATAGTAGACAAAGGCAGGCATATCACTTTAAAAGGGATAATGTATCCATCCTCTATGTCAAAATAGGTGATGAGAATAAACTCTGTTGTGATGCATATATAATTGTTGTGCCATAATATCCGAAAACCTGGCCAATACCCACAAGCCAGGAAAGGGGCCCCCTATTGGTTGTTGCACCCCTTCTTCTATGACGCCCAGCCGACTAGTCATGAAGCCGGGTTGCAGCATCCAGGGGAGTCTCTGATTTCTAGTCTGTGTTCTAAGCAATATCTATGTCTGTTTCACCTTTTTTTTTAATTACTAATATGACTATGATGTTTTATGTTCCTTGCATGATATAGTTAAGTATTTTTATATTTGGACATAGAATTGTTTGTGTGAATTGCTTTCTGATGAATGGAGCTGGAGAAACTCCTTGTCACAAACCTTTATCTCCAAAACATTTTGACAACCAAATCCACTGAGCGTGGTGAAGCAGAAAGCCAATGTCTATCTTCCCTATGTTGATTTTTCTTCTTATAATCACTCCGGCTGATATAATTGAGGCGTGCTACATTTTTCTTTCTATTTTTTATTTTATTTGCTGTTATTGCATTATTCCTTGATCTCGTTGCAAATTTCTGTATGTCTTTTTGTTCTCTATACTTTCCATTGTGTGATATTTTTTTCTTATTTCTTATATTTTGGGGGACATTTATGAGAATTGCTATACAAAGTGCAGCCAAATACATACTTTTATTTTGTGACAAATTCTCTCATCATCTGCTATACTGATACTCAGATGCCGGGTGTACAATTTCATAGGTGTCCTCCATTGTATTTGAGGATTAACCGTTACCTCACTCCAGTGCACCCCTCTGTGAGTCTTTAGTGTAACTCTCCCATCATCCCAATGAACCGGTTGTTGTGCAGAACAGGGTGTATGAGACATTACTACTACTATCAGGTCTACCAATGACTTGTTGCACACAAAGTATATTGATTATGTTAGTATTTCCTTTTTTCAATATGTTCATGTTTTCTTCAAGACAAAGAAGAACCATTCAGCATTAATACACATCCATAGCCACTGTTTTGTAATGGAGGATAGCTGAAAAGTCCCCAGAGGCTTTTCCATTACTGATCATGTTCAAAGCATTCGACAATGATTAGGTAAAGATGAAAATGCAATGAAAAAATAATTTCTTTAGAACCGATATATTGGCACTCCAGATTCTAATGAGTAGACCAGGTAAAAATATTAGGGCGCACCTGTCACCCCCATATTATTGGGTCTCATCTAAGATGACAAAAGCTGCTCCCTGATGCCACCTATCAGTTTATGAACTCCTGGATGAGAGCTAATTTGGATTCCCTTTTTTACCAGGGAGTACTCCCTGACCCCTAAGACTCCCTATGTCAACTTTGGGTTCTCCTCAAGGTGAAACAGTTATTCCCGTTCCGACACCTTACAGATCATCATTACTGAGGCAGGAGCTATTGTCTCTGCTGGATCTGTATACTGAATACTAGTAATATGTCAGACTCCTCTATTAGTCAGTAACAGGTGCGTTTTAGTGTCTTCTCCTGCTCCTTTGTTCTAGCAGTGTCAGAAAGTATCAAGAGAACGATTGTGTTAAACTTGATGAGTGGTACCACAGGGAAGCACCAGTATTTTTCCAGAACTGCAAGCAGAGTGGTTATGTGACAACATGGGGGACATAGAGCACAAAAGCAATATACCATTTCCCCCCTATGTCTAGTACTGAGCTGGCCTTCAGGAGAAGACACCTTGATATTCCATCTCTATTTGGAAGCAGTAAGGCCGGCAATGTGCAACCTTGAGCAAATCACTGTATCTCTCAGTGCCTCAGGTGCAAAAAGATTGTAAGCTCTCATGAGTGGGTATTTATTGTGCCTGTACATTCTACATACAGTGCTTGTTGTTACTATAAAAAAAATCTAAAAAAATAAACCCTTTTTTATAATCAATCACTTCTCAAGCTTCTTCCTTCTTTACATATACTATACATATATACAACATGTACCATGTGAAACGAGGGGCATGTGATGAACTGTACAGGATAGTTACATAGGTGCCAATGGGGGATTTTATCAAAACTTTTACACCAGAAAATGGGGTGAGGCTTAGCAGGAGGGGGCAAATTGTTATGTTATGCCAAAAACTGATGCACATTTGAGTTTCGGGCACATAAAGGGCAGAAGATGTAATTTATTTAAGACAGTCTACCACCTTCCCCAAACATATTTCACCTCTACCACCACCTTACAGAGTATGTAGTACAATGATATGTTACATATGGTTCTTATGTATGTCACTTTTCTAGATTTGGAGAAAAAACACTTGTAAGTGATACGCTAATGATGTAGTTGGTGCACTTACCTTCAAGTAGTTGGACGGGCCTTCAGCTCCTGAACCATGGGTCTTACTGCTTAAGTAGGATGGGTGACATCATAGCAATGAGAGGATCAACTCCCACTGCACAGGTTTGCTAGAGCAGTGCACCAGGGAGCTGGAGGCCTGCACACAGTGCACAGCTTACTGCAGCCTATTGAACAGCTCTCTCTTTGAACAAGGGTACCTCTCCCTGTTTATTGTATGGATGTAGAGGGTGGTAGAGGTCCTGTATTCTGCCTACCTGGATAAACTGCAGTCAGTGTTCTATGCTCTGCGCCAGTTGTGCAAGGGGTCCCCCCACCCCTTACTCAATTGGCGCAGAGCAGATTCAGACAGACTCACAGGTAAATCCTCTGGTTTGTCCCTGAGCCATGGTGGCACAGTATCCCCCTCGATAGAGGGCCACCATGGCTCAGGGACAAACCAGGGGATTTACCTGTGTCTGTCTGAACCTGCCTGTTAGTCTATCATATTCCAGTTTATATCACTTTTTTACTATGCTTCAGTGTCCAAATACAGGTGATCAATTTGTCTGCTTGGGAACTCAAATCTATGTGTGTAAGGGTGTGGCCACAAGGGGGATTCAATGCGGCCACTACAGTTTTTAAATTAATTGGCCCGATAATTTTATCAGAAAACTGATGGTTCACCTGCAAACTATGCGGCCAGTTGTAACAAACACACAGGTTTGTATTTTCTTTGTCAGTACAGTCAATTCTCAACCAAATTTGCAAAATATGTGATACATTTTTTACTCCAAAAATGGTTAAATTAATTCCAGATTTCATCTCAAATGCAGCAACGTGCACTATTTTGTCCAGTAAAAATGCCAGGCTTCATAAGAGAAACACAACAGTCTCTATAATGATGCAGAATACCATAAATAACCAATGTAGAACACAAGGGAACAGCAGTCACACATTGGTTTTCTAAAAAATCAATGCCTACTAGGGGCGCAACTTGAGGGGGTGCAGTCGCACTGGGGCCCAGGAGCCTTAGGGGGCCCATAAGCACTGGCATCAGTAATGAGATTGCAGTTTCCATCTGGCCCCTAAGCCAAGGAGACCCACAGATTACCCTAACCACACTAAAGTGGATTAAACTCCTAAGTACCCATCTCCATCACTACCAAGAATTCACTGTAGGGATGAGGTAGGGGGCCCCGGACAAAAGACTGCGCTGGGGCCCACAAGACTTTAGTTACGCCACTGATACCTACCTTCACACACTTGTGCGCCAGCTCATAAAATGTAGTAACTGTCATATGTATAGTAACTGTGCTCTTTGCTGAGAAATATCATTTGGCAAAATGAAGAGTTTCTTTTGGAATCCTCCACCATATGTTCCTAGAAGATCATTATAAATGAATCTGACATTGTTCCCGCAGTCTAGAGATAAAACTGACTATGGGACCAAATAAGCAGAGACTAACAGACATTTCCTAGCATAGACCCTTCTGTTGTCTTGGTGTTGGGATCTTCCATATGGCATTGATTTGCCTGTACTCGGGTGATCACATGCTCACAAGCCGCCAGCAGCTTAGCCCATAATTCTTATTATTTTGTAAAACAAACATCATTCACTTACAAGAGGTCCCATTGTTTCTGCTGAGACGATAAACTAAGAATCACTTTACTGCTTCATACAAAATCATAATCTTATTTTAGGAAGGATTTCAATGTCATTTTTTTCCAGATTTATATAGTCAATCTTGACAAAAATTGGACACAAAACGCGCTATTATACATTTCAGTACAATAAGTAATTGAGAGCCATTATCTTAAGGCTGGGACCTCACGTAGTGTAAGCACCATCCCATCTACACATTGCAGAAAAATATCATCGGTGGGAATGTGATTCCAAAAACCGTTGCATTTTTTAAGATTGCAGCATAATCATACCTACGGAAACAATGGCGTCTTCCATATAGGTATAATCAAATCAGAAAGTCTGCAGAGGAAATCTCTGTGGACTTTCTGTGAAAAGCGGTACTGCGACACGTTTCTGCCACATTTTTTCCTTTTTGGCTGCGGCCTGGTACATGGGGGCTTAGACTAAAGGAGTTTTGAGAATTACAAAAAAAACATGATGAGGTTTATTTTTTTTCTTTTTAAATAAACAACACCAAGTGTGCCAAAGCTATTTCTGGTATTGTAGCTCAGTTCCATACAATTGAATGAAGAAAACCAGACCTATAACATGGACAATATGATAGAAATCCCTTATTTAAGTCCTATGCAATGTCTTCAAATTATGCTTTAAAGGGGTTGTCCCATCACAAGGATCCTATCTATACTGCTTGTTAATGTAGATTTAAGACTTTTCCTAAATACACTGCTTCAGCAAAACTGCTTTGTTTGTCCACTATCTTAATTTATTCACTTCATTGTTGACACTGCGTTTCTATGGCCCTTGGGATTATCTGCTCAAATGTCAATGTGACCAAATGTGATGTAGCTTCCTGCTCTCAGGGGGGAGGGAGGAGGGGCTAAGTGTACGGGAGCGAGCCTGTGTCTGCAGCTGTTCCTGTGTCTGTGTCCTGTGACCTAGCTTCCTGCTCTCAGATAAAGGAGGGGGGAAATGAGTGCTGCTTTCTTATATAAAACAGGCTAAATTCTAGTGGGCTAAAGGACCTGGACTCTATATAGAACAAGCTAAATCCAAGTGTTATAGGACCTTTGATGACATCACAGGCCCTTCAGTCGTCCCATAGGATCACGCTATGTGGTGGGCGGAGCTACACATAAATTTGGGGGCGGAGCTAAACTGAGGTAGTCAGACAGTATGGCTTTGCATATGAAACCCCACCCACCAATTGACGTAAAAAACCAGGAAGAAAGAAGTCTTTGCAGCAGCGAAGACTGGTGAGTAAGGGACATGGGAATACCCCTTTAAGGCTAAGGCCCATGTAGTAATCGCAGCTAAAAACTCATAAGAAAAAAGCTCAGTGAAAATGCTTTTTTTCCACAGTAGTTTTTGCTCGCTATTCTGCAACTGGGATAAACATCCTGCATTTCTCAAAACAGCTTTTTTGGGTTCCAATGTGTGGATGAGATTAACCAGAATCTCAACGACTTTGCTGATACCATAAAATGCAGCCTTTTTTCCACTCTTTTTCCACAATGCTGGCCCTTAGCCATAGGTAGATTACAGGAGAAATTTAACATTACATACTAATAATTCAAATGGTTCATAGACGAGGCCCTAAAAGGCCCCTCTGCCACATATGAATACACCAGTAATATAAATAAAACATGGTGGACGGGAGTCCTTAAGCAGATTTTGCACTGGGGGCTGCTAGTTACAACTCTGCCTGACTCCACCGTAAGCATGTATGCTTGAATAGGCAGTACGTATATTTTTATTGGTGTGCAGAGGGGGTGTAAATGGCTGCCACATACAAGTATTTGTCATGCAGAAATACAACAGCATGCCTTCTCCAATATTCATGAGAACTCTTAAAATTAGGATTGGCAATCATTGTGTAAAGGAGCAGCGTACACTTGGTAGAAGCTGGGTTGGGCATTAGAATGTTGTTCCCTTTATTTGCATTAGATCCCTCACACAGCTGATCAGCAGGGGTACAATAATTTGAGCCCCCACCATTCTGCATCTAAAGACAAGACTTCAGTATAGTGAGCTATACCAATTTGGAATTGTCAATCATTGTGTAAAGGAGCAGTGTATACTCCGTAGAGGCTGCATTGGGTATTAGAGCATTGTTCACTTTATTTGCATGAGAGCCCTCACACAGCTGATCAGCAGGGGTGCTATGATTTTGACCCCCACCACTGATCTGCATCTAAGGACAGGACCTCAGTGTAGTGATCCTAGAAAACTCCTCTAACAGAAGGTTGACTTCTGGTAGTCAGGGGAGTGTGCTGTAAAGGTCTCATCACAACTCACGGATGGTGGACCCTGCCAGCTGTCAAGACAACAGAGCAAGTAAAAGTAAAACAAAAAATGTGATTTAGTAAAAATCAACTAAACTATTCACATTATCCAGAATATCACACTTACTGAGGCTTTTCAGAGGTGTGAACCCCCAAAATGGTCACTGAGGTCATAATACATGGAAAAATTATATGGTTTCCTACTTGATGTGAAATTCACAAATAAAGGGCCATTCACATGATGTTTTTAGCATCCATTTAGTGGATCTCTTTAAAGAATCCAAAACCAAATGGAAACAGATGAAAACAAATCTGGCTAAATGGATGCTAAATACATGATGGAAATGAGTCTTAGCCATTAAAGGGGTATTCCCACGCCGCATACTCACCAGTCTTCACTGCTGTAAAATCTTCTTTCTTCCTGGTTTCTTGCATCATTTGGTGGGCGGGGTTTCACATGCAACCTGCCATTTAGCTCCACCCAAATTAGCATGTAGCTCTGCCCACCCATATTGGACTATGAAGTACAGGCAGCAGCAACTCCATTCTGTGTTACATACAGAGACTACCTGTCTCTGCCATAATGAACACAAATGAGTTAGCTAGCCTGATAACTGGGAGAACAGAAGAAATGAAAGCAGCTCCTCTCCTCTATCTGATAGCAGGACCTAGGTCACGTGGTGTAGACACAGGAATAGCTAGAAACACAGGCTGGCTCCCCTGCACTTAGCCCCTCCTCCCTCCCCCTGAGAGTAGCAGATACATCACTTGACTTTTGAGCAGATAAGTCAAGGGCTGTGTCAACAATGAATTGAATAAAGTAAGATAGTGGACAAATAAAGCAGTTTTGCTGAAGCAATGTATTTAGAAAAGTCTTACATCCACATTAACAAGCAGTATAGATAGGATCCTTGTGATGGGACAACCCCTTTAAGAAGAATAAAGTCACAAAGAATGTTCTCAACAGAGCAGGAAGTGTCAGACTACCATGAGGCTTAATAGACAGTGAGAACTGCAGGGTTTTAGGATTTTATTTGAAATAGGTATCTGGTTATTTGACAATATTCCATACCCCTTAGCCGTATGTGTTACTGCGTCTGGTACATATCTCAGCTCTTTTCATGATATAAGTGCCATGGACAGTGCCAGGTTAGGCTTGTATTCCTGGCTACACTTTCTGCTGATCAGAGAAGATCCTGGGTTGAAGCGGCGCCTATTAAACATTTATGGCCATCAATGATTTAGTCTTGGAAAACCCCTTAAAGACAGACTTTATATGCACGTCGATCTGTGCACCGTACACTCCCCTACTAACAGCTTATGTCAGTAAGTCATTGGGGCGGTGAACTATCTATTGTCATATAACTATACTGACTGATAAAGGAAGCAGAGAAAGGCCAATGTACAGAGACTGAACTCCTCTGGCCTAGACTTTGCACCTACTAGGGTGTGTTATCTGAGAATACTTTTCAAGGAAATAACATGATCTAATAGTTACAATGTACACAGTGTCCTAAGCTTCCTCTCCATTACACTCTGTGCAGTCAACAAGTCACACTTGAGAACATTGTACACAGAAATAACTTCACCAATGTTACAAAGTACATAGACGCAGTGACATAGAAGCCACATATAATGCAAAGCTTCACACGCCATTAATAGCAAATATCAAATGGTCTTTGGGAAAACGTATTTACTATTTGTAGTCTGATGCAAGGGTCACACCTCCACTCGGGTTTCCGTTCTTCAGGTCCGCTTAGGAACCCAGAAGACGGAAACCCAGTCTGCTTAAAAAGCGGTTACCTGCAGACCCCATAGGGGAAGGGGAATCGCTGCTTGCAGAATTTCATGCATTTTACAAGCGTAATGGGAAACGGAATCCCAGAACGGAAACCGGGCGCAGGTGTGAACTTAGCCTTAGACAATTATGTTTTCTGTTGGTTTACAGGTATGTATGAGATGTGAGTGGTATGTAAGGTAGGTGTGTAACTGTTGTGAGTACTGCATACTGTCCATGTATACATACATACACATGCATAAACTATAATCTATACAAGACACTAAAAGGGAAACTACAAGGAAAATCTAACTTCCCTTATGAAGAGGGAGAAACAATTTATACAATAAAAAGAAGCGAGAAGAGCTGATTATTGCAAAAATTAAGTCTAAAGCAGCACATTTTCTTGCCGTGCAGACAATATGACCTCACGCACAGGAAAACTCTGCACAGCGCAATCCCTGATTTCTTAGCACTTTATTGCCACCTAGTGGAAACATCAGATATGTACCCATAAAGCAGTAATATTTTTGAGTACCATTTCTTTAATGGAGTTGTAGAAAATTTGGAGCACCCACAGGGATATACCCATCTATCCCTGGCACCCCATTGTCCGGTCCCACTCTCAATTCTCTCAAACACTGAATCTTTCAGCACCAAAGTCCATGAGGCTCACATGACCGCTGTGGTTGCTAGAGAGGGACCAGTGATGTCCCTCATGTACATCAATGGTTTCTTATCAACGACCACTGGGGCCAATGATTGGTCTCAGTGGTTATGTGAGTCTCACGGCTTCTGGTGCTGCGAGCCCCAGGGCATGAGGAAAACAAAAATGGGACTGGATAATGGAGTGATGGGGACAAGTGAATGGTTCCAAATCCTGGACAATCCCTTTAAAGGGATCCTATCACTGACACGCAATTTTTTCTAGGTACCATGTTGGAATAGCCTTAAGAAAGGCTATTCTTCTACCTTTCGTTGTCTTCTCCGTGCAGCCATTTGCTTACAATCCCAGTTCTTCTCGGTATGCGAACAGAACTGGGGGCGTCCCCATTGCTGTGAGAGAACTCTCTCCAGCGCCGCCTCCATCTTCGTCAGCAGCGTCCTCTTCCTCCTCTTCTTGCGGCGGTGGCTTGTAACTTCTAGGCCTCGGGCCTTGGGCAGCGAAGACTGTCAGGCTCACAGGCAGGGCCGCACCTCTAATAAGGCGACGTGAGGTGACGGCCTCAGGCGGCACCATTGGGGGGGGGGAAGGGGGGCAGCATAGAGGAGCTCTGGTCTGCGTGATTTGCTCCAGACCATTATTATATACCGCCCCTCCTGATAGTGGCTGCGCTGTTAAATAGATCGGCGTCTGTAAGATACTGATCTATTTAAAACTAATGCCGTGTTGCTGTAGACACAGAGAAGACAGACAACACGTCTGCTTCTCTGTGTGGGAGGCGCCATGTGATGACATCATGCGCCTCCTACGCTGAGACGTAGCAGACGTCCTGCGCACTGTGATCCCAGCTAATGAAGAGGAGACGCCGGCTGCATCAAGCACTCCTAGGTACGTGAGTATAATACATTGAAAGCATAGGGAAAAAAGCCTCCCATTGATTTCAATGGGGAGTGCACGTATGCCGGCTCCCATTCAAGTCAATGGGAGCTGCTTTTTACGCGCTCATTCTGAACGTGTTTTTATGATCAGAATGAGCGCAGCACTACATCGTGTGAAGGCTCCCTAATGGGGTCCGTGTGCTTGCCACGGCAAGCACACGGACCCCATTATAGTCTATGGGGTCCATGTGCTTTAACCCCTCACTCGACTTTTACTCCCTGACTCGAGTATAAGCCAAAGGGGACTTTTTCAGCACAAAAACTGTGCTGAAAAACTCGGCTTATACTCAAGTATATACGGTAGTTATATTGCACTTCTATGCAATGTTATTTTAATGCATTTACACCGTTTAATACTGACTTGCCTTTCTGTGCTGTTCCTCTGATATTACACCTAAAAATCTATGAATATATGGAAATCTTGGCATTACCAGTTGTACCTGGGTCCATGCTGTTGCTTCTATCAGATGGTGTATGGGTACAACGTTTGGACAAGGTGAATGGTAACAGTCTGTTGTCAAAGTATTCATAAATATTCAGGAGGAACAACAGAGGAACAGCACAACACATAATAATAAGCTCCAGGCCCAATACTTCCTGGGAAATACAAGTATTTACTCAAGGAGAGTCATGACCGGCTAGAGTTTGTGGACATTGACTTGTTTTGTAAGCCCTTTTACCATGTGGAGTTTCTCCAGCCTTTATTGACCTCACCTGTCTTATATATAAGTATAACAGATTTTATACGAAAGGACATTAAAAAGAAACATCTGGTCCTTACAGGTTCTTATATTAGGAGAGCACAACCTCAGATATAACAAAAATTAACCCAAAATGGAATAGCCATGTGTGAAAAGCTAAGTCCAATAACTTGTAGAACCATCTTTAGTAGCAAACCCTTGAAGTCATTTTCTATATCATTGTGAAAAATTCTGGCCCACTCTTCTTTACAATTTTGCTTCGGTTCATGGAGGTTTGGCATTGGTTCATACATTGCTCTCTCACAGTCCTACCTCAGCATTTCAATTGGGTTGAGGTCTGGACATTACAAGAACTTGCTTCTGTTCTTCTCCTCTATGTTCAGTAGCCACCATGCATCCAACATCTGATGACCAAAATGTCCTAATACAAAAATATAAATGGTATTCAATAAAAATTGAATATGGCCTGGTTCACATCTGCATTCAGTATTCTGTTTGGGGAGTCTGCATGGGGACCCCTCGAATGGAATACTGAATGCATTGACAAGCGGTGAGCAATGAAAACACACGGACCCCATAGACTATAATGGGGTCCACGTATTTTCCACACGGTGTCCTCACGAGTCATACGGAGAGGAAAGTCGATCATGAAGTACTTTTCTCTCCACATGTTCCATGCGGACACTGTGCGGAAAACACATGAACCCCGTTATAGTCCTATGGGGTCTGTGTATTTTCATTGTTCACCGCTTGTCAATGCGTTCAGTATTCCGTTCAGGGGGAATATCAAATGCAGATGTGAACCAGGCCTACTATTAATTTCTGGAGTGCGGAGATCTTCTTTCTGATAATACCAGCTCGGACACCTACCACAGCATCCTCTACACTCTGTTCTTTTCAGCTCCAGGACCTGCATAACTGGAACATGTGACCCAAAGGTCCATTGCATGTAACAATATATTATCCAATGGAAACACAACAATCTTGCATTAGGTATATACTATAAAAACACTGGGGCACATTTCTTATTGATGTGCACCAAGATAAATTATGAATGGGCCAAACCGTTTCTTTAATGGATCAGCCACCCACTTGCAGGTCAAAAATCTCCTTTTATTGGCTACCACAAAGTAACCTCTTTACTGCCCCACATATTTTACTAGTGCCACACAGTATATTGCCACCTTTTATGGTCCCTTCACACTACATTGCCCCCTTTTATAGCCCTCACATGGTAGATAGCCCCCGTTTATGGCCCCCACATGCAGGGTTTTTCTGTCCGCTTGAGAAGTCGGACATCTTCTCTTGCGGACAGGGAAGGACGGGCACGGAGTGCAAAAGAACGCACCCGATGCCCATTCAAGTGAATGACAGGTGTCACGGACACATCTAGTGTCCACTCCTAATGTCCGTGACAGATTTTGAGCGGACACTAGGAGCAGACACTACATGTCGGACACCAACGGTAGTGTGAACGCTCCCTAACACAACTTTAGGGACCCACACAATTGTGAGATTGCATTATAACCAAACCTGCCCCTGCAGAGGATATGATCTAGGTTAATGAACAGAGGTTGTTCCTAGGATAGGACACCTTCAACTCTAAAAAGAAAAGTGAAGTCCTACTTTATGGATGTGAGTTCTGTGATGCCAAAGCCCCAGCACCTCTCATATATCACCACTGCTTCATTCCTGCACTGATCACTTCTTCTATAGCTTTTGAGGAATCCTTATTCCCTTGTGTTGACAGATGCTAATGATGAAAAGTATTTGATTTTCCTGTCCCTTCCCCTGCAAAGTCCTCTGTGGGTTCTAAACTTTCTTGCTTGAAACACAGTCTTTGTGATTCACCCCCTCACTCAGCAGTGTGTAGTGTAAACACATTGATTTTGGCGCGGCGAAAATATCATGGCAAAAACTGCAATGTTTTATAATACCTGCAACATGGATAGGATTCTTGAAACTCCCATCCGCACAATGCATAGAAATATCTGCAGCGGACATGCTGCTAATTCAAAAATCGTCGCATTTTTGTAAATCGCATCGTGTTAATTATACTTACGAAAACGCTGGAGTTGTCTGTATAAGTACAGTATGTCTGAAGCAGAAGTCTGGAGAGGAAAACTCTTCGGACTTTCTGTGAAAAGTGCTGTGGAAAAAACTGTGATGTGTTTCCGCCATGTTTTTTTCCACAGCACTTTTTGGCTGCAGCTCACAAAAGTGGAACCTTAGTCTTAAGGGGTTTTAAAACAGACCGTCTAGAATTTCTAGTTTAAAGTCTGTATTCCAGGTCTGCTTTCAGTTCCACTTCCTTCTTTCTCAAAACTGGAAACAGAAGCATAGTCTACTGATACTGACTTTGATATGAAAAGAGTACACCCTTAGGGTGAGTTCACACTGAGTATACGCCAGTTTATTCTGAACGTAAAACACGTTCAGAATCAGCGGCGTATAAAACAGTTCCCATTCATTTCAATGGGAGCCGGCATACGAGCGCTCCCCATAGAGATGAATGGGCTGCTTTTTTCACTACGAGCACTCCCATTGAAGTGAATGGAAAATGCTCGCGTGTACGACTGTAAGAGGTGC
This sequence comes from Leptodactylus fuscus, assembly GCF_031893055.1. Taxonomy (NCBI): domain Eukaryota; kingdom Metazoa; phylum Chordata; class Amphibia; order Anura; family Leptodactylidae; genus Leptodactylus; species Leptodactylus fuscus. Next base: position 67,234,572 of record NC_134266.1, read on the forward strand.
AGGTGACTGGCAACAAACTCACTCAGACAACGGAATAAAACAGGAACGGCTTTACTTGTTATGATTCTTGAACACAGCAACAGGCTCTTGAACTATTGCAACAGGTAAATCATATACTGGAGGGACATAGTCTCTATAAGAACTTGGGTATGTAAAGGAGGGGTATGGCTACAGCTTTAGTGGCACTGTGTCACTTGTTACAGTCTCTCAATGGGCTTTGCTTACTGATCCTGCTGGAGGGCACTGGATTCCTCTGGGGCTCATGCTCTGTCTCTTTCCAAGGTAGTACCTTTCTCCTTATTGCAGTGGGGAAGCTGGCTGCACACTCCTGTGTCTTTTCTGCACTTCTATCACATGTGCTCTGCACTACAGTTACTTGCACTGCTCTGTGTTGCTCTCCTTCTTCAGTGTTTGCTTCAGCACTGCTGTGTTTCACTGGGCTGTTCTGCTTGGCTCTGGTCACTATATGACAGCACTCTTGCTTTCTGTTGGCAGACACTGCTTCTGCTCTCCAGCACTGTAGTCTTCTTCCCCTGGAAACACTGTGAGTCCTCCACTTCCTGTGCCCCCAGCTTCTACTTTCCCAGGTCACTCTATTGTCTCTAGCTGAGAACTGGCTCCCCCTGCTGGATTGGGATGATTGCAGCAAGCCTCCATGTTCTAACAATGCAGCCATACGTCCTGACATTACACGACTAGCTCTGCTCATGCCGAGCCGTACACGTGGGCACTTTCCATTCACTTCAATGGGAGCGCTCGTAGAGAAAAAAAGCAGCCCATTCATTTCAATGGGGAGCGCTCGTATGCCGGCTCCCATAGAAATGAATGGAACTGCTTTATACGCCGCTGATTCTGAACGTGTTTTATGTTCAGAATAAGCTGGCGTATACTCAGTGTGAACTCACCCTTATTGAGCTTTTGAGTACTGCAGCCATGCCACCTGTCTAGTACTGCATAAGCCCTTTCCGGAAATCATATTGGTGGTCCAGTGACACTATTGCATTTCCATAGGCACAGTAGCAACTGTTAGTTTCTCCAGCAGGTAACACTATTCGCCTACCAAACTACTGGCCATGGCCGTCTCTGCTTCCCCTTCAGCCCTTCAAGGGAGCCTGTACGTCCTGTGTTACATCTCTGGTGCTGAACAGCATCAGGACATTGCTGATAGGGAGCTGTGGGCAGGAGCAGGGAACTGTAATTAGGGCCTTAACTTGTCCAAACAAAACTGTTATTATTATGCTTTAGACCCCAGGCTATAATGATTGGAGACCCAGTGGAGGTGAACAAACATAAAAACAGTGTACTCACGTCTGTTGGCATACTGATTCATCTGTTTATATTATGGGCTGTGGATTTGTCCATTTGGTCATCTTTATAATAATAGTTTGTGGGTGGTGAACTCCAAAAATATTTGTAATATTAGGACATTATACCATGTTTGCCCCAGCAGGGCTAGTTACGCCCCTACATAGGCAATTACTGTTATATAATATTAGATTTTCTTACAGACCTTACAAAAGGTAGCTTAATGCATATGTATTCAACACAGGCTTTAGTGATGTTATTGGACTGTACACATCAGTAGTAGTAGTAGTAATCCATATTAGTTACACTAGGTTCACACCTCCAGCAGGGTTTCCATTCTTTGGGTCCACTTGGGGACCCGCAAAACAAAATCCCAATACACTTAAAAAGCTGCTGTCCATGGAAACCTGCGGACCTCATAGACTAAAATAGGGTTCGCCAAGTTTCCTGTGATTTTCCTCTTAGAAAATGCGGTTAGAAAAGTCCTGCCTGTTGGACCATTCTCCCCCCATTTTCCAAGTGGAATGGGGAACGGAATCCGAAACTAATTAGTCTTAGTTATCTCTAATGGCGGCAGTGGCAGACAAAGTTTTATAATGAAATTTTCTGGGTTAGAAGGAGGTTTTCAGCAAATCACTAAAGAAATGCAGATTGCAAATCTCTGGACAATGCAAAAAATAGACCTTTTATTTTCCCCTTATTGTATTGTCCCTTATTATATGGCCATAATTAATAGAGCTATTATAGCTACAATAACAACAAAGCCCCCTTTTTACCTACTTAAACATTGGCTGATATTTTTGATGGAATATATTTTTTTCACCAATAAATGAAACTAGTCCATTAATATATGTCAAAATGAAAACTGCCCTTGCTTATTTACAGTCATATGGTGCCTACAAATGCCACATAGCGCACACACATTGCTATATGTTACCCATAAAGTACCAAATAGTGCCCACCTTGAGTTAAACAAGTACCTAAATGGTGCACAGAAATGATAAGAAATGTCCACATAGTGGCATCACAGTCAACTTGGAACCACATAATGTTTACATAGATAGTGCCATTTAGTGCTCATATTATGCCTTGCATATAGCACAGATTTTATACACAATAATATTGCATTATAGCCCCCACATAGTATTTTAGTGATGCTATAACACTGCAGCCATCTGTTACTTTTGCACAAGTACAGGGGTCATATCAGTAGCTGTAGTGACAAACACTTTAGCCAGGGGGGCCTGGAGGCTATAGACCTTGGCCCAGATTTACTAGTTTACTATTTGGGCAGGGTAAACTTAAACAGTCTGAAAATATGTCACATTTATCACAGTCACTGATGCTGGATGATAAATCTGGTGCATGTTTATACCGTTTAATCTAAGTTTTTCCACATTGTTGTTTTCTTACTTTAAGCCAGAATTTTACCATTTACCCAATTTACCATTTCGCTGTTTTGTGTCACATTTAAGGCACAGTCCCTTTTTCTGAGAATCCAGTCCCAAGTGTCTAACAATTTGAAAAAGTTTTGCCCTAAGAATATGCTCCACATTGCACCAAGGGCCATTGCTTATCAAAATAGTGCACAGAAACAGAACACATAAATGTCCACATAGTGGCGATACTTGCGAGCCATGATGACAACAGCCACGCTATTCCATCCTCTTCACATTACTAGTTTTAATACACAGAAGACTTGGGGTTGGGATATCTCTAAAGTCATCCTAAATCTGAGACTGTCCTGCTGAATTTGGACACTTTCGAGTAATGATGATATTAACCCAGTTTTCCAAATTTTGCTATAGGGGATTTAGATATTTTTTCAGTTTTTTGACAGAGTTTCTTATAATACCTTTTTTCCCCCTATGACTGAATATGTTAGGGGGCATTCACACGGAGTAACGCCGGGCGTGTATCACAGCTGTACACGCAGGCGTTACGGCAGACTGCCGAACACTTCCCATTCACTTCAATGGGAGCGCTCGTAAACGCTGCTGTTACGAGCGCTCCCATTGAAGTGAAGGGGAAGTGTTCGGCAGTCTGCCGTAACGCCGGCATGTACGGCTGTGATACACGCCCGGCGTTACTCCGTGTGAATGCCCCCTTAAAAGGGATTTCTGTTTTCTATGATTGATGGTCTATGGGGCAACGCTGCAGTACCTACACTCGCCACTACAATTTGTACGGCAATTGAGCAGCTTTCCTGCTCTCTCTTGCTACAGGTGATCTGTGGGGTCTCAGGAGGTGTTGGACCGCCGCAGATCTAATATTGATGGTCTATTTTAAGGATAGGCCATCAGTCATAGAAAATGGATAATCCCTTTAAGGCAAAGCCAAATGCTGGTGTGAATAGGGACTTGAGTTTGTGTCCTTGCGGAGTTCTGTGCTGTATCTGCAGGCTCCCCAGTTGCATTAAACTTTACAGCTAAGTTTAGCTTCATGTTCTAGTGCTTGAAACTGCTGACATTGTAACATCAATCATAAGAACTTTATGGTAATTTGTGTTGGATTGTCTGCCAGGCTGCATCAGCATGTTTATGCTCTAGTGAAAGCAAATGTATCTGCCTACAATGAGCTCTCCTGATTCTCTGCAGCTATTTTCATACATGGGTAGACATTGCTTACATAAAGGACTGTACTTACAGTATATATGTATGTATGGAAATATAAGCACTATAAAGCAAAAAATTCCCTTTGATTATTTACTGACAATTCTCCCAAGCAGGCATTATATCTGCGCTATGTTGGTGAAAAGCCAAAGACCCACTGTGCTATACCAAGCACTGCAGATCCCGTAATGAACCCTATGACAAGGGGACACAGACATTGATGTCTTATTGTATTGATATGGTGGTAAATGACCACTCTAATATACCATGGTTTGTGGCATTTAGCTCCACGGTTTCTGTCTGCTCACATTCACTGCTTTATTTTTTCACTCTGAGCTAAGAAACCTCGCCATTACTCTCACTGACTTCAAGGGGAACTATATAGATTCTCAGACAGTGTATTCTTCTACGTGGTGGCAGCAGATAGACAGAGGCTTATCTAGGTTGGTGATATGGTAAGGCCTGGTTCACATCTGCGTTAGGTATTCCATGATTCGGGGAGTCCACATGGGGACCCCCTGAATGGAATATCGAATGCATTGACAAGCAGTCAGCAATGAAAGCACACGGACCCCATAGACGAGGGGTGCTCACACTTTTTCAGCGTGTGAGCTACTTTATTAGCTGACCAAGGCAAAAGATCTGCTAGGGCGGGGCCGGAGCGAGACTGTGGGCGGGGCCGGGACCGGGCGGGCTTGTGGACGGGACGGGCGTGTCTATGGGTGGGGCCAGGCATGTGGGCGGGGCCGGGCGGCTCGTGAGAGCAGGAGACAGTGGCGTTCTGTGGCCGCCCAGGGATCCCCGCTATCTGTCTGTCACAACGCAGGCTGAGAGTTATCTCTGGACACTGGCAGGCTGGGACTGTGGCAGCCCCGCCTGCCAGTGTCCGGAGATGAATCTCAGCCTGCGCTGTGAACAAGCAGACATCGGGGATCCCTGCATCCCACGATCGACCCATACGTCCTTTGCGATCTACCAGTAGATCTCGATCGACGTATTGGACACCCCTGCCATAGACTGTAATGGGGTCCGAGTGTTTTCTGTGCTGTGTCTGCACAGAACATGCGGAGAGAAAAGTACTTCATGAACCACACGGAAAACACACGGACCGCATTATAGTCTATGGGATATGTGTCTGTTTTCATTGCTCACTGCTTGTCAATGCATTGCTCCCATACCTCCCAACCGTCCCGATTTCCGCGGGACAGTCACGATTTGGGTGACATGTCCCGCGGTCCCGGTTGGAGGGAGGTATGTCCCGATTTCAACTCAGATCTGCGTCCAGAGGACGCGCCGCACATTTTATCCCTCTTTCGGTTCTTCAAAAGTTGGGAGGTATGATTGCTCGCCATGCAGACTCCCTGAATGGAATACCGAACGCAGATGTGAACCAGGCCTTAGCCAAATACATTAGACAGCTGTTGACTAAATGCTTGTTGGGCTGATGTCTCTCTCCCAACTCCCATACACATGCATACCTGATTTGGCTGAGTGTGGATATGTTCTGAAAGGAGGGAGGCTAATAAGCGACTGCCAGACAATGCTGGTGATGGTGGCATATCTCAGCTATATATCTAAAACCATAGTAATGCCCCTTGCCCATTTAATTGTACGATCCTAAAGGTTGTGCCCCTTGACTATACACAGCACAAGTTTATATAATTCCGAAATATTGCAATACAAGCTATTTCACATGGGGCCAGTTGTGGACCATTATTTGTTGAGTTGATGAATGTGGTTTTTCCATATTTGACTTTACTTGCCTATCATACAGTATAGGACCCACCAATTACTACGGCAGTGGGGTCCTGAGCCCCCTGAGTTTGAATGGAGCAATGGATGAGTATACGCCCTCCTATCTCCACCAGTCCTATAACTTCTACACTAGTTTAGGAAATGGGGGACAGATGGGTGGCAGAGAATGTGGTAACTTTTTGTGGCTCTTTTCATTTATTTTCACAAAGCTGATAACCCCTTTAATAATATTCCTACCTGGATATAAAGGAGATTTATTTCCAGGTGTGCTGCCTAGAATTTAGCAAGGCTGTAAATACAGGCTGCTTTATATTGTTCTTTAATATGTTCTTATCTGTACGGGTGAATAACACTGGCTTTTGAAATCTAGCTATAAATATATAGACTGTACTGTTATAAAGCCATTTACTACAATCATAAGCCTGATTTATGTTTTAGGTTGTCAGAGGCCGCTATATTCTTGGCAGGTATACAGAATTTAGTTGAGCAGCAATTCCTTGTAAGGGAAATTTAGTTTTTCATTTAACTATGATGTATTACATTTACAAAGCAATTAACAATGAGTTGTATTAGAAGGCAGTGACCCCCTATAAAGGGTGCTTACTAGAGATGAGCGAACAGTGTTCTATCGAACTCATGTTCGATCGGATATTAGGCTGTTTGGCATGTTCGAATCGAATCGAACACCGCGTGGTAAAGTGCGCCATTACTCGATTCCCCTCCCACCTTCCCTGGTGCCTTTTTTGCTCCAATAACAGCGCAGGGTAGGTGGGACAGGAACTACGACACCGGTGACGTTGAAAAAAGTAGGAAAAACCCATTGGCTGCCGAAAACATGTGACCTCTAATTTAAAAGAACAGCGCCGCCCAGGTTCGCGTCATTCTGAGCTTGCAATTCACCGAGAACGGAGGCTTCAGTCCACTTAGCTAGGGATCAGATTCTGGGTAGGCAGGGACAGGCTAGGATAGGAAGGAGAAGAGAACCAACAGCTCTTGTAAGAGCTAAATTCCAGGGAGAAGCTTGTCAGTGTAACGTGGCACTGACGGGCTCAATCGCCGACACCCAGCTTTCCCCGGATCCTGAATGAAATACACTGACAGTGTATTCCCGTATACCCTAGATATACACCCCCGATCCCCGTTCCAACGGTGTGCCCCCCCACCTTCACCCCAGAAATACCCTGCAAGTCCCCTAGCAATAGAATTGGGGCTATATACACCCACTATTTTTGCTACTGCCATATAGTGCCATTGTCTGACTGGAAATTCCAAGAATATATTGGGGTTACAAATACCCTCATTTCTTGCTACTGCCATATAGTGCCATTGTCTGACTGGGAATTCAAAGAATATATTGGGGTTACAAATACCTTCAAGTCCTGCCACTGACATATAGTGCCAGTTTCTGACTGGGAATTCAAAGAATATATTGGGGTTACAAATACCCTCATTTCTTGCTACTGCCATATAGTGCCATTGTCTGACTGGGAATTCAAAGAATATATTGGGGTTACAAATACCTTCAAGTCCTGCCACTGACATATAGTGCCAGTTTCTGACTGGGAATTCAAAGAATATATTGGGGTTACAAATACCTTCAAGTTCTGCCACTGACATATAGTGCCAGTTTCTGACTGGGAATTCAAAGAATATATTGGGGTTACAAATACCCTCATTTCTTGCTACTGCCATATAGTGCCATTGTCTGACTGGGAATTCAAAGAATATATTGGGGTTACAAATACCCTCATTTCTTGCTACTGCCATATAGTGCCATTGTCTGACTGGGAATTCAAAGAATATATTGGGGTTACAAATACCTTCAAGTTCTGCCACTGACATATAGTGCCAGTTTCTGACTGGGAATTCAAAGAATATATTGGGGTTACAAATACCCTCATTTCTAGCTACTGCCATATAGTGCCATTGTCTGACTGGGAATTCCAAGAATATATTGGGGTTACAAATACCCTCATTTCTTGCTACTGCCATATAGTGCCATTGTCTGACTGGGAATTCCAAGAATATATTGGGGTTACAAATACCCTCATTTCTTGCTACTGCCATATAGTGCCATTGTCTGACTGGGAATTCCAAGAATATATTGGGGTTACAAATATCCTCATTTCTTGCTACTGCCATATAGTGCCAGTTTCTGACTGGGAATTCAAAATGCGCAAGGCTCCCGGAAAGGGACGTGGACGAGGTCGGGGGAATGGTTCTGGGGAGCAAGGTAGCAGTGAAGCCACAGGGCGTCCCGTGCCTACTCCTGTGGGGCAGCAAGCATTGCGCCACTCCACAGTGCCAGGGTTGCTTGCCACATTAACTAAACTGCAGGGTACAAACCTTAGTAGGCCCGAGAACCAGGAACAGGTCTTGCAATGGCTGTCGGAAAACGCTTACAGCACATTGTCCAGCCGCCAGTCAGGCTCTGCCTCCTCTCCTCCTATTACCCAACAGTCTTGTCCTCCTTCCTCCCAAAATTCCCAAGCTTCACAGAACAATAACCCCAACTGTCCCTGCTCCCCAGAGCTGTTCTCCGCTCCTTTCATTGTCCCTCAACCTGCCCCTCCATGTCGTGATTCCACGGACCTAACAGAGGAGCATCTGTGTCCAGATGCTCAAACACTAGATTCTTCTCCATCTCCGTTCGATTTGGTGGTGGATGACCAGCAACCCACCCTCATCGACGACGATGTGACGCAGTTGCCGTCAGGGCATCCAGTTGACCTGCGCATTGTGCGGGAGGAGGAGATGAGACAGGAGTTGGAAGAGGAAGTGGTGGATGATGAGGACACTGACCCGACCTGGACAGGGGGGATGTCAAGCGGGGAAAGTAGTGTGGATGTTGAGGCAGGTGCAGCACCAAAAAGGGTAGCTAGAGGCAGAGGCAGAGGTCAGCAGCTTAGGCGAAGCCAGGCCACACCCGGAATCTCCCAAGATGTTCCAGTTCGTACCCAGCCCCGAAAAACTCCCACCTCGAGGGCACGTTTCTCGAAGGTGTGGAGTTTTTTCAAGGAATGCGCCGAGGACAGATATAGTGTTGTCTGCACAATTTGCCTCTCGAACTTGATTAGGGGCTCTGAGAAGAGCAACCTGTCCACCACTTCAATGCGCCGTCATTTGGAATCCAAGCACTGGAATCAGTGGCAGGCAGCAACAGCAGGACAAAGGCCGCCTGCCGTTCACGCCACTGCCTCTGCCACTGCCACTGCTGACTCTGCTGGCGATGCACTCCAGAGGACGAGCCAGGACACCACTTCATCTGCCTCCGCCACTTTGTTGACTTCTTCCTCATCCTCCCCTGTTCCTGTCTTATCTCCTTCTCCTGCACCATCAAAGGCACCATCAGGCGCTTCTTTACAACAACCCACCATCTCTCAGACATTGGAGCGGCGGCAGAAATACACCGCTAACCACCCACACGCGCAAGCCTTGAATGCCAACATCGCTAAACTGCTGGCCCAGGAGATGTTGGCGTTCCGGCTTGTTGAAACTCCCGCCTTCCTGGACCTGATGGCAACTGTGGCACCTCGCTATGCCGTCCCTAGCCGTCACTACTTCTCCCGGTGTGCCGTCCCCGCCTTGCACCAGCACGTGTCACTCAACATCAGGCGGGCCCTTAGTTCCGCGCTTTGCACAAAGGTCCACTTGACCACCGACGCGTGGACAAGTGCATGCGGACAGGGACGCTACATTTCACTGACGGCACACTGGGTGAATGTAGTTGAGGCTGGGACTGCTTCCCAAACTGGCCCGGTGTACCTCGTCTCCCCGCCTAACATTCCTGGCAGGGACACGAGAAGAACACCACCCTCCTCCGCCTCCTCCTCTGCCACCGCCTCCTCCTCCGCCACCGCCTCCTCCTCTGCTGTTAGATTGACCCCAGCTACGAGTTGGAAACGTTGCAGCACTGGTGTTGGTAGACGTCAGCAGGCCGTGCTGAAGCTGATCAGCTTGGGGGACAGACAACACACTGCCTCCGAGGTGAGGGATGCCCTCCTCGATGAGACGGCAATATGGTTTGAGCCGCTGCACTTGGGCCCAGGCATGGTCGTTTGTGATAACGGCCGGAACCTGGTAGCAGCTCTGGAGCTTGCCGGACTCCAACATGTTCCATGCCTGGCCCACGTCTTCAACCTAGTGGTGCAACGTTTCCTAAAGAGCTACCCCAATGTTCTAGAGCTACTGGTGAAAGTGCGGCGCATGTGCGCCCACTTTCGCAAGTCGACAGTAGCCGCTGCTAGCTTAAAATCTCTCCAGCAACGCCTGCATGTGCCACAACACCGGCTTTTGTGCGACGTCCCCACACGCTGGAACTCAATGTTTCAGATGTTGAATAGAGTGGTTGAGCAGCAGAGACCTTTGATGGAATACCAGCTACAAAACCCTAGGGTGCCACAAAGTCAGCTGCCTCAGTTTCTCATCCATGAGTGGCCATGGATGAGAGACCTTTGTGTCATCCTACGGGTGTTTGAGGAGTCCACAAGGAGGGTGAGCTCTGAGGATGCGATGGTGAGCCTTACAATTCCGCTCTTGTGTGTTCTGAGAGAATCCCTGATTGACATCAGGGATAACTCAGATCACACAGAGGAGTCAGGGATAGCATCCGATCCGTCACAGCTGGAGAGTAGGTCCACACATCTGTCCGCTTCATCGCGTTTAATGGAGGAGGAGGAGGAGGAGGAGGAGGAAGAAGAGTTGTCCAATGATGTGATGGTGATACAGGAGGCTTTCGGGCAACTTCGAATCGTCCCATTGTTGCAGCGCGGATGGGTAGACATGGACGATGAGGAGGAAATGGAGATTGAACTTTCCGGTGGGGCCAGAGGAGTCATGCCAACTAACACTGTGGCAGACATGGCTGAGTTCATGTTGGGGTGCTTTACAACCGACAAGCGTATTGTCAAAATCATGGAGGACAACCAGTACTGGATCTTTGCTATCCTTGACCCCCGGTATAAAAACAACATCTCCTCTTTTATTCCGGTAGAGGGGAGGGCCAATCGCATCAATGTTTGCCACAAGCAACTGGTGCAGAATATGTTGGAGATAGGAAAAAGAGCTTCACACGAAGATATGTGTCAACAAATCTGGTAATTTTTTATTAGTAGAGCAAACGTTTTCGGTCTGGATGGACCTTCCTCAGGCTCTGTTCAATGTAGTAAAAAGACTGTCACAGATGTTGGTCTGGAGATTTGGTATGAGGTTAATTACCTCTGCCGCCGCAATGCCGGGGCCCGCTCTCACCGAGGAGGAATAGAGTAATGCGCACAGGTATGTGGACAAACTGCCAAAAGGAAGCGCTTCCTTTTGGCAGTTTGTCCACATACCTGTGCGCATTACTCTATTCCTCCTCGGTGAGAGCGGGCCCCGGCATTGCGGCGGCAGAGGTAATTAACCTCATACCAAATCTCCAGACCAACATCTGTGACAGTCTTTTTACTACATTGAACAGAGCCTGAGGAAGGTCCATCCAGACCGAAAACGTTTGCTCTACTAATAAAAAATTACCAGATTTGTTGACACATATCTTCGTGTGAAGCTCTTTTTCCTATTGGTACGGGGTGGGACCCTAGCTTCAACACTGGGACGAAGTCTGTATCCCTATCTACATTGAAGAATATGTTGGAGATGTTTCCAGCATGTGACGTTGGCGGCAGGGAGGGCAGTTCCTCCAGTAGGCGACCAAGTTCTCACCGGTCCACACAAACGAGGGGCACACTGTCTAAGGTCTGGGACACCTTGATGGCACCCCCTCGCCAAAGTGCCGCCACGGAGGGTCCTAGTGTCACCAGGCGTGAGAAGTATAGGCGCATGTTGCGGGAATACCTTTCCGAGCACAGCCCTGTCCTCTCCGACCCCTCTGCGCCCTACACGTATTGGGTGTCGAAGTTGGACCTGTGGCTTGAACTTGCCCTATATGCCTTGGAGATGCTGTCCTGTCCTGCCGCCAGCGTCCTATCTGAGAGGGTGTTCAGTGCAGCCGGTGGCATCATCACTGACAAGCGCACCCGTCTGTCAGCTGAGAGTGCCGACCAGCTCACTTTGATAAAAATGAACCACCACTGGATAGAGCCTTCATTTTCGTGCCCACCTGTGTAAAGCACCCCAACATGAAACTCCATGTCTGTGCTCAACCTCTCCAATTCCTCCGCATCCTCATACTCATCCACCATAAGCGTTGCACAATTCTGCTAATACTAGGCTCCCTCCACCCTGATTTCCCCCAACTCTGCTGGTTAGAGGCTCCCTCCACCCTTATTTCCCACAACTCTGCTGGTTAGAGGCTCCCTCCACCCTGATTTCCCACAACTCTGCTGGTTAGAGGCTCCCTCCACCATGAATTGGTCCAAACTGGGGTTTTTAGAGGCTCCCTCCACCATGAATTGGTCCAAACTGGGCTGTTTAGAGGCTCCCTCCACCATGAATTGGTCCAAACTGGGGTTTTTAGAGGCTCCCTCCACCATGAATTGGTCCAAACTGGGGTTTTTAGAGGCTCCCTCCACCATGAATTTCCCAAAACTTGGCTGGTTAGAGGCTCCCTCCACCATGAATTGGTCCAAACTGGGCTGTTTAGAGGCTCCCTCCACCATGAATTGGTCCAAACTGGGCTGGTTAGAGGCTCCCTCCACCATGAACTTCCCATAGCTGGGCTGTTTAGAGGCTCCCTCCACCATGAATTGATCCAAACTGGGGTTTTTAGAGGCTCCCTCCACCATGAACTTCCCATAGCTTGGCTGTTTAGAGGCTCCCTCCACCATGAATTGGTCCAAACTGGGGTTTTTAGAGGTTCCCTCCACCATGAATTTGCCCAAACTCTGCTGGTTAGAGGCTCAATCCACCTTGATTTTCAAAACAAATGGTGCCAACCTCAACTTACTACAAGGGCCAAATTCACTGCTGGTGACAAGCTCTCCTCACTCCAAGTGCCAAATACACATGTTTCAAGGTGTTTTCCTACTGTCTGAGAGGTGGTATTGAGTGTGTAAAGTGTGTAGTTGTTAGGCTGTGATGTTGGGGTAATAGAGGGTCTTTGGTGTGTTAGATGCCCCCAGACATGCTTCCCCTGCTGTCCCAGTTGTATTCCAGAGGTGTTGGCATCATTTCCTGGGGTGTCATAGTGGACTTGGTGACCCTCCAGACACGGATTTGGGTTTCCCCCTTAACGAGTATATGTTCCCCATAGACTATAATGGGGCTCGAAACCCGTTCGAACACACGAACAGTGAGCGGCTGTTCGATTCGAATTTCGAACCTCGAACATTTTAGTGTTCGCTCATCTCTAGTGCTTACAGAATATAGGATACAATATATGATCTGTAGGAGTCTCACAGCTGGCATTCTCACGATTCATCAGATAGCAGGAGCCAACACCTTCTAGAAAATGGCCTAAGGTTGGCAACTTTCTAAGGTCCTTACCTAGGATTGGCCCATTTAACTGTTAGGTATAGTTACTTGTGCTTTGTACACTTTATTGTGCAATGTAAGATGTGTATTGTATTGAATATGTTGATGACGTATGATGTGCTGTATAATGTTACGCTGTCACTTGGCCAATACATCTTTTGTGGCATAGTTGGCAGTAGTGAAGCGTCAACACTTTTCGTCAAAGTGACAGGTACCACGCCCCCTTGTTGAAACCCCGCCCCTTAGCTGCAAAAATACTTCTCATCAATATGCCCCAACACGCCCCTTTCCGCCCCCTTACTTTGTGTTGTGACAGGTCCCCCGCCCTCCTCCAACCCACCCAAGCCCCCCCTCCAGCGTCCCATCCACCCTTCACAGGCATGTCTGGATAAGTCCCCTCTCACATCCTGCACATTCCCCTCTGTGCGCACATTCTAAAGGTTCAAGAATGTGATGTCCTCAAGAATGTGACTATCTCTGGAATGCAGTGTCAGTCTGATCATGTCATATAATCAAGTTTAATTTCCCACCTCAAATCAAAACCAGCATTACATTCTATTATACGATGCTTATTGTAAAAAAACACTAACCTCTTTTCTAGCTACATCAGGCCACGCTGCCTATATTCCATCTTTGTGTAAGGGGGGTGTATAGTTAGGTGTAGGGTGGTGATTAGAATGAACATGATACGTCTCTCATATCACGTATTAGGAGCATGCGCCCTGCCTAGCTATATAGTCAGGTAGAGAAATGCCGGGACATATCTTATGAGCTGTGGCATAACTACCGTGGTAGCAGCAGTAGCAGCTGCCACAGGGCCCGGGCCATTAGGGGGCCCGGTGACAGCCGCTACCGCTGCGGTTTTTTTAAAATAGGCTGTTACGGGCCCTATTCACTTGCCGATCCTGGCTGGGCCGAGATCGGCAAGTGACACCGCGGGCCCCACAAGGGCTATTATTATACTCGGGGGTCTTTGCAGACCCCCGAGTATAATGACCGGCGGATCGGGAGAGGTAATAGACATAAAAAACTGTTACTTACCTCTCCGCGATCCTGCCAGGCCTCCGTCCTACTATTGTCTGACGTCTCTGACGTCACATGAACCCGGCATGCTTCCCGGGTCATGTGACGTCCGACGTCATTAACGAAGGATGCGAGCGGTGGTCAGCACAGAAGGACAGCACAGCACAGGAGCCAGGGAACAGGTAAGAAGCAACAGTGGGTTTTTTTTTTAATGTTTTTATTCCCCGGGTCTCCGATTATTATACTCTGGGGTCTGAAAAGACCCCAGAGTATAATAATTGTTTATGGGTGTCCACAGAGGGACACTATTGGGGTTAATACTGTGTGCAGGGGCCACTATTGGGGTTAATACTGTGTGCAGGGGCCAGTAAGGGACATAATAGAGTGCGGAGGAGGGGGTCGGTCGAGGTCAGTTGGGATGGGGGGGGGGGGCCCATGTCAAAAGTTCGCCACGGGGCCCTGCCATTCCTAGTTACGCCACTGCTTATGAGACATCTATGCTTTACATTATTATGGCTAAAACCCCTATCAACTTATCAGCTAATATTTGTATACAGATTAAGCACAGACAAAAACGCAAAGTTTTAAAAAGTTTATTCAACAGATAAAGTGTTACAACGCATATAAATTCAAAAAAATACGGTTAGCAGTTACAGTATATAATAATATACACATGATCAGTATTTACAATTTACAAGCTTAACCGAGAAGATTGTTGAATGGCGCACAGATAAAAACACAAAGTTTTAAAAGGCTTATTCAGCAGATCAAAATACTACTCTATACAATAAAAGGGCTGACTCATCACAAGAATGTAATTAAACGGCTTTATCCAACATCTGAACCATGGGTGATAAGATTGGGTGAGCCCCAACCAGTCTAATACTTTCCATCTACCTAGTGGAGAAATGTTTCTTACTGGTATATTCTTTTTATCAAGCGAAGAGGTAAAGGAGGAAAAGTAAAAGACCAGGTACATTAAATGAAGACTGATGTACCCAGAATTGATTTTAGAGGAGACTAGACCCAATTCTAACAAGTGAGTTTATACTTCAGATGCAGAGCTTTAGATAATAATTCTTTGTCTACACTTTCATATAGCACTGTCTATCACTGTTATAAATCTGAGGTTCTTAGCGCACAGTTTGATAAATTGTGCAAGCCCATCTGCCACGTCACGGCGACCTCATTCAGATGGGTCCCTACACTAAGACTTGTGTTATACCCCTGCTGTTATGTCAGTCCAGGTAGCTGCAACGGGGCTAAGGGATAGCAGTAGGAAATCTAGCCCTGCACTACTCCCACTAGCTATCCCGGTCCCTGCCTCACGGGTGTGGGTCGGCTGTACTCAGGCTAAGCCTGACCCCGACAGCTCCTCTCTCACTGACACCGTAGGCCTAGAGGGAAGTGGGAGAAGGAATGCCCTATAAGATCTCTAGGGACTGGAGACTAAAAGGGGGTCACCCATAACGAACAAGTGAAGCTGCTACTGACAGGGACTGACAAGGGTGTGCGCTGACTAACAACACAAGCAGCACACAGGAAACATGTGGGAAAGGATTCCCCCAAACCAATATGGGAAGGAACCTTACACTAGGAAACAAACACAGGGAAACTGAGTAGAAATCAAAGGATAAGGCAATTCACTCACACAGTCAATTATACACAGAGGGAGGATTGGTGAACACAGAAGGGAAAACTCACACTCCAACTAGTTCACCCAAACCTCCCAAAAACCAACCACGGAACTTCCTCTATCCAAGATAACCACCTACTCCTCCTGCTAAGGCCTAGCTCTGTAAAAGCGACACTCAGCCCAGAACCATGGGAGGCATGGGTTTAAATACAGAGTAGAGACCACTCCTCCCAGGTGCAAATGGGAGGACAGACTAATCAACCAGGAAATAAAGCTGCCTACCAACAGTGCGCGCGTGCAAGTCAGAAGGTGTGCACCAATACTCACGACAGGACAACCCCGCAGCGCCAGGATGCCACCCCAGACACTGCGCAGCCAAAAACTCCCCAGGTAAGAAAAATAGAAAGCAATGAACCTAAATACTCCTAACACCTGCTACAGACAAGACCTCAGAGATCAAGTTCATAGAGACTGTGCTGTAACAATAAGTATATAAGAAAGTAATCTCCTTTCCTATATGTGAAGTGTTAGTGTAGGGACCCATCGTAATAAGGCCAATAAGTGGGCGATGGGATCAAAATGTCATGTAAAATATGATGCCAAATTATATAACATCACTATGAATAAAATAGCATTAATGTCTAGTTAACATAAGAGCAGCAACACAGGGCTCAGAGCAGAAGTTTACTGTAATACTAAGAGGAAATATCTTAAAAGATATTCTGATCTGTACAATTCCAGTCCATATATTGTTTTGAGGGCATATACATAGGTTAGACTGGGAACCTCTGCTCGAAACCCCACTCTATGAATCAGAGAGGGAAACCACTAAGTATAAATATACAGACATATTTACTAATGACATTCACACCTTAGACATATTGTATAAGGAGATAGGACATGTATACAGGTATGTACATGTAGCAAACACTACACATTTAACACGTCACATACCACTGAATTAAATGCAACCTCTATATGTGTGTATATATACCTAATACAAAGGTGAACTAACTGACATTTCTGTATAAGAGCAAAACAATGGAAGTGCCTGATGTTTAAAATGAGGAAGCCCCAAAAAATCCCATTGTCAATGGGGCACATCAAGTACAGACATAAACTTGGCTTTACAGAAATGTCTAAAAATATATACCTATATATTTATACATATTCACTTACATTACAAATACTCTATAGAGTATATCTAGTGTATTACATAAGGGGACAGTCCTACATACATGACTAGATCTATACATATACATATATATACACATATACAGATGTAGTAGAATTAACTCAAACGTCTGCAATTTGTTATATTTCAGCAGTGTGATATCTTCGAAGACCACAAAAACCAATTAAAAGTCTTTGGAAAAACATTTTTTGTTTTTTTTCTTGTCTTCTGTGATAAGATATCACCAAGGGTGAACCATGGCTTTCTGCCGCCTGAAGCGGACGTCAGAAAGCCGCCCCCCGGGGGCCGGGGCTGAGCGGAGGGGGCGGGGCCGATCGGAGCGATCGTCTTTAGCAGGCAGAGAGCAGGCACGGAGAGGACCTGCTCTCTGCCTGAGCGTGAGGGGCGGCTGCTGGAGCAGCGCTGCTCTAGTGACCTCCCCAATCCACCGGTCAGTGACTGTGACCCTAAGCCAGTCCAGGACAGCTTGTCCTGGACTGGCCTAGGTCAGCAAAAATGCCGCCCTCCCCATGGCCCTGGCATAGCGCCGCCTGAAGCGGTCGCTTCAGGTCACCTCATGGGAGGTGCGGCACTGGATATCACTCTACAGCGGTTTAACCAACTGCAGAGGTTCAGTTTAACTCTGCTAGATCTGTATATACAATACATATATTTTTCCATTTTAAGAAGACCTCCCCTTTATTTAGAACAGATTTCCAGTGCCAAATGTTTAGTTCTGCCATATAATGTACATACTGGCCATCTTCTCGAGAGGATCGCCCCTCTAGAAGACCAGAAGGTCATTATTGCAATGAAATTTGGTTTGGTCGTCTTCAGAGGCTTTAGCGTAGATACATGTATACATATAGGCTATCACTATACATATTGTATAAGGGAGGGTTCACACGATGTATTTTGGCTCGTAATTTCAATTCAATAATTGATTTCAATGGGAGCGTGGATCGTATACGCGGCGCTATTTTGCGGCTGTGAT
This sequence comes from Leptodactylus fuscus, assembly GCF_031893055.1. Lineage (NCBI taxonomy): Eukaryota > Metazoa > Chordata > Amphibia > Anura > Leptodactylidae > Leptodactylus > Leptodactylus fuscus. The sequence goes on from NC_134266.1 coordinate 67,252,481, forward strand.
TTTGCGGCTGCAAAAACTTCTCTTACCCTTCACCCCAGACGGACATCATGTATTTAGGCATCCGTATTCCTTGAGACCCAGCAAAACTTATTTTCACACAATTACCACCCCTTGCTCTGAGACATCCAGAAACAATTGACTAACCTTAAAACATACATTCTCCAGAAACTTTTATACCTACTATGTACACTCCAGTGTGGCTTCCTAGATCTTTCTTTGACAAGGTGAGGCGTTGTTCCCTACTTTCCTGTGGCAACAGAAACGCTCCAGGATCAAATACTACCAGCTTCTACAACCAACTACTAATGGAGGATTTGTACTCCCAGACCTACTCCCCTATTACCATACCCATGAATTGGAGTGCTGGATCCTCTTAACACAATTTTTCAGTGACAATCTAGTTATGCAACTTGAAACCTCCCTCATGTCCTTATCAGACAAACAATCACTCTGGGGTATCCTAACTCCCACCTCTACTACTAACTCTCTCCTGAGCTGCAGTATAATCACGACCAGGCACACTCTCCAGAAAACATACTCCTTGCTTTCTGCATACTCCAGCCGGTAACAGCCTATTAAAAAATAAACAAAAAAACCCCTAATGTCCCGGGCCCTGGGGCAGCTGCTACCCCTGCTACCCCGGTAGTTACGCCACTGCATACACCTTACACACGCTGTTTATATATACGTATTACTTTATATATATATATATATATAGACATTTATATATGGACATATAGACACATATAAAACATATAAACATTCAGAATTCTGAATAGTAACTATTACAGGCATGACTAATATAGTCTCATAAAATAAAGATATGCACATATTACATATATGAAAACATGGATATGAAGATCTCTCATATGGAAATTACATACGGGGTACCTTGATACCATTTTCATTCTGTTTTGTCCTTTGTTTAAAAAATTTAAATGATAAGACCATGTAAGTTAGACACCAACGACATTTATGTTAAGATGGAGAACCCGACAGGGTGACGGTGGAAGGGGGGATGCAGAGCTACAAGTATAAGCAATATTATTAGTCATTAATCCCATCACAGGATGAGAGCAACGGACATTGACAATGGTAGTGTGAACATAGCCGTAGACTCTGTTCACATTACATTTGAGGCATACACATCTGGTAATATTTCCCTCATAAACCTCTGGTGGATGTCTCCAATGCATCAGGTGGATATATCACCTATAGATCACTATTGTACAAATATATGCTGCAGTTTACATTACAGGTTGTAATTTCCTATAAAGTAAAAATAATCATACTGTCTATATACTGACTATAGGTATATAGCAGCCAAGTTTTATTTATCTGTTGAACCTACAGGTCAAGTTCTGATAACCATGTGGAATAGCAGAGCTGACTGCGCTGCTCTGCCTGCCCTATAACAACAGAAAACTAACTGAGCAGAGAAAACTGATGAAAACTGATCCCACCGGCCAGAGGAAGAAATATTACAGAAATGTCTTGTATCTCTTATATAAATGAGCATAACAATGTACAATGAAGCTCATGTGAAGCTAATACTGGTCATTACTGTAACGTCACCCCATCCCCCACCTATGTATAATATGTCTGATATATGATAGGGTCTTCCGTATTAGGATCAGACCCTGCTCTTTTACCGCCAGAGTTACTATCTCGCTGAGCAGAGCCGAGCACTCACCTCCACCTCCATCACCAAGGAACTGACAACAGTCAACTGATTTTTCAAACTCAGATCCTGCAATCCTATTGGCTGTCAGAGGTTGCAGTTACCACCATGGTGACATAAACAGCTGAGGATTTAACTCTTTAAGTGCCAACACTGTTTTATTATTAAGACCTTTTATAATTTCCCATCCATATTGCTGTATTAGGGCTTGCTTATTGCAGGACGAGATATACTGATTGTAGGGAGTGGAATGTGAAGGAACAGCAAATCTATTATTGATATTGTATTTTATATTTTCCACTCTTCACCATATTAATGTTAGTCAATGCAAGCAGCACTTTTCTCTCCACATGTTTGGTGCAGAAACCACACAGATTCCATTAGTCTATGGGGTCTGTGGATTTCCTTAGGTAACCACTTTTTTATGCATATAGGTTTCCATCTGGGGGGGTTCCCAAGCAGACTCCCCAAACGGAAACCCAAATGCAGATGTTAATAGGGCCTAAGATTGAGGTCCTATCCTTTGACACCTGGGATCAAGTACTTGAAGAGAAGCAGTGTTTGGACAAGCATGGTCTTGTCACTGAAAAAAGCCCAATGTTATACATTATACAGTAGCTGTGCTTGCTGTTGTTGTTCAGCCCCATTCAGTTGAATGGGACTGAGCTGCAAACAGACCATATGACTGATGAGAATACATGGCCAGCAGTTGAATTGGATAGACTGGGCTCAGCAGTCACATTTGTCATAGTATTTACGGCCAGGAAAATCACAGCTGGCAAGAAATTCATCAACAGGAAGGCAGCGGACTGGACCGCCCTGGGAGGACTCCGGAGTATGGGGACAGGTGACCAGTTCTTGTGACGGGAACACCCCTGTGATGAAAGAACCCCACTTGTATATAGTCTTAGTAAATTAGATTTTTTACATATTCTATCATCATTATATTATATTGTGTCTATTGTAGTGTATGTATTAGTCCTGAGTGAGACTATGACTATTAATTGTGATTAGATCTCCTCCTCTTTATTGTCAGTCTGGGCACAGCACGTTCTTTGAAGTGATACAAGACAGGCCAAATTTATTGCTTTAAGAAATCCCTGTCACTATCAGGAATCAATCAGGCAAAAGAGAGGAGGGTTGTAACCAGAAGCTCTGAAGGTACTCAGCTTTACTAGATGAAGATGGGACAGTGTATTTCTTACCTCACAAAGGGGAGGAGAATAGGAGAAAGGGGCTCACCATTACAAAGACTGTGGTTAGCAACAGTCAGCAACCAGCTGAGTGTAGACTTCCTGTCTGAGATTCTTCAAGCTCCATAGAAACAAAAGGACTCTAACTCACAAGGTTTTCTGTCTTTTGTTCCATTTATTTTACAAACTGTTTTGCTTGTTTTGTCACCTTTATTTGTCTTTTTATATATAAGCACTGGGCCCTTGGCTATTAAGCCATTCAACTTAATGGTGATTTATGTATGCTCTATGAATCCATTACCTTTTTGAAGTGTGTTTGCCTCAGTCTGTGCATATGTTAGTGGCATTCCAACTAAACCCATTAAAGTTAGCAGTGGTGGCACCGTGTATCAGAAGTGCGTGGACTGTGTTGGAGTGTGATTTACGCTCAGTTTGCAGCCTGAAGCCTGGTTCACTTCTGCTTGGTAATCTGTTCGGGGAAGTCTGCATGGGGACCCCCCGAACAGACTACCAAACGCAATGGCAAGCGGTGTGCAGTGAAAGCACAGGCACATAGACTATAATGGGGTCCGCGTGCTTTCCGCACAGTCTCTGCACGAGTCATGCGGACAGGAAAGTAGATAAACTAGATTGTGGGGTCCGTGTGTAGCTTGCCAATGCGTTCGGTAATCCATTCAAGGGGGTCGAACAGACTACCAAACGCAATGGCAAGCGGTGTGCAGTGAAAGCACAGGCACATAGACTATAATGGGGTCCGCGTGCTTTCCGCACAGTCTCTGCACGAGTCATGCGGACAGGAAAGTACATAAACTAGATTGTGGGGTCCGTGTGTAGCTTGCCAATGCGTTCGGTAATCCATTCAAGGGGGTCGCCATGCGGTCTCCCCCGAACGGATTACCGACGCAGATGTGAACCAGGTCTGAATGAAGGGTGAATGCAAGACTGAGTGAGTGGAGTGAATTAACCCCTGACATCCACACCCACGTCACATACTAGGGTGGTCTGTATGTGACAACCCCTTTAACAACACTATGAAAACATACATATCCAGTTTCTTAGCATGTTATCAGAGCAACTTAGCTATGAGAGCAACTGTCAGTGGCTCAGAAGAAATATCCAAAAAAGGGACCTGCTACTGCTTCTACCTACCATTTGCATTGTTGCAAATTTAATCCAAAGGGTGGATAAATACATTTAATTATATCTGTAAAGAAAAATACATAAATTAGCATATGTGACCGGGTGGGCCCAGGGATGACACTAGGATCCTCTAAGAAAAAAACCCCCACAGGAGCAGGAGAGTCCAGGCAATTTTTCCATAAGGGGCACTGAAATTCCCGATGGTAGCCCTTGCAGATAAAGGAAATTGTCAGATTTTTATAGCATTAATATTTTTTATCAAACCTTCTACCACCATGTAAAACATGGCAAAGCTGAGATGCAGTGTGGGGCCAGAGACCCACAGCCCACTCTGGCTACACCCAACAAGTGTTACTCTGAGCCAGGTGGACTTGCCCCTACTCCGACCTACCCAAAGACAGGGCTGCTGGATCCCTGCTTTTTGACTGTACTAGTGTCATAGCCAAAAATACACCCTACTCACAAAGGTTTGGTGTCACCAGCATTGTTTGAGTAATAATGTTTGGCACAATAAGTGTTAACACCAGTTGCTCATTAATAAGAAATAGCCAGGATCAACCTCACCAGTCCAACAGGAACTCTTCACTCAGCGAAGGAATGATGGTTCTGTGGGGCACACAGCAAATGCCCAGTACTCTAGGGGTTTGCCCTCAACACTCAGGTACACAAATAAAATACATAGGAATGAACTTAATTAAGCCCAGTGGAAAATTAACTATTGCAATAGTAGCAAGAATTGGAACTATTGTATTTACTTTACAATACAACGAAAAAAAATAACACAATACGTTATAACCACAATATGTAATAAAAAATATCATAAACCCAACATTAAATGGGCCAAAAACCTCTATAAGGCTAAGTTCACACAGAGTTTTTTGTCTATTGCAATATTCTTTGCTCCAAGATCAGTGCAAAAAGTTTCAGACACTCAGTAACTGTACTGGACATTTCTATCAGATTTTCCAACCTGTTTAAATCCAATGCCCTAAATAATTTTTCATGGCATAACCTTTTAGCTTCCTTATTCATGTCATATACTGGATCTACTGTCACCAATTCTGGGAACCTTCCAGTGAGGGAAGAAGAAACTACTCTCCATTGAAAGCAATAAGTAAACTACTTAAAGAGGACCTTTCATCAGATTGGGCACAGGCAGTTCTATATACTGCTCGAAAGCCGACAATGCACTGAATTTAGCGCACTGTCGGCTTTCCCAATCTGTGCCCCGGGTAAAGCGCTATCGGTCCCGGTACCGTAGCTCTTTACAGTCAGTAGGGCGTTCCTGACAGTCAGTCAGGTATGTCCTTCTCCACAGCAGCACCTATCACGCTGTACTGTGAGAGCGGGGAGGAACGCCCCATCCCTCTGCTCACAGTGCTTGTCCATAGACGAGTATCAGGAGAGGAGGGAGCGTTCCTCCCCGCTCACACTGTACAGCGCGATTGTTGCTGCTGTAGAGAAGGACGTTCCTGACTGACTGTCAGAAACGCCCTTCTGACTGTAAAGCGCTACGGTACCGGGACCGATAACACTTTACCCGGGGCACAGATCGGGAAAGCCGATAGTGCGCAGAATTCAGCGCACTGTCGGCTTTCCAGCAATATATAGAACTGCCTGTGCCCAATCTGATGAAAGGTCCTCTTTAAGGAACCATCTGCGAACTCTGTGCTCCATCCAGTGGAGGATCCAGGGTTTGCGGGACCCTGGGCAATTGACTTTGGCGGGGCCCTACTTACTGGGGGGTCTCGCACTTCTAACCTCACTTCCCAACTGTTGAAGACTAGAAAGAGGGAATAAAATGTGCAGTGCGCCGCAGCAAATTAGGCCCTGCCCACTTTTATGTTGACTCCGCCCATTCTCATTCATTTTTCATGTGCCCACACACAGTATAATCCTCCTACAGTCACCCGTAAATTATATGTCCCCCCTCCATCTCTCCAGCATTTTCATATACACCCTTCATCTACCCCTAGTTTCATGTCCCCCCCCCTATCTCTGTCCCCAGTTTCATGCCATTCTCCCCCTTTATCTGCCCACAGTTTCATGTCCCCCCCTCCCATCTCTGCCCCAGTGTCATGCCGTTCTCCCCCCTTCATCTGCCCCAGTGTCATGCCGTTCTCCCCCCCCTCCATCTGCCCCAGTGTCATGCTGTTCTCCCCCCTCCATCTGCCCCAGTGGCACGCACGCACGCACCTTCCCCCGCAGCTCTCTCTCTCAGACACATATTGTAGCCGCGATGTGATGACGTCATCACATCGCGGCTACAAATGCCGGAGCTCAGCGTTAAAGCTGGAGCTCAGCTGTGACAGCTCCTGCTTTAAATGCCTATGATTTCAGCTCATCGGCGTCCGTAGGACGCCGATGAGTTGAAATTGGAACATGCCGACCGGGACCATTCTGTTAGGTCCTGCCCGGCTCGCCCGGCCCTGGATCCGCCCCTGGCTCCATCCTAAAAGGTATTGAATCTAAGAACCTAAAAAATATATTTATGGATCAGGAGCTGCCGCTGCCAGTCCGCCTCCCTCCTTTACAAGCTGTAATGCTTCATGTTTGATTGTAGGGATTAACATTAACTCCTAAACCTGGCCCTTATACAACCTAGCTCTTATACCAGAGCTAGTGAAGCCTATTAAGGTTCTTGCCTAAATAATGTGGTTTTGCTTTCCTTGTTCGGTATGGCATGTAATCTTCTTACAGAACAAACATGCCCTGTTTGCAAAGGGATGTTTTTACCCTTTATCACAGTTATTTCTTTGTTTCAAAGTACTAGAAATCCTGCAATAAATAGATTGTGAAATTGTTTCCTCTAGACTGGACACTCTTTAGCAGCTATGGGATTTCCTTCGCATAAACTACCACACTCACGGAAATGCTGACTTAGGGAAACAAGGTTATATGTAGAGCACATTATTTTTATTACATCTGTTCTGTGAAATGAAGGAAGTTTGAAGAAGAAAATGTTGTCTTACATTCTATTCACACAACCAAGATCAGAATCAGCCATGTGTTTAAAGAGAATCTTTCACCACCTCTATCAAGTCCAGATCTTTACATGAATTAGTAGGCACTACTCCAATTGTGTCGGAACAGTTGGAATTTTTTTCTAACCCCCACTATTTCCCAACAATCAATGCTGTTAGTTTTGGTACCTGATATGCTATTTAGACTCTGTACTGTCAGAAGGGTGGTGTCAGACAAGGGGTGTGATTCTGAGCTCTGTCACTGGCTGACTATGAATGGTGCTCTGAATCATGCCCCCTGCCTGACACCACCCTTCTGACATTACAGAGCTGAAATAGCGCATCAGGTACAACTACATGTGCTTGTTGCTTGGGAACGGTGGAATCAGTGGAGTGGTGCCTTCTGAACTAAGAATTTTGTTGGAGGTGGTGAAAGTTCCTCTTTAATGGATTTATGCAAGATCCATTTTTCTAAAGACCTATTCACCTCAAAGGGTTATTGTGTCTGACCTGTACAAAAATTCTGTATGATCTATTTTTTTTTTTTAGGAACCATGGACAATACATGATGGTTTTATTAATAGGTAGTGATGTTTAGATTCTCTTTAGGCATTATCTTATTAAAAGAGATCTTTATATCTAGTCTGTATCTAGCACAGCCCCGTCATTCCCCAGTGCTCAGGGAACATAATAAAGACTTCTGGTGCTCCATGCTGGATAATTAGCATATCAATAACAGCGGTCTAATTCAAAAACAGCAGCAGCGATCTATAAATAAAAGGTATTACCTGGAATAGCTTTTCTAAAGGCTATATATATGCTTAGTTAATAACCACTAGATCCAATGATAGAATCCCTTTTATTCCATAATTTCAACAATTATAGTATTTCTAGCATAGAAAAATATGTTTTCATCATGTTTTTCTTTCATGTTTTTTTCTTGGGACTGCTGCTACCATATGCTGCAGGATGTGGACAGTGGCAGTAGATAATATACTTCTTACCCCAAAGAAGAAGACCTCTCCTTCTCTTATAACAGGCACAACAGAAAGCTCTTCAGAAAATACAGGAGCAATTATAGAGACCTGGCAGAAGGGGGAGTGACCGAGCATGGAAATATATATTGCTATACAATCTAAAAACCAAGTGGTGCCATACTATGTAAGTTAAAGGGATTCTATCATTGGGAAAACTCATTTTTAACTAAGCATATATTTGCATAGCCTTTAGAAAGGGTATTCCACACATACCTGCTGTTTGTTAATCCTCTCAGCTGTTTTTAAATGAGCCCGCTTTTATTGATATGCTAATTAGCCTCCGCGGTGCACCCGGAAGTGTCTGTGATTCTCTCTGAGCACTGCTTGTGTGATCTGTGTACACAGGTGGAGGCTGCTGCTGCTCACTCACCAGCCTCCCTGCATTCACCTCCCCCCTGTTTACACGCAGCAGACAGTGCTCACTGAACTTCCATGTTGAGGTTAATTAGCATATCAATAAAAGCTGAGAGGATTAACATACAAAAGGTATGTGTGGAATAGCCTTTCTAAAGGCTATGCAAATATATGCTTAGTTAAAAATTACTTTTGCCAATGATAGAATTCTTTTAAAGAGGTTATGCCAAAAAATATTATCCATAGGATACGGAATAGGGTCTGCCACAATCAGGGCCGCTTTAACCATAGGGCCAACAGTACATTTGCATCGGGCCCTATGGTAGCAGGGGCCCCCTTTGGACAGCAGGACAGTCCTACATTTGCTGACCCGCTGTCTAGGGCAGTGGGTTTGGACTACCCCAACTCATCGGCATCCTCTGGACACCGATCAGTTGAAGCAAGTGATAAGGTAGATAGCCGTCTGCTCCCTGCTTTATCACCCAGCCACTGTCTTTGCTCCCAGTGTCCTGGGAGCATGAGGCGTGATGTAGTGACTTTACATCCCACCTGTTACTCCTTGAAGACTCCGGGACCAGAGAGAGAAGTAAACGGGGGAATGGGGAAAGGTTAGTATTAAGGTTTCTTTTTTTCTTTGATATATCCAGTGGGGGACATGAAACTGTGGGGGCAACCTGTGGGGGTGGAGGGATGTGATACTGTGGAAGCAACCTAAGGGGTGGGAGGCCATGCTACTGTGGGGGCAACCTGAGGGGGGCATGTCAGTGTGAGGGGAGGGCACATAATATTGTGGGAGCAACCTCAGTAATACATGTCAGTGCAGGGAGACATGATACTGTGGGGTCAACCTCAGGGGGGGCATGACAAGGTGTGGGCAACTCGGGGGGTGACATGGTGGGGGCAACCAAGGGGGTGGGGGGACATGAATCTGTAGGGCCATCCTGGAGCCATTATACTGTGTGAGCCACTAATAATAATAATACATTTTATTTATAGCGCCAACATATTCCGCAGCACTGTACAATTTGTAGGGTTCAAATACAGACAGAACGATACATTACAAAGAAAATCATTTCACACAATGGGACTGAGGGCCCTGCTCGCAAGAGCTTACAATCTATGAGGTAGAGGGGGTGACACAAGAGGTAGCAGGGGCGGCATTGCTTATACAGAGGTCAGACACTTTTGTAATAGAGGTGACTGTCATTGCATAAACATAAGACTTTATGAGCCGTCGACAGTCGTGTCCTTTAACATGTGGATGGAGCTTGGACCTATGCAGTTAGCATGAGATGACATCATATCATGTGGGGAAATGTGGGAGCGGAGACAGAGGAGGGTTAAGGGTTTACGTTAGACATTGTGATAGGCCTGTCTGAACAGATGCGTCTTTAGTTTGCGTTTGAAACTGTAGAAATTGGGAGTTAATCTGATTGTCCGGGGTAGAGCATTCCAGAGAATTGGTGCAACTCGGGAGAAGTCTTGTATACGTGCGTGGGAGGTTCTGATAATAGAGGATGTAAGTGTTAGGTCATTGAGTGAGCGGACAGCACGAGTTGGGCGATAGACAGAGATGAGGGAGGAAATATAGGGAGGTGCGGCATTATGGAGAGCCTTGTGGATGAGAGTGATAACTTTATATTTTATTCTATGATGAATAGGCAGCCAGTGTAGTGACCGGCACAGACCAGAGGCATCGCTATAGCGTCTAGACTGATAGATGAGCCTGGCCGCTGCATTCAGAATAGATTGTAGAGGGGAGAGTTTAGTGAGGGGAAGACCGATTAGTAAGGAGTTACAGTAGTCAAGGAGAGAATGAATCAGAGAGACAATAAGTGTCTTTAGTGTATCTCTGGTAAGGAAAGGGCGTATTCTGGAGATGTTTTTGAGGTGGAGGTGACATGAACGTGCGAGTGATTCAATATGAGGGGTGAAGGAAAGGTCTGCATCAAATATGACCCCGAGGCAGCGGGCCTGCTGCCTAGAAGTTATAGTAAGGCCTGAGACTGCAATGTATATATCAGGGACAGATCTATTAGATGGTGGAAACAGTAGTAGTTCAGTCTTAGAGAGATTTAGTTTCAGATAGAGCGAGGACATGATATTTGAGACAGCAGAGAGACAGTCACTGGTGTTCTGTATGAGTGCAGGGGTGATGTCACGGGAAGATGTGTATAATTGGGTGTCATCAGCATAAAGATGGTACCTGAAGCCAAATCTGGCGATGGTTTGTCCAATGGGGGCTCTGTAGAGAGAAAAGAGCAGGGGGCCTAGGACTGAGCCCTGAGGAACCCCAACAGCAAGGGAAAGAGGGAGGAAACAGAGCCCGCAAATGATACACTGAAAGTGCGGTCTGAGAGATAAGAGGAGAACCAGGAGAGCGCAGTGTCATTGAGGCCGACTGAGCGGAGCATAGTGAGGAGGAGTTGATGGTCAACAGTGTCAAAAGCTGCAGAGAGGTCCAGAAGAATAAGAAGAGAGAAGTCACCATTGGATTTAGCCATTAGGAGATCATTGGAGACTTTTGTGAGAGTCGTTTCAGTAGAGTGCAGAGCGCGGAAACCAGATTGCACTAAGGTGCATTATACTATGTGGGGGCCATTGAGGGAGCATTTTAATTTGTACAGTTCAGGTATTTCTAGGTGGTGGTGATGAAATCTTTGCACAAGGCCCTCAAATTAGTTAAAATGGCCCTAGCCACAGTACAGCATTCAACTGTCTCTGGTGCTCCCACTGAAATAAATGGAGCAGGGACAAGCAGTTTATTTCCACTGCTACATTCTGAATGTGAGTAAAACATCCCTGTTCTCAGGCTAAGGGCCCACGTAACAAAACGCAGCAAAAAAGACACTGCAGAAAAAAAATGAAGTGGAAATGCATTGTGTTTATTTCTGCAGGGTTTCTCATTGCATTCTCAAAGAGTTTAGCTCTAATTTACCTACATGGAAAACGCTTGTGTTTCCGCAGGTGTAATTGACATGCTGCGGTTTTCAAAAACAGGGACACGGGCGTTTTTGAAAATGCAGCTTTTCCACTGCAGTTTTTTTTTTTTTTTGCAATGGATGGGATTAGCCAGGATCTCTATCCACTTTGCAGGTACAGTAAAATATTGCTTTGTTTTACATCATGGGAAAAACACTGTGTTTTCACAATGTGGTGCTTCAGCCTCCAGATCAGTGGGGGGCTCAGTGTGTGGACCCCATCCAATCAGCAATTTATTCCCTGTCCGTAAGATAAATAATTTTAACCCCTTTCATAGTTCACTCAAGTGTTTTCAGCATGCAAGTTTTCAAACATTGATCATTTTTATGAGCTATACAATTAATATATTTAATGGTGAAACGGCTACGAAAATATATTACTACTCACTAGGATATACATAATCTCATGACATACCCCTGCCAAGCTGTTGTCACCTTTCTGTTGTGTGAATATTGACAAGCATTCAGTTTTCATCAGAAGTAGACTGCTTGCTATGGAAACATCCTCTAACAATGACAGCTGTGATTGAAACTGTATTGTCAGGCATTGTATCCCTAGCAACCAGTCTGTATCTGACTATTGGGGCCCTCCAGTCAAATTTAACATATAGCTTATGTCAGGGTCTGGGGTTGCTGGGTGGGGTGGCATAGACACAAAAGTCCAGTTTCTTTTAGTCCAAAACAAAGGTAGAGTTTTATTTTCACTCAAAAAGGTAGTGCAGAAACAAAAGGAAAACAATACAAAAATAAATCCCTGCACGGCTGCGTTCTAACTAAACATAGAATAGGTTACCTCACCTAGAATAACAGAAATCAAAAGCCAGTAGAATCATTCAGGACACAGCTCCAAAAATATGACCTCTCTGTCAGCTCTCCAGCCAAGCTCTGTCAAAGTGTTGCTGCTGGAGCTGGCTTCTTAAGCCTCCTTGACGAGGAGACTCCCTGCAGCAGAGTCGCTGCCGGAACATCCCCAAAATGTGGACTGGAGGGGGGTGGAATGACAGGTCCCACTACCAACCTACCTGCCATTCCTAAAAATCCAGCCCAGTACTGAGCATTTACCAAAATGCTCAGCAGAAGAAAGTTGTCTGCTGAGAACAAACATTCCCCCTACACCCAACCAGCAGCACAACTGGGGTATTTCTGCCCCTGTGAGCTGTTAGGACAGGTGGAACTTTTAATTAACTAACAGCTTTAACCCCCTATAAGAGGCCGACAGACCTCCTCCCCCCTGTGCATTTGGACATTCTGTATTGGCATCGGTCTGCCAAGATCACCCACCCTAGAGTAAAGCTATACTTGCTAAATCCCCAGTTGTGCTGCTGGTTGGGCGTAGGGGGAATGGAAGATTATGAATGATAATCTGTTTTCCCTTAGCCCAAACAGCAGCACAAGGCTCCCTCCCAGTCGTATCTATTGTAAAATTCTGTTTGTAAATCATACTTTGGTACTAACACAGGGGGGAGGAGGTCTGTCGGCCTCTTATAGGGGGTTAAAGCTGTTAGTTAATGAAAAGTTCCACCTGTCCTAACAGCTCACAGGGGCAGAAATACCCCAGTTGTGCTGCTGTTTGGGCTAAGGGAAAACAGATTATCATTCATAATCTTCCATTCCTGGAGTTTTCTCATCTCACCCACCTGAGTAGTCTGGGTGAGATGTACACCCCCTCCATTACCTGACCAGCCATCAGCTTACACTTAGCTATAAATAGTGATATTAATTATTAAATGATTTATTTAAAGGGGTTGTCCCATCTCAAGGACCCTATCTATACTAATAGCTTATGGAAATTGAAGCCTTTTTCTAATTATATTGCTTTAGAAATTCTGCTTTGTTTGCTTTCTATGTGACCTTATTTCTTCCATTGTTTACACTGCGTTGCTATAACTACTGACCTATAGGACAAGTGCACTCACTCAGTGCCAGGAGGACAATCCGTTCAGATAATTGCACTTTGCTGATAAAGCTGAGTTTATTATCTCTCTAAGTAAACACACAGATAACATGCAGTGTTAAGCAGCTGCACAAAACTGCGTAATTACACGCAGCTAGAGCTCATATATGATAAAAACAAAAAAAATGAAAATGTGTCTGGGCCTGTACCAGTGAAAATGGCCTGAAATGGTTAAAAAGGACTCAATATCAAATGGATTTTTTTTATCTACAATCATTTTAGAGTAATTTACTATATCTTGGTTAGACAGTGCCATAGGCTTGTCATGCAGCCATTAAACATCTTCCATGACACCATTCAGCGGTGTACCGTGTTTGCCCACTAGATGTCAGCAAAGGTGAAAATAGCAAACATGCTAAATTCATTTTTAAATAAGAAAGATTAAAAAAATAAAGAAATCCTCCGCATCTTATTTACCTAAAATGTCACTTTCCACTGAAACTGTTATTACACACATATTTCAGTAAGTTAGGGATAGTGAGGAGTGAACCTTGAGACATTTGTTCTGTAAATATTTGCAAAAGTAGTATATGGTTATATTTTAGGGTTTTTTTTCTGGTTCCAGAATATAATAATTGAGCAAAAGTGTATAAAAAAAAACAAAAAAAAAACCTTCCTTTTTCCGGGCTTCCCTGTGGCATCTTCACTGGCTAGCTTCTATCTTCTCCAGGCCCCAGGCAACCAATGAGGTCTATGGGTGATGTCAATATTATTATACTTTGATGCTATAGAAACACGCATGCTGTAGCATCATAGCTTGATGATGTCAAGCCTGGGAAGAAGACGGAACGTCAGACCGGCCTCTGATATACTGGAAAATTCATAACAAACTGGCTTGTTGAGAACCGCCCTATACTAGTTGTCATGAACATACCAATGTGGCCCCTGCAACCTCTATTATGCCCCACAGTTTATTGTGCCACTGTGGGGCATAATACGCTGCAGGGGCCTCTGTGGGGTATAATTCAGCGTTCAAGGGACATTTATAAAAGTGTTCATTAAGGGACATTATGAATAGAAGGGGCATTATATTCTATTCATAATGTCCCCTATATGGGGTCGGGTGCGTGGAGAAATGAGGAGTCAAAGATGTCTGTGTTGCAAACTTTACAGAGACAAGTCACAGCTGGAAGAAGTGGTCATGGCGGTCCAAAAGGAAGAGATGGGAAATGTGAGCAGACGTCTCCTGTAAGTAACAAAATGTTACTGCATTGTATTCACTGTAATGTGACTAATATTACCACTAGCACCTCCCCCCAGTATTCAGTTTGTTCACCACTGGGCTCACTCACTACAATGCCACTCACTCTGATCATTAGCTCCAGATCTCCTCAGTACAGTACAGCGGAGACCTGGTAGCTATAGCTGCCTTCTTTAATGACCCAACATCCACCGTAATAGTACAGCGGATGTTGGGAGGGGGTTAAAATTGCATTCTATAGTGCCAGACATATAGAATTGCAATGACAGATATTTAGAGTATTTTCATCACTTCTTTTTATTATCTGGGATTTGAATCTAACAACCTGTAACATTTAATTAGGCTTGGTAATTATTTTATGTTTTATTGATTTGCTGCCAGTTTGTAGAATTTCTCCTTCCTGTTCTTACAGGAGGTTGAAGTCAATTAGAACCTAATTTATTAAGAGATAATTTCTAGTGCTAAATTATATATGCTTAATGTGATGTTTCTATCTTTGTATTAATACCATGTTTGTCTGTAATGAATAATTTACTAGCGTGATTATTTCAATGTTGTTATTTTACAGTTTTTAGTGGGGCAGACACTGACACTACATGTCCACAGCTCCCCTGAGAGCCACCATGGCTTCCAATCCCAGTAAGGGATCGATTAGCAGGACCTCCCCTGGTCCTCAGGGAATTTAGCGCTGAAGCAACTTCAGAGATAAGAAATAAAAAGAGATAAAATAAAGAGAAAAATATAAAATAAAATCATATATAGTGTATATTATACACAGTCTTCTCCATAACGTTCAGCTCTTTACTTGGTTAGTTATATATACATATATAAATTTATTTACATAAATATTCAGGTAGTATGACATGTTATGGAAATGCCATTTAAGCAATTCCCAAGTTGATGTTTAAAGTAATGCGCACGAAAAAAGACGGCTAGTAAATAAGCCATAAGATAGGATGGATGTGATTGTTTTGGGACTCAGGTTTCAAACCCAGGACAAGGTGGCAGAAAATAGGTGCAAAAAGTGCAATAAGTACCAGAGCCGAAACCATATAGTGGGCAACACGAGCCGAGGAGACTACCGGAATTGCCAAAGAGTCCAAGCCCCGGTTAAATCCAGGAGGTCACAGATACAGCCAAATCACAAACAGGAATTAGTGCATTTATCTTGTTGCGCCAAGCTAGACTTCATTTTATCAGTCTTCCAGAGTACTGGACTAGTTTCCCCTATCTTGGTGAAATACAGTGAGCTCAGGCTGCTGACACCTTGAGGAGACAGGTGAGGTGAGATATTATTATCGTCAGGGGCGTAACTACCGCCGTAGCAGCAGAGGCAGATGCCACAGGGCCCGGGACATTAGGGGGCCCGGTGATAGCCGCTACTGCTGCGTTTTTTTTTTTTTTTTTAATAGCCCGTAATTTACTCACCGATCTTGGCTGGGCCGGGATCGGTAAGTGATACCACGGGCCCCACAAAGACTATTATTATACTCGGAGGTCTTTTCAGACCCCCAAGTATAATGATGGGAGGCCTGGGAGAGGTAAGAAACATAAAAAACACTGTTACTTACCTCTCCACGATCCGGGCAGACCTCAGGCCTAGTTGTCTAACGTCTCTGACGTCACATGAACTCGGCCTGCATCTCAGGTCATGTGACGTCCGACATCATTGAAGAAGGCCAACAGCGGAGGCCGACAGCATAGGAGCCGGGGGACAGGTAAGCAACAGTGTTTTTTTTATGTTTTTATTCCCCTGGGTCTCCGATTATTATACTCTGGGGTCTGAAAAGACCGCAGAGTATAATAATTGTTTATGGGTGTCCACAGTGGAGGATAATACTGTGTGCAGGGGCCACTGAGGGACATGATACTGTGTGCAGGGGCCACTATGGGGATAATACTGTGTGCAGGGGCCACTAAGGGACATAATAGAGTGTGCAGGAATGCTGAGGAGGGGGTCGGTCGAGGTGTTCGGTGTCGGTCGGGGGGGGGGGGGGGGCATGTCAAAAGTTCACCACGGGACCCCGCCATTCCTAGGCAAAAAATAAGCCTGATTAACCCCTTTCCGCAGCAGCAATTTTTTGATTTTTATTTTTTATTCACTGTGTTCCAAAAGCCATAACTTTTTTATTTTTCTCTCCACAAAGCCATATGAGGGCTCAAAAGGGTTTTCCAGACCAGAAAATGTTTTTTTTTTTCTCTAAAAAAGTCTTAGTGCTATTAATAGGTTAATAAATGCACCCAAATACCTTTAGCAGTGTTTTCAGTGATTTCTGGGTGTCTCTGGGAGCTCCTGGTATCTTCTGCATTTGTTTACCGGGTGTAGCTTCCTGCTATGTAACCTCCTCACTAACTCCTCTCACCTCACCCCCCCTTCCTCCCTCCCATGTAGCCGCTCCCTGCCTTTTTAACTATCCCGCTCATTGCTATCTATTCCCAACTAACTCAGCCCAACCCCCGACCTCATTATACTTACCTCTCATCCTTCCAGTCTTCCTCCTGCGGGACATTCCCTCCCTCTTTTCTGATTTTGCCGACACGCACAATAGTCCCGGCACTGCTCTGTGCTCTGCAGCCGACGATCCACCTCTACTGCGCATGCGTAATAGCTGTGCAGTAGAGGTGGATTATGTGCTGCTATGTTCTTTTCAGGCGACCCTGTTTCCTGACAACTCTTCCAAGCATGCTATAATAGATTCAGTCTTTTTGTAATTGCACTGACATGAACGTGTTCAAAGTTGCATCTGAAGAAACCACAACACTTCTGGAGAAATGTACTTTGGACAAATTAAATCAAAGTGGATATTTTTGGTTAGAACACTGAGCTCCACATTCGACGAAAACCAACAGAACATCCGCGCGAACCAGGGGCATAATTTGAAGCTCCTGGACCCCAATGAGAAAACTGTAATAGGGTCCCTACCTACCTTGTGCCATTTAGAATAGTGGTGTTTTATGTGGCAGAGGGACCTTTGGGGCCTCCTCAGGATCCGGGGCCAGATTGCAACTGCCACTATACTCAAACACTTCATACCAAGTGCTAGGCATGTTGGTGGATTTGATAACTTGGTCTTCTTTTGCAGTCACACGACCTAGGAATCTTCCGGGTATTCTTGTGTATATTCTTGGAAGCCATCTATCCAACAACTACAGCATGGCAGGGTCATGCAACAGGACAATGATTCCAAGCACATTAGCAAATCTAGAACAAAATGGCTGAAAAAGAAGCTATGTTTCCGCAATGTGGCATCTTAGCCTAAAGAGCTTTTCTGATTTCAGGATTTCAGCTGCACTCCTGTCTCCTCTCTCTTTCACTTCCCGATTTTCAGGTCATTTCAGCTCTGAACTCAGTCTTGTTGCAAATAGAATTTACATACAGAGATAGAAGCAATATACAGAGAGAGGAAGAGGAGAGAATGTGTGACTGGGATCAATGACTTAGTCATCATTCCGACCTGACAGCAGGTCTGTATCCTATGCAACCAGCTGTAAACACTGAGGGGGAAGATTTAGCTGTAGCTTGCAAATGGAACAAGATATATGAAGCAATGTAATGGGTAAAAAACACTTCAGTTAGCTTAAACTGCAAGTCTGAATATTATCCACTTAAAGGGGTTTTCCAGTAATTTTTTTTGAAAGATCTGTAAGTTCTATTAATGGATTAATAAGTGTACCCAAATACCATTAGCAGTGTTTTGAATGATTTCTGGGTTTCTCTGGGAAGCTCCTGGCATCTTCTGCATTTTTTTTTACATGGGTAGCTATCTGTTCTCTTATCCTACAACTACCATGATGTATTACACATCACTAAGAGCTTATTCACACTGCATTCCCCTCTCTCACAACCCCTCCCTGTTTCACTAGCTAGCCCTTGCCAACTAACTAACTCAACCCACTCCATCATACTTACCTGTCTTCTTGTCTGGATCTTCTAGGCATGGGATAACACTTCCTTCTGTGGGGCCAACTCCTCCTCTTGCGGGACAAACGTCAAGAAGAGGAGGAACCGGGCCCCCAGAAGTTAGTGATGTAAGTATGAAGGGGTAGGAGTTAGTATTGGTGATGTTCCATTTTTGGAAATGGGATGTCACTGGAAAATTTGAAAATGTACCAGTTGCCCTGGCAATCTAGGTAAATATAATTTTTTTTTTTGTAAACTAAATAAGTTAGGAGATAGGCGGGGGGAGGGTGTTTAGCTTAGTTTAGAAAGATCATTTTATCCCAGACAACCCCTTTAAGTTATTGCTACTAAAGGTGGTTCTACAAACTATTTATTAGGTGTGCTTATTCATACGTGGCTTTTCTATTTTGAAATCCCTTCTGTATTATACCATATGTATTAGTTCTTGCAGCCACGTGTCGTTTTCCTTTCTACATTGAACTTCCTAGAATATATAATTACATTTTGACATTTTATTTAATTATTGCTTATTAACGTGTTACTGGCCGCAGAGTTTAGCCACAACATTGCATGGCTGGTAACAAGCAATAATCAAAGCATAAAAATGTGATTTAACTCACTTGTGGCACAGACTGGCATGTGCTGCATCACGTGTCTTCACCCTCACCAGGACTAGCAAAACACAATAAAAATAATGATGTTTGCCGCATTAATTTGGAATGATTCTTATGTTTCAGACCAGAAGAACAATACGCTAGTTTTAAAGTTTCAGCTCAAAGACAGATACATAAGGAATGAAACCTTGCAGCAGCTCAGGGACTATTAATGGAGTCTGCACAGTAAAAAGCAACAGGGGATGCAGGCAGGGGTGTGCAAGTAATGAGGCAGACTGTGGCAGATGTTACAGCAGGTTGTAGGGGCAGCATCATGTTTATCCAACGATAAAGTATACATCTTGTCTATGTATTTCACTGAGGGCATCTTATAATGTGAACAGGGAGCCTGTAAGGTTTTGCTCACACATAGCAGGTTTGTTGCTAAATTTCTGGAACGGTCATGCAATGTAGTGGTTGCTATTGCACTGCATCAGTGGGAATGTCACTGGGTCATATGCCAGGCACGTTAATGCTACTATCATTTTTAGGAAGAAAAAAGTGACAGTAGGGCTGCTAAAGGAAAAGGGAGCTGCATCAGGCCGTCTTATAACAAATCTCAGATACTCTTTACAGTAATTGTAGGGCTAATACTGTGTACAATATTAAAATATATATATATATATATATATATATAGAGTCAGGGTCTGGGGTTGCTAGGTGGGGTGGCATGAACACACAAGTCCAGTTCCTTTTAGTCCAAAACAAAGGTGGAGTTTATTTTCACTCAAAAAGGTAGTGCAGCAACAAAAGGAAACAATACAAAATTAAATACCTGCCCGGCTAGGCTCTAACTAAATATAGAATAGGTGACCTCACCCAGAATCACAGAAATCCAAAAGACAGTAGAATCATTCAGGACGCAGCTCCAAAAATATGACCTCTCTGTTTGACCTCCAGCCAAGCTCTGCCAAAGTGTTGCTGCTGGAGCTGGCTTCTTAAGCCTCCTTGACGAGGAGACTCTCTGCAGCTGAGTCACTGCTGAAACATCCCCAAAGTGTGGTCTGGAGGGGGGAGGAATGACAGGTCCCACTACCAACCTACCTGCTATTCCTAAAAACCCAGCCCAGTACTGAGCATTTACCAAAATGCTCAGCAGACGAAAGTTGTCTGCTGAGAACAAACATTCCTGGAGTTTTCTCATCTCACCCACCTGAGTAGTCTGGGTGAGATGTACACCCCCTCCATTACCTGACCAGCCATTGGCTTACAATATATATACTGTGGGGAAGTTAGCTCAGTAGCAGCAAAGGTACGGACCCAAACAGTCAAAGACAGTGACACGAAATGTGCAGCAAACAGGTTTATTTAGAAAAAAAAACAGGAAAATAAATAAACCATGACTTCAGCCACAAAATGAGCAAAACAAAATACAGCTTTAACTGCAGGCAAAAAACAAATAAATACCTGCTTGTCTGAGCACCTAACTAAACAGAACTGATAACCTAACTATACTTGTGCCTTACTACCAGCCACACGAACAAAACAAGCACAACTTTGTCTCACCAGACTCGGGGTTACAGGACAGACTCAGCCGCCTCCTCTCACTCCATTAATCTGCACTAAAATGCAGGATCTGCAGCCATTTTCTGGCCCAGTGACTCAAGAGCCGCACTGGACCACACATAAGTTAAAAACCTGGAGATATAGCGTGATTCCAGCACTCTGCCTGTCACCTTCTCACTATATATATATATATATATATATATATATATATATATATATATATATACACAGTATATATATATCACACACACAAACACAGAATTATGCCAAATTACATGCCAGATGGTTGGTACAAGAAGCCCTAATGCTAGGTTCACAGTGTTGTTTGAGTTTCTGTTATTTTTAGGTCCATTTGGGGATTAACAGGTCTAACATGCCAGGTCTGCCATACAGTCTCCAACTATAATTTGGTGCCCAGCTTGAGTTTGCTACCATCGATCCCTTAGGTAGGTCTCTAACTCATCCACTTACTTATAATTATACTTTGAAGCTACTTGTTTCCCCCCCTTACCTACCGGGCTCAATGTTGGTTTTTATTCTTTACCAACCTTTTTCTCTTCTTTAGTGGCAGGTCTTACCTCATAATCCACATTTTCCCCCCTCCTACCTGCCATATCTTTCCTGACATCGTTGTCTTGCTACTTGTTTGTATTCTGTTTTATTTCAATAAATAGCTTTGAAACTAAAAACAGTTACCTGCAAACCCCATAGACTACAATGTAATCCATCGGGGTTCTGCCAAAATCGGTAAATATAAAACTCTTTCTAGCAGGACTTTTCTCTTCACATACTTTAAGCGTAATGGCAATCGCAGCGTTATACAGTAACTGCAAAGTGGATGGGATTCATGCAAATCCCATGCCCACTTTGTGGTAAAATCCGCAGCATGAACACGCTGCGATTTCCAAAACCGGCTTCCCTGTAGATATACAGTAATTGTAACAGAAAGTCCGCAGAGGAAAACTCTGCGAACTTTCTGTTTAAAGCGCAATGCGTTCCCACCCCGGTTTTTCCCGCAGCGCATTAGCGCTGCAGACCGTCCCATGGGACCTTAGCCTAAAAGGGTTTTCCAGGACTTTTTAATGGATGACCTAGCCTTAGATTTAGACAACAATTGAAGATATGTGGGCGTTCAACTCCCCAGCAGACTAGTCATTAGAAGTGGCCTGAGCTTCTACCTCACAGGCCATGTGACGTCATGTCCATCAGTCACATGGTGTGATTGAAACTCAGTTCTATTCAACTGAATGGGCTGAGTTGCAGTACCAAGCACAGTCACTGTAGGGCGCTATAGAAGAGACCATAGCACCCACCTGAACCCCGCTGCCTCTTCGAGCAGCTGATCGTTTGTTTTACCCCTGGATGACTTATCAGTATTCCCTCTGCTCTGTTTAAAGCATTTATTGATATGCTTTACGTCAGCGGTTCTCAACCTGTGGGTCGCAACCCCGGCGGGGGTCGAACGACCAAAACACAGGGGTCGCCACATACCTCCCAACTGTCCCGGTCGGTGGGAAGTATGTCCCGGTTTCAACTGATCGGCGCCCGGAGGACGCCGATGAGTTGAAAACACAGGCGATTAAAGCAGGAGCTGTTACAGCCAGTTCCTGCTTTAACGCTGCGCTGCGACTTCTGTATGTGTAGCCGCGATGTGATGACGTCACATCGCGGCTACAACTATATGAGTGAGCGAGACTGAGTGGGCAGCGGGGGGAGCGTTGGAAGGTGAGTGTGTTTTTTTTTTTGTTTGTTTTAAACATTAAGGTGGAACATAATGAAGGGGCAGATGAAGCGGGGACGGCATGACACTGGGGGCAGAGATGGAGGGACATGAAACTGTGGGCAGATGAAGGGGGGGACGGCATGACACTGGGGGAAGAGATGGAGGGACATGAAACTGTGGGCAGATGAAGGGGGGGACGGCATGACACTGGGGGCAGAGATGGAGGGACATGAAACTGTGGGCAGATGAAGGGGGGGGACGGCATGACACGGGGGGCAGAGATGGAGGGACATGAAGTTCTGGGCAGAGATGGGGGAACATGAAACTGGGGAACAGATGGGGACATGAAACTGGGGGAAGAGATGGGGGGACATGAAACTGTGGGCAGATGAAGGGGCGGGGCGGCTTGACACTGGAGGCAGAGATGGGGGGACATGAAACTGGGGAAGAGATGGGGGACATGAAACTGGGGGCAGAGATGGAGGGGAGACATGAAACTGGGGGCAGAGGAAGGGGTTATATGAAACTGGGGGAGAGATGGCGGGGGACATATAATGTACGGGTGACTGTAGGAGGATTATACTGTGTGGGAGCACATGAAAAATGTATGATAATGGGCGGAGTCAACATAAAAGTGGGCAGAGCTAAATTTGCTGCGGCATATTTTCTCCCTCTTTCTAATCTTCCAAAGTTGCGAGGTATGCCTAAAGCCATCAGAAAATACATATTTCTGATGGCTTTAGCCACTGAGAAGCCGCGCTACTGTCTGCAGCAGCGCTATTCAGCTGGAACGTACGCCGTTATGGACGCGTGTTCCAAACTGCATGGGGTCACCGCAACATGAGGAACTGTATTGCGGGGTCACGGCATTAGAAAGGTTGAGAACCACTGCTTTACGTCATAGTCATGGCCATTGACAGCAATGATCCAGAGTTGACTCACTGAGGTCTCAAGGCAGTAACAGAAAATAGACTCACCTTTTTTTTTTTTATTGTATTTCGGCTCCCACAAAAATTAAATAAATGGGATCAACTAGTCACATACTCCCGAAAATAGTATCAATAAAATAAAACGCTTGGAATGCAAAAAGCCCTTACACTGCTTCCTAGGCAGAAATAAAAAAAGGGGACCAGAAGATGACGATGCAAGTATTTTTTTTTATATTTGTATTATATCCATTTATAAAGTATATAAATTTGGTATCACCATAGTTGGACTAACCTGCACAATAAAAATAACTTATTATTATTGACTTGACATGTTCATTTCCTCTACGGTACTTTGTAAAGCGCTACGGAATATGTTGGCGCTATATCAAGTTATTATTATTTTAACCACAGTGAACAACATAAAACAAAGGAACATCTTGTACATCTGAAGCCTGGCATAGAGGGATAATATGGAGGTGGCACAAGGCACCTTCTTGTGCCAAAGCTGCACCTCAATCCCTTGCGCACCTTGCAGGAATTGGGGCGAGCTGAGACTTGGTCCAATGGATTTACTAAAAGTCGCAGCAGGAGTACGGAGTTAGAATGGAAATCTATACGTATTACTATCACATAGATTTCTATTCTGGCACCAGGACCCCCGACAAATTTATGAGGAGGCTGCAAACGGTTAATAAATCCCTTGGCTCCTACGCCATTCTTACGGTTTATTAAGAAAATTGTGCAAGTGGCGCAACTTTTTTTTTTCCAGATCCCCCTTTAATAATTTTATTTCATATTATAGTATAGTATGGAATATTAAATTGTAACATTATAAAGTAACGCTTATCCTGCAAAAAATAAACTCTGGACAGAAAAAAAAAAAAAGTTACGGCTTTTGGAAGATGAGGAGTAAAAAAACAATAATGCAAAATAATTGTGGAGCAAAGGGTTAAATGGTTAGCCTCCTGCTGGTATACAGCTGTGAATGAGTTAATGGCAATGTCCCTGGTGGTCTGGGGTGCACAGTGAGCGGATGCCCTTGGATGACCGGGGTCTCCCCTGTCACTATAGCCGGGCAGCCGCACATGTGCAGGCCCGGCCACACAATTGGGCCACTCGGCTTGCTCTAGCAGTCACCAGGCGGTTCGAGGCTTCCACCAATGATCCAGATGTTCCGGGGGGGAAGGCGGGTCTTCAGGTAACGCGCCCTTATCTCATCGCGCACCATTTTTGACGACCCCCGTGACGTAGTAGTTGCTGCAGCAACGGCCCGCCCCCAGCGCGGTGCGGAGTAGGAAGCGGCCGGTAACCTTCACTTGGGGCCGGGATCAGCGGAGGAGAAGATCGGGAGGCGCAGGGAGCGGCCATGGTGCTGATCAAAGAGTTGTAAGGAGCGGGATGAGGGCTGTGTGGGGAGCAGGTGGAGGATGTGCCGGGGGAGGGAGAGAGAGCGGGGAATGAATGAGCAGAGCAGCTGGCACAGGAGGAGGCGATGCTGGGATGGCAGAGGATCAGTGCTGGGAGGATGGACATGGACTTGGTGGAGGTAGAGGTGGGATGGACGGTGTCATCTCTGCCAAGGGTGGGTGTATAGAGCACCTATAGGATGCTAGGGGAGCTATGGAGCGGAGCACATAGGTGACATGACCGGACACATGAATATGTAGCAGAGCTTGAGTGGTATGTGTTATATACTGTCACATACATGAGATGACCTATAGAAGGGGCAGACACCTGCTGCATTGTGCAACTGCAACCCCCAGCATTTACTTGTGTGGGAATTCTAAGAACACCTGAGCGTGCATGCTGGGAGTTGTAGTGTCACAATGACTTGAGTGCCAAAGGTTGCTGACCTGTGATCTATAGGTTACCTGTCCTGTTCAGGACACGTCTTCAGCCTGCTGTCTATATGACTGTGAGGCCGGGTGACGGATGGTAATCTTTACACTGACACCTGACACTCCCCACTGCTGTCGAGTTGGCTGAACTACTTGTGACACTACTCGCATTGGCTTTGTAGTCCCTTGGCTATATAATATTGCTGATTCTGGTTCTGCGTGTCCGCTCCTCTGTATATGTCCGCTCCTCTGTATCCATATGTGTCTGCTCCTCTGCTAAATGTCTAGTTATGACCGTGTTTGGGTGCGTGCTGTGGCCCCTTCATATCGTAGGCGCTATGCTTGATGGCACTATGCTCAGCACTTGAATGGGACTGCGCTGCTGTTGTACCATGTGACTGATGAGTGTGATGTCATCAGCACAGGAAAGCGGCTGCAGCTTCTTCAAACAGCTGATCGGCAGGGGTGCCAGGTATTTCTTATTCTTTTGTATCATGTTGCAAGGTGTAGTAAGGTATCAGTGGCCAATGTGACTCCTCTCTCCTTATCTACCTAGGTATCTGCTGATGTATAGCTGTGTTACTAGAATGTAGTGAGCTGGGTGTGCATGTTGATGGTGGGGTGAGTGAGGTGTTCAAATTCTGTCAAAAGGAATGTCATTTTTCTAAATATAATAGAAGAAAATTGTTGTTAGCGTTACTTACCGTAGTTTACTGCATTAGTTGCATATATTAAAGGGATTCTCTCACCATATCAAGCCAGCCATGGTGCTTTGTAGGGGACAGTATGCCAAGCACCATCATACCTTTAAATAGTCCAAAAGATGCCCCATCTCCTGGAAAAAGCAGATTTTCTAAATATGGAAATAATATTTAGGTGCACTGGGGGTGCCAGAGCCTCAGGTTTATACACCTAAATTATTTCCTTGGAGACCCCGTGTACCCACATTGCACTTGAGTCTTCTTTGCATATTTAAAATACAATGGCTTTTTCAAGGACATGATGCATCTACCGGAGCACTAGGGTATGATGGTGCACGACATAATGTCTTATACACTAGACTTGACCTTGAGTTTTCTGGTGATAGATTCTTTGAGACTGTACTCACATGACCATGGTAAACTGGCACCTGTTTTCTCAGATCCCTCATTGACTTGAGTCTGAGTGATCTGTGAAGAATGGCCAGATATACAGATATAGGACTGTTGTTTTTTTGTTTTTTTTTAATATGGTCCTTTGAAAAAACAAACCTATGAATAGTCAAATATAATAAAAAAATAAAATACAGCGATAAAACTAGTGTCATGGCTAGACTTCACCCAGGAAAAACATTCAGTTCTCTGCCCCAGCGAGGTGTCAGGTTATCCTGGCCATGGCAGAGTGGCTTGTTATGCCAGCACCCCCTAGCTACAGCTCTGTGTAGAACTAACCAATGATCATACTATGGCCCACCTATCCAGGTGGGCCAGGTCATGATGTAATATGGAGCGATGACATTTATCAGTAGACATCCCGTTCAGACGCTTTGGAAGATACCGGTAACTTACAGCTCGGAGTCTTGTCCTGAGACTTGTCTCACTTATATTGTTTCACTTCTTAGGCTCTGTTGACATCTCTACTTGTCAGTTCTGTTGTTCTGCTATCATAGGAGCTGAAGAATAGAATGGACAGAGCGCTGGATCCTTTATGTCAGACCCCCATGGTCCCCGATAGACCCCCATTGACTTATAGTGAGGGCTTTCAGGTTTCTGTCAATTTGCTTGAACATATCGCATACCATGCTGAGCTTTATTTTTCTTTTCTGGCATTTGTGATGGAGATTTTAATGATAAATCCAATGCTGATGTAGACAGAGCCTTAGTGATCATGTGGGGAATGTAACAGTTTTTATGCATTTTTGTACCACAAAGGTTTGGTATCTTTGCTAGACTGTATAATGTGCAAGGACTATACATAAAATTATATATGTTATTATATTAAAAAATCAGTCCATCTCCTTTAATGTAGACGTACCTAGGCCAGATAGACAGAGATTGGGCTCTGAAACCATTCCTCTATTCTTCCCAACACAATATCTAGATGCAATAAGTTTACTTTCCATGAGTGGTAAGTTGATGTGCAACGGGGTCACAGATTTAAAGCTTTGTTTTTTGGCTCTGTCCTCACATGATCTGAGAGCCGTCAGCTGCCTCTTGTTGTAGGGGCTAAGCAGGAGTTAGACGGATTTATTTTGTTCTTGTTTCAATGAATCTTACTAAAAGCCTTGGCCGGTAATTAGATATTGTATGACGTTACCGCACCGAGGTTAGGTCTTGTTGTGATTTCCTCCTTGTGTCATAACCTTTGTAATGAGTTTTATCACTAGAGCTTCCTCCCTTCAAATGTGTGTGGGCTTTCTGCTGAACTAATAGAGAGCGTTTCCGAGCCGAACTCTTTTCTGCTGACCAAACTTGGTATAAGAGGACTTGGGGCAGGTAGTGATAAAGAATGGCGACCTATTTAAACTTATCTAAATGTTCAAACAAATTTTGCTATTCTATCAAAATTGTTACATTTTGTAATATACTTTATTAAAAAAATCACTCCAGAAAAACACTTTATTCCATCCCTGTCCCCATTACCTGATTATCCGACACTGTCCAGGCTCATGTATACGGCAACTCCTGATCAGACTCCATTTTGGCTCTTATGTTTCTCTTTCTCTATGCTCTATCAAGTCCATGAAGCCTTATCGCAACATCACATGGGCAGCTAAAGACAGTACTATATGTACCTGCTGGGGGCAGTATAATAATCTAAGAGACTGTAAGTGCATAGTCAGGAAGTCTGAGGTGTGATCTCCTTCATTATAACCAAGTGACGGGAGCTGTCTGCTCATCAGTAGCTAGTGGCAGAAGTTTGGGTGTTATGGTCCATTATACGGGAAGTCAGGGACTTCTACATTATTCCATGTAGATTTTATCTGATCAGAGTGAGAGTCACAAGACCTAGCTGCAGAGAAGGATTAGTATTCCTCCAGACAGAAATAACTATTGATTTTGGTCCCTTACTGTTCTGAAATCCACTTTCTATTCCTTACTTTTTTTCTCCTGCTTCTTTATTGCCAGCATAAATCCTCTATCTGGGAGTCCAGGTGGGTTCCTGTATAATACAGAGGCATGATAAAACTTAGAACAGTGTTTCTGGTGTTATATGAAAGGTGAGGTTTGCAGTTCTGCAAGTGTTATTTCCAGAAAAATCACTATTCTAGGTGCTAAAAGGCCTGAGCTAGAGTTTTTCTTTATTACACACCGAACCGCCTTCCTGTACTCTAGTGAGAAGCTGTAAGGCAAGCTGTCAGTGACAGATTTCTATTGTTTCCAATGATTCAGCGGTGGAGTCTGCGGCATGAGACTCCCTGTTGATTAGGCCCATTCAATGGGTACCTGGCGGCCGGAGAGCGAAGAGGAATTCATCTTCATTTTCTGCTGTGTGAACAGTCCCTTAGAGGATTTCAGGACAGTGTTTCACAGAAAGGAGCCAATATTTCCTAATATATATTACAATATTTGTAATGTATATTAACAGAAATTCAAGAGCAGGCCTTCTGTTATACAATGCAAGTTAATAGCTGAAGAGATCAAGGTTACCTTGAGTTTCCTGAGAATTCCTTATTGATTAGAGGAAAGTATTACATACCATAGTACAGTGTTCACACTCGCATCTTTGTCTCATCATAGTCTTGTCATACAATCAATAAGACAGGTCAATGGTGAGTGTCCTGTAGGATTGCCTTTCGTGCGGATACATATATATACACATATGTGTGTGTGTGTGTGTATATATATATATATACTGTGTGTGTATATATATATATATATATATATATATATATATATATATATATATATAATCTGCCGCTTAGGCCTATTTCTTACAGACACATTTCCTAGCCCAACTTGGAGTCTTATGACCTAACTAATATCAAAAGGATGTATCTATAGAGAACAAACTGCAATTTAGGAATATATAATGTTGTTAGGCTTGTGCTTGGGACTTGCGGATCTAATACGGATGCAGAAATGTGCCCATGTTATGCCTGTGTGAAATTGTCCTTAGTAAATGGTAACGCCCAGCTGTCGGTTTATTTGTGCACTTATAAGAGGAAACGTTTTGTACAAATGTCAAATCAGATTTTTTTTGTCCTGAAATTGTAGTTGTTGCTTCCTTCTGTTATCATACCTTTTCTTGTTGGTCACAAATCCTAAAGGAAAAGGGTTGGGACAGAACTTTTTATAACTTGCAGTACACAGAAAATAGATTTCATCATGATTTCCTTGAAGTTAGCATCAAGTTCATATAACAATATCTCACTTTTTTTTTTTCTTTCTTTTACAGCCGAGTTGTGTTGCCTGTGTCCGTGGAGGAGGTAAGAACAACATCTCATACTATACAATATGAAAAAAAATAAAGAAATAAAAACTCTCCCCTCCTCTCCCTCTCATTCCAGTGCTAGTATATGCGGGCTGTTAAAATAGGGTGTCCTGAACAGCTCGGTTTGGTTACATTGGAAACAGGGCAAGTGACGCCCTGGAGGTGACCTGGAGGAGGTTGACCTTTGCCTCTTTTCACATGTTTTCTACAAAACTAATTGTTTCAGGGAGTATTTTTGAGAAAGAAAATGAAAAACATGAAAATGTTTCACATTATCTTTCTTCAATGAGTTCTACAGCAAAAACTGAGCAGGCTATGTTCACCTCTGCATTTGATCCTCCAATTTCATTTAAAAGAATGGGCACCTGACACATCTCATTATAGTCAATTGGGACTGCCACGTACTGTTGTCAGCTATTTTGGCGGTCTGTGTGTCCGTTGTTCTGGTCTTCTAACAGGATAGGTGATAAATGTATGATTTCTTGGAGTCTGACGTCTTGGAGAAATGGTGGTCACACGTGCACCTTGCCACTCTACTCCTTGTATTCAGTGACAGCAGTTGTTCACTATACACGGTTTTCTCCATTAGTCATAGCTTGAATGGTGTGGCAGGGCTCTTGCGTGATCATTGCTCTGTTTATCCTTCCGATCGGAGGCCTTGGGACACCAGTTCTGGTGATTGGTGTGTGTGCAAGCAGTTGGACCCCCGCCGATCAGATATTTATCACCTTGTAGATGCTGATGAATGTCACACTTTGCTATAACACACCCAGCACTTACTTTTATTGTTCTGATGTGTCCTGTAAACACATGTGCTTACTGTATGATACCGGAGTGTCTCGCTCAGTGTCCTGTGTGCTTCATTTAGGAAATAGAGTCCATAACAAAAGTCCAGAGAAGTGAAGCATGAAGTGTAAGTTGTCATTGTAAATCATTGATTAGTTACAGGTTGCCATGGATACTGTTTGTTAAAGGCGTCACATTGGTCAGTTATTAAAGCCACACATTCAGTAAAGCTCTCATACCTGGTATACAATCTGTACTCAAGTTCATTGTGGAACTTGTAGCATTTCCATACACTAAGCCATGTCATGTGTTTAGGATTCATTTTAAAGGGGTTCTCCCACCAAAGCAAATAGGATAGGCGAGAACTTGCAGATTAGCGGGAGTCCAACCGCTCAGACCCCCACTGATCAGTAGAACGGGGAACGTTTATCCCCCATTCTGAATGTAGAATTGGTCAAACAGTCACTGATCCATTCACTTTAATGTGTGAGCTAGTGATAGTTTAACACTGTACTTTGGTCATCTCCTTTGAAATGAATGAAGCGATGCGCGTGCTACCTGACCTCTGCTCCATTCAGAACAGAGGACGAAAGTCTCCTGTTCTCCGGATCACTAGGGGTCTGAACCTTCACACCTTCACTGATCTTCAGGTTATCTCCTATAGGATAGAATATAGTTTGCTTTTTAGGGAAAACCACTTTAAAGAGAATATATCACTAAAATGGCCTATTTTATCAATCAAGTTTTATGTTGAACATGTTTTTAAGAATTCTCCATTGTATTATGAGACTTTCTGTTTTCTGTAGATTTCTTTGTAGCAGCCCCTCACTTATCTGCACAGTGATGATCACCGCTATCATGGATATGTAGATAAGACACAGAATCCATCAGTTACAGTATGTAATTTTACAGCTTATCTACTTCCCTCTCTACACAATGACCTCTGCGGAGGTCACAGATCATGCATAGAAAACTCTCTCATACAGCTCAATAGGGTCTGCTTTAAACCATTATGTTTGTGGCCTATGGTCCATCTCAGGAAATTATTAAGATTTATATAATCGATAAAAACAATATCACCAAAAACTCTTAGAAAATATATTTAAAGAGGACCTTTCACCGATTTGGGCACAGGCAGTTCTATATACTGCTGGAAAGCTGACAGTGCGCTGAATTCAGCGCACTGTCGGCTTTCCCGATCTGTGCCCCGGGTAAAGAGCTATCGGTCGATGTACCGTAGCTCTTTACAGTCCCTATATGGGGCTCACAATCTACAAAATAAATAAATTAATTACAAAAAAAATAATAATAAGTTGCAAGGTACAAGTGCCCACAATTATTGTTGAGCTGGAAGCTATTGAAGGTCTATAGACACTTTTAAAGGACTCTACCATCACAAATTATTTCTTATGGCAGTGGGATTGCACTGTGACGCAAGCAAGTTTGTTTATTATACAACCCCCTACAACACCTTATAAGTACGGTAGTTCAGAAGTGATTGTGTTGGTGGTAGATGTGTCATAGATTTCAAGGCTCCCTTGTACAATGTGCCTGACTGATATGAATGTATTGAGCAGCTAGTAATAAATTGACGTCCGGCTACATCCGTTTTTTTGTAGTCCATCACCCACGGACTTCAGAGGTTAAAAAAAAAAAATTATGTGGATCCTTTAAGCTGGGTTTACTCACTGCAGACTCAATATGTAAACTTAGCTGAAAGAATTTTCATTTTTAACGACCGCACATTGATTAAAAAAATGAAAGTGCTTTCAGCTGCGTTAATTGAAAACAATGGCGATCGCTTCAGTATTCAGATGCCTTGCGGTCACACCTCAGTCAGGCTATGTCAGTAACTCTGCTGCAAAAATAAAATTATCATAACAGCAATGGTGAAACATGGTATCACTTTGTATCAGTTTATTTCCATACATATGAATAGGATTTGTTATAGTTAGTTACGGCAGTTATTTTTTACCAAAAGTACAAGTAACTAGAGATGAGCGAATAGTATTCGAAACTATTCGTCGAATGCCTCGCTCCCATAGGAATGCGTGGAAGTGGCCGAACACCAAGGGGTTAAGTGCTGTGAAGATTTGCTGGCCGCTAACACGCATTCCTATGGAAGCGAGGTATTCGTATCTACTATTCGCTCAACACTGCCAGTAATGTATCAGTACTTGGTGTATTTTTATAGAGTCAATCCCATTACTAAGTTATGTTTACCTATTAGGGGTTAGTGTCTTATAGGATTCCAGATATCATTTGCACAGGTAGAGCTCATCCAAGGCCATGTGTGACTCCAGTGCAGAGCAAGCAGCAGGATTTTTGGAAACGGCTATGAATCTTTGCAAGTCTATGAGCTTGAAACCTTGACCTATGGGCAGTTGATGATCTTTGGCTGTTATCTTACTGATACTTGATTGTTCTCACCGGCTGCAGAGTACAAAGCAGCTCTTTTATTTATTGTGCATATGAGAGTGTGGATCCTGTTGTCTGGGATAAAAAACCCCAACAACATTTAAACATTAAACTAATGCCCCCACCACCACCTACTTCACAAATTACTTGCAGCATCAAACATGCATATTTACCATTATCGCTGGGACCACCCCAGCCACGTTTTCATAGAATCCTGTGGCGTTCCATTTTGTCAGTTCTGGAAATGGAGCGTCACATACTATATTCCCTTCCCCGCTCGTCCACCAACTTCCCGTCCCGTCTCCTCACTACACCCCTCCCCGTCATACTTACCTTCCTTTATGCTGGAATATCCTGTCACGGAGGGTCATCTTCACTTTGGGCGTGCGCAATGGAGTTCCTGCATGATTGTGGGCTATTGTGCATGTGCGAACTGCCCGGTGACGTCACAAAGATGTCTGCTAGTCTGTACATACGCAATAGACAACAATTGTCAGCATGTCTTATCGAATGTACTTGCAATTCCCTCTGTGAAGAAAGTTAGGCAATGCGCATTTCCTAACTTTCTTCACAGGGGGATTGCAAGTACATCCAATATGTAAGACATGCCGGCGATTGTTGTCTATTGCAGGTCTTATTTTAATTGGCTTTCGGTGGGAAACAATATACAGGGAGGGGGTAGTGAGTGAGGGGGAGGTGTGGTGATGTAGTGGGCAGGCTAGCTAGGGAAACAGGGAGAGGAGAGTGTGTGAGAAAGTAAGGGGGCCAGTGATAGAGGGGGGAGAAGTGAGGCATCATGGAACTTGTAGGAAACCAAGCCAGGAAGTTATGGATGTAAACAAATGCAGAAGATGCCAGGAGCTTAGAGAACCCCAGAAATCACTCAAAACACTGATCAGAGCGTTTAGATGCATATACTAACCTATTAATAGCACTAACTGACCTTTTTCAAAAATTATTTTTTGCTTGGAAAACCCCTTTAAAGGGGCTCTATCAGCAAAATCCTGCAGATAGAGCCCCACATATGCGTGCATAGCCTTTAAAAAGGCTATTCAGGCACCGTAAATGTTAAATTAAACAACCCCCCCGTTTTAAAATAATAACTTAAAAAAGAATGTGCTCTACTTACGGAACGTGCACCCTGGGCGGGCATTCAGGGTGCGCCGTCTTCTTCTTCCCCGCCTCTTCTTCCTCTGACGTCTTCGGGTCCCGTCCTCCTCCGGCGCTTGCTCGCGGACACTGATAAAAAAAAATAGCCCGGGCGCATGCGCAGTAGCCGTAGTAGAAGCCGCGTGCTACTGCGCATGCGCCCGGGCTATTTTTTTTTATCAGTGTCCGCGAGCAAGCGCCCGAGGAGGACGGGACCCGAAGACGTCAGAGGAAGAAGAGGCGGGGAAGAAGAAGACGGCGCACCCTGAATGCCCGCCCAGGGTGCACGTTCCGTAAGTAGAGCACATTCTTTTTTAAGTTATTATTTTAAAACGGGGAAGGGGGGGGTGTAGTTTAATTTAACTTTTACAGTGCCTGAATAGCCTTAGGTCAGGTACTGATTATAGTAGCGTTACAAAAATCAGTGACCGGCTCGGTTCACATCTGCGTCGAAGTCCATTGCATAGTGCAAAGTCCTGCACAGAGGGTGGCTTTTTCCAACATTTCAGTCTTGAAACAGCGGATCTCTGCTTGTAACCACTGTTGTATTGGTCTGGCTCTCTGTTGTTCAAGTCCCCCGAAGGACCCGAATGATGGAGAACCCAGTGCCAGTATGAACCTAGTGTAAGCTTCATGTTTGATTATGTAGATTATTCCCTGTACAAAGCAATGTAAATCCACATATGTAATCTGCAACAAAATTTGAAAGGAATTTATTGAAAGCCTTCTGACAAGGAGTAGTTGAAAAATACATCAGTCTACAGTTTTAAGCTTTGTCGATGTGTCATACAAATCATGCAGAATCCCAATATATGCCATGTTCACATCTGCTTCAGAACCATTGTTAAACATTTTTCAAAAATATCTTGATGGAATTCGACGGACCCCATCATAAGTCAAGGTGCCTTTGTTGCGTGATAGATCCAGGATTGTGCCTTGACTGAGCTTTACTTAAATGGTATTTTCAGTGTATTTCACAGTTAGATGTAACAATCCTATAAATTAAAGGGGTTGTTCAGGGAGTTTAGATTCACTTACATGCTTCTGGAGGACTCTGATGGAACTGGGGGTCCTGGCCTTGTCCCAAACCTGTGCGTTCCAAGAAGGAGAGATAGGGCGGGGCACCCCAGGGGTTGGAGTGCTGCTTCTTATCATGTGACCCAGGAGTTGGGATGAGAACAGGTCTGCCATCAAGAGTCTGCTGGAACAGGTGAGTGAATCTAAACTCCCCATGATGACCCCTTTAAGCTCTTTTCTTAAACTTTAGCCAAACCTTCTAATTTCATTGGGATCATCTCACCATCTAATGTGCATGGGGGAGGGGGCCTCCTAACTCTTTCGCCTCAATGGTATATGTTAGACAAAACTAGGGTGGGGGATATTTATATTACATCATACAATATCCTTTTTTTCTCAATGGAGATACTCCATCAGAGGAGTCTGGCGGCGGCTTATTCTTCCCTGTGTTGAGAACTTATGCACACAGTCAAGTCAAGTGTGTATGGGGGCGGTCAGGGGAAATAGTTATGGGCTTAAAGGTATCTTCATTGCTTTCAACTATTGGATTTTCAATTTATAGATGGTTTTCCCCATGTAAATAGAGGAATGGGATACCTGCTTAGCCATCACTCAATTCACTGTTCTGAGAGCTAGCAGTCCCAGAAATTCATGGAAGTGAAATGACTGAACATGGGCACCATCGCTACATTCACATGGGGCACTTGCAGATCTGTGTTCTCATGATCGCTGTGGTTAAAGAATATTTGTCTGTAATGGGAAAACCACTTTAATATATTTGATGGAGCTGTAACTGCTCTAACGTTACACCCCACCCTGCCACTTTGTTTTTAACCAACGTACACAAAATGTCTCCTAAGTGTGATATGAAGCTTGTACAACTAGGATTTTTTGATGCAAATTAAGCCATAATTCTGGCCAATGCAAGTTAGTTAATATTCCCCAATATCGTTTCTGTTCTCTGGGGAATTGATAACAGCTCCAAAAGTTTCTCAAGTTTTTAGCTTGTTGCCTTTTACATCCTAGAGGTGGGCTGACTGCCCTGGTGTCAGTGCTGCAATCCGTGTCCTTTCCTGTATACTATTCTCTGCACCAGGTATTTTTAGTATGTTCTATAAAGGACATTTTATTTTCTGAAGTTTAGTTTATCGCGGTGTATTCCTCCTTGTTCACAGAGCTGTTCTGTAAATAGGCGATGCCTGTGTAAGAAAGGTTTCTGAATCGACATTACTAGCTCTCTAGAATTAGCCTCCTCGGTATCTCCGAGCACATACCCAGTGACTAATGCAAAGCTGCAAAGTCCAAAAGTACAAAATGGTTATTCACCATGACTGTTATTTAACGCTAAGTCCTTCCCTCCACCGGAAGCTGCTTAGTGCTGTGTTAAGCTGTGAAATTACTTCTCTAAAAGATGCTTTTATTCTCTGGGCTTTTTTATTTCCCTGATGGTATCTCCAACCAAATGAATTAGCTAAAATAATGAAAATCAATACATAGAATCCCCCCCCCCCCAGGATACTGCTGAAAACATCCAGTTTCTATCTGTGCAGCCCCACCTCTTTGTCTATTATACACGTCATGTTTTTTATGTATATTGTACTTGCATATTGCAGTGCAGCCTTCTATCCGCTTGTAGTAAAACTCTTGATTTTTAGATTTGCACTGCTTTCCCTGGCTGTTTGCTTTGCTATCAGTCTCTAGATAATATAGAAAAGAGGTAAATATTAACACTGCTCATAGTGACTTCACCATCACACAATACAGTATAATACACTCACGCATTAGCAATGATGCTCATCCCCAAATATTAATCCAGAATACAGATGACGGTGTAGTCATCCTTCCCTTGGTTCCTCGGACCATCATCTCCTTCACTACAACTGTAACAGGAGCGGGCTAATCATCATCATCAGTGACTGTATTGGGGGTTTCTGACCCCTGTGGAAAACATATGTGGACTATGAAATTTCATTAAACAGGAATCGCTGAAACCTGTTATGAGTAGAATGGAGTGGTTAAAATAACCTGATGCTGCGTTGGCTCCTGGCGTGTTAGCTGCGTTATCTGGTTGGCTCTTTCCTACAGTCCATCACAGATAAGATGTCTTCCACCTTGGGATTTGTGGTTACAACAACAAAATAAATCTGCCTATAGTAAATTCATCCCTAACTGTATATTAGGGTACCTAATAGTAGCAGTCACAGGAGGTGATGTGGACACCAGAGTTGATGGGACTGCCACATATTGGATCCACATGAATATTGCTTGTTGGCG
Source organism: Leptodactylus fuscus (assembly GCF_031893055.1). Lineage (NCBI taxonomy): Eukaryota > Metazoa > Chordata > Amphibia > Anura > Leptodactylidae > Leptodactylus > Leptodactylus fuscus. Next base: position 67,289,592 of record NC_134266.1, read on the forward strand.
AAACCGCAGTACTTAGATTTATGGCACCCTTTCATGTACAGAATAGGACAGATTCTTGTCTTGTTGCCCATAGCAACTAATCGCAACACAGCTTTCATTAGAAAATGGCACAGTGAGACATTTAAAGGGGCTGTGCATTAAGGACATTCACCCCTCCTATCCGTAAAACAGAAAAGTTTTGGCTATGTGGCTTGACTGATAGTCTCCCTCTCCCCCAGCGATCAGGAGAAAGAGTACTGAAAATACCCCTAAAGCCTCGTTGTGAATGGCATGCCAGTGCGCTCCATTCACTGCTGCAGGCGCTCCTAGAGATTGCAGTCCTATCAGCCTGATAGAAGTCAATGAAGCGCTGGCCATGCAAGCACACTGGCACTCCATTCACAAGGAGGCTTTAAGGTGTCTTTTGGTCTCCCTCTCTCCTAATTGCCAGGGATAGAGGATAGGTGTCCATCACCAGCAGCCAGCAGTCTACTATAGCAGCACCGTGGAGGAATTTTAAATAAATCTTATACATGTGCCGCCAGTAAAAGCGTGGCAGCTTTTTGACCTGCAATGTCAGTTATTGCTGCTGCTTTTATCCTTGGATTTCTGCCTATAAAACATGCAGGTGATCTTAAAGGGGTTTTCCCATCTCAGTGTCTCAGCAGTCTGGCTGCAGTCTCTTCATCTCACTTCCTGTATTTCTCCTCCCTCCCCCTCCCTCTTGCTAAATGGGCAGGAGAAGTCTCACAACACTTATACAGATCAGATAATATTCAAATGCTTTATTATTTATAGCAAACTGCAATTAGCTGAATGATTGTCGTGTCGGCAAGAACAGTGAGTGGACCTATAGGTCCCTGGTTATAGTAACGCTGTGTAAACAATGGTAGGAATAAGGTCACGAAGCAAGCAAACAAAGCAGAATTTCTAAAGCAATATATTTAGGAAAAGTCTTCAAATTACAAAAGCTACCATTATAGATAGGATCCTTGAGATGGGACAACCCCTTTAACATACAATTTTCGGCAATGGTACCTCGCAGGAGAATACACTGCAGAATTCAGGCAGTTTCATAAATGTGAATCCCACTCCTCTAATATCCAGCCATTTTCGCAACCTTTAAGGCACGTAGATAGCAGCGTGACTGGGCGCAACATCATATTTGTTAGCTGGTAAGCTGGTCTCATAAGAAATTGGCAGGTTCGTCCAGCACTCATGTCATGTATATGGCCATGTTCCATAACTGTTTCATTAGTGGAGTCTTCGTACTTTCTCCCAGGCTTCTATTTTTGATCACTGAGACAGTGATGTCATTTCAGTTTTGTAATGAAACTATTGCTTACCGTTATAGTGTTAGGAGCCAATGTCAACATTAGAAAAGACCGGACAAAATTTGTTAATTTCTTAGTCCATAGCCCTATTAGAGTAGAGAGGTAACGATGAAGATTCATAAGTGTTCAACACCTAAAAATCTGCTTAAAATATAAGTTGTCCTCTTCTTCAGCCTGATTGCTAAAATTTCTATTCTAAGAAACCACAAATCTAGTCACAATTCCTATATATACCGGTAACCGCAAATGTTTTTATATACTGCACTTCCTTGTTTCTGCACGGCTCTACATATTTAGATATTCTGTAGGGCTGGGGAAACAAACTTCATCTATTGGCCTTGGTGAAGGAAAATCTAGATTGTCTTCTGTCCTTGTTAGCTGGGATGAGGGCCAAAGTAGCAGATTAGAAATTTTAACAACATGATAGTTGTAATAAGACGAATCGCTTAATATGAAGAAATACTGGAAGAGCAAATATAGAGGACAAGACTGTTTATATATTAACTAGGCCTTAATGATTAAGACATCAAGAAGGAAGCATCACGTACTGTGCTATCTCAGGATTACAGCCTTAGTTAGAAAGCAAGAGGTTCATGTTCATTGTTAAGAGTAGTCTTGTTCATTGCTGATCTATACTTGTATTACTCAACATAGGGACTGATAACTATAGCTATTAATCTGTACGTCATACCATAATTTGTGGTGCAATGGTCACACCCTGGTCAGGGGTTCTCCTTACGGAACAACGCCTTTGATGAGTAGTCCTAAGTTTGTCTATACTGCTCATTATTTTACCTTGTACTTTGTATTACTGGACTGCTCAGACCTGTTTTGTTTCACAATAGGTATATATTTTTGTTACTACAACATGAGAGATGTGTATGTGTAGCCTACAGGGGGTTATCCATTCCTGTAATGATGGAAGACCTTTTTCTTTTTCATACTTTTAAACCTGTTTTTCTTGCCATTACAATAGGCTGGAATGACATTTAGATTTTTACTCCTATTTAGTTGTTGCTTGCTATTGTTGCCATAGTTTTAACATTTAACAATCATTTAAATCGGTTTTTAAAGATATTTCTGCTGGGCACTCTTTCCCTTCACACTCATGAACCCTGGCATCACCCCTGGTAAGCAGCAGTCCTCCTGCTGTCGCTAAGTGATGTCCATCTGGAAGACGCCTCAGACAGTGAGTCTTAGTGGATTAGTGGTATGGAGTATTACTGGCGGTAGAGCTTGTGAACTTGCAGGCTCTTCACTGAACACTACACTACTATTAGGGATTGGATTAGTACTGTGTCTCTGTGTTCTTCCCTGACATCACCTGATCCCAGACTAACCAGCTAGACTCAGGAGACTATTCGTCTGCTGCGCACATCCTATCGGATCACCATATTTTTACAGTCCACTTCACTCGCTGCATTTGGACATTTTCTGACATCACCAACCAAAAACTGATTTGCATGTAGACAAAACTTTAATCTCGTAAATGGAGGTGACCCTAACCGATCTATCTGCAGGCTGGGTTGATTTTTTTTTTTTTTTTTTTTTTTGTATTCTAGTGACAGACAGATTCTTTTTAAGCCAATGGCTATTATATTGAAAAGATAGGGTTTCTTAATTTATTGACTAGTAAGAACTGCATTTTAGCTGTATGCTAATTTAAAAATCACTGTGTAAACTAAGTCTAAGATTTACACAGTGCAGTGAAGTACTAGAAGGCCATAACAGGTTTGTCACCGTGGCTGATGCTGGTTGATAAACTAGTACGTCTTTAGATTGTCTAGAGTAAGTTTATACCGCCTATTAGTTGCATTGGCGTGTTCTACAATCCTGCCGCAATTTTGGCATATACTATCACATCTTAGGCCATGCCTACGTTTTTTTGCAAGTGTTTCCTTTTGCCCACTAAGTCATGTTCCGTTGATGACAAGAAAGTGTCTAAATGTGATAAAATGTGTGCATTGGACCATTGTTATGTTGCAAGTTAAGGCCGGGGCCCCACGGACCGTAAACGCCGCGATTTGCCTGCAACGGAGACGCTGCGGGAAAAATTGCGGCATTGTACAGTGCAGACAATGTGGATGGGATTCATGCGAATCCCATCCCCACTTTGCAGTAAAGATCGCAGCGCGGACACGCTGCAATTTGCAAAGCCGTTGCGGCTTTGCAAATCGCAGCATGTCAATTATATCTATGGAAACGCCGGCGGCTTTCCCGTAGATATAATGTTAAGAGAAAGTCCGCAGAGGAAAACTCCGTTCACGCAGTGGTTCTTCCCGCAGCGCTTTAGTGCTGCGTATACGGCCCGTGGGGCCTTAGCCTAAGGGGGTTTTCCTGATGTATGGCTTCCATTGGCTACAAAGGGTTATAAAGGTTTTCCAAGATGGGTCATAAATTTCTCAATGGTGCATGGCAGACGCCTGGCACACCCACCGATTTGCTACTAAATAAAGCTGTCAGATTAGTACAGTAGCGATTGGGCTGTTTGGAAACTCACTATATCATCACTGAATATGTTGCAGTGAGTTCTTTGTACACCGCTCAGTTCAGTCTGGGGAATACAGTCTACACACAGATAATGTTCCCTGGACATAGTCGTGTGCATTGCCGCAAAGCTAGAATTATGGCACATTTTAGTTTAATAAATCTGCCACAATTTGCCTTATGTGTGCACTTAGGCATATACAAAATATACAAAAAGTAAAAGGTCCTTCTGCAGTCCAAAGGAAGCACCTACAGGGGCATCTGCATGTATAGTATATTTTGGAAATGTATGTTAATAACCTAATGTCCCGGACATAGCCTAGTATACCACAGATTTTCTGATCATTTTATGTCCCCATTTAGTCACATATTAACTTATGACATCATGTAATGACCTGCCTTGCAACATCATCATGGAATCCGATTAACCTGCACTATGTTCTTGAGTTCATTGCACTCCATCTTTGACCTCTCAACCGAATAATAGCTTACACGACCATGATGTCTTTGTTTTTTTTTTTTGAGCAATACAGCCATTAACAGACTAAACTTGGACATTGACTGGAACATCCTGAGCCAATCCAAGGTTAGTTTAAGGTTTCCTGTTTCCAGCCGTCAAGTTCCCAAAAACAGGTCATATGTTTGGGTTTTCACAGTCAGTACCATTGTTCACAATGTTTCAGGAATTGACACAGGTTATGACTATTTAAGAAGAGAAGGTGAGAAGCCCAGGAATACACTTCTAAATTTGTTGTGTGACATGAATATTCAATTGTAGAGTAACCTCCTGCATAGACTACTATAGACTTTGTACTCCTTCCCAGTCTGCACTATTCGTTTTGTGACTTCCAGTCAAAGGCAGATGTTACATTATAATATTATGATCTGTTACTGGACTATTCTAAAATTGACAATTTCAGGACATTACCTTGAAATCACAAGACCATTATGTGACATCACAAGATACTGTAGACCTAGAATATAGAACTAAGCACCTAACTATAGTCCAACATGCTAGAAATATACAAGACTTCACTGCGATCACTATGTGACAACAGCGCTGACTATCCTGCTGCATAGACTCTACTCAAGCTATGATCTCATAATCTGATGGTTGAGTAATATATTACATCTATTTTTAACTTAAAGGGGATTTTCAGACTTTTTTTCTCTTCTTATGATGGGTTATCCTCAGGATGGGCCATCAATATGTGATCGGTAAGAGCTGATTCCCATCAGCCATCCCACCGTTCCCTTCAATGGGAGCAGAAACCAGTAGAACAGTATAGTAGTGGTTCCGACAGAAATTCTGAACAGCTTCAGGTCCTCAACTGATCAGGTGTTGATGACCTATCCTGGCAATAGGCCAAAAACCTGGAAAACCCTTTAGATATACTATGTTATAATACCGGACTTAGTATTATGATATCACCATCCACTTACAGACTTTACTCATGGGTAGACTTCATGACTTCACACTTTATGAAAGGCAACTTGACATATTCACCGCAGACAGGCAGAAAACGCATGCGGGCGGTCACCTTTGCAAACCCATTCCAGTGAATAGGTTTGAAAACTGACCGTCGGGTTTCCGCCTCCTGTCCAGTTTCGCAGGGCAGAAGACGGAAACCGGCCAGATTGGCTAAACCGGAGACTGGGCGCAGGTGTGAACCCGCCCTAAGATTCACTTAAAGAGAAGATGGGAATGAGGCGGATCAGGTCAATTGTAGCTCATTTTTTACCAATCTGATAAACTCCTCTTCAGAGTACAAACTGTTGCACTGATCAGATAAGATAATCCTTTAATAGTCCCACAGTGGGGAAATTTCAGTATGTTACAGCAGCATAGTAATACAGATACAGGATAATACACAGTAATATATTACAGAAGTAGATACACATATGCTGAGAAGAGAAGATATACTAGGAGTCCATAGCAGCTAAGGAACGGAAGAGAAAGAAGGAAGACTTCATAGTCATAATCATTAGTTCTTTGTGCGGAGTGATCTTCGCTTGGTCAGATGTAGAATACAAGAAAATCAGTACTGTGAATCCTAGTGAAGAGTCAGGAGTTGCCTAAAACTGAAAAATAAAGGGTCTACTCAGTTTTCTAGAAATAACTTTACTCTTCTTCCAGGGCTGTGTCTGGTATTTGCAGCCCAGCCCTCATCTCTAGCATTTTATCATTATTTGCTACTGACATTGTGGATTGAGTTGTGTTCTGGCTCATGTCTTGTAAGCTTAACTGTTTTATATCAGAACAAAAGTACTTAATGCCTCTTATTTATAGCAACTGTATTTTTGGTCATATTCTGTACTCTTGTATTTTCATGTCTTCCATAGCAACCAAACAACAAATGTCAAATTCATAGGGTTACCTAAGCAGTAATTCTGATGCATTGAAACAATAGTTTAACTCTCTGATATTTAATGGAACCCTATAAACTTTGCAATGCTTCTAAAACCAATAAGAAGACCTTGGGAGGCTTTAAAGGATAGCTGAGTTTTCATGAAAAGTTGAAATATCTGCAGGGTCTTGCTGGGCAGTCTGTTCTATGACTGTATAAGACTTCAAACATTGTGTCCTATATTTTTTTTTTTTTTTTTTTTGGCAGCTAATAATCACATTATGGCTGTAGCACATTTTACATTTGTCTCTGAGACCAGCCACCTCAATAATGAATAGTCTCCCCCTCCCCTAATCATTGCTACTAATACTAGCTTATTAACATGTTGTTCTGTCAGAAGTAACTGTACTGTAGAAAAGAAATAGCTGAGAAAAGCCTAAATGTGCATAATATAGGGGATGCAGGAACACTGCAAATACGTGCAGGCATGAATCAGCCTATAAGATCCTTGACACAGGAAAAGAGCAATCTATGAGCACTGTCAGTAAAGCTTCTTGCTCTCTGTGAATAGTATCCCATCTGAAAATACACAAGCGGGTACACAAGTAGATTTTTCTTATATTGTAAGCTGTGAGATGTGCAGAATGTTCAGTTTCAGATTCTGTGAGGACAATCAGCCCCTTGTTCTTCATGTGAAGAGAACAGACCCTCTCGTTTCCACTCACTGTAAACCCATCTTGCTTAGCTAGTGTTTCTATGGACGTAACTTTCCTAGTAACAGAGAGTGAAGTGCAAATCAGCTAGAAGGGAGACACCTAGTGGCAGGAAATTTAGAGAGAGTTTCCTAAATCGGCAAAATTTTTAATTAAAGTGCATTACATATTTGTCCAGAATCACATGCTCTATTAAACAAGCCTAAGTTGTTTGAAGTTAGTGATCATTTAGCACTACAAGCATACTTGGATGGCCACAAAATAATGAGCCTATGAAGAGATTCATCTTTTTGCCTGCATGTGAAGTAGCAGTAAGTGTATTGCTGATCTGATCGGAGCACTGGCTCTACCTATAAATTACAACCCATTGCCCCCTCTTCAGCAGTAACTGACCAGATGAATAAAAGGAGTAATACATGCCTTACCGGTTTGCAGTTCTGGTGCCAACCCTTCCCTGGTCCTGTACTGAACTCTATTTTTCCAGGCCCAGTAATATGTGGGCACAGCATGTGACTGCTAAAGTCAAACAATGGCTGTGCGCTGATCTTAGTGGTGCCCACATGTCATTCCTGCAGTAGTCACATGTCAAAATGTGACCACTGAAGCCAACAGACACAGATCAACAGAGAAGCAATGGCACTGCAGCGGCAGGGGTCGGGAAGATGAGTGTTACACTTTTTTTTTAATTTGGCATCAATGTAAATACCCATGGGATTGGAGAGCCCCTTTAACATTTTAGGTTTAGTCCTTCAAAGCCTCTGCCATGACAACAATAACATGTTGGCAGTTACTAGAGTTACCAGTCCCAGGGGGAGTCATGTAAGTTTTCTTTTGAGAGTTAAATACTAAGGCAGTCCAGATTCTAATAAGGAAAAACATGACTCACGGCAGCGGTAAAACTGATGGGTGCACAGATGTCGTGTTCTGAATAAGCACTTGCAGAACCAGAATATAGAGTTAGTCGTTCAGTAATGATAGCTGTGCAATAGGCCAACAGACCAGCGTTGCTGTAATTCCCTCGCCTCCTTTTCTCGGCTCACTTGTTTTCAAGCAAGATCAACACATAGTAACATCAAAGCAATCCCAACCTGTCTACCAGTGCATTTAATCCAAGAAGCAGAAATACAGTCACTCTGCAAGGGCACACATAAATCTGTGCCCTACTTGGCTTCGGAGAACCTTTGTATTGTTGTAGATGGGATTACACACATGCTGCAGGCATTTCAACTTGGTTTTCTTCCCAGTAAGATAATAGTTGACATAAGAGCCAATGCTTCAAGCATCTATATATAGAATGCAGACACAGTTTGGCATCCTTATGTAGTGAAATTAATGTATGTATGTATATGTAATATATAAATAAATATATATTTAGTTAACAAAGGTGAAAAGGTAAGTGTCATATATAGGGGCCCCCTAAAGTGCACAGTCACCATTTAACAGCATGTTATTTTCAGAGGGTTTTCTCACATTTGGTGTTTATCACCTATACACTTTGGTATTGGCATTCACAGATGAGGTTATCAGTATGTGATATGTGGAGGTTTGACACTTAGACTCAAATCAGCTGTCCTGGAAACCTCCAGGCACCAGAAGCTGCGGTAGTGAACAGGGAATGCATGAACGCTGCTCATATTAAAGTAATAGGAATGGTGGTTCCGGAGAATCGCAGCACCACTCCTATTACTGGTATAGAGGAATCTGAACACGCTCCCCGCCCACTGCTTCAACCTCTGGCATCTATCGATTGCTGCTGCAGCAGCTGATCTGTGTGGGGTCCACGTGTCTGACCCTAACAGATCACATGGTGATGACCTATCCTGTGAACAGGACAACAGTATGGAAGCTGTATTTGGAGCCGGAAAACCCCTTTTAAAACAAACTTTTCATTGAGTTAAAACTGGGGGTGCAAAACCATTCTAGTGATCGCTGGTTACATGATGAATCTTCATTATGGAAAAAACCGTTTCCATCCAACATTACATAACAAATTTCATAATAACAGGAGCTCTGTTACTCACAGGGGTTGTCTGCTTTATAATCTTTTTATTCTTCTTTAAAGTTTTGTTTATTTAATAGGCAATCATACTGTGTGTATGTACTCCTCTTCGCAAAGGGACCATGGGAAGAATATGCATATCTGTCTTCCGTGATTCCCATGGTCCCTTGCGAAGTGGAGTGCTAAAGGCTTAATAAGTCTCCACACACCTATATGGTGGTCTCTCCCCAAGGAGTGACAATATCCCCTTAACCCTGTCTAAGTCTCTCACCTCTACCAGGTTATAGTCCTCTCTACTTCGAGCTGACGAGATGCAAGTACATCGAAACGGCCGTCCTCAATTGAGAGACTATACCTGGTAATAATCCCAGCGTCATTGCAAAACAAAGGCCTCTTGGAAGGTCGAGCATGATGCTAAAGGGAGCAAACTTTTATTGGGTTTCACTGAAATTCTGTCTTCCTAACTACATCAGGGAAGACAGGCTTGCACATTCCAGTGAGCGCCCTCTATTGGTTTGCAACACTAAGGCAGCAGCTGACTTCCTAATTACATCATGGAAGACAGATTTGCATATTCTTCCCATGGTCCCTTGCGAAGTGGAGTGCTAAAGGCTTAATAAGTCTCCACACACCTATATGGTGGTCTCTCCCCAAGGAGTGACAATATTCCCTTAACCCTACTTTTAATTTAATCCTACATTGGGTTTCCTGCCCACATTGGGTAGATCATCATGTATAATGCATATAGTAATACCCTATTATGTAAAACAAAAGAACCACCAGTTGGTGCAGGTCACAGTTTATAGGAAAAGAACTGGACATCTCCTTAAAATTCTGGCTGCACTGCCTTATATGCATATTGTAATACTCTATGCAACAAGCTCCCCTAGTGGTGGCTACAAGCAGTGACAAGTTTATATTTAAAGGGTCAGAAGCAATTATGACCCTCAACAATTGCCAGTGCCAAACATTCTGCCACTGCATTCAAAGCATGTAGTAGTATTGAACATATCTTGTACTTCGCTGTGCCATCCAGTCCCATAGACTGTGTATGTAGCAGCAGAACATGTGCTTGGCCACTGCTCCATTAAAACATCTCCTAGTTATGGTTTTCTGGGGGTCATAGAGAATAGAGGTGCCCTGTTCTGTCAGTTGTTGGGGTTCCTAATGAATAGTATTTGCTTCCAGGTGGAATACCCTCTAATGCAGTCTGTGCAGGGGATCCTAACTTAGCTGTTTGTACCTGCCAGAAGTGGATAATAAGAAATTTATCCGAACATACGGTAATTTTGAACATATTACTAAAAAAAAAAAAAAAAAAAAAAAAAAAAAGTGTTTTAGGGTGGATGTTCACTATAAAGAATAATCACATGCAATTGCATGGATGTGTGGTAGTAGGAGATCGTCCATAGCAAGCAGATCCAGCTTGGCGTCAGCTGTGACTAATAATGGCATGTAACAAATACCTGCTATACGACTACACTATTGAGAAGAGCAAAGAGGACTCATGTAGCAAAGGTCCTTGCGGCAATGACTCCTAAGAACAGGAACCTCCCTTTACATGGGCGCTTTGAATGAGGGGGGTCAATAAATGGGTGCAAAGTACGGCCTCCAGATACCGTACAGCGAGAGCTGCATTTGCTTTTAGTGCTATTCTTGTGTTAGCAATGCCTAACAGCTTTTACACTTTTCTTCTAGGTAAAGAAAACACTAGGGATTTGGATGACATATTATAAGCAGTCTCAGCCTGGCGGATATTTGCGTAGTGTTAACTTAAACATCTGGCATTTCCAAGAACATAACACGTTCTGGTGAACATAGTCAATCTGATTTGTTTTCAGCGTGGCTCGGTTAACATGGCCGTACATACTGCGTGATATTTATTTCAGTATTTGAGATAACCCAATTTCTGTGTTTCTTTTTAAGACCATCCTTCTGGGATAATCCTCCCTTCTGTTAAAAGCCACAAGTATTTTCCAGAACACACATTTATTACTGGAATCCGTACCTTGCAGAGCAGCAGCAGACAAATCAAATTTCGTGTGGCTGCGCCCCCTCTGCCACCAGCACAGTCTGTACATAAAGAGAACTGAGGGGGTGTTGTGGTGGCAATTGTCCCTCTGCTTCTCCTATTTACTGAGAATAATCTTCACATTCTGTATGTATAGCTATGAAATAAGATCGGACAGGCTCAAACACTATACAAAGACACAATGGGGGAATTTATTAACCCATCTATGCCAGTTATCTAAAATGAGGAATAAATCAAGTGTACAGCATTAACGCCAGTTATCTGAAAAGAGGAATAAGCCTGCCACACAACATCTATGCCAGTCTGTTTCTGGAATTTGCACCATAATCCTGGCACATTTGGAATATTAAATCTGCTAGATTGACTATAGTGAGTAATAGGCGCAGTGTAAAAATACTACAGATCTTTTATTTTGTAGAAAACCTCTATTACAAGGGTCAGCAACCCCTGGCACTGGTGCCAAGGTCAGGACCCCTGGCATTTCTACCTGTCATAGGTTTTTCTGCAGTCTTAAACACATGACGGTGCTGCCCCACGTGGCAGTCTCTAATAGACCATGAAAATAGTCAGAGAACTCCCCGGCCCTGACGCGCTGGCGCACCAATATTCATGATTTGACTGATGAGTTGTTTCAGGAGGTTTTGGAATCTCCTCTTTATGTTTCTCCTTCGGCTAATAATAAATTGGTACAAATTTTCATTATACACCAATGCTACCTGACCCCGGTCCGCTTACATAAGATGGGCCGTCTGCCTAGCCCGAACTGTCTTAGATGCCCGTATCCCCGTGCAGATTTTTGGCATATGATGTGGGGCTGTCCGGTGATTCAAACCTTTTGGAGAGGAGTGGTTGACCTTCTGGCAGATGTCTTGGGCCGTCCTGTCCCGTTTTCTCCTGAAGTCTGCCTGTTTGGTGTCTTGGAGGAGGAGTTGTGGCAGCATCACATCCGAATCTTTCTCAGAGAATGCTTGTTTTATGCTAGGAAAGCCATCGCCCTACGGTGGATGGCCCCTAGATCCCCATCTGTGCCTCAATGGCGGAAACTGGTTAATTCGGTTCTTCCATTTAACCAGATTATATACAAAGGGAGGGGCTGTCCCCAGAAATTCCACAAAGTTTGGGGTCCGTGGTGTGACTCTCCTGTAACCCAATACTCTGCCCCCGTGATGCGCTCGGCCCTGGACGCCCTCGTTTCATAAGCGGGGGATACTGCCGGTTAGGTCCGCGACTCCTCACATAGTATTCATATGTAATCTGGTTGGTGTGACTTGTGATACTATGCTCAGAACTGTGTTGCAATCGGGGTGGTTGGGTTGGGGTCGGGATGAATTAGTGCTGTGGCATTGTTTCTGGTTAACTGTATTTTTTCTTGTGCTTATATTGTACTTGTGTTTTTCTTTTCCTTGATTGCATTATCTGCTTTGTTATGTAATCTTCAATAAAACGAGTTTAAAAAGAAAATAAAGAAGAGGATGCACTGGGTGGGTGGGGGTTGGGCTGAAGAGGGGACAACGGCACCTCAAGGTCATCTCTAGGATGAGAAGACAGGTAAGTATGTTCGGGTGTGTTGGGGGACTGAATTAGTTAGCTGGCTAGGTAGGTAGGTAGATAGAGCTAGCAGTCCGCGGTCTAGCTAGGAAAATGGGGGAGGGGGTTTGAGGAAAGAAGTGAGAGGTTGGATCTGAGGTTGGATTTAAACAAATGCAGAGGACACCATGAGCTCCCAGAGAAGGCTAGAAATCACTCAAAACCCTGCTAACCCATTATTAGCCCATAGATCTTTTTTTTGCCCAGAAAACCCCTTTAAGCTTATTGCATGGGACACTGACTACTTTTTCTTTTGATTCTTTTTTTTTTTTTTTTTTATCCCCCCCCCCCCCAGAACCTGACCCATAACAAAAAAGGTTGCTGACGCCTGATCTATATGGATCAGAGGATCAGTTTGAGATTTAGGAGGGTTGCCAGGCTTACATAAAGGTCTACATACATTACCCTAGTATAGTCCAGTATGCATATGAGGGATAAGGATGCTATAGATTTGCCGTTGGTATATTTGTAATAGTCTAAAATTGAGGTTTCAGAAGTAAGGAGGATACTTGCTGCCTTTAAGAGGTTATCCGGGATTTGAAAACATGGTGGTTTTCTTTCAGAAAGAGGTCCATATCCACTTCTCAGGCAGTGACATCATGTCCATTGGTCATATGGCCATGCTACTGCTCTGTCCTGAGAAAAGGAAGTGGAGAGATTTCTGAAAGAAAGCAGCCATGTTTTTCTGGATAACCCCTTTTAAAGCGATCCTGTTAGGTGAGTTTTGCTGCCTTATCTGTGAGCAGGGTATTACCTCCGCCAGCTCCAGTTCTTAGCAACTGTTAATTCCAGCGCAATATTAGTAACATTATTATTATTTTATTTTTTTAAAATTTCCGTTTTCTGTGCATGTTATGTGGGCTGCCAACTTCACTGGGCTGCTGTTAACCACATTAGCCACGGACTATAGGCATAATAGTCTGGAGTTCTAGGTATGCTTTGAGGTCATTGTGCAGGTAGAGGGAGTAGATCTGTTGTCAGTAGTGGTCCTTATCTACAGTGCTGTGAAATAGCATTTTCCCTTTGCATATTTTATTTTGTTTTTGCAAATTTGTTGCACTTACATTTTTCATATTATCAAACCAATTTCAATGTATATTTAAGTATGACAAAAAAAGCAAAAACAAAAGGAATCTGTAAGGGGGCAACTACTTTTTCACAGCACTATATATGTAGGAGAGGCTTGTTATTGTAATCCTGCCTGTACTTACAATGAGGTGACTGCTAAGAAAAAAAAAGTCTTCTTTAAATCTGGAATTACCTGCCTTTTATTAGGCTTGGTGGCCAGAATAAATACCAAAAGAAAATTGCATTTGATCCCTGGCTCTAAGCAGCTGGGTAGCTTGTGATCAGCTGATCGTCTGGAAACCTGTTTACAAGAAGGCATTGTCCAAAGTGGACTATCCCCAGATTACCAGAGATTATGGAAAGAGTTGATGTTATGATTTTGTAATTGGTGTACACTAATGATATTTGTATTTTCGGTATTATAGAAGTGTATACGATTTTTCATGCTTCTTTTTAAGAATGGATCTTGTGGGATCCCCTGAGTTATTTGTCATCTATTTCATCTTTTTTTGTTCTATTCTAAATGAGATTAAAGGATCAGAAATAACGGGAAGGATTAACTGGACCATGCAAACGCTGCCGGGTCCAGTTGATCCTCTTAAAACATCTTATGTGACCTGTAGAGCAGAGCTCAGCACCTATACAGTAGCCATTGGGCAATATCAGTGAAACTAGAATGTAGATGACAGATTATCAAACAGCTTGGAATAATGGAAAGGAATGAAAGGATCTTCTAAGGGATTATTTCTGCTCACTCACTGGTAGTATATTAGTTAAGGGTTTCTATACTCCAACATATAACACTGAATAACCATACATTGGCACTTGCCAGCCATAGACTGCCATGTTATAAAGGAAAAACAAAATACTGTTGTGTGTGTGTGTGTATATATATATATATATATATATATATATATATATATATATATATATATATATATATATATATAATTTTATTCAGTAATACAATATATACCTATATTTGCATTCTTTCTCTATCCCATCCACTGACAAAGTCCATTTGGTCTTTGAAGGTGGTGACCTAGCTCCTAATAGTCCACAGTGTTTTGTCTATCTCTGCCCTATGAGATGAAAGTAACCCTGTGTATGCTGAACTAACTTTTGTTAATTATTTTAGTACCAAGTGGGTCAGCTCTACTCCGTAGCAGAAGCCAGTAAGAATGAAACAGGAGGAGGTGAAGGTGTAGAAGTCCTTGTAAATGAGCCCTATGAGAAGGATGGGGAGAAAGGACAATACACACACAAGATTTATCATTTACAAAGGTAACTTTTTTTTCTAAATCAAATTAAATGAATATTTCATAAGTAGAGAAACATGGCTGCTTTTTACAGATGAACTTTCTTCATGATGGCTCATCGATAAAGGATTGTTGGGGATCCAACATCCGTGGTAGCGAGCACTTTGACCTCATTAAGGTTTATAATAAACTCCTTCTATTTCATAGCAGCCGTACGATGTACCGGTCACTTCTATGAAATGGTGAAGAGGTCACTGCACTGCATGAGTGAAGCAGTCCCTTCATACAGCTGATCAGCAGGTTCCTTGTATTCCTACATATTTTAGACTGGAAAGCCATTCTGCTTTAAAGGGAATCTGTAACCAGAAATGGGCATCTTAAACTAAGCATATGGTCAGTAGAATTCAACATTGCTTTCCTTTTCTAAATTCACTCCATCATTCCCAAGTAATTTTTATAAAAATTAACTCCAGACTGCCCGCGCCCCCTTCATGTTGATTGGA
Source organism: Leptodactylus fuscus (assembly GCF_031893055.1). Taxonomy (NCBI): domain Eukaryota; kingdom Metazoa; phylum Chordata; class Amphibia; order Anura; family Leptodactylidae; genus Leptodactylus; species Leptodactylus fuscus. The sequence continues at coordinate 67,304,901 of NC_134266.1, forward strand.
CGCATTGTCACCGTTAATGGGAAAATGACAAGGCCAGGTAGTGATTCCCGAGTCTCGCTTGGCCCTATATTCTCATGATTGTGCCGGGATTTTCATTATCAGTGCTTGCGCACAACCACTGTTTACCGTTCAGACAGGAGCCGGAGTAGAGAGCATGTGTCCCTTTAAAGGAGTTTCTGGGATCTTGATATTGACAGCCTATCTATATTGTAGGATCAGATCAGTATGGTTAAACTCTCAACAGCCCTTTCCGATGAGTGTTTGAGCAGCAGTGGTGCATAAGATTCCAGTTTCACCCATTTATGTGATTCGGCTGAAGCTGCAATACCATGTACCCCGGCTAGTAGATGCCATGTAGACACGTAGCATTGTAAGAGGCTACACCTTTTTAACTATGAGAACTTTAACTTTGGGGTATACCAATAATGGTAAACCGTGACATTTTCGGGCAACTAATGTCTGCTGTTACCCAGTTGCAACTAATGTTCGTGCCATCTACATGTCAGATAGCCAGACCTTTGTTAGGCAAATGATCAATTTCAGATGACAAAAATCTAAAGTGTATGGCCGGCTAAAGTTTGCACGGTCTAAAACTTGAACCGTGAATCTCTTTTACATCCATATACCCCAATGTAAATTTAAAAAATTCTTGTGGTTGCTATATTTGCTTCTCGTACATTTATATTAATAGAGACTGTATTTTTTTTGTTGCTTCATGAAAAAGTCCTGTCCCATTGGGTGTTTACATTTTTTAGATAATTGCTGGTATACAGCAAATTTGTGGAGATCTTGTCTGATTTTTTTGTCTTTCTTTGCAGTTGTGTATAAAGCAGTCTTTGAATTTAGACTTTCTTGAAGTCTATGTCTACAGAACCTTTTCTCTGTCTCTTATCTACAGCAAAGTACCCACATTTGTAAGGATGCTGGCGCCTGAAGGAGCACTAAATATGCACGAGAAGGCCTGGAATGCTTACCCCTACTGCAGGACCAGTGAGTATTGAGACTGTCGGCTGATGAATAGCAGTCCTGTCTCTTATTAACAATATACTGTATAGTCGCACAGTTTGTTACAAGTCTGCAGATCGTCTTTTCACTGTGCCGGCTCATTGCTCTAGTTGTGACATTGTTACCTAATCTGCATGTGCTTCTCACTTGCTCTGGTCTTCTACATGAATAATGTAGGCCATTCTGACAAGCATCTTGTTACCTAGGTTGGGGGAAGGCAAGAGAGCTAAAGAGATGCTAAGTTGGCACTAGTTTTCTCTATTGGTCTCTCTGAGGATATCTCCTTGCATGTTGGTATCCCCTGACATATTCGCTTTAAAATGGAACAGTTTGCAGCGCAGTTTTTCTTCAGATCTCGATTTAGAGCTTAGGACAATAGCCTTTAAAGAGTCACATATAAAATTCCTTATGCATCTGTACATTACAATAAATGGGTAGCCTGCGAAGAACAAGCATACATATTGTGACTTTAATTAATACTATAAATAATTTTACAAATTTATTATTTTTTTCTTAACTTGTGGGCCGTATTCCAGCCTCTATATCCGTAGCGTAGGCAAGGCACAGCTCCACAACCACACCATGTGCTGCTGTCTCTCGCTTATGAGTTCCATCATGGTCCTCTCCTTAACATCCTAAGCTCCCCCTTCCCAGAAACCTCATGTACATGTAATAGATTCCCAGTGCCGAATCCATCCCACGGACATCAGATCTTCCAGTTCTACAAGTATATAACCTCAGAGGGTTGAAATAAAGAATTAAAAAAAAAAAAAAAATTGCTGACAAGCTGTCTGTGTAGTTTCTCCTTTGCTTGCCAGAGTCGGAGACTGTCATTACGCTTACTTAGCGTTTCTCTGACCAGGAAGACTCAAGCAGCAGTCTACTCACCAGATCAGGGAACCCACCATACTGCCAATGAAGAATGGCTGAGCGGAGATAGAGAGGGGTGTTTTTTGTTTAAACTGTTAACATTGACAGAATACAAGTGTTATTTACAGCGACTGTATGCAGTAAGCGATGGAGATGCTGTCAATATGCCCACGAGCTTATTGTGAATGCCGCTCTGCTCAATCCTATATTATTCGGATGATGCCCACAGGCAGTGAAGAATTTGATTATTCTGCCGCTGTCATGTCCTATTAACAGGTTTTCCTGCTTATAAAGGGTATGATTCTACTTCGGGATAAATTAACTGCTACAAATGCATTTAGCTAATGTAATGTTTCTAGCGCCTCCCAGGTATCTCTGCTTTACTCAGTATTTGTTACATTGTTTAACGTCACCCTCCGGATCCCAAGAAAAATTGCACAATATATGCATAATGTTTTGTTAAAATATTTAGCGCCCTCCTTTTTAATGTTTCTGGTTTAGATCTACTGTTTTCCCGTTCACTTTTCATCTCTGTAAAATGGCCACTGTGTTATTGGACTACACTCTGGAAAACTGTCTGGTGTAGATGGGTGTAAATGTGGCGTATAGCCCATTCTGGTGCCAAAAATAGGCTACATTCCCTGTTTTGTGCTTCCCCATTGTTAGTATAACTGTTTAAAGGGATGTTTCAAGATGTGATATTGATAGCCTATCCTCAGATCTGTAGGGTTCTGACCCCAGACACCCACACTGATCAGCTGCTGCTCAAGAGAGTCAAAGCTGAGCTGCCTATTTCTGGCTCTATACGACTGTGACCCCAGCAGCTGATTTGTGTGGGTTCTTTGTGTTCAACCTCCACCCCCGGTATGATACCGATTGCCTATTCTAAGGCTAGATCACCAGTAAGTCCACCATTAAGACTTCTTCCGCATGGCAGAGCCTAGCACGTGTACCACTCTATGGTGTCTCTTTATAGGATGCTATATGATTTTAAGCGAACAGGGGATGGAGTCCCGCACAGTCGCACAACACTAGTGTGACCACAGCCTTAGACAGTTTCATTTACTTGTAATATAAGTATAGTACTTTGGAGTATTATGTATTCTTTGTGGAAACTAGTCTGTGTCTGGTTGGTTTAAATGACATATAATAGTAACCTTTTTTTTCTCTCATTTTCTTTCCATGTGTCATCTCGCAGTCATTACAGTAAGTACAGTATTTTCCTCAAATACCATATTGCTGTTGTGAAATATTGCCAGTTTTGTCACAGTAAATATAAAACGATTACCTAGCTGCAGGCAGTAAAAAAAATCCCCCCCCCCATTCCCAAGCAATGGGGCCAGGATGTCAGCACCCGCCATGAAGTGTCAAGTGTAGTGACCTCAGTGTTGTTGACACAAGTGACAGGCTGTGGTAGTCACTTGTTGACATGCCACGTCATCACTAGTAAAAAATAGTGGCAGAGAACCAAGGAAGCAGCACGGGATGGTTAGTAAAGTCAATAGAGTATTACTACTTTTTTGTGGGAAGTGGAGGTTAGCTGTGTACATAGATATTTGTTGGGGTTGATAAACCTTATAAAGTGCTTTCTGAATAATAGAAAATTAAAAGTTAGATTGGCATATGCAAGGTTACCTGTCAGGAGTACTGTTGGGGAGGGGGTCGCGTTCCTCACAGCCCAGCTAGACGGTCAGGAACGCCCTTCTGACTGTGGGCAGAGATCGATACCTTTATAATAGCACCGATCTCTCCAGCCCCGGGACACATAACAGGAAAGCCAACAGTGGGCTGAATTCTAGTGGTATATAAAACTGCATGTGCCTATGAAAGGTCCTCTTTAATTAGTCATAGTTGGTGGGGAGCAGCTTCATCTAGTCCCTTACCATGTGATGACACCCTGATAATCCTACCGAACTGCCGGCCTCTCATGGTGTGGTGTAGAGTAAATTTGAAATGCCAATGTAGGTTTCAAAAAGCTTGTAACGTCACTTTCAGGAACAGAAATCTTAGTAGGACACACCATAGGAAAGTTCATTTACTTGATGCTATACATGCTGGGGTAAGTTTAGGGTAGTGTTTCCCAATGTTTTCAGACTCAGGGCACCCTTGGAAAAAAAAAATAATTCCTTGAAGCAGCCCTACCAAATAATTATTACTAACAGACAAAAACACTTCATGCACATAACGTTACATGAAGGTATGTGGCCAACTACAGTGTTTGAGGCCCCCTGGAAGGTTTCCAAGGCACCCGGGGTACCAGTGCACTCCTTTGGGGAATCACTGGTGTAGGGTGAATAAACTCCTGATGGTGGAGGATGAGCAGAGCCCCATTTTCCCTCATTTTGTTTCTACCATAATATATCTTTCTGTTTCTAATCCATGGAGGGCAGAGACCTCAGAGGAGCTGCCATGTTACATAACACTTGCTCCAGTTGCTCATACCCTGGGCTTGGCTGCTGCTGGCCATCAAGGCTTCTAATTTATAGGGTGCTCAGTAGAGAGCTTCCATATTGTATAGTTGCAATTTGATGTTATAGTAGCACTGCTACAGTATATAGTCCATATTACTTGGCTCACATGGGGTATCCTACATACACATGCTGCCCTCTTCCAGGGAAAGCTCCCATGGCCCAAGTGTGTATATGGTATATATACTTCAATCACAGAACAGTGAACAGCCCTTAAACATTCAGTTTTCCATGATCCACTACAAACCATTGGTGGCCGATTTGGCCATGTGCTCACATCATGGCCATGTCTATCCTTGCCCTAATGCCATTCCGCGCAGACACAGACACAGAAAAGTCCATACAAGAATCCAATACAAGAAAGACAGAATAGAACGGCACTGCTCTAATTTTATATCCGTTATATACTATAAACCATATGGTTAGCACTAAGAGGGATTCTTACACATAATGGTGGTGCTCTCCCCATATACAAAAAACATCCAAAACTATTCTCGAAAAAAGAAAGGGGGCACTCACAAGACATGGAATAAAGGATTCCATTTTATAAATATTTGGAGAGCCCCCCCTTTCTTTATTCTTATGTAGAGACCAGACACAGAAAAGCTGTGAACGTCCTTTGGCAAGTTTCAGGCCTGTCTTGCATCAGACAAAATTGTGAAGTCCTTTAGATGGTATTTGACGTTTTGCAGATTCCTTCGCTGTCTCGGCCAACTCAGTGACCTTTTACTGCTGCTCTAGTACACAATGCAATGAGCTGTTTATGCAATGAATCCAGAGCAGTTCTCTCATTTTAGTGCTTTAGTTCCTTTTTTTTTTTTACAGACAGGAAAGTTTTCCCAAGGGGCCATTTTGCTGGTGGCTCATTGGGGAATGTGTCTGTATTAATAGCTTTACAGCTTGTTGTAATTATCCCCATGAATTGCCGTCTGCACTATTAACCATCATTTACTCATGGCCTGGACTGTAAACCATATCGCAGATCATAATATTATTATGAAGAGTAAATAACAATTATTCACTGGAATGAGAGGTATTAAATATACATTACTCGTGCCAACAAATGGTTTTCATAACAATGTAGTCCCAATGCTTTTTGTCGTAGTCAGCACCATTCATTGCACGCTCCCAGGCAGCATTTAATATTTTACTAGTAAATCTTAAGTAGCTAATAGTCTTAGCACATTAAGGAGTATTGTACTATCGTGGCTGAGATGATGGACGCCCACAACTTATGCTTACTTTGCAGAATGAATATATGAAGGATGACTTTTTGATTAAGATTGAGACGTGGCACAAGCCGGATCTGGGTACACAAGACAATGTAAGTGGCAAACACAGAGCCTTTTCATTATTGTCCCTATTGCCATGGGAATCCTTCCACTCATTATCTACTAGATGTATTTTCAGCCTCTATGAACACCGGAGGCAAAGCCTGCAGTTATATGATTTTAATGTATTTTGCAGGAATTAGATACTTCTTAGCTATTGGCATATTTGGGCCACTAGTCATGCAATATAAGCGATATATGTGGAAGAGGGAAAGAAACACAGGGTTATGTTTTGATATTACCAAGTACATGTAGATCCCCCTTAAAGGGAAAAAAAAGAAAAATAAGTAATTTTCTTAAAGCAATCCTCCAGCTTCAACCCAAAAGGTGTATCCTGTATAAAAGTTTTCAAAGGGAATCTGTCACACTGAACATGGTATTTGTTCTACAGGCAACTTGTTATATAGCAGGAGGAGCAGAGCAAGTGGTTTCCCAAAAACTATATGACTAATCGTTTCTGGTTTAAAACTCCTTTTGGGCTTTGGAGTCCAGTGGGTGATCCTACTGAGTGACAACAATCCCTATATTAGTGAGCATACAGAGATCACCACCTACTGGACATCTGAGCCTAAAATGTGTAGAGGTATATATCAATCTACTCAGCTCTTTAACATGCTACCTGCAGACACCATCTTGAATGTTCAATACCTATGTTCACCTGGACTCTGAACAATAAAGAAGGGAAATCCTGGTATCGAGGTGGTATCGTCACTAAGCATTTCTTTTTACCTTGAAGAGCACTGTTGGCCTGAACACCAGCATTGGTACTATTGATACTATATAGTCATAGCTTGGAGACCTTCTGTGGTGACTGTTACCATTTGGAAAAAGGTAGGGGTACTACGAGCCATAGATAGTTTAGGAGATATAGCTAGTGTGGAGGTTTACAGCTGAAAGGTTTGCATGTGTTTCCATTTATTTATTTATTAAGCTTTCTTGTATAGCGCCATCATATTCCACAGCGTTTCACAGACATTGACAGTCACTGTCCCATATAGGGCTCACAATCTACAGTGCCTATCAGTGCCTATGTCTTTGGCGTGTGGGAGGACACCCACTCAAACATGGGGTGAACATATAAACTCCTTGCAGATGTTGTCCTTGGCAGGATTAAGACCCAGGACTCCAGCGCTGCAAGGCTGCAGTGTTAACCACTGAGCCACCGTGCTGCCCGGTAGCTCACTCCATAACGGAGTGCCCTGAAGAGCTGCTAGATTTATACCATTAGTGAGCTCATCCCATATAATATATCTACAAGTTGATGTGCTTGGGTGAAAAATGAGGGGGGGGGGGCACAATGCTAAACTATAACTCCTCTAACAGAGTGAAGTGGTGGTTAGCACTGGAGTCCTAGGGTTGAATTCGGCCAAGGACAACATCTGTAAGGAGTTAGTTTGTTCTCCTTGGGTTTGTGAGTTTCCTCCCACACTTAAGACGTACTGATAGGGAATTTTAGATTATGAGCCCTGCTTGGACAGTGTTTACATTATCTGTGAAGTGCTGCGGAATATGTTGGCGCATTTCCTGCAATGAGAATATCCCTTTAACGGTGCATAATATGTTTATGGAGTATGTTTGTCAACATCTCTCTTATATGAGGAATACTATTGGGTCAAATACAGATATATATAAGCTCCTACCTATTATTTCTATGTCTTATTATCCTGTAGGTGCATAAATTAGAGCCAGATATCTGGAAGAATGTGGACGTTGTGCAAATTGATATTGCCGATAGAAGTCAAGTTCTAACTAAGGTTGGTGCAAAAGCTTTACTAATGTTTAGACATGACCAAGTCTCTTATATGTTACTAGCTTTTACCCGCGACTTCGTCTGCGGTGAATTGAGTATTGGGCGGACACAGACGTGTGAAACTGTAAAAGTGCTTTAAAAAGTTTGGTGGGCTAGCAAATGTGATTTGATGTGTTATATTGTGTATTTTGTGATACAGGCAATGTGATGTGCTATACAGCCTGTGTACAGGAGTATATATGTATCAGGTACTGTATATAGCAGTGATAGGAGATACATGTAATATATAGTATATACAGCCTGTGTACAGGAGTATATATGTATCAGGTACTGTATATAGCAGTGATAGGAGATACATGTAATTATATAGTATATACAGCCTGTGTACAGGGGTATATATGTATCAGGCACTGTATATAGCAGTGATAGGAGATACATGTAATATATAGTATATACAGCCTGTGTACAGGAGTATATATGTATCAGGTACTGTATATAGCAGTGATAGGAGATACATGTAATTATATAGTATATACAGCCTGTGTACAGGAGTATATATGTATCAGGTACTGTATATAGCAGTGATAGGAGATACATGTAATATATAGTATATACAGCCTGTGTACAGGAGTATATATGTATCAGGTACTGTATATAGCAGTGATAGGAGATACATGTAATTATATAGTATATACAGCCTGTGTACAGGAGTATATATGTATCAGGTACTGTATATAGCAGTGATAGGAGATACATGTAATTATATAGTATATACAGCCTGTGTACAGGAGTATATATGTATCAGGCACTGTATATAGAAGTGATAGGAGATACATGTAATTATATAGTATATACAGCCTGTGTACAGGAGTATATATGTATCAGGTACTGTATATAGCAGTGATAGGAGATACATGTAATTATATAGTATATACAGCCTGTGTACAGGAGTATATATGTATCAGGCACTGTATATAGCAGTGATAGGAGATACATGTAATTACAATGTGATGTGTTGTATTGTGTAGGTATAGTGGAAAGCTATATGTAAATGTGAGTGAGTAGAGTGAGGGCTACTCCTGAGGTGACAGTAAGGAGTGTGCAGGCAGGTTGAGGCAGGAAATGCCAGGCAGTGTGTGTGAGTCTATAGCTGGGGCTAGGAGTCCTGCTTTTGTGAGTCTCCTGCTAGGAAGCCATGTTGTTTAGTGGCACCAAAAGTAGCCTGTGACTCAATCCTAAGGGAAAACTATGTTTGTGGAAAATTGCACGCAAATCCGTCCAGGCGTTTTAGCGTGATTGAGGAACAAACATCCAAACTCACAAACATCCAAACACACAAACTTTCACATTTATAATATTAGTAGGATGTAGTCTACCTCTATGTTTTATGAACAGATAGTAGATTAGCTGTTCCTATTTGGCTGAGTCTAGATGCGGTGAAATATCTCACATTCATAATGGATTTCTATCCTAGACATCAAGAGTAAAATCTGCAGTTAAAATGTGCAGGATTCTTCTTTTTGTACACAGAAGGTTTTATCCAAATGTATCCTCTTGTATTATTTTATCATTGTGCACCACTATTCAGCCACAGTCTGTCCTGCCAGAAGTTTCTTTGCAACAGCACCTGCTGTCATTGATGCTGCCATGGACAGCAGAGATGTCCTTTTCATCTGCAGATAAGGACACAATGGTGATTTCTCACAATTATAATATGGGAAAAGTTGTGCATCTACATTACTGCTCAAAGTCCTGTAGGTCTAGTGATCTGCAGTGATGACAGCTTAGGTATCTAGTATGCCGTCATTTTTATGTCACACAAACTACCTCAAAAAGGTAGACCATCTGGTGTGTATAAACGCAAAACATACGAAAAATCACCAGGCATAAATTAATGCAAAAATACACAATCTTTAATTAAATAAAAATAATTTAATATATTTAATTTATAATAATATTTTTATTTAATTAAAGATTGTGTATTTTTGCATTAATTTATGCCTGGTGATTTTTCGTATGCTATGCCGTCATTTTTGCCCTGTTATTTTATTTGCGATGGGGTTTGTGAACATGTCACTTTTACAGGCGCAAACATCTAAAGTATATGTGCTTTACTTGTAAAACCACATCTCAGTTTTTCAAGCTGTACCATTAAAGGTTCATGTAAATACACCCTAAGGATTAGGCCCCAAGTAGCGAAGCGCAGCAAAAAAAAAAAAAAATGCTGTGGAAAAAAATGTGGTGGAAATGCAGACTCTGCAAACCTTCTGCTCCTATTATAACTATATGGAAAATGCAGATTTACAGAAAGGCAACGGTTTTTGATATCGCTGGATTTCCGCCGCAGATATTTTTCTGCAATGTGTGGAAGCGATTAGCCAGAATCTCATCCAGTTGTTACTACTGTACTGTAGTACAATTCACAGTACTGTAAAACGCAGCGTTTTCGTAAAGTGGGGCGTCAGCCTAATAGTTTGAAGATCTTATGCGATAGATACATATCTTTTACTTATTTATTTATTTTTATATATAATCTAGGATTACAAACCAGAGGAGGACCCTGCAAAATTTAAGTCTGCCAAGACTGGACGTGGACCCTTAGCTCCTGATTGGAAGGTCAGCTTTTCTATATCATGATTATAATAATTATATGCAAAGTGGTCATTAAGTGTTGCTGGACATGGACTGATGAGTAGGCCAAAACAGATCAGTAAGTTCACATCTACCATCATAAACAAAAGCCATGCAGCAATGGTAGATTTATCATGCAGCAAAGGCACCAGCTGCAGCCAATGGACCCAATAGCATGCAACCCTGTTCTCTGGTACAATTGTAAAAACCTCGTCACATCATTACCATTGTAGTGTTTGGGAAAAAATGTTTACTAGGCGGTATTTTCCCAACTCTTATTAATTTCAGTGAAGGATCACAGGCCGCATTTGCCAGAAGATTCAGCATGACACTTATTTATTCTATTAGATAAAAGAGGGAAAAAATCAGTGTTTATTTCCCATTGATTTGAATGGAAGAAGATGATTTTGAGGCAGAATCTGTCTTAAAATTAGCTCCAATTTCCTGTGTGTGAACATATCCTTATTTTGCTACAGTTGGCTCGAGTATGGCAGAATATCTGTGCAGTTACCGTATGTGGCCTAAGTACAGAGTTCATCATGTGACTTCCCTAAAACCTTCACTACATACTTATTGAAACTCATAGTGTAATATCGAAGCTTGGCATTATAACAAGCGTTTACTCCTAAATTGGTCTAGATAGGGGTATGGCTAAGGAGAGTAATAAATTGTTCCATTATTATGACAGAATATTAGTGCAAAGTAGGCTAGCCTAGAGCTGATGTAGGGAAAAGTGGTATAAGATAATGTGTCTAATATATAGGTACACCATATTTATAACACAGTATGTGCCGCTGTGACAGATTTCGTACCACACCTGCCTGTCTTTTCTAAGTTTATGCTGTCTAAATTTCATTTTTCGTCCTGGAAAACCCTCTTAATGTTTAAGATCCTCAGTGTGACTGGCAATAACCATATATTACCATCGCCATGCTTAGTGGAGTGATCTAGTATCTAGTATTAAAAATCAGCAACACGTCTTTCTATGAGCTGATGGCAACATAACAAGATATTGATAACAAGAAACATGACGCATTCCAGTTAAGAATGGGTTTATTTCTTCCCATGAATGTGAACATCAAGCTTAGTCCTACCATGGTTTGTGTGAATATACAAACCCCAACCTGAACTGGAGTGCTACCTTCTATCTTGGTATATGGTCTGATTATTCTACTGAATAGAATATGACTTATAGTTCTTATATTAACTTCCATGATTTGTACATGTGTATGGCTGTCTGATGTGATGTGCATTGCTTCTTGTAGAAAACATTGGCACAACGAACAGATATCCCCCATATGTGTGCGTACAAATTAGTGACTGTGAAGTTTAAATGGTGGGGTTTGCAGAACAAAGTGGAAAGCTTCATTCAGAAGGTAAGTGAGTAATGGCAGGGCCTTCTAATACTCCTCAGCCATGTGGACCTGACATATCGATTTTGGAAGCTGTTGTTTTGTGGCTTACAGCCTGTCCCTTCACTCTCTGCATACAACGAACATGGTCTACAGGCCATTTGACCATGGGTCTCCTTGTGAGCTTCAGGTGTCTTTGTGTTTATATAGCCCTGCACCTCCCTGGTTTATAACTGTATATTGGTGTTCTTGGCTGTGAAGGGAATTGAATGGTGCTGTGTTGCAATACCATTTACAGTCATTGACCAAAGCGAAAAGTATGAAGGCAATGCAGCACTAAAGCAATGATGCAGCCCCTTCTATCCCAGGATCAGTAGGGGTGCCAGCAGTCTGACCCGCATTGACCCAAATATGAGAGCAAAGTCTTGAGACTTGATCTCTCTTTCTCTTTGGGAATAATACTTTGACTACATTAGCTCCTTAACCCTTTAAAGAATGTTTATTTACATGTTAAAGGGGTATTCCAATGAACATAACCATTCTTAAATGTGTAAATAATTAAGTTAAACATTTTTACAAGTATAAATAAATATTTTGCACAGTTGTAAAGATTTTCTTTAAATATTTTTTGTTCACAGTCTTGTGGTCTTCATCGGTTGCCAATGGATACGACCATGAATGAAGGATCTTTCTGATGATTTCCTTATTGTGGCCGGGATATCTTCTGATACATGTACTGCCCCTTCATGATAATCCAGCTACAATAGGAAAATCATGGCTGGGTTTTTGGCAAGTCCCAGACCATATAAAGTTTCTGCATTTGTGGTCATATCCATTGGCAACCGATGAAGATGACAGATTGTCACCACTAAGATAGTAGAGAAAATCTTTAAAACTCTGCAGACTTTTTAAAAACTTACATTTACAAAAATGTTTAACTTTTAATTATCTACAAACATAGATACAATTATACTCATGGGAGTATCCCTTTAAACATATTCAAGATTTTTTGGTGATGTTTCTAGTTTTCCATATCATTATCTATATTTAAAAAATCCTAAAAATCTTTTACTTTGTTTATCACCACAAAGCCGTAATCGAGTGTCAGTTCCTGTGTCCTGGAGGTGGACTGCGGGCCATAGACCCAATAGACTGTAGGAGAACCTATTGTCTTATATCTGAGAGCTATTAGGCATGCTCTGTGACCTATGTAGAGAGAGGAGTAGAGAAGCATAAATCTTTTAATATGGACAGCTAAAGAAGTATTCCCAACGTATAAATTGATGGCCAGTATATGCCATCACCTTCTCATTGGTGGGTGTCTGATCTATGAGAACCTTGAGAATGAGTAGGCTGCAGGGCTGATTTAGTTTTCCATGCACAGCAATGCTCCTGACCACCCCATTGTGTAGGGAACTGCACATACTGTATATTCCCATATATCCCATATATTGGAAGAAAGCTGTGCTGCATTTCCTCCACACAGGGTGGTCAGAAGCATCACTATTTGGAGAAAATTGTGAAATTAGCTCTGCTGCCCCTTAAAGGGGTTGTCCGGGCCCCAGATTGTTTTTATATACTCATGACCATTCCACCGAATTATCACCAGTATGTCATCTGTTGTTGTCCGACACCCAGACCTTGCACAGATTTTATCTTTTCTAGCAGCCTGTGGGTTCCCGAAGCTGTAAGTGAATGGGCAGCTCATGCAGGACCACTTCTATTTATGTAGTAGGAGCAGTGCAGCAGCCCCGTTCACTGTAGCACCACTCCTATTACCTGACTAGGAGGAGCACAAACCACCCATCCTCTCCGGAGGCTGCTAGAACCAATGATCTGTATGGGGTCCTGGTGTCGGACCCTGACAGATGACACACTGATGGTCTTTCATGTGGATAGGCTTTCTACACGATCTTGGAGAAATCTTGTAGAGAAGTTCTATCCTGTGAATAGACAACCTCTTTAAATCTCAGGATTGTGGATATCAGACCCTGCTTCCACCCCCACCCCCCCCACACACACACACACACACTGATCATAGAAAATTGCATAAACTGGCAATATGCCTTTTGCTGTACAAGAAGGGAATAATATAGTAATAGAAATCCATGGAACCCTTCAAGGTGCAATGTGTGTGTCATACATTATATTGTATATCAATACATAATCACTAGAGATGAGCGAACACTAAAATGTTCGAGGTTCGAAATTCGATTCGAACAGCCGCTCACTGTTCGAGTGTTCGAATGGGTTTCGAACCCCATTATAGTCTATGGGGAACATAAACTCGTTAAGGGGGAAACCCAAATTCGTGTCTGGAGGGTCACCAAGTCCACTATGACACCCCAGGAAATGATACCAACACCCTGGAATGACACTGGGACAGCAGGGGAAGCATGTCTGGGGGCATAAAAGTCACTTTATTTCATGGAAATCCCTGTCAGTTTGCGATTTTCGCAAGCTAACTTTTCCCCATAGAAATGCATTGGCCAGTGCTGATTGGCCAGAGTACGGAACTCGACCAATCAGCGCTGGCTCTGCTGGAGGAGGCGGAGTCTAAGATAGCTCCACACCAGTCTCCATTCAGGTCCGACCTTAGACTCCGCCTCCTCCGGCAGAGCCAGCGCTGATTGGCCGAAGGCTGGCCAATGCATTCCTATGCGAATGCAGACTTAGCAGTGCTGAGTCAGTTTTGCTCAACTACACATCTGATGCACACTCGGCACTGCTACATCAGATGTAGCAATCTGATGTAGCAGAGCCGAGGGTGCACTAGAACCCCTGTGCAAACTCAGTTCACGCTAATAGAATGCATTGGCCAGCGCTGATTGGCCAATGCATTCTATTAGCCCGATGAAGTAGAGCTGAATGTGTGTGCTAAGCACACACATTCAGCACTGCTTCATCAAGCCAATACAATGCATTAGCCAGTGCTGATTGGCCAGAGTACGGAATTCGGCCAATCAGCGCTGGCCAATGCATTCTATTAGCCCGATGAAGTAGAGCTGAATGTGTGTGCTAAGCACACACATTCAGCACTGCTTCATCAAGCCAATACAATGCATTAGCCAGTGCTGATTGGCCAGAGTACGGAATTCGGCCAATCAGCGCTGGCTCTGCTGGAGGAGGCGGAGTCTAAGATCGCTCCACACCAGTCTCCATTCAGGTCCGACCTTAGACTCCGCCTCCTCCGGCAGAGCCAGCGCTGATTGGCCGAAGGCTGGCCAATGCATTCCTATGCGAATGCAGACTTAGCAGTGCTGAGTCAGTTTTGCTCAACTACACATCTGATGCACACTCGGCACTGCTACATCAGATGTAGCAATCTGATGTAGCAGAGCCGAGGGTGCACTAGAACCCCTGTGCAAACTCAGTTCACGCTAATAGAATGCATTGGCCAGCGCTGATTGGCCAATGCATTCTATTAGCCCGATGAAGTAGAGCTGAATGTGTGTGCTAAGCACACACATTCAGCACTGCTTCATCAAGCCAATACAATGCATTAGCCAGTGCTGATTGGCCAGAGTACGGAACTCGACCAATCAGCGCTGGCTCTGCTGGAGGAGGCGGAGTCTAAGATAGCTCCACACCAGTCTCCATTCAGGTCCGACCTTAGACTCCGCCTCCTCCGGCAGAGCCAGCGCTGATTGGCCGAAGGCTGGCCAATGCATTCCTATGCGAATGCAGACTTAGCAGTGCTGAGTCAGTTTTGCTCAACTACACATCTGATGCACACTCGGCACTGCTACATCAGATGTAGCAATCTGATGTAGCAGAGCCGAGGGTGCACTAGAACCCCTGTGCAAACTCAGTTCACGCTAATAGAATGCATTGGCCAGCGCTGATTGGCCAATGCATTCTATTAGCCCGATGAAGTAGAGCTGAATGTGTGTGCTAAGCACACACATTCAGCACTGCTTCATCAAGCCAATACAATGCATTAGCCAGTGCTGATTGGCCAGAGTACGGAATTCGGCCAATCAGCGCTGGCCAATGCATTCTATTAGCCCGATGAAGTAGAGCTGAATGTGTGTGCTAAGCACACACATTCAGCACTGCTTCATCAAGCCAATACAATGCATTAGCCAGTGCTGATTGGCCAGAGTACGGAATTCGGCCAATCAGCGCTGGCCAATGCATTCTATTAGCCCGATGAAGTAGAGCTGAATGTGTGTGCTAAGCACACACATTCAGCACTGCTTCATCAAGCCAATACAATGCATTAGCCAGTGCTGATTGGCCAGAGTACGGAATTCGGCCAATCAGCGCTGGCTCTGCCGGAGGAGGCGGAGTCTAAGGTCGGACCTGAATGGAGACTGGTGTGGAGCGATCTTAGACTCCGCCTCCTCCAGCAGAGCCAGCGCTGATTGGTCGAGTTCCGTACTCTGGCCAATCAGCGCTGGCCAATGCATTCTATTAGCCCGATGAAGTAGAGCTGAATGTGTGTGCTTAGCACACACATTCAGCTCTACTTCATCAGGCTAATAGAATACATTGGCCAATCAGCGCTGGCCAATGCATTCTATTAGCTTGATGAAGCAGAGTGTGCACAAGGGTTCAAGCGCACCCTCGGCTCTGATGTAGCAGAGCTGAGGGTGCACAAGGGTTCAAGTGCACCCTCGGCTCTCCTACATCAGAGCCGAGGGTGCGCTTGAACCCTTGTGCAGCCTCGGCTCTGCTACATCAGAGCCGAGGGTGCGCTTGAACCCTTGTGCACACTCTGCTTCATCAAGCTAATAGAATGCATTGGCCAGCACTGATTGGCCAGAGTACGGAATTCGGCCAATCAGCGCTGGCCAATGCATCCCTATGGGAAAAAGTTTATCTCACAAAAATCACAATTACACACCCGATAGAGCCCCAAAAAGTTATTTTTAATAACATTCCCCCCTAAATAAAGGTTATCCCTAGCTATCCCTGCCTGTACAGCTATCCCTGTCTCATAGTCACAAAGTTCACATTCTCATATGACCCGGATTTGAAATCCACTATTCGTCTAAAATGGAGGTCACCTGATTTCGGCAGCCAATGACTTTTTCCAATTTTTTTCAATGCCCCCAGTGTCGTAGTTCCTGTCCCACCTCCCCTGCGCTGTTATTGGTGCAAAAAAGGCGCCAGGGAAGGTGGGAGGGGAATCGAATTTTGGCGCACTTTACCACGTGGTGTTCGATTCGATTCGAACATGGCGAACACCCTGATATCCGATCGAACATGTGTTCGATAGAACACTGTTCGCTCATCTCTAATAATCACTGTTATCTTTGAAATCTAGGATCTATTATTCTTGAGCCATTCTTATTCTGCAGCATTAAGTCCCTTATTCCATAGATAATGCTGACTCACGTACCTTACTTTACTGAAAGGTTGATCACGTCATGGGTTAACCTTCCAGTAGATCTGGTGAAGTTGTACAATCATTAAAATGTGTATGAATTACATATTACTATAGGGCTATATGTATAATAAATGGACTTCCTCTGTTCCAATGTATATCATGTATCTGCAATTCAGTAATTTTATTTATAGGCTGGAATGACAAAGTGTTTGCACTTATCTTTCATTGCAAATATCTGTATATTCTTTTCACTCTATGAGGGATAAACGTACATAGTGATAGCAGGCTACAAAAAGCACCAAATATGCAGCAAACTGGTTTATTTAGAAAAAAAACTGGAAAATAAATAAACCTTGACTTCAGGCACAAAATGAGCAAATCAAAATACAGCCTTAACTTCAGGCAAAAATGAAATAAATACCTGCTCGTCTGAGCTACTAAATTAACAGCAATGTTAACCTAACTATACGTGTGGTTTAGTACCAGTTACGCGAACAAATCAAGCACAACTTTGTCTCACCGGACTCTGGGTTACAGGACAGACCCAGACACCTCCTTTCACTCCATGGATCTGCATTGGAGTACAGAATCTGCAGCCTTTTAGGACATCTCATTATAAATACATAGCTCTTATTATGGAAAGAACAAACTTCTCCAGGATCTTGTAGAAAGCCTTCCCAGAAAAAATAGAGCAGTAGTAGAATATATAGCACAGGTGAATGGAACAAACTTTGCTATATACTACACTAATGAAAAGTGCTGATGTCTTTAAAGAGGACCATTCATGGTTTGGGGCACAGGCAGTTCCATATACTGCTGGAAAGATGACAGTGCGCTGAATTCAGCGCACTATCGGCTTTCCCGATCTGTGCCCTGGGTAAAGCGCTATCCTTCTGCCCAGCAGCGCCTATCGCGCTGCACAGTGTGAGCGGTGAGGAACGCCCCCTCCCCTCCTGATAATGCTCGTCTATGGACGAGTACTGTGAGCAGAGGGAGGGGGCGTTCCTCCCCGCTCACACAGTACAGCGCGATAGGCGCTGCTGGGCAGAAGGACGTTCCTGACACTGTCAGGAACGCCCTTCTGACTGTAAAACGGTACCGGGACCGATAGCGCTTTACCCAGGGCACAAATCGGGAAAGCCGATAGTGCGCTGAATTCAGCGCACTGTCGGCTTTCCAGCAGTATATAGAACTGCCTGTGCCCAATCTGATGAAAGGTCCTCTTTAAGTATTTCTTGTGTCTTTGCGTCTTACCTGATTGATTCTGTCCAGAGATGTACACAGTCTGTTTATAATGGAATCGATTTAGAGGGGGAAGAGGAGAAGGAGAGATACAGATATGACTCTGACTACAGCATTAAATGAGTCAGGAGGTGGCTTCATAGTAATACCTGACAACCCATCTGTGTTCTGTAAAAGAACGGTCTACACATATTGCTGATTTCTCTCAGTTTGAGGCACTGTCCTCTTCCACCCTCTCCATAGAGTTCTATTGTACAGATTTAGTTAGTGACAGGAAGAGGCAAGTCAGTGAAGAAACAGGCACTTATACTTATATATACTCGAGTATAAGTCGAGTTTTTCAGCAGTTTTTGTACCCCCTCCCTTTTCCCAGCACCCAGCAACTACTACACCCAAAAACTCCGACCATTTTAATTTTTTAAATTTCCAGTAGCTGCTGCATTCCTCCCCCCCCTATACTCGAGTCAATAAGTTTTCCCAGTTTTTTGTGGTAAAATTAGGGGCCTCGGCTTATATCCGGGTCGGCTTATACTCGAGTATATACAGTATTTTATATAACGTATGTTACAAAGTATTTAATCCTCATCTTAACTATGGCTTTATGGGGGGCAAAAAAAAATTAGTTACGCTTTAAGATTTCAGTTTTAGGACAAAACATTCATTGTTGTGTATTACAATCCCCTTTGGATAATCGGGGACTGTGCACAAGGCATTAGAGTCTTGGGAAGGAAAACTAAAAGCGGTAGTACTATTCTATAAGGCGGAACTTTAGTTAACATTCACCATTATTGAAATTAAAAAAAAAATAAAAGCAATCAAATATAATGAGACTTTAGAGGGCTATAGGAGTTTATATACCCCCCCACACACACACACACACTTTGCGTATGTTCACACTCTGTGTTGTCAAGTTGCAATATTTGCTTAAGTTCAGGAAATGTTTTGTCACTTTTTGGTGCACGGCGCTGTTTCTCTCAGCCTCCCATTAATTTAATTGGAATTTTCAGCACTGACTGTTCCAAGATAGATCAGATAGATCAGGGATGCTTTTGTTATTCAGCTGCCCAAAAAAATCTGCTTTAATAAAAAAAATCAATTCGATAGAGATTTCAGAAAAGGCCTCACTCAGCACAAACTGCATGCTGGCATTTTAATATAGAACCAGGGACCTAAAAACACATGAATGGTAAACAAAAAATAGGTTGCGGTGTATTTTATAAGTTTGGCATTACTGTACATCTAGCATTGGGCCTGGAAATTTTTTAATAAAAAAAAAATCCCTCAAAACACACTGTCTGTTGTGCCCCCCCCTCCCCCCAATGCAAAAATTTGCCATTTCTGAAAACTAGTATTAAAACTTCCCCGTCTCCCCACATAGCCAGGAAGATATAACCTGAATGTAGGAGCAGCACTTATTATCTCAGCAGTAAAGTCATATTCACACCAACATGTTCTATTCAGGAAACGCAGTCTGTGTACGATTTCCCAGACTAATCACAGCCGTATGAAATGTAACTTATTATTGGGAGTTATAATTCAGTGAGCTATCGAACAGCCGGACACTACAGTACTAAACTGACGGCTTTATGTGAGATCAGTACAGTAGCAATTTAGTGTACTGGGGTTCACTGCAGCATCACTAAGATCATCCATTGTTTTGGAGGTTTTTTTTCACCGATTGTTGAAAACAGATGCAAAACTCTTGTATGGCCAGGGCGTTTCACAGTGCCTGTAAAATGGATGGGATTCACTAGAAACATTACAGAACAATACCCGTAGCATAAATGCCGCAATTTCCCAAACTGTGGTTTTCCAAAAACATGTCAGTTATACCTGTGGAAACTCTGACGGTAGGTATAATTAAAGCAGAAATTCACCAGAGGAAAATTCTGTGGATCTCCTGCAAAAAGCTCGGTTTTTCACGCAGTGCTTTTTCACAGCGTCGACTGGATGGAACCTTCTCTTAAAATGGACTCAAATCAATGTGGGATCCGTTGAAACAGGTGCCCCTCAGATGCAAAATGGCACCCATCAGTCGTGTGGATGTAGTTTGACACTATGTTTGCATAGTCGTGTCATTTTATCATAGCCAAGTCAGCACCAGAGTAACATCCTTTTTTTTCCCCCCCATGGTTCCATTAACCTGTCAAAACAGTAGAACATGCTTCTTCTTTTTCACGGATCACAGGCAGCACTGGCCTGAGTACTTCTAAAACGAAAAAAGTACAGGTGCTTCCTGTTTTCTAACAGCAGATTTCTGTCCTACTTGGCTTACTCTGCACTTTGCTTTTCTGACTTTTAATATAAACCAAAAAAAGCATGTCCTTGTAAAGTAAGCTAAGACAGGATGTACTTTTATATCTTGTGTTGTCATATTCCAAGTAATGACATGTCCAGACAATGGTGACTGGGGTTCTCAGCCCTTTTTGCTTTAGGAAATGATGGAGGGGTCCTTGCATTGGTTAGGAAATGGTGGAGGGGTCCTTACATTGGTTAGGAAATGGTGGAGGGGTCCTTGAATTGGTTAGGAAATGATGGAGGGGTCCTTGCATTGGTTAGGAAATGATGGAGGGGTCCTTGCATTAGTTAGGAAATGGTGGAGGAGTCCTTGCATTGGTTAGGAAATAGTGGAGGGGTCCCTGCATTGGTTAGGAAATGGTGGAGGGGTCCTTGCATTGGTTATGTATTTCTTTGACTTGTATGCTTTATACAACAAGCTGAACATTTATTTTATGCTTGATGTTGTTTGTTCTTTCAGCAAGAGAGGAGGTTGTTTACAAATTTCCATCGGCAGCTCTTCTGCTGGCTGGACAAGTGGGTGGAGTTAACAATGGAGGATATTCGTAGGATGGAGGAGGAAACCAAGAAACAACTTGATGAGGTCGGTATTTTGGCTTTTCCTGAATGTCTTCTCATGCACAAATCTTCACATTAATCAGAAATGAAATGGCCAAAAATATCCATGATCGAGAGTGGAAATATGTTCTTCCTACCCCTTGTAGTAGGATTTTAAAAAAAATAAAAAATGCACCATTACATTTTACAAAAATTTAGAAATCGTAATTCTTACTGGCAAAATTATTGATCACAGGAGTTCCTCTATTACTGGGGTCACTAAAAGACTGTTAAGGGGAAAATGACGCTCAGGTCAGGATCTTTCTTACTACTACACTGACCTTTGTTTTCTGGTATTTTTTGATTCACCCTTCTCCTGCTCTGAAAGCTAAGATTCTTAGCCTTAATATACAATAGCATTATAAACTAGTTATAGTACATGTCTATTGTGGTCCCTGACAGGAGACCACTGCCTCATGACACTATAGGCCATAAGAATCCTTGATTTTTATTTTCAGAGCTGAATATTGCAAAAGCAAAGGATTTTCTGAAAACATTCATTGATGACAAGGAAAGCGGTGTAGGAGAAGATAAAAATGGAGTTCATTAGTTGACTAAAGAGGGCAGAAATTAGAGGAAAGGGGTGTGGTTTATTGAAAATAGGGCATTGCTTAAAATTTACCAACTGGCAGCAAAACGTTTTCTGCAAATGCCAACAAAAAGGTGATTATATATCCTATTGTATGATATATCAGATATCATACACCAGTTATACAATACAACTTAAAGGGTTTGTGCAGCATTTAGAGCAAAGTCAGGGGTGGTCGGAATGGATATAAAACAAAAAAGAAAATATAATCTCCTATCCCTGGCACTCTGTCATTCAGTCCCAGACCCCTTTCTCTCCTGTGCCAGTACTCGCTGCATTGGAAGCAGAGGCTCATATGACTGCTGATATCTATTGGTGGCCTCACCATTCACCAGTGAAATCACTCTCATACATCGTTGGCGTCTGTTCCGACACAGTGAGACCCGTGACGGGAGGGAAAGGAGACCGGGACTGGATAACAAAGCACTAGGGATAGGAGAGTATGTCTTTCTGTTTTGTGTTACACCCACACTGGCCACCCCTGAGTTTGCTGTAAATCCTGGAAACAGTTATAAAGGGGTTGTCCTGCCCCAAATTGAATTTTATTACTGTTGACCTGTCCACAGGATAGGCCATCAGTATGTGATCTGTCAGGGTCCAACTACTGGACCCCACACAGGTCATCTGCTACAGTAGCCTCCAGGTGCCAGAAGCTTCTAGTGAATAGATGGTGTGCGCAGCACCACTTACATTCAACTAATAGGAGCAGCAATGCAGTTCACTAGAAGAACTGCTTTGCATTGGACGGCGGTGCTGTGCTGCTCCTTTTACCTAAATAGGAGCGGTTCTGGCCGACCACTAGCAGCTTCCTGCATCTGGACCCTGCTAGATCATATGATCTGTTCAGGGTCCGGGTGTTCTGTGGATAGGTCATCAGTTTGAATATTCCATTAGAGGAATTCCATTCCTTTAAGTCACTGTAATATATTTGGCATAACTTGTGACTGGTCTAAGTTTACTCTGCCTGTATATACACCGCATTAGTAAATCTTCAATGTGTTTTATCAGTAAGATATTATTGTACAGTAAAAGCAACATAATGCTGGAATCAGACATGGCTTTAGATTTATTACAAGGGAAATTACAAGTCCATTATGCTGAAGTCTGAGTTGGCATAATTTGTGCCAAATTTATTGAATTCTGTACAATGTTTGATCAATTTGGTGCCTCTGTAAGTCTAACACTTTTATTTTGAGATGTTTCTATACTAACTACAGACTAGAGCACCACATTGTGTACACGCAGTGTTTTGGTCGTGGTAGAAACGCTGCATATTACAGTACCTGCAAAGTGGATGGGGTTTTGGCTATTTCCATCCTCACATTGCATAAAAAAATCTACAGTGGGAATGTATCGATTTCAAAAATGCGTTTTTGTAAATCACAGCATGATAATTATACCTACGGAAACGCCAGCGGTTTCCATATAGGAGTAATAAGGCAGAAAGTCCGCAGAGGAAAACTCTGCAGACTTTTTGTGAAAAATGCTGCTGGACAAAAATGTGGTGCGTTTCCACCATGGTCTTTCCTGCAGTGATTTTCGGCAGCAGCTCGCTATGTGGGTCCTTAGCCAGTCACTGGAGTACAGACAGGTAGATAAGATTTCCCGACCACTTATCGGTATTGGATTGAGTGGTAGAAAAATGCTAAATGTTGCAAAATTTTGGCCCAGAGGAGTACAAAGTGTCAAACACTGTACTTTGTGACTTTTTAACTCTCCACCCATAATGTTGTTGTTTTTTTTTATGTGGCCATTTTTTGATCAGTTAAAACCATGATTGAATCCAAAAATTGGGAAAAATATGAAAGAGACTGTAACTTCTAGTCTATTTTTGATGCCCCAAAAACAAAATTACTAGATGACTGACTGTGTACTATTATAATCTTCACATCCAAAATCTATCATCATGTGTGCTTACATGGGTTAACCAGAATGTGGGTTTTTTTTCTTGTTGTTTTTTTTTTTTTTAAGACTTGTCTATTCTTGTGTCAACTAAATAAGTAATTATTGTTTCAATTTTAGATGAGAGAGAAAGATCCGGTGAAAGGCATGATGGCGGCAGATGACTAGCATTGAAGTATTGAGTTCAGTAAGTATAGTAAGTGTATTGCTTCTATCCAGGTTTCGGTGTGATTAGGTACCTGATTGTAAACGGTGAAATGTACCGTTCCTGTACGCAAAGACCATTTACAAAGAAAGGCCATACATATCTGTACATAGACACATTATAGTCCGTAACAGACCTATGACTTCTGTGGGGAGAGTTACAATTTCCGCCATTTTGCAGCAAACCACATGATCAGATGCTACAGATTAAAACTGTAGCAATTGGTCTTTGAAAATGATGCCTTTAGTGAAACAACCCATTAAGACTTGTGAAATTTAAGATTATTTTAGATAAAGTTATGAATGAGAGGAAAGCTCATGCATTGCACGTGTCAGGATGTGTCAAAACCTCCTTTTCTTCAGTATCACAAGCATGACTTTATTTTTTCTTTTAAATAATCTTCTTTTTTCATTCACATGAGTTTTTTTTCCCATCCATTATCTCAATCAGTTCAGTGGAAACCTCTTGTTGAAGTGAATATTAAAACATATTGTACATTTTTGCTTAAATATTCGTGTGATAATGTATGGAAATATATCAGATAGCTAGATGGATTATTTCTTAGCTTTAAAGATACCACTACCCCAGTAAATAGCAGAATGGCTGCATTTTCTCAAGTTGTATGGGAGAAATTGCCGTAATTTTGACCTGATTTCTTGCTGTGCTGCTATTGGCTGATGCTGCTCCTTCCAGCCTTCCTGTTCTGTATCCAAACAATAGGGAAAAGGAGAGGGGAAAACACAGCCCACTTACTTGACCTTTAAATAACTTGAGAAGTCTATCCACGGTGATGCCGTTTCAGTATTAGAAATTGGAGGAAGCCCGGATACGCCCCATCGGCTTGGGACACAAATGCAAAAAATCGGTGAAAAAGATCCAGCTCCACTCCAAGGTCTTTTTCAAATAAAACTTAGCATTTATTGATGCACTGAATAAAATCCAATCAAAAATTGAAGAAACATAAGCACCATTATGGTGTTTCCATATTCATTGTTACAGAAGACGCAACTGACGCGTTTCGAGGATTGTTCCTCTTAGTCGTAGCTAAGCTTAGCTACGACTTAGCTACGACTAAGAGGAACAATCCTCGAAACGCGTCAGTTGCGTCTTCTGTAACAATGAATATGGAAACACCATAATGGTGCTTATGTTTCTTCAATTTTTGATTGGATTTTATTCAGTGCATCAATAAATGCTAAGTTTTATTTGAAAAAGACCTTGGAGTGGAGCTGGATCTTTTTCACCGATTTTTTTTCCTGTTCTGTAGGTGCTTCATAGAAAAGAGACTGGATTTTTTATTTTTTTTCGGGCCACCTTGTCTCTAAGAGTCACTGCAGTCTTATTATTTAGTAATAAAGTCACTGATCACTGCGTGTCCTCATGGATGTCCTCAGCTCCCTGTCCTGATGTTAGCTATTATATTACACTAGAGGCTTCAGTATATACATTTGGTTGCCTTTATAAACCATGATTTTGTATTGTTGCTGCTGTAAGATTTCTTTAGCATGCGATTTCTGTTGATTTTGTATGTGACTTTTGTACTGCAACCTTTATACTAAAGTTTCTATAGGTGATACTAAATGAACTGCTCACTACTAAAAGGAACTTTCCTTTACTTTAATATTGATGACTTATTCTTAAGATAGGCCATCAGTATGAGATTGGTGGGGATCTGACTCCCTGCACCCCCACGGTTGGTTGTAAAGCTTAGGCTAATGCAGAAACCTTTTTCTTCCAAGGTACAGTGTTGTATCTTGTCTAGGAGCCATACATGGTACTACTTGTTTTTTGGTCCTATGCACTTGTTTTGGATGAAACTGCAGCACTATTTGCTCAGTAATCTATGAAAAGTCGAAGTGCTACCACCCCTTAAAACAGCTGGTTGATGGGGGTGTTTAAGAGTAGGCCATACTAAAGGGATTTCAATATTGATGACCTGTCATTAGGATAATTCATCAATATTAGGTACCTGACACCCTCAATGATGAGCTCACACCAGCAGCTGTGGCTGCGGGAACTAAACAGTGTAGGGAATAGGAAGCGGACAACCCCGTACATTGTGTAAGTTCTATTCCTGGTTACTGCAGATCAGCTTCTATTCACGTGTATGGAAGATGGAAGTTCAGCTTAAGTAACCTGGCCTGGCCACTACACAGTGTACAGAGCTGTCTGCTTGCATTTCTGTACACTGTATTAAAAAGGCAGCCAATATTAGTGGAGGTACTGGGTGTCAGACTCTACCCCCTACTAAGGATAGGTCATCAGTATCTGAAGCTTGAAAGATTCCTTTAACATTCCAGAAAAGCCCTTTTTAAATTTTCATATTTACCATTCAGAGGACTAGGAAAGCAGGATGACAAGCTCCGTAGCTGCTGCATCATTG
Organism: Leptodactylus fuscus; assembly: GCF_031893055.1. Lineage (NCBI taxonomy): Eukaryota > Metazoa > Chordata > Amphibia > Anura > Leptodactylidae > Leptodactylus > Leptodactylus fuscus. Next base: position 67,330,859 of record NC_134266.1, read on the forward strand.
GCCATGAGTTGTTACGTGAATGTAAAGTTTATAAATCCTCCAAGACAACTCTTGACTTGCGGTATAATAATGCTAATTCAGCATATGAGTATTTTTTTTAATGTAGATTGTGAGCCCCACATAGAGCTCACAATGTACATTTTTCCCTATCAGTATGTCTTTGAAATATGGGATGGAAATCCATGCAAACACAGGGAGAACATACAAACTCCTTGCAGATGGTTTTATGCCGTTGGCGGGATGTGAACACCAGGACTCCAGCGCTGCAAGGCTGCAGTGCTAACCACTGAGCCACCGTGTGGCCCCTCCGTAGCATATGAGTATATTTTATACATTATCATATTCCTGGTTTTATAACCAGTATTATCTTTCATGGTCTGATATATGACATATTTGTTTCTTTTCTCTCTTTCAGTTCAGAACGTGAAGTGATGGACAGGAATATCCTGTACTCCGGTCCTGATGGATAGCTCACTTCTAGATCAAGTCCACTACCTGATTTTGCAAAAGATTTTACCCCCCTGTAGTTTACTCTAGGCACCCCGTAATATTGTGAGCTAGTAGTCCTATAACAAGCAAGCGCTATGATTCTCATACCTGCGTGATGAAGGAGCTCACTCCTCAGGTGCATATGTGTATATACTGTATTAACAAAGCCCTCTGCTCTTATATTTTCATTGTCCCCAGAGAGTCTACTGAGCTCCTCTTTCATTTAAATGTCACCTTTAGGAAGAAAGACAAAAACCCCCTAATGTCTTGTGATAATTGTGAATTGCAAATAGTTCTGTTATACTTATTTGAGACCTGAATTGCTATCTGAAGCCGTGATCTTATTTTATGGGAGGTGCCAGCACCATTGGTACCGTAGTCCCATTTTACGTGCAGGACAACGAACGTTCTGTACGTAATGAAGACCTCTATAGCAGAAGTATCTTTTCTGTTTTGTATTCTTAGGGTCATTTTGGTTTATGTCACTTTAATTTCCAATGATGTAAATAATTGCAAGCCTGATGGTTTATGTTATGGTAAGACAATCTAATTTCCCAGCTTGCACTGGTCTTGACATTCCAGTTGTTCCTGTGTTGTAAGCCTGCCGCCCAACTGACCGCATCTCCCAACATTGTCCCCCAAAATTATATGGATTCTGTGTAACTAAGATATAGCGTCACAACATATTTTCCTAAACTGTAATCATGTATATACCATATGCAGTCCACATACTAGCTGCTGCTTCGGAAAGCTAGCAGAACATGCTGGGATTTGTAGTCGGACAAAATGTATACCGCCACAAGTCTGTTTTTTGAGCAACCGACAGTTGTGCAATAACCCCGATTCATGTCGTATTTTTCGAAGCTTAACTATTTCTATCCCTTTCCATAAATCTGTGTGCATTTTTTTTTTAAAATTTTTTCATGAGGTAAATGTTAGATTGGGTGCAGATCAGTTCCTGAAGGGTTAACTAGACTCTTTCAATTATGTAAAACGTAGAGGTATCTCAGACTAGTAATACGGAAGCGGAGACAATAAAGTACGCCTATTTTATTATATATTCACAGATGTTTCTAAGGGGTTTACAAAGAATTGCTACTATAAAATATAACCGCTTGCTCCTGTACTTCTGACCAAAATGTTTGAATTCAGAAAAAGCGGGCCTTATTTATCAAATCTGACGTCAAGAAAATCTGCCCTTAGTAACTTATCCGGGCTCAGCTTTCATTCAGGGTCCGTGGCTGGTTGCCATTTTCTTTCAGACAGTTTTGATAAATCAACCCCAGTATGTTGACTCCTTGGGGTTGTGTATCAGTTGTGTCATTTAGAGAGTCGTTCTCTGAAGTGTCACATCTGCACACTGCGCCATTATGTGTGGTAAAATGATGGACGCCATGACTATAATGTGGTCCATTGGGGTTGGTATCCATCATGTGATGGATGTATAATCCTCCCATGACAAGACAAAACAACAGAAATGAACAGTCCAGATGTGAACAGAGACTAACAAAAAAAACACCTTCCATGTTTGTGAACCGTTTTGGAAAAATGCAATGTAAACTGTGATTGGTTGCTTTGGGCAACAAGGCCAGTCTTGATAAATGAGGCCTAGCAGTTGTGTTACACATAGAAAACATTTTAGCAAGAGAAGATGACTCGAGAAAACATGACTTGTCTATCGATGTACTTGTATCATGTCTCTATTATGGACAAACTGATACATCAGCCCCATTGAATCACCGTGATTACTTGGAAGACCTGCAGGATAAAGGCTGACATATTGTGGCTTGAGTCTTTCTTTGGGCTGGAATCACTGCAAGACATTGGCGTTTTTAATGCAGATTTTTCAGTCGAAGCCAGAAGTAGATTGAGAAGGAATGGGAGATATAAATGAAGGACTTCTCTACGTCTCCTTCCAGCTGGGAAAAATTGTGGATTTGGCTTAAAACACTGTATCAAAAACTGCATGTGTGTTTCCAGTCTTGAAGGGGAGTTTCTTGATATCACAATTGCTCTCAATGGTCCCAAATTAAAGTCATTTTATTATATTTGACTGTTCATGTAACGTTCTACTGGTTTTTTTTCGCTATGATGTTTCTGAAGACCTGATATCACATGAACGTAGCATCAACACCTGTTATCTTAGTGCAAACTCTTCACGAATGGAGGGTAGTCATGGACCTCCATGTTCATGTCATATCTTCTAGTGGTCTTTCCAGTAAGACTGTTCTGCTATTCAGATCTCCCGTAGAAGGCAAGGGAGAAGGTGGCTGCAAAATAGATCATAGGACCCCCTTTCTCAGGATAGGTGCAGGGTAGAACTTATTTTGGCATATCCACAGAGGTTGTCATAAATCTCCTGTATGGAAATATTCAGTTAATGGAGAACGTTACAGCAGAAATAAACAAGAGCATATCATGAAGGAGATTGAGAGAGAAGAATAGACGAACATTTCTTAGGTAAGAGTTTTGTAAAGTTTTAGCTTTGTAATTTGGGCTCATAGAAAGCAATGGTTATATCCTGAAAGAAAGTAAATGGCCGAGGCAAACCTCTTTTTCCCACTTTCTTTGTCAGTTCTTAGAAGACAAGATGGCGGCGGATCAGACTGTATGGTTTATAGTAAATGTATGTTTAATAATAATAATGTTGGATTTAATAACTGTATATAGTGAAATGCTATATTCCATTTGTGTGGATATCATAAGCTTCTCGCAGAGATGTCAAAGATAATCTATAGTTGGACCCATGCAGCAATGGAGCAACAGTCCCTTATTTATTTAGGACCCAGCACATGCATTTATCAGATGTAATATCACTCCACACCAAATAGAAGGATATATTTTTGTGAAATGTTATAGTTTATAAGTATCTATATCCCATTAGTTATTAAAGAAGTCAACGTTTACCTCAGACAGCATTTCTCATTACCTGCCTTTTTTTTTTTTTTATCAATCTTTTTGGGTTAACAGGAAAGCAGCTGCTTTTTATTGTTAAAAAAGTAACAGCCGAAACCTCATATCTAAGAGCATTGTTCTATATAGTATATAAACTATATCACCTACTAGCTCCCTTTTTGCTTTAACAACCATCTAAAGGACTGTCAAAAAAATTGGTCATGTCCGTTTTTGTTTTTGTTTTTTTAACGGTTTTCACGGATACCTCAATGCACTCAAAGGTAGGAATGGATCTGTCAAAACGGGCACCCCTCAAGTGCAAAATGGCAATGAAAAATTTCCATTTTCGCCGCTGGTTTGTACCATGGTTGTGTGAATATAAGCTTAAGGCCACATGCTGCGAGTTCACAGTGGATTCGCTGCTGCAGAATTATCTGTGGTTAACACTCTGCAAAGTACAGAACAAGCAGATGGCATTAAAACAAGTCCTATCTACACACTGCAGAAAACAACCCGCAACGCAAGACACTGGGGCAGATAAACTATGTAGCTTTTAGACTATCTTAAAGTGCACTAGGTTTTCTAAAATGTGTAATGCTGATTGAAAATCTGCTATACTTTTAGACTGTCCAGTCTACCTTTAGGCCGGGTTCACATGGGGTATTTTGGACTGGAATTTGACGCAGAGGCCGCCTCAGGTTCCGGTCCAAAATACAGGTAGCTGCGACTGGATGCCGCTGCAGTATACTGGCATCCAGTCACACACTCCTCTCCGGATTAGGCCCAAATGAATGGACCTAGTCGGGAGGAGGGAGAGTGTCTTCAGGCGTTTCCTGAGGCGAATCCGCCTGAAGAATGAGCATGACGCTTCTTTTTTCCGGGAGCTACCAATTTCAGCCTTTATAATGCAAAGGTTGACAATCCAGGGTAGCCATACAGGAAACTGCCTGTGAAATCTACAGTACAAGCCTGCTGATTTTTGATGATATTGGATGTCCGCAATGGACATTTCACTGCGAACTTGCAAAGTGTGGTCTTAGGCCAGGGAATTTATTCTAGTTGTTCCACATTGAGCTTTAACAATTGGCCATCCCACAGACTAAGGGTATGTTCACATATCCAAGCTGCTTCTATTGTAGTTTCTCTCCAGTGTGGTACAGAAAAGCAGGAGGGAAACTGAGCAGAGGCACCTAGCGTGCGTTTGGCGTGCCAGACAGGCACTGACCTGGACCTGCAAGGAGCTGGACAGAAAAAAACATTGCAAGTAATGTATTTTATTCTGGCTCCTGGTGGGTAGGAAACGCCATACATATGTGAATGGACCCTATAGGATATATTGAAGGTGAGCTCTGCTGTATGGAGCAGGGAGCGGTTGCTGGTACCACAGCGACTGGGTGCATGATGGCAATAAGGAATAGTTCATAGCATGTCCTACAGATCATTCACTACTGGTTGTTGAGATATAAATGGATTGATTCCTGTATATATGGTGGCTGCAAATACAATTAACTTTATGTCTTCATATGCTATCATTTACAAATCATAGAAGATCTGGTCAGTTACCTACATATAATCCATACAGACATTTGTGAGCTGAACCAAAGTTCAAGGCAATGCAGCCTATAAGGTCACCTGCCCATGTACAAACAAAATGGCTGTTGATTCGGCCCACCCGGTAGCCGCTTGCACCATCTGGGGTATAAAGGCTATTTAATTTATCAGCTGGTTTTTCCATTATTCACTGCTGCTTTTGTTTTATGAGGAATCTGTCCTAGCTTTCCTGATAATGGAAGTGGAGGAAAACCTCACACTTGATGTTCTCAATTGAAACTGCTGCTTTCTTGTCCTGTTATACTTTGAGTAAATCCTCTGCTGATCTTCAGACAGATTCTGATTGTTTGATAACATTCTTCCTTTTGAAATAAGTAATATTTGTAGATTTGCCTAGACTATTGTTGTTTCTTTTATGTGAGTTTGTGCCTTTTTTGTCTAATATTCCAATGCAGGTATATTGGAAATAAATATTCTAGAAGACTTTTGATTTTGTAATTGTTTCTATTTTAACTACCTTGCGCATATATATATATATATATATATATATATATATATATATATATATATATATAATTAGTGGGGAAGGTAGCTCGATAGCAGCAATGGGGCAGACCCAACCTGTCAGAGACAGGGACACAATGTCTGGTGCAAATAGGTTTATTTGAAAAAAACAGCAAAAGAAATAAACCTTTACTTCAGGTACAGAATTACAGAATAAGCAAAATACAATACTGCCTTAACTTCAGGCAAAATGATCAAACAAAAGCCTTCTCGTTCAAGCACTAACTAAACAGTAAAAAGCTAGCTATAGATGTGGCTTACTACCAACCTCACAAACAAAATGGCACGGTACAATCTCACCAGACTCTCAGTATTTCAGGACAGACCCAGGCGCCTCCTCTCACTCCCTGGATCTGCCATGAAATTCAGGCTCTGCAACCTTTTTTTTAAAACTGTAATTTTTATTGAAAAATTTTTCATAACAAAATGTAATACAAACAAACAAACAAAGGTAGAAATGGTACATTGGAGAGGTGGAAAGGCTGTAGGCCAAACCCTCAAACAAGAACAGAGATTATGGGGGGCCGACAAACGACCCAACAAGACATTGAAAGAAAAAGGAACTACGACAAGACAAAGGAGAGGGGGGGGACTGGGTTCAGAGGCCACGTAGAGCACAGTGCGTATCCCAGGGGGACCAGATGGAGTGGAAGGCATCCAGAGTGTTATTAATACTAGCCGTCACAAACTCCAGACTCCTCACATCTTTCATGCGGGCCAAGAGCTCAAGGCCAGAAGGAGGGTTCTTTTTCCTCCAATTTTTTGCAATTAGGGTCTTAGCAGCAGTGCATAAATAGAGAAAAAGCCTGGAGGTCTTTTTGCCAAGGTGTCTGGGAGGGAGGTTCAAGAGGTATACAAGGGGATCTAGGGGGGACCCCCTGCAGAAAGAGATCGTCAGTCAGGGTCTTAACCTCCCTCCAGAAGCCAAGGACAAGGGGGCACGTCCAGAAGATGTGGTACAAAGTACCCTCTGCCATACCGCAGCGCCAACGCCACAAAGGAATAGCTGGATTCAGAGCACGGAGAAGAGCCAGGGTGTGATACCAATGCATGAGGAGTTTGAACTGTATTTCCGGGAAGGTCACACATTGAGAGGACTGCTGGGCCCGAGACCAAACAATATGCCACTGTCCCGGGGAGATGGGCTTGCCAATCGCCTCCTCCCATCTAGCTATATAACAATGTCTAATAGGGTAGCCGGCTGCCTGTAAGGCGAGAAGCCGGTAAACTGAGGACATGAGACCCCTAGTAAAGGTGCCCGCACGGCAGAGTTTTCAAAAGCCGTGGGTAGGGAGACCCTTGTGGAGCCATACGAACAAAGTGGACTATCTGGGAGTAGTGGAGCCACTCAGTCTGGGGCAGGCCCAAGTTTGCCGTGAGGTCAGCGAAGGACCTGAGCTCCAATGTCACAGGGTCAACCAGATCAGCGATGCGATAAAGGCCCGCAGCCCGATGGGACCAAGCAAGTAGGGAGAATCTGCAACCTTTTAGGGCCCAGTAACTAGTCTTGGACCCACACCTGGGCTGAGGCCTAGTCGGGACTTTCTCTGGACCACACACGTCAGAAATCTGAGGGAGATATACTGTGACTCTAGCAATCTGCCTGTCACCTTCTGTATATATATATATATATATATATATATATATATATATATATATATATATATATATATATATATATATTATAAAAATCCTTTAGTCCCACAATGGGGAAATTTAGTGTGTTACAGCAGCATGGATAATAGAGTAATATTACAAGAACCAACACATACAAACTCAGAATAGCAGATAGAAAAAGGTACTAGGAGTCATAGCAACTAAAAAGAAAGACTTCAGGATAATTGTGCGGAGTGATCTTCACTTAGCCTGATGTAGATTATACAGCCTGATCACGGTTGGAAGGAAGGACTTCCGATAGCGCTCCTTCTCACACTTGGGGTGAAGCATGTCACCCACCACCTGTACTGGGTCCAGGGGGCTCCCCAGGACAGAGCTGGCCCTTCTAACCAGCCTGTTAAGTTTATTTCTGTCCCTGGCTGGTATGCTACTCCCCCAGCAGACCACTCCGAAGAAGATGGCTGATGGTGCTACAGAGTTGAAAAAGGCCCTAAGTGGTGCCCCATGGACTCCAAAGGCCCTCAGTTCCCTGAGCAGGTAGCCTGTTGTGGCCCTTTATTTGCAGTGCATCCAGGTGATCAGCTCAGTCCAGGTTATTATTGAGGAGCATACCCAGGTGCTGATAGGTCTTGACTATGTCAATGCCTGTCCCCTGAATGTCCACCGGATTCGTAGCATGTCTCTGTTTACTAAAGTCCACCACCATCTTGGTCTTCTCAGCATTAATCCTGAGGTGGTTCATTTTTTTACATGTGTAAAAAACACATCAAAATACACATGTAAAATGTCATTGAAGTCAATGGGAGTCTTAATTTTACACATGTATTTTGCCAAAATACACGCGCTTTTACTCCGTGTGAACGGACCCTAAGACTGTCTAGCATAAAGCTGCACTGTTTAAAGCTTATACACTATTAATGAATGGAGCTGTAACACATGAGCACCATATGATGGGATCCTAGTCACTGGCTCCCCATTGATCCTACATTTATCATCTATGGCTAGGTGATAATTGTTATTCGTGAACTAACCCCTTTGTGTTTTTTTTCCTTTTACTTGTGTACTTTACTTTGGCACACAGCAAATACTGTATTCCTATCATTTGCTTAAGTATTGCCAGTATTGATCTGTCCTTGTAGATAATAACTAGAGATGAGCGAACACTAAAATGTTCGAGGTTCGAAATTCGATTCGAACAGCCGCTCACTGTTCGAGTGTTCGAATGGGTTTCGAACCCCATTATAGTCTATGGGGAACATAAACTCGTTAAGGGGGAAACCCAAATTCGTGTCTGGAGGGTCACCAAGTCCACTATGACACCCCAGGAAATGATACCAACACCCTGGAATGACACTGGGACAGCAGGGGAAGCATGTCTGGGGGCATAAAAGTCACTTTATTTCATGGAAATCCCTGTCAGTTTGCGATTTTCGCAAGCTAACTTTTCCCCATAGAAATGCATTGGCCAGTGCTGATTGGCCAGAGTACGGAACTCGACCAATCAGCGCTGGCTCTGCTGGAGGAGGCGGAGTCTAAGATCGCTCCACACCAGTCTCCATTCAGGTCCGACCTTAGACTCCGCCTCCTCCAGCAGAGCCAGCGCTGATTGGCCGAATTCCGTACTCTGGCCAATCAGCGCTGGCCAATGCATTCTATTAGCCCGATGAAGTAGAGCTGAATGTGTGTGCTAAGCACACACATTCAGCACTGCTTCATCACGCCAATACAATGCATTAGCCAGTGCTGATTGGCCAGAGTACGGAATTCGGCCAATCAGCGCTGGCCAATGCATTCTATTAGCCCGATGAAGTAGAGCTGAATGTGTGTGCTAAGCACACACATTCAGCACTGCTTCATCACGCCAATACAATGCATTAGCCAGTGCTGATTGGCCGAATTCCGTACTCTGGCCAATCAGCGCTGGCCAATGCATTCTATTAGCCCGATGAAGTAGAGCTGAATGTTTGTGCTAAGCACACACATTCAGCACTGCTTCATCACGCCAATACAATGCATTAGCCAGTGCTGATTGGCCAGAGTACGGAATTCGGCCAATCAGCGCTGGCCAATGCATTCTATTAGCCCGATGAAGTAGAGCTGAATGTGTGTGCTAAGCACACACATTCAGCACTGCTTCATCACGCCAATACAATGCATTAGCCAGTGCTGATTGGCCAGAGTACGGAATTCGGCCAATCAGCACTGGCTCTGCTGGAGGAGGCGGAGTCTAAGATCGCTCCACACCAGTCTCCATTCAGGTCCGACCTTAGACTCCGCCTCCTCCAGCAGAGCCAGCGCTGATTGGCCGAATTCCGTACTCTGGCCAATCAGCGCTGGCCAATGCATTCTATTAGCCCGATGAAGTAGAGCTGAATGTGTGTGCTAAGCACACACATTCAGCACTGCTTCATCACGCCAATACAATGCATTAGCCAGTGCTGATTGGCCAGAGTACGGAATTCGGCCAATCAGCGCTGGCCAATGCATTCTATTAGCCCGATGAAGTAGAGCTGAATGTGTGTGCTAAGCACACACATTCAGCACTGCTTCATCACGCCAATACAATGCATTAGCCAGTGCTGATTGGCCAGAGTACGGAATTCGGCCAATCAGCGCTGGCCAATGCATTCTATTAGCCCGATGAAGTAGAGCTGAATGTGTGTGCTAAGCACACACATTCAGCACTGCTTCATCACGCCAATACAATGCATTAGCCAGTGCTAATTGGCCGAATTCCGTACTCTGGCCAATCAGCGCTGGCCAATGCATTCTATTAGCCCGATGAAGTAGAGCTGAATGTGTGTGCTAAGCACACACATTCAGCACTGCTTCATCACGCCAATACAATGCATTAGCCAGTGCTGATTGGCCAGAGTACGGAATTCGGCCAATCAGCGCTGGCCAATGCATTCTATTAGCCCGATGAAGTAGAGCTGAATGTGTGTGCTAAGCACACACATTCAGCACTGCTTCATCACGCCAATACAATGCATTAGCCAGTGCTGATTGGCCAGAGTACGGAATTCGGCCAATCAGCGCTGGCTCTGCTGGAGGAGGCGGAGTCTAAGATCGCTCCACACCAGTCTCCATTCAGGTCCGACCTTAGACTCCGCCTCCTCCAGCAGAGCCAGCGCTGATTGGCCGAATTCCGTACTCTGGCCAATCAGCGCTGGCCAATGCATTCTATTAGCCCGATGAAGTAGAGCTGAATGTGTGTGCTAAGCACACACATTCAGCACTGCTTCATCACGCCAATACAATGCATTAGCCAGTGCTGATTGGCCAGAGTACGGAATTCGGCCAATCAGCGCTGGCCAATGCATTCTATTAGCCCGATGAAGTAGAGCTGAATGTGTGTGCTAAGCACACACATTCAGCACTGCTTCATCACGCCAATACAATGCATTAGCCAGTGCTGATTGGCCAGAGTACGGAATTCGGCCAATCAGCGCTGGCCAATGCATTCTATTAGCCCGATGAAGTAGAGCTGAATGTGTGTGCTAAGCACACACATTCAGCACTGCTTCATCACGCCAATACAATGCATTAGCCAGTGCTGATTGGCCAGAGTACGGAATTCGGCCAATCAGCGCTGGCTCTGCTGGAGGAGGCGGAGTCTAAGATCGCTCCACACCAGTCTCCATTCAGGTCCGACCTTAGACTCCGCCTCCTCCAGCAGAGCCAGCGCTGATTGGCCGAATTCCGTACTCTGGCCAATCAGCACTGGCTAATGCATTGTATTGGCGTGATGAAGCAGTGCTGAATGTGTGTGCTTAGCACACACATTCAGCTCTACTTCATCGGGCTAATAGAATGCATTGGCCAATCAGCGCTGGCCAATGCATTCTATTAGCGTGAACTGAGTTTGCACAGGGGTTCTAGTGCACCCTCGGCTCTGCTACATCAGATTGCTACATCTGATGTAGCAGTGCCAAGTGTGCATCAGATGTGTAGTTGAGCAAAACTGACTCAGCACTGCTAAGTCTCTGCATTCGCATAGGAATGCATTGGCCAGCCTTCGGCCAATCAGCGCTGGCTCTGCCGGAGGAGGCGGAGTCTAAGGTCGGACCTGAATGGAGACTGGTGTGGAGCGATCTTAGACTCCGCCTCCTCCAGCAGAGCCAGCGCTGATTGGTCGAGTTCCGTACTCTGGCCAATCAGCGCTGGCCAATGCATTCTATTAGCCCGATGAAGTAGAGCTGAATGTGTGTGCTTAGCACACACATTCAGCTCTACTTCATCAGGCTAATAGAATACATTGGCCAATCAGCGCTGGCCAATGCATTCTATTAGCTTGATGAAGCAGAGTGTGCACAAGGGTTCAAGCGCACCCTCGGCTCTGATGTAGCAGAGCTGAGGGTGCACAAGGGTTCAAGTGCACCCTCGGCTCTCCTACATCAGAGCCGAGGGTGCGCTTGAACCCTTGTGCAGCCTCGGCTCTGCTACATCAGAGCCGAGGGTGCGCTTGAACCCTTGTGCACACTCTGCTTCATCAAGCTAATAGAATGCATTGGCCAGCACTGATTGGCCAGAGTACGGAATTCGGCCAATCAGCGCTGGCCAATGCATCCCTATGGGAAAAAGTTTATCTCACAAAAATCACAATTACACACCCGATAGAGCCCCAAAAAGTTATTTTTAATAACATTCCCCCCTAAATAAAGGTTATCCCTAGCTATCCCTGCCTGTACAGCTATCCCTGTCTCATAGTCACAAAGTTCACATTCTCATATGACCCGGATTTGAAATCCACTATTCGTCTAAAATGGAGGTCACCTGATTTCGGCAGCCAATGACTTTTTCCAATTTTTTTCAATGCCCCCGGTGTCGTAGTTCCTGTCCCACCTCCCCTGCGCTGTTATTGGTGCAAAAAAGGCGCCAGGGAAGGTGGGAGGGGAATCGAATTTTGGCGCACTTTACCACGCGGTGTTCGATTCGATTCGAACATGGCGAACACCCTGATATCCGATCGAACATGTGTTCGATAGAACACTGTTCGCTCATCTCTAATAATAACCACTAGTAACTAAACATAGCATAGGATATTGATGTCTGAGATAGCCCTGGGAACCAGACATTCACAAACCTCTAATATTTGTCTAGCAAATAAAAAAAAATAGAACACATTTTGACTTTAATTTGCAACTGCATTGGGTCATAGTGGATCAGAACAGGATTGTTTTATATTGATCAGAAAATTTGTATTAAATGCAAAAATATAGCTGAATGTATAAGCAGTAAGTATATGCTAAAGGGTACACCTTACAGATTCTGATGGTAATAAGTAAAAGTAGAATGTCTGTCTGAATTTTATGTAAGTCATTCACAGCTTTAGGATTTAAAGGAATTCCTTTTAAAATTTGGAAAAAATGGGGCAAATTGTGTTGTTTATCAAAAGGGAGCATGCATGTTGCTACCTACGGTATATGATGCCACCTCATGACTACCATGCACATACACAATTTTTTTAATGACAAAAGCTGGCACATGTTCAGACACACCACTTTTCCAGGTAGGTGAACTCAGCATGTTAGTTCAGCTGATCCTATTTCATGTTGGTAAATCTGGGCAATAAACAGACCAGGTTTCACAGCCATGTGTAATCGGCCATAAGGCTCCGTTCCCACAGAGTAATGCGCCGCTCACTTAGACATGTAAACACATGTCAGAGTGAGGTGCTTCAATACAGATCCCATTGACTTCAATGGGTGCCGGCTTACGCGCGTTACACATTGAAATCAATGGGTTATAAAGCCTCCCATCGATTTTAATGTGTAGCCTGGAAAAAAGAACGCTAGCGGTCTCCATAGACCACCATTGTGAGGGGGCGGATTATGACATGGATTCCGCGACATAATCCGTCCCCCTCTGTGCCAGTGTGAACGGGCCCTTAACTGGTTTACTGTGACAATCGCAGCAGGAGGATGCCTGTGAACGTTTTTCGGGGGTGGAGGGGTTCTTGTAATAATGGTTGCTGTTATTTATTAGTTGTCCGGAGGAAATGCTTCTCTCAAAAAAGAAAAAAAAAATCTCATTAATTTGCTCACAATGACATGAATACTAAATATACAGTAGTATTACAATATAACGTGCCACATGGATTCCATTATACAGATTTATACCTTATTTACTAATCCTTTAGGCTAGTGCTACACAACAACTTTAATTGTGCGACTAGAAATTGCACAAACATTACGAGGCAAAAAATTTAATGTATTTCTAAGGTGTTGAATGCAACATGACTTTATGCTGGATTCGTATGTTACACTGCTCCCATCAAATCTGTTGCATATGTTGTCTTGCACGCAACTAAATTGTGACATTATTTTTGTATAAGAATTTTGGTGTTTTTCATTGTTTTATAACCTGAACCTTCCCAGTCACTCAGTTTTACACTTTCAACATGGAACTTTGATTTCTTTTTATTTGCAAGTTCTTATGTACATTAGATTTCTTTCAATTTTAATAATTGCAACATGATGTTGTATTTGTCATTATTTTGCCATTGACATTTTGTCACATGATTTTAATGTGACCTTTAGTCGCATGATACATGTTGCCATGTAGCTTTAGCCTTATGGCTACTGACTGAAAGCTCAGATGTTCTTATGTGCCTCATAAAATATGTGAAGGATCTTGCTGGGAAGTCTGTTCTATGACTGTTTAAGACATCAAATGTAATATCCTTTCACGTTTTTGTGCTGCTAATAATCACATTATAGCTGCAGCACATTTTGCATTTGGCTGTGGTTATGTAACTGCTACTAGAGATGAGCGAGTACTATTCGAAACGGCCGTTTCGAATAGCACACACCCAAAGGAATAAATGGAAGCGGCCGCTTAACTCCATGCGTGCTGGCTACGGCCATTCATTCCTACTGGAGTTTCGAATAGTACTCGCTCATCTCTAACCGCTACCTGTCTCCTGGTAGTGCCTCTGAACACTACGCTGACAGACACAGCAGACCTTCTTGCCCCAGCTCGCATTGATGTGCAATCCCCAGGAGACCATCCGCAACCTCATCAGGAGCATGCACAGGCATTGTAGGGAGGTCATACAGGCACGTGGAGGTCACACACACTACTGAGCCTCATTTTGACATGTTTTAAGGACATTACATCAAAGTTGGGTCAGCCTGTAGTGTGTATTTCCACTTTAATTTTGGGTGTGACTCCAAATCCAGGCCTCCATTGGTTAATAAATTTGATTTTCATTGATGATTTTTGTGTGATTTTGTTGTCATCACATTCAACTTTGTACAGAACAAAGTTTTCAATGAGAATATTTCATTCATTCAGATCTAGGATGTGTTATTTAAGTGTTCCCTTTATTTTTTGAGCAGTGTACATATATATATAGCCGGTAGAGATTTGCATCCACACATCTACCTACAGTAGATGTGATGGCAAACCTTTTTGAGACCAAGTGCCCAAACAGCAACCCAAAATCCAATAAATTATTGTGGAGTGCCAACACGGCAATTTAACCTTAAAGGGGTATTCCCACGTCACATACTCACCAGTCTTCACTGCTGTAAAATCTTCTTTCTTCCTGGTTTCTTGCATCATTTGGTGGGCAGGGTTTCACATGCAACCTGCCGTTTAGCCCCCCCCCCCCCCAAATTAGTGTGTAGCTCCGACCACCACGTAGCGTGATCCCAAGGGGGCGGCTGAAGGGCCTGTGATGTCGTCAAAGGTCCTTAAACACTATATGCACAATATTGGACTATGAAGTACAGGCAGGAGCAACTCCATTCTGTGTTACATACAGAGACTGCCTCTCTTTGCCATAATGAACACAATTGAATTAGCTAGCCTGATAACTGGGAGAACAGAAGACGTTCAGAAATGAAAGCAGCTCCTCTCCCCTATCTGAGTGCAGGGAGCTAGGTCACGTGGTGTAGACACAGGAATAGCTAGAAACACAGGCTGGCTCCATGCACTTAGCCCCTCCTCCCTCCCCCCTGAGAGCAGCAGAGACATCACTTGACTCATGAGCAGATAAGTCAAGGGCTGTGTCAACAATGAATTGAATAAAGTAAGATAGTGGACAAACAAAGCAGTTTTGCTGAGCAGTGTATTAAAGGAAAAGTCTTAAATCCACATTAACAAGCAGTATAGATAGGATCCTTGTGATGGGACAACCCTTTTAATACTCTGTGGATCCACAATTGCGGATAATTATGGACCCACAAATTACAGTCATGTGAATGGGGCTTTACAGAGATTGTACTGAAAGGTAAAGGTCTCTGCATTTTTTTTTATTTTGAAAAATTAATGTTCACTATTTATATCGCACAGGATCTGTTTTATAGTGACCATGCAATGTTATTACAGCCTGTACTAATATCATGTCAGCTATAAAACAGATACTGTGTGATATAAATAGAGAAGGGACCCCACACAGTACAATCTGCCCCACAGTGGCCCACACAGTACAATCCACAATGCAGTGGCCCCCGCACACAGTACAATCTGCCCCGCAGTGGCTCCCCACACACAGTACAATCTGCCCCGCAGTGACCCCCATACACAGTACAATCTACCCTGCAGTGGCCCCCACACAGGATTATACTCCACAGTAGACCCCCTCCCCACACAGCATGAAATGGTCCACAGTAGCCCCCTCCCACACAGCATCAAATGGTCCACAGTAGCCCCCTCCCACACAGCATCAAATGGTCCACAGTAGCCCCTTCCCACACAGCATCAAATGGTCCATAGTAGCCCCCTCCCCAGACAGTACACAAACATACAGTAAATATACTTACCTGAAGAGCTGCTGGGCGTCCTCTCTTCTGTTCACTGCGCGCGCTGATGACTTACGTCATCAAACCTGCGCCTGTGCGGAGGTCACAGTCTGTAGTCAGTGTAGGCCGTGCATTTGCACATCCAGCTGAAGGCAGCAATCGCTCACTAACGGGGAATCCTGTACCGGATTACCCGTTAGTGAGTGATCAGGGCGACCGCACGCGTGCCGGCATAGAGGGCTCTGCGTGCCCTCTCTGGCACGCGTGCCATAGGTTCGCCATCACTGACCTAGATCATCAAAATAGTAGGACCATAACAAAAGATAAATGAACAACAACATGAAAATCTGATAATTAATAAAAAAATTTAACAAGTTATGCTCATAATGTAACCCTTTAAAGCGGGTATCAGCAACCTTCGGCACTCCAGCCCTGTCTGCGTCTCCGCACAGGCGGTGATGTTAAGACGCAGATGTCTTATGCACAGGTGAAGAAGTGGAGGCGGCGGTAGCAGCTCCATCAAGGTATCACAGGTAGATGAGTGATGATACCTTTTGTTGTTTTTCTTTTTTTAATTGGCCGCTACCTGCTGGAGTATCCCTAGTAGGTAACGACCTATTTCCCTACCTATCCCCAGTTGTGCTCATGGCCGACCCCACTTCTCCTTCTGCTATAGGACACATAAATAGGGAGCGGAAGCGGCTGTGAGTGCGCCTGCGAACTCCCAACAACTACCACCATTATTATATTCCGGGGGCTTTTCAGACCCCTCTTCTTCTAGTTTAAAGCCACACTCATCAGAAGGGCTTTAAACTAGAAGAAGAGGGGATGGGAAGAAAAAAGATAGATAAGAACATGCAGCTAAAAGACATACTAAACAAGGTTACTAGATGTGGTAAAGAGGACCCAAGACAGGATACTCAGAAGGAAATTACGAAAAAGGATGCAGCAGAGCACAATCTGAAATGTTTTTACACAAACGCACAAAGCATGGGAAACAAGGAGAACTAGAGCTGATGATACACAAGGAAAACTATGACGTCATCGGCATCACAGAAACCTGGTGGAACGACATGCATGATTGGAACATACAGATGGAAGGATACAACTTATTCAAAAAGAATAGAACTAATAAAATAGGTGGTGGAGTTGCATTGTATGTTAAAAAAGAACACATCTCCACAGAAATGACAGTTTTACAGAATGATAATCTACTGGAAATTATTTGGGTAGTAATTCAAGGGAAAAACAATGATAAGGACATCATACTAGGCGTTTATTACAGACCACCAGGACAGACAGAAGACATGGATGAGATTTTTTCACAGCAAATGACCACGCTCTCAAAGAAACATGAAATAGTGATCATGGGAGACTTTAATTACCCTGACATTCATTGGGAAACCCACACAGCCAAGAGTAAAGGCTCCATCAAATTTTTATCTTCTCTAGCAGACAACTTCATTGCCCAGCTAGTAGAAGAAAACATGAGAGGAACATCCATTTTGGACCTAGTCCTAACCAACAAAGAGCACATGGTTAAGGGACTACGGGTAGCAGGGACACTGGGATTCAGCGATCATGCTATACTTGAGTTTGGGGTTGCAAGAAGAAGAAGACCTGAGAAGACACAGACGTCAAGGCTCGACTTTAGCAGGGCAGACTTCAAGAGCCTGAAGGCAAGGGTTAGCAGAATTCCATGGTGCATAATTCTTAAGCACAAAAATGCGCATGAAGGGTGGGAAATCTTCCGTAGGGAAATCATTAAAGCACAGGAACTAACAATACCTAGAAGGAAGAAAAATGGGAAGCACCTAAAAATATCAGGATGGATGACCAAAAAATTACATAACCTGCTAAAAAGGAAAAAGGAAACATACAAAAAGTGGAAGATGGGAACTATACCTAAGGAAGAGTACACAGCAGTCTGCAGACTCTGCAAGACAAGCATCAAAGGAGCTAAGGCTGAACACGAATTGAAGCTTGCAAAAGAGGCAAAGAGTAAGGTAAAAGGATTTTGAGGATATGTTAAAAGCAAAAGAAAAGTGAAGGAGACCATTGGAGTCCTGAAGAATGACAAAGGAGAAACAGTTAACATGGTGGAACAGCAGGTGGAGCTACTAAATTCATATTTTGTATCCGTCTTCTCCCAAGAAACTAATGGAAATATCGACATTAATGGTGATGGAGATGAGGGGAAGGAGGACTCCAAGCTGACTATAAGCGAAGGTCTGGTAAGAGAGCACTTAGCCAAGTTACAGGAAACCAAGTCCCCAGGACCAGATGATTTACACCCTAGAGTCCTGAAAGAGATAGCAGAGGAAATAACAGAACCCCTTGCTATAATCTTCGGTAAGTCATGGGAAACAGGAGTGGTCCCTTTAGATTGGAAAAGGGCAAATGTTGTCCCCATCTACAAAAAGGGGAAAAGGGACGATCCAGGAAATTACAGGCCGGTAAGTCTGACCTCGATAGCAGGAAAAATCTTTGAGCAAATTGTCAAGGAACATTTACTTCGGTACCTGGATGGGAAGGCATTAATTAACCAGAGCCAGCACGGCTTTATGACCAATAAATCTTGTCAGACTAACCTGATTTCCTTCTACAACAAAATCACTGAATGGTTGGACCAAGGAAATGCCGTGGACATAGTATATCTTGACTTCAGTAAGGCATTTGATAAAGTATCACATAACCTTCTTATTGAAAAAATGATTAAGTATGGCTTTGACAAAAAATCAGTTAGGTGGATTCACAACTGGCTTAATGATCGGGCACAACGAGTAATACTAAATGGCTACACATCGAACTGGAAGAAAGTCAAAAGCGGGGTGCCGCAGGGCTCTGTTCTGGGCCCAGTACTTTTTAATATCTTTATAAATGATCTGGACGATGGAATTATTGGGGAACTCATAAAATTTGCAGATGATACGAAGATAGGAGGAATAGCCAACACTAGAGAGGAGAGAGAGTGTATTCAAAAGGACTTAGACACACTGGAACAATGGGCTGAGGCGAACAAAATGGTATTTAACAGGGACAAATGCAAAGTTCTACATCTGGGTAACAGAAATGTAAAAAACATATATAGTATGGGAGGAATAGAACTAAGTGATAGCATAGGGGAAAAGGACTTGGGCATAATAGTAGATCACAAATTCAACATGAGCCAACAGTGCGGTGCTGCTGCAAAAAAGGCTAATAAAATTCTGGGATGTATTAAGACAAGCATTGAATCTAGATCAAGAGAGGTCATTATTCCGCTGTACTCTTCCCTGGTCAGACCACTCCTGGAATACTGTG